>NC_065450.1:21696044-22896044 GCF_917563875.1 Diabrotica virgifera virgifera
AAAAAAAGTGTTTTTTGTCGTTAAATCACTCTAAATTTGACCGCAAAATGTTGAAATTTGGCAGGTAGATAAAAAGATCAGTAATCTATCATACTCAATCATTAAATCCTATAATATCGAATAAACACTGCACAAAATAAATAAAATAATGTAAAAAAATACTACAAAAAAAGTGTTTTTTGTCGTTAAATCACTCTAAATTTGACCGCAAAATGTTGAAATTTGGCAGGTAGATAAAAAGATCAGTAATCTATCATACTCAATCATTAAATCCTATAATATCAATAAACACTGCACAAAATAAATTAAATAACGTAAAAAAATACTACAAAAAAAGTGTTTTTTGTCGTTAAATCACTCTAAATTTGACCGCAAAATGTTGAAATTTGGCAGGTAGATAAAAATATCAGTAATCTATCATACTCAATCATTAAATCCTATAATATCAATAAACACTGCACAAAATAAATTAAATAACGTAAAAAAATACAACAAATTCAACAACAAATTCTATAAACAACCAGATGGTTTAGCAATGGGCAGTTGCTTATCCCCATTCCTAGCTGATGTCTTTATGGATCATTTAGAGTCCAATCACATTATGAAAAATCCAGAAATTTTACATTGGTTTCGTTACGTAGATGACTGTTTGGTCTTCATCGCTGGACATCATGACTCAGCTCAACAACTACTTCTTAAAATTAACTCAATTCACCCTAATATCAAATTTACCATGGAACTAGAATCTTCTCAGGCCATTAATTTCCTTGATTTATCTATTACCAGACTTAACAACCAATTCAACTTTGGTATCTTTCGTAAACCCACCCAAACTGACCATGTAATTCATTTTTCTTCTAATCATCCTCTATCACACAAACTAGCAGCTTTCAGAAGCTTCATACACAGACTTTTCTCTATACCTATGTCAACAGATTCTTTCAACAAAGAACTCAACATTATAAAACAAATAGCTGTCAACAATGGTTACGATCCCTCTATAATAGATAAACTCATCCGTAAAAGAGAATCTAAATTGCTTCAAAATTCTGCTTTCCATCAGTCATCTTCCTCTTCTGCTATTTACAGGTCACTACCATATCATAACCCACATCTATCTGAAAAGATTAAACGTATTGTATCTAACTCTTCTGAGAATATACATATTTCTTTCAAAGTTGGAAATACCCTTGGCCACTTTTTGACAAATACTAAGGATACAATACACTATATGAATCGTAGTGGTGTTTATAGACTGACTTGTTCTGATTGTGATGCCTCTTACATCGGCAGGACTTACAGATCACTCTCAACCAGATCTGCTGAACATTCTAAAAGAGACACTACATCAGCCTTTTCCCATCATTTGAAAGTTAATAATCATCATCTCGACATCCCTGATGGTGTTAAATTAATTCATAACATCCAAGACAGAAACAATCTACGCCTGGATTTGTACGAGGACCTTGAGATTTCCAGAGACATGAGGACCAGCCCCAATTGCGTTAATCGTCAAACAACTTTAAATCGTCCTTTCACTCCTATCCATCGACAACTATTCCCTTAATCCAACCCTAGTTTTCTCTCATTTTTCCTCTCACCCCCCTTCCCCTATACTCCTATTCTCCATTTCCCCCTCCCCCTCTTTTTCCACGGCCCCACTAGTTTATAACAGTCTTCTCTTTCCATACTAATCACCCATTAACACATATCTCAACTTGCATTTCTTTTCAACTTCATTGCTGCCTCCCCCACTATCCCATCCCTCACACAGTTTTGATTCTTCTATTTTCCTATCCTTCATATTTTTCTCCACTCCTAGTCATTTCTGGTTTGACCTTGTGTCTCTGTCTCTTTTTCAGGTCCTCTATATCTCATCTCACCATTTCTTTCATAATTTATTTAAATGCCTCTTATTATTATTAATCCTTAAATCGGTCTGGTTTATTGTCTCTTTGGAATGTTCTTCACACTCACTTATCCTGTTGCCTGTTATGTTACTTACTCATTTTCTCTCATCTCCGCTTACAATAATAAAAAACACCATACATCCAATCACTCTGGTCTGTCATATATATCACTTTCCTTACTTAGTAACATTCTGTCACTGCTTTCTTTTTAGATTCTTAGACTTTACTTAACAATAGGATACTGCACACCTATATCCATTACGACCCATTCAGTCAAACTTCTTTCATAAGTTTTATTGCATTCACTATTCTTCTTTTTTCATCTATCTTTTCATTTCCATTCATATCAGGCAACTTCCAATATCCATTTATCCCAATTTAAAATAAAAATTTTTTCACATTTTGCATTTGTTTGATTTCAGTTACAATCACATACGTTCATAAAGTTTGTGCACTTAAATATATATCATTTAGTTCAGTCTATTTACTCCACTATCACCAATAGAAATCAATCTCATACTTTTCTATTTCATATACTCATTCAATTTAGATTCTTCTTTACATACTGACACCAACCCACAATTTGACCTATATTGGTAGCTCTCATTCTAATTATTTTATTCACTATTCCACGTTGGTAGACTATCAAGATACATTACTTCCAATTCATTCAGTCCTTTCAAAACTACATAGAGATGAATTAGACTTTATGTCACATAGTTTAATTTTATTATTTTATTACATACTCTCATTCATTTCACAATACTATATACAATCATATCCTTCACACATATATCTACCTCACTAACAGTAATCTTTAGTTATTTAATTTTGTTAACAACTATTTTCCAACTTTTAACAGACATAATTATTCATTACAATAGTATAATAATAAATTTAACACAACATATAGCCACCTTTTGTATTATACTGTTTTCTCGCAATATTCTACCGTTTACCTTCAACCTGTTGTCTGCTTGCCTTGTTAGGCAACCAACATTTCATCACATAAAAACACTCTTAAATTCTGGTTTTCTCGGCTTGTTTAGCTTTGTTTTTCCATGCAAGTCTAATTATCTTACTATGTAGTGTATTTCCTTGTTTCCACAAACTTAACTTTCAACTCGTCATTTCACATCCGATGACGTCACAACTTAAACCACGTAATATATCTGCATTAAATTTAATGAATCTATAAGTTATTCTGGAATAGAGAGTTGCTAATTTAAACTTTACAGTAGATTTTATTATTCAAATAATTTAAATTATTTTTGCAGACAAACCTCCGCATTTTATTAAAAAATCCTAAATCAAATGAAACTTTAACCAAAAATTGGCTTTATCTTGTCATGTCATGTCACCCTTGTCAAATTGTAAATCCACTTCATAATTTCTCAGTTGGTCTGTGCCCATTGAATTGGCAAGTACCTAGTATCTTCGAGCAGGGAACCATGGCACCCTTTTAGCATGTGTTCCACTTTATCCATTAACATCGACTTGTAGTCATAACATTTTAACATATTACATTATGTAAACCATATATGACGATGTTAACACTATTTACGGTGTGCTAGTTACAAAATACTCGGCAGGATGTAAGTATTCCCACACTTTTTTCATTTTAACAGTCACATTTTTAACCTTTTGCTTTAATCTAACGTGGAAATACTTCATTCTAGGCACTGAAGATGTTCTGTTTAGAACGAAAACGTTCTGCAATCGATGACATTTTATAGTTTTTAAATAAACGATTTTATACCAGAATACATCTCGAAGTTTTTACTTCTGTATTGGTTTTTTAAACTATGGTATACAGCCAACTATTGGGATTTTCCCATTGATTTTTTTTTTTTTTTTTTTTTTTTTTTTTTTAATTTCATTAAGGGAATGGGCACGTAGTTTCTGCTGAAATGCTACTCAAATGGAATTCATTTTTTTTTTCGAATTCTGAGAAAACTAATAATTATTTTTGAAAATTTTAAACTCAGAATAAGAGATTACGTTATTAGCGAGGGCCGAAAGTCCCCGAGAACTTCTATAATGTTTATTTTAATAAGTTACAGGGCTAAAAAACTAAAAGAAAATTTAGTGTGACTTTTAATTTCAAAATATCTCATTCAAAATAAACTTTTTATTTATTGTAAGAGACTTTCGGCCCTCGGTAATAATTTAGTCTTTCATTTTGCGTTTAAATTTTTCAAAAATATTTATTGTTTTTTTTTCAGGATTTGAAAAAAAATGAACACAATGTCCGTGGTAATATTTTCCAAATCTTTGTCAGTAGTAAATAGAATATTGCCAGCATATTGTCAGTCAGACAGTGACAATTTTAAATATTTGACCTGGCATTGGGAATATTTTCAGTTGTTGATTAAATAATATTGATAATGTGTTTAATAAATAATTGATTTAAGACGTGAACTTAATAAAAAGTTATTTATTGTTTATTATTTATGGAAGATCCAAAGCAGAGAATACACCAGGATATATTCAGTGATCTAAGTATTGTGTTGTTACAGATGTTCAAAATTGTAAGCGTTTCATAGTAACAATATATTATTAAAAAATCACTTTATCACTTTTCCTCTTTTCTCGATTGATTATTAGCTTTTGTTGTACAGTAGATAAATTATTACTGAATACATAGGTAGTGAAAAATTATCAGTAGTAATTGCACAAGAGCTCTGAAATTATCGAATTTTTCCCGAATGACACTTTGACAGTATTAATTTCACGACCCGAAGGGGAGTGAAATTACGTCAAGTGGCACGAGGGAAACAATTCGATAATAATTTCAGAGATCGAGCTGCAATTTGCTGCGATTATTTCATGAATAAAACTGTTTAAAACCAAAATTTTATTGTAATTTATTTATGTAAGTACAAATTAGTACAATTAAATACACAGTTGTTATAAATATTTGACGATTGAAAGTCATCACTTTTATAAGTTTTAAAACAGTAATTGTCATTAATGTCACTGAATGTATTTTTTCACAGCAACGAAGGGCATCTGACGTAATATACTTGACGATGGGATATTATCAAAAATGATCAATTTAATTTGTATTTCTGTAGCTTTCTATTGGTCGGAAATATGAAATAATCATATTAATTAACTGAATTAACAATTAAGGCAATTAATTATACTAGTAATAGTTATCCAAGAACATTCAAAAGCCATCTTTACAGTTAATGATGAAATTGTCAAGTAAAGTTTACATACCCATACCAGTGACAATTTTACTACACGTAATTTGCCGTGTAAAGACAGAAAGAGTGGGGATAGCCTTAAAATATTTGCGAATTATGTACCGATGGCCCTAAGAAATGTTTAATAAACAACATATTAAAAAGTTCTACTCTAGAAGTGGGCACTTAATTTTTTATTAAACAAATGAACTGCGAAATTAGATGTTTCTTTAAATAACCCCGAAAATATAAATTTTAGAAAAAAACTGACTTGACTTGAAAAATTCAGACTATTGAAAAAAACCTAAATATAAGATTAAAATTTTTATAAAATTAAATCTGTAGCTTCTATAATTTTTTATTTATAACGCTAAAGTCACCCTTCTCACAAACATTGGCGCACTGTAAACTAGCGAAGTGCCCGGCTGAGTTATTTCAGTGTATTTCTCTAATTAATGGATCAAATAAAATTTTACAAATTGGACAAGAAAGAAGGAAATTAAGAGAAGGATCAAGAAAGGATAGCTTAATTGGAAAGAAGAACAATTAAGCTATCTTATGGTTATAATAAAAAGAAATAAAATGTATAGGCATAAGTACGGTGTGGGCTGAATTTTGTTTAAACATTATTTAAAAATGTGTAACTAATAAAATTTTTCTTATAAAGCTCCCAAATTTGCACAAATTACCTTTCAAACATCTTACTAAACAATGTTTCATTCAAAAAAATGCCAAAAATTTAATTCAAATGATATGACGCAAAAATGCAATTTTTGAAAACTTTTACGTAAGTTTTAAGTAAAAACGTAGTTTACAGAATTACCAGCACTTTAAAACGGTATTACTCAAGTTTGAAAAGATTTTTTACAATTTTATAGGTATTTTTTAAAGCATTTGATGTATTTTTAAAATTTATTCAATAATTTTATTTTAGAAATGAAACTATGAAACTATGAATGAAACTATTCCTTTTTGACAAAAATTAAGAAAGATAACAAAAATGTACCTAATACAAAAACCGAAAATTACCAACTAAAAAATTGTTTATAAAAAGTGATCAAAAATGTTTTCTCTAAAACTTACCTAAAATAAATTTAATAATAAGCTTGAATAATAATAAATTTTCAACAAAAAAATATTTTTAGCCCTTAAACATTATGTCTGCGTAACTTCGAACCTATTAATAACTTTTTTATTACCAGTTTTACGAAAAAAGTTATTCTTTATAAAATACTCTGCATCGTATATGATCTCAGATGCAACCATCAAATATCAAATTTTATTAATTTTACATACGAGGTTTTACATACGATTTTACATTTTGACATACGAGGTATGTAAAAAAATATGAATTTCACTCAAGAGTAAAGTACCTTTAGATTTCACAATATCGAAAATTGTTATTAAAAAAAGTTGTTTGGAATTACAAAATATGTTTCACTGTTTAATTACATTCTTCTAAATGAGACATTGTGAACTATAAAGGTATGGTATGTTTAACGAGTTCGGTAAATGGTCGAGTTCAATTAGTTACCACTATAAACATCCTGGAATAGCCGATAATAGTATAAAAGGTCCGGTTTCAGGTAAAATTAAAATATGTTTTCTGGTACAATTTCTTTGCTTTATTATGGGATTACCGTCTAGTCAGTGTTAATTGTCAAAAGACCAACTCTGTCTACCTCGGTTGCTTATCGCTCCGGGTGGGTCTTAGCAATGGGCCAGGTCAGATAAATTTAATAATATTTACGACCGCACTAATTGAACTCAACCATTTACTGTTGAACAAACCATACTGAACTGTTAAGCAAAAGTCATATTTTTTACATACCTCGTATAAAATTGAAAAAGTTTGATATCTGATGGTTGTTTTTTGGACTTTAGACCAGAATAGAGTATTTTATGAAGAATAACTTTTTTTCGTAAAATTAATAATAAAATAGTTGAAATAATTGAAATAAAATAATGATGATGGGTATCCGTAATTTGAGAAAACATTGAATTTTTTTTTCAATTATAATGATGTAATTATATTAAAACATAATTTTTAATTCCCAACAACTTTTTATAATACCCATATTTTGATATTCTGGAATATAAAGGTACGTTACTCTTTAACAAAATTCGTATTTTTGACATACCTCGTATAAAATTGATAAAACTTGATATCTGATGATTGGGTTTTAGATTTTAGACTATGCAGAGCAATTTATGAAGAATAAACTTTTTTTCGTAAACTTTGTAATAAAAATGTTTCAAATATGGTTCCTTGCTACGCAGACATAGTGTAGAAGAGCTTCTTTATAAGCATCTTCAAATTGTAATGCCATATTCGGATTCAGCATAATCAAAAACAAAATTCAACGATATTTTTAAAATTATTTTAAATTATATAATTTTACATGATTGTTTGGAATTAAGAACTATATTCTGATATGCAATTTCATCCTTCTAATGGAAAAAAAAATTTGAAAATTTTTCTAATCAACATTATTTTTAGTTGTTTATTTCAATTATGATACATATAGATATTTGTATAACAAGGGAGGAAAGTGCTTCTTTTCCTCCCGAGAATGAAGTTTACTGCCCGACGCGTAGCGGAGGGCAGTAATCATTCAAGGGAGGAAAAGGCACTTTACTCCCATGTTATACATATGGTTTTTCCACCTTCCTCAAATAACAAGTCATTTTTTCATTTTTACTTAATTTATTTATGTAACTAACCAACAAAATTTATTAGAACTAAAACTAATAAGTACGTACAATATAACTGTCAACTGTCAAATATAAGTCAAAATAAAAATGTAAACATTGTTAAGTCAAAATAACACTTTACAGTTTTTTACCATTCTGTGAAATACAGAGTGTTTTATAAATAAACGTTAAAATGTATACAAACTTACGTAATAGAAAATAGATATTGTACAGGGCGTCAATAAGTTATATTTTTATGAATGAAATACCATGATGTCACTTTTACTTTTCTTCCCTAGGGAGGAAAAGTACAACTTTGCTCCCTACAATCAAGTCCGGAAAAGTATACTTTCGGTAGAGGTAGGTGGAAAACTCTTTTATTATTCATTTTACGAAAAACAGTTATTCTTTATAAAATGTTCTACAGGGTCTAAAACCTAAAATACAACCGTCTAATATCAAATTTTGTCAATTTTATACGAGGTATATAAAAAAATATGAATTTTCCCAAGAGTACTTAAATAATATACCCTTATTTTTCACAATATTGAAAATTGTGCTTATGTAAAGTTGTCTAGAACTAAAAACCATAATTAACCCGCCAGTGGTCGCTATATGAGATTTTCTCTCACGGTTTCAGAAAATTGCACAGAATTTTTTTTCTGGGAAATTATAAGATCTGTAGTTCCTTCTAGTCTCCTAACTATCCTCCCTCGACAATCTAATAGAATCGTCCGCTTAGATAGTGACTCAGTTGACCTAATATCACCCAATTGTTGAGTCAGCGCGCTTCAAGTGAGACATTCTCTCATCAAGCGACCACCCGCGTTACGAACTGTACATAAAAATTAATTTTAGTTTGGCACTTAAAACCTAAAATAATGTAAAAAAAATTGTAATTGTCATCAATCAATTTTTCCAGAGCATTCTTGTTATATTTGTGTGCTGTGCCGTAAATTATCAAGATACGGAGATTGATTAATATTGGTTTAATTCCGATTATTTCTTTTTATTTTATTATAATATTATCTATATTATGTTACATTTTTTTCTTATTATTAGTTAATAAAAAAAGTTTAAAAACTGTTTTAAAAACTTTATTTTGTAAAAAAAGGTAAAATTTGGATATGTGAGAGAAAATCTCACGCGCGACCACTCGCGTAACAATCTACCTAGCGACCAATGCCGGGTCGCTAGGTTGGGAATCTATCTTTGGTTGGGAAATAAGCCACAATTAAATTGAAAAAATAATTTTATTCGCGTTTGGACGCCCAAATCGGATGTCGTTGTCAAAATATAAAATATTACTAATATTTACTCGGTAATATTTTGTATTTTGACAAGGACATCCGATTTGGGCGTCGAAACGTTAATAAAATTATCTTTTCAATTTAATTGTGGCTTATTTCCCAATCAAAATAATTATAAAAATGCCACAAGAAAATAGCTTCAGAACAACACTAAAAACCATCTTCCAATATTCCATCCTTCTCATTGAAATATTCTGAACTATAAAGGTACTTTATTCTTGATCGAAATTTATCTTTTTTGACATACCTCGTATAAAATTAATCAAAATTGATATAAGATGGTTGTATTTAAGGTCTTTGGCCATGCAGAACTTTTTACAAAGGATAACTTTTTTTCGTATAATTAATAATAGACCAGTAAGGATTTGTTTTTAGATGGATGTGAGAGGTGGCATTCAGATTTTTGCGGATAAAGTTAGGTGATAACTTCGTTATTAATAATTTATTAATGCTCCGTCTCAAATATGCCCGGAACATTAATAAAAAAAATAAAATATTTAAAAATTTCAAAAAATTTCGTTTTTTTTCTAATTTTTTTGCTTATAACTTTAAAACGATTCATTTTGGAACAAAGTCGTATAGGAATAAAACAAAGGTAATTAAATTTTATATCAGATGCGATTGGTTAAAAATCTCTTAATTAATCACCCTTGCTGCAAAATAGCAATAAATATAAAATAAGGGGGCAAAACAAGCCTGTTATTATTCAATTATTTTCCATCACTTAGGTTACACTTGGAACCTTCCTAATTCGCTTAGAAAATGTTTGTAATGTGCTAAAACCGTACACCAAATTTCATTAAAATTTACTTACTAGATTTTGAATAATAATTTTGCAATCTAAACTTTTTTTAAAAAATTAAAATTTTTTAAAATCTTGCACAACAAAAACTAGTGTATACAAAGATTGGTCAATTTTTTTACATATAAAGAAGCACTCCACCTATCTAATGCACTTTACAGAATTAAAATCGGATTGTTTAAGCAGCCTCAGCAATGTTTTAAAGTTATAAACAATTTTTTGGCTTATAAACAAATTAGTCCTGTGGCCAGGAGGGGGTGCTGCGGGCTCCTTTATTTAGATGGACTTACCCAAAATTTTTATGTATTTTTTGACCCGTGGAACACGATTTTTTTGGGTAACAGTTGATCCGGATGTCAATAAAATTGTTATAAACAAACAACTTGAAGAATTACATAACATCGATTTTTCGCAAAATAAAACACTTTTTTATATTTCTTGGGTAAGTCTAAGCAAAAAATGTTCTTACAAGTTTTTTCGTAGGATGCATAGTTTTCGAGATAAACGCAGTGGAACTTTCAAAAAATCGAAAAAGTGCAATTTTTGAACGCGAATAATTTTGATTAAAAAATAAAATAGCAATTCTGCTGACAGAATTTGAAAGTATAAATCAAATTATACCGGTTTTAATTATTTGCATTGCTAAAAATTTATTTTTTATTATTAAACAAAGCTATTTGTTTATAAGCCAAAAAATTATTTATAAGTTTAAAACATTGCTGAGGCCCCTTAACCCTGCTGTCCTGTTCGGGTCTATTTGACCCAAAAAATAATTTATTTCCTATTTTACAAATTATTGCGCGGCGAAACGATTTGGTGTTTCGTGACTTTATTACCTAATATGAGGTCTTTCAATTGCATATGAGGTAAACAACCAACTTCCTGATTTTTTTGATAAAAATGATATTGTTACCTAGGGTACGTTCGGGTCAATATGACCCACGTATTTAAACCGTTAAAAAATACCTGTGTATGTGTATTTAGTTGGCAGTATTCTATATTGGCAGTACCTGTGTGGTTGTCAGCCGGATACGTCTGTAAATAAAAACAGGTTTCTGCTAGCTAGAACTTGTAAAATAAACTTTAGTATATCTGGACAATGTTGCAAACCAAATTATAAAAATATGACCAACATGGACGGACAGCATGCCTTTGGTACAAACTGGAAAGACATGAATAAGTTGGTTTCCAAGCATACATTGGTCTTTTATAAGTCCCATGGTGAATCAACTAAAAGTTTGTGGAATGAAGAAATGAGTCGTAGTATATTTCAATCAACAATATCGCTTGATATATTTACAAAAAGTTTGCAAGTAATACGTTTTGATAACAAAACTCCTAGGCAGGATAGGAGACGTTTTGATAAACTTGCTGCAATACGTGAAATTTAGGAAACATAGGTAGAAAATGTACCAAAATTTTTTTAACCCTGATGAAAATGTTACCGTCGATTAGCAACTAGTTGCCTTTAGAGGCCGCTCCCCCTTCAAATGATACATTCCAAGCAAGCCAGCGAAATATGGCACAATAATTTGGGTTTTATGTAATTATGAATAGTAAAACTTCTTATGCTCTAAAATTGCAGATCTATACAGGAATGCGTGTGATGTGTGACTTGAGTAGTGATTTGGAAGGCCACAATATTACGTGTAATAACTTTTTTACATCGTAAAATTTAGGACAATTTCTTCTAAGACAAAGTAAATACAATGCCGAGGACTATAAGTAAAATAAACAGGAGCTTTCAGCAAAAATCGCGAATAAAGAAGTTCATAGCTCGTCTTTTTTGCTTGACGCAAGATACCATTGTTACTGACAATATGTATTCCTAAAGATAATAAAAATGTTGTTCTTATGAGTACTTTGCATCATGAATCGATGCATCATGCATTATTTTCATCAAATGAAAAAGCCCCTAATTATTTTAGATTACCATTCCCATAAGGGAGCAGTGGATACTCCAGATGTCTAGATTAGCTTGTTGACACGTATAGGTACATGTGAGAAGAGATAATTCGCTGGCCAATGATTGTTTTTTATAATCTGCTGGATATCTCTGCCTACAACGCGTTCGTGTTATGATCATCAGTAAATATCCAATGGAATACCAATAAAATGGCAAAACGGCGAATTTTTCTTGAGGAATTGGAAAAAAAACTAATGAACCCAGTCATCATTTCCAGAAGAAATATACCAATATCTAAAGGCTCTCACGGACTGGTAAAAAGGACACGAGCAGAAATAAGTAGATAAGATGGAAATGCTAGTGAACCGTCTATGGACAATCTAACTCCGCCTGCTAAACGAGCATGCTGTAAACTTGCCCTAAAAAGGATAACAAGACTAATTATTTATAATATAACAAGTATAAGTAATTTATTGGGCACTAATTGTTCAACGGACAATATTACAAAATTTCTAAAATCCACGGGAATATTTTATAGAATTTAGCATTGTATTCTGTAGCCGCCGCTAATCACCATCAAGGTGGACGCGGCTGTACTTTCTAAATAGACAAAAAAAGACTAATTATTATGTTGTATTGTATATATCATAAACATATTTGTAAAATCCATTCTTTTTATTACTGTCCCAGTTGTAAACTGACTTAAATTTTTGTAGATATTTGTTACTAAGCTTTTTTGAAAGAAAAAAATACCTTTTATTTTTGTTAATAAGGTTTAATTTACATTAACAACATAGTTTTTCTTTAATTAACCATAATTTTTTGTTAATAAAGTTTTATTTATCACCATTAGCTTATTTTATTTCGATTAAGGCGCGTAAACCATAGTTGGGTCATATTGACCCGAACAGTACATATGTGTAGTTGACTCGAACGGGACAGCAGGGTTAAATAATCCGATTTTAATTCTGTAAAGTGTATTAGATAGTAAAGCACCTCTTTATATATGTAAAAAAATTAGACAACTTCTAAATGGTCTACTTTTTGTTCAGAAAGATTTTAAAAAATTTGAACTTTTTTAAAAACATTTAAATTGCAAATTTATTATGCAAAATCTATTAGGTCGATTTTAATGAAATTTGGTACACAGTTTAAGTATGTTACAAAGAATTTCCTAAGCGAATTACTAAGGTTATAAGTACCACCGAAGTGGTTAAAAACATTGAATAACAACAGGCATATTTTGCCCCCTTATTTTGTATTTATTGCTATATTGCAGAAAAGGTAATAAGTTAAGACATTTTTGACCAGTCGGATATCATACAACATTCAATTATCTTTATTTTATTTCTCTACGACTTTGTTCCAAAACGAATCGTTTTAAAGTTATAAGCAAAGAAACAGAAAAAAATCGACGTTTTTCGAATTTTTAAATATTTTATTTTTTTTATTAATGCTCCGGCCATATTTGAGAAGGAGCATAAGTAAATTATTATTAACGAAGTTATCACCTTACTTTATCTACAAAAATTCGAATGCCACCTTTCACATCCAAAAATAGACGTTTTTTCACAGATCCTTACTGGTCTATAATAAAATAGTTATCATAATTGAAATAACTGAAAATAATGTTGTATATCCATAATTAAAAAAATTCAACTTTTTTTAATTAGAAAGATGAAGTGGCATATTAGAATATAGTTCTTAATTCCAAACAACTTTTCATTACAACAATTTTTAATATTTTGAATAATAAAGCTACTTTACTCTTGAGTAAAATTCATATTTTTTTACATAATATCTCGTATACGGCTTAAAAAAAATGAACTGATGGTTCTATTTTTAATTTAGACCATGCACAACTTTTCACGTTGACGAACAGAACGTCTATAGTCGTCTAATTTCCATTGATGTAATGTGACACAACGTCTATATACGTTGAATTTTTCCCTATTCTACTTTGCAAAATACATATAGTGTCACAGCACTTGCTTATACATTTGACGCAGTGTCCGACAACGTGTTAATTGGACACACTGTACAAAACAATTATTGTTATTGTTTAAACAAATAATAAACAATTAGCGGCAAAATCTGTGAGTAGAACTTTTTACTTTAACATGTATATAAACTAACAAAAAAAGTTTTAGAAAAAGATAATCTTGTTTGAATTGCTCCGAAACAATGCATCTTTTCGTTCTATCTTGACTCTTCTAAAATGCTTCGTATAGATTGCTGAATAGAATTGGGCTTCTTATAACAGGCAATATGACGACTTATATACACATATAAGGATCTCGTAGAGCAGTCGTATTATTTAAACGTAAATTAAAACATGGCAACATCGTCGGGCTTCGTATAATGCGTAATCCATATACACTGTGAACGCGTTTATACGAGTGGGCTTCGTAATACTGTAGGAATAAGACAGTGCTACAATCCCTTTACCCCGTAAAACGCGGGCTTCCATTCATCGGCAGGTTGTAGCGGGCTTCCTATCATTTGTGAGCCATATATATATATATATATATATATATATATATATATATATATATATATATATATATATATATATATATATATATATATATATATATATATATATATATATATATATATATATATATATATATATATATATATATATATATATTGTTATATTTCTATTTGATATGAAAATTAAATTTTGATAATTATAAACAAAATTCAAGTCAATATAAAATATTTTCAATTTTCTCAACCACGGGCATATAAATTTAAAACAACCTGTATACAACAAATTGTTATATGTAATTTTAAGAAGTGATTAGAATAAGCGTACGAAACTCGGAACAATGTGCTTAGAATAAACAAAGTGAATGACGCGTACCATTATCGTTTCTTCGCGGAAGGTCGATCATTAGCCTATGCTAAATAAAACTCAGTGAAATAGATGATAGTTCATTATCGTTTTTCGCGGAAGGTTTCGATCATTAGCCTATGCTAAATAAGACTCATTTGAAAGAGAGAATAGGTCATTAAAATTTGTAAATAGTTAGAAAGTATTTTAGAATGGGAATTAAATATTTTCTTTTGAAATCCATTAAGCATATTTAGAAAGATTAAAAATTGGTTTTGAGGAATATTACGAATGAGAGTTGGTGGTGGAAGATTGATTTGTGAATTTGGAAGGGATATTTAGAAAGTAGGGGAATGAATGACAAAGTGAGAGCAGAATGTTTTGAGCTGTCGAGAAGTGAAGTCGAGTAGTAGACGGTAGTGTTCGAGGAGTGAGAAAGCCGGTGTAGTTCCGTGAGTGTGGAGTATCTATCGTGGAACGAGAAGTAGGCCAGGTCGAGAGTAAAAGAACCTCCTTGAGCCCAGAGTGTCCCGGTAGCTGATAGCAGTTTCGAAAAAGGTAGAACACAGCATCACGACAAAAGCAGGAACGAGAGCTATTCGAGCTAGTTTTTCAAAGGAGAACATCACTGGAAGCCAGGACGAGGTTTGATCGCAGCCAAGGATAGCAGGAAAAGGTTTTGTGTGAGGACATTTTCAGTTCACCAGGAAAAGGTCAGTCTCATTTGTTTGGACATGAATGTATGGGTTTTTCGTATTAAATTCCACATAAAAAATTGAATAACATAATCAATAATATCAGAAAAGCTTCATCAAACTTAAATAGAGTTGTTCCTAATAACTCCTAATAGTTAAATGTTAATAAAAACTTTCAATTGAAAACCAAAAGGAAATAAGATTCCCATTTGTAAATGTTATGTTTAAGAATAATAAGAAATAGCAAATATTAAGCATTGGTTGCCTTTTAAATAAAATAAAGAATATTTTGATTATAATTGTAACCCATATGTGTATTTTTTTTTACTCTTTTCTTTTCTATCCCGATTAGGAACCATTAAGAAATATTTAGAAGCCACGGAAGTAAGTAATTAATTTATAATTCGCCCTGAGATTGAAAACATATTGATATGTGATCTGGTTGATTAATTGGATTAGTATTAATACATTGATTAAATTAAGTAACATATAAGAATATTATCTCATATCAATAATCAAGATCACTTCAACTGTCGTCCAACGTGGAAAGCATTGTAAAGTATTTCTAGTGGCAAATTTGAAGGATAGAAAGAGTAAAGCCGGTATTTGAAAATTTATATGCCTGTGGTAAAAAGTGAGATACTTACATTTGATAACATAAAATTTTAGATCTCTTTAGGTACAAATTTTACATAACTGATTTAATATTTTATTTTTACGATATTTACATTTGATATATTTATTGACAATTTATAATATTTGGGTGAGAAAAAGTCGTCTTGGTAACATACTAGTAAAATTTCATATTTGGCGGGGACAGTACTTCTTGAAAACAAATGTCTGTGACAAGAAGCCAAAGCAAGGACAACAAAAAACAAAAAGAACATTCAGACCAAGAAGATATTTTAGACAAGACAATCATGGCATCAGAACAGCAAGAATTATCAGGAATAGATAAACTATTACAACTGATGCAACTCCAGTCACAAAAAATGGATGAAGCAAAAAGGACAATGGATAAAAATCAGGAGGAAACAAAACTAGCAATGGATGAAGCAAAAAGGACAATGGATAAAAATCAGGAAGAAATATCAAAGAAAATGGATAAAGTGGATCAAAAAATGGAGGAAACACAACAAAAAATGGAACAGAAAATGGATAAAGTGGAGAAAAAAATGGATGACAATCAACAGGAAACAAAACAAGCGATAGAAGAGAACAATAAGAAAATAGAGGAACGCATAGAAAAGTATGAAATGAAAATTAAAGATCACATGCAAAAACAAGAAATGAGAATGAAGGACCACATGAAAGAACAAGAAATGAAAATTCAAAATAAAATGAAGGAGTTAACGAATTGCCAGAAAAAAGAAATGGAAAGTTTGGAAAACAAGTTGCAAAACGCTATTCAAGCAGACATAGAAGAAGTGGAAAGAAAGATTGCGGAAATCAATACGCAACAAAATGTCGGAGAAAGAAGAGAAATGGTTATACATAGCACAGATGACGTGAAGATAAGGTTTGGCGGGGATGTAAGAAGATTACACCCAGTGCCGTTCATTAATAGCCTGAAAAAGAAAATACAACACATCGGAAATTTCGATACAGCAAAAGAAACTATCAGAAACCATCTCAAATATGAAGCAAGCCTATGGTTCGATAGTAAAGAAGAAGAATTCGGCAATCGGCAACAATTTGAACAAAAATTTTTGAATTATTTCTGGGGAAAGGTCCAACAATTGGAAATTAACAAGGAACTGCAAAATGGGAAATACAATGATAGGATGGGTGTATCAGAAAGGACATATGCTTTGCAAATTTACAATAATGCAAAACATTTACAATATAATTACTCATCGGAACAATTAGTCGAACTGATTGCAAGACATTTCGAGGAAACGCTGGAAGACCATATCACATTGCAAAATTACAAAGACATAGATAGTTTATGCCAATTCCTACAAATAAGAGAATCACGTCTAAGAGAAAGAAAATCAAGAAGGTCGCGAGAAGATTACAGGCCCCGAGAAACACAAGATTACAGAGATAGAAATCAAAATAGGAGGGACTATACAAGACGAGATTTTAATCCCAGAAGGGAAAACGAAAATAGAGACAACGGAAGAGGAAATTATGAACAAAGAAATAGGCAATGGAATGAGGACAGAAATCGAGAATACCAGAATAGAAACACCACACGCTCAAATCAAGAAAACAGAAATAATGGTAGACAAAATGAACAGGGATATCGAGAAAACCGAAACAGATCCGACAGACCAAGAGAAAATAGAAGAGAAGTGAATAATACCCAGACAGATGAATATGACGGAGAGAGACATTATGACGAAAATATAAACAACGATGAGCAACCGGCGTCTTTTCACGACGGCGCTCACTAAAAACCAAAAATCAAACAGGAATCTTTTGTCACCCCAAGGAGTTTATTAAATTGGCAGGAAACAACGAAAAGAAAAATGGAGTTAATTTAAAATTTGTGGATGGATTTATCAACGAGAAACCAATTAAAATTATGATAGACACTGGATCTGAAATAACATTGGTCAACAGAAAACTAATAGAAGAAGTTAACTTAACAAATTTAATTTATAAAATACCTAGGGTAAATTTAGTGGGCGCAAACAAACGGACATTGGCAACTATAAATGAAGGCATACGAGTAATGGTACGACTGGGCAAGAATATGTATGCACTACAATGTGTAATAATGCCAAACATGTCACATGACATGATAGTAGGAGTGGACGAATTGGCAGAAAAACATGTAGTGATAGATTTTAAAAATAATACGATGAAACTAACAGAAGAAAAAGAAAAAGAACAGGACAAGGAACATGAGAAACAAAATACGGACGAATCAGGTAAAGAACAAACAGTGGAAATGAATTTGGCAGCGAAGCAAGGACAAAGAAGAAAAAGGAGAAAAGGTCAGAAAAAGATAAAAGAAAATGAAACCTGTGGCTCCTCAAAAGAAGAGTTGAGCCCAGAAGAAGAAAATTTGAGAGTATCAGAAACAAAGGAAACCTGGGATTCCTCAAAAGAAGAGACGGGCTCAGGAGAAGAAGAAATAAAGCTAAAAAATGAAAGTGAAAAGAATATGATTGAAACAGTGGTATTTGAAGAGGAGGTATATGCAAACGAGGATGCAGAATGCACGGTAAACATGTGTGAAGAATCTGAGAAAAAAGACAGAAAATTGATATGTGGAGAAGGGAAAGAAAAAGAATTGCGGTTGATGTTAAGAAACTACGAAAATTTGATCAATGAGGAAAACAGAGTGGCTAAAAAGTACGAACATTCATTTGAGGTGAAAAACTTGGGAAATTTTCGATCAAAGACTTACCCGATTCCATACAAGTATCGACAAGAGGTGAAAGAAGAAATAAATAAAATGTTGGAAGATCAAATCATCGAAAGATGTGATTCACCGTATGTTAACCCGATTGTGATAGTAAAGAAAAGCAGTGGAGAATTGAGATTATGTTTAGATGCCAGGAATATCAACCAGCACACTGTATCACAATATGAATCACCTCTAAACATCGAGGCCATTTTTGGAAGAATCACCGGGTCACACATATTTTCGAAAATTGACTTAAAACACAGTTTTTGGTTGATACCGTTAGCTGAAAAGTGTAGAAACTACACCGCTTTTTCTATTGATGGTATTGTCTACCGGTTTAAGGTAGTGCCGTTTGGATTGCAGAGTGCTTGTGCTGCACTCGTCCGAGCTCTACATACCATTTTGAATCGCCACGAAGATTTCATAGTTCATTATATCGATGATTTATTAATTTTTTCACAAGATACTCAGAGTCATCTGAAACACATAGAAATAATTCTGGAAGAATTGGACACAGCGGGATTGAAATTAAACATTGAAAAATGTCAATTTTTTCAAAAAGAAGTCATTTATTTGGGTTTTCAATTGGACACCAAAACAGTAAGATTATCCGAAGACAGAGTCAAGCTCATAGATGAATACCCAAGACCAACGAATTTGAAAACATTGAGAGGTTTTCTTGGCACGATTAATTATTTTAAAAAACTGATTCCCGATTTGAGCCAAAAGGAAATCCCTCTGATAAAGTTGCTTAAAAAAGGAATAAAATGGAATTGGAAAGAAGAACAGGAGGAAGCTTTCGAAACATTAAAACGAGAATTCGCAAAAGGAACGAAAATATACCACCCCATTTACAATTTACCTTTTATACTCCGAACTGATGCGTCCATACAAAAATTTGCAGGAGTTCTGTCTCAAATACAAAACGACCAAGAAGTGCCGATATGTTTTATATCGCGAGTGACTAAAACACATGAGAGAAAATATAGTGTTACAGAATTGGAGTTTGCCAGTGTACTATATTGCGTGAACAAATTGAGGTTTTACTTATTGGGAGCAAAATTCACAATCGAAACAGACCATGCAGCTTTAGTACATATCATGAAGAATATATTAGTAAATAATAGAATACATAGAGGTATTCTATTATTACAGGAGTATGATTTTGAGTTCCGATATATAAAAGTAAAA
Organism: Diabrotica virgifera virgifera; assembly: GCF_917563875.1. Classification (NCBI taxonomy): domain Eukaryota; kingdom Metazoa; phylum Arthropoda; class Insecta; order Coleoptera; family Chrysomelidae; genus Diabrotica; species Diabrotica virgifera. The sequence goes on from NC_065450.1 coordinate 21,715,944, forward strand.
GACAACATAATAGCCGACGCTCTAACACGGGATGAGGACACGGGAAAAAAGGAAACAATTACTCTACAGGTGGGACTAAATAGATTAATACAAGAAGAAGGGATATATTCGTTAAATGAGATAAGGACAAACCAAGAAGACCTAGAGGAAAGAGAGAAAAGAAGAGCGGAAGTAGAAAATGACATATATTTTAAGAGAATAGACGGAAAGGAACTATATTTAGTGACACAGACATTGGCCGAAAAGATAATAAAGAAATTACATGAGGACAATGGGCATATCGGTAGCAGAAAAGTTTGGCTCGTTTTTAGGGAAAATTACATCAGCCGACAGGATTACCGCATTGCAAAGGAAATTACCCAGAAGTGCGATGTATGTCAAAAATATAAGAGTCGGAATTTCAAAAACGAAAATGTTGCCAAAAATATTGAAGCCCGAAACAAACTAGACATTGTAGCAATAGATATGTTAAGCGATCTAATTATGACCACTAAAAGGAACAAACATATTCTGGTAATGGTGGATGTGTTTTCAAAATACGTAAAATTATATAGTTGCCGCACCACAAAGGGGGAGGAAATATTAAGAAAAATCGACAATTTTATAGCCATAGTAGGAACACCAAAAAAGATCCTACTGGACAATGCAACGTATTTCCGAAATGATCGTTTCAAGGGACAACTTCGAGAACGAGGAATAGAGACAAATTTTGTCAGCATCAGGCATCCACAGAGTAATCCTTCGGAACGATTCATACAGGAAGTGACGAAATTTCTTCGCATTGCAACAGATGGTCAACATCGCCACTGGGACAGGAAAATGGCGGAAATAGAAAGGTATCTAAATACAATTCCGAGCACAGTAACAAAAGAGACCCCAGAATACATCATGAAGGGTGTATTGCCGATAAGGCCATGGGAAGACCAAGAGCCAAAAGAATATCAACAGGTGATTGAAACCGTACAGAGAAGATTACGGCGAAGCAACGAAAAATATATCCAAAGACAGGAACAAAATAGAAAAAGAAGACCAGTGACTTTCCAAAAGGGTGAAAAAGTACTCGTGAGGGCATTACGAGTATCAAATCTTCCTGGGGGCATTTGCGCAAAGTTGATGCCTGTTTTCGAAGGCCCGTACATCGTGAATAATGAAAATGGGATAAATAGTTATGAGTTGAGGCACAGGAACTCGGAAAAGATCCGAGGAATTTATAATATTCACGATGTATACAAATATCACGAATAAAAGACAGAATTGCATGAAGTAGATAGTAAGTTATGATATAAGACGTAGATTAAAGTAAGGAAATATACAGGGAGTTGGTTTTGCCTCGAGAAAATTTATTTAAAAATGCAGATAAATTTTATCGAATACAAGGCGGGGATTTGTTATATTTCTATTTGATATGAAAATTAAATTTTGATAATTATAAACAAAATTCAATTCAATATAAAATATTTTCAATTTTCTCAACCACGGGCATATAAATTTAAAACAACCTGTATACAACAAATTGTTATATGTAATTTTAAGAAGTGATTAGAATAAGCGTACGAAACTCGGAACAATGTGCTTAGAATAAACAAAGTGAATGACGCGTACCATTATCGTTTCTTCGCGGAAGGTCGATCATTAGCCTATGCTAAATAAAACTCAGTGAAATAGATGATAGTTCATTATCGTTTTTCGCGGAAGGTTTCGATCATTAGCCTATGCTAAATAAGACTCATTTGAAAGAGAGAATAGGTCATTAAAATTTGTAAATAGTTAGAAAGTATTTTAGAATGGGAATTAAATATTTTCTTTTGAAATCCATTAAGCATATTTAGAAAGATTAAAAATTGGTTTTGAGGAATATTACGAATGAGAGTTGGTGGTGGAAGATTGATTTGTGAATTTGGAAGGGATATTTAGAAAGTAGGGGAATGAATGACAAAGTGAGAGCAGAATGTTTTGAGCTGTCGAGAAGTGAAGTCGAGTAGTAGACGGTAGTGTTCGAGGAGTGAGAAAGCCGGTGTAGTTCCGTGAGTGTGGAGTATCTATCGTGGAACGAGAAGTAGGCCAGGTCGAGAGTAAAAGAACCTCCTTGAGCCCAGAGTGTCCCGGTAGCTGATAGCAGTTTCGAAAAAGGTAGAACACAGCATCACGACAAAAGCAGGAACGAGAGCTATTCGAGCTAGTTTTTCAAAGGAGAACATCACTGGAAGCCAGGACGAGGTTTGATCGCAGCCAAGGATAGCAGGAAAGGGTTTTGTGTGAGGACATTTTCAGTTCACCAGGAAAAGGTCAGTCTCATTTGTTTGGACATGAATGTATGGGTTTTTCGTATTAAATTCCACATAAAAAATTGAATAACATAATCAATAATATCAGAAAAGCTTCATCAAACTTAAATAGAGTTGTTCCTAATAACTCCTAATAGTTAAATGTTAATAAAAACTTTCAATTGAAAACCAAAAGGAAATAAGATTCCCATTTGTAAATGTTATGTTTAAGAATAATAAGAAATAGCAAATATTAAGCATTGGTTGCCTTTTAAATAAAATAAAAAATATTTTGATTATAATTGTAACCCATATGTGTATTTTTTTTTACTCTTTTCTTTTCTATCCCGATTAGGAACCATTAAGAAATATTTAGAAGCCACGGAAGTAAGTAATTAATTTATAATTCGCCCTGAGATTGAAAACATATTGATATGTGATCTGGTTGATTAATTGGATTAGTATTAATACATTGATTAAATTAAGTAACATATAAGAATATTATCTCATATCAATAATCAAGATCACTTCAATATATATATATATATATATATATATATATATATATATATATATATTACTGTGATATTCAAAGATCGGTGTGCTCAAAGCACTTGATTAGATAATTAACTAATTAATTAAATTTAATTTTAATGATGCACTTATGATTTAATCACACTATTTAATGCTCTAATCTCAGGGTTTTATATTCTCGTGCTTCAATATCTCCTTTGCTTTACATATGATAAATGAGGTCAAAGATTAACGGAATAAAACACATATATGGTACAAAAGCATCTATTGAAATAAATTCACCCTCAAAATATCCTCTAAAAATAATATCTCCTATTCTGATTATTGAAATAACCCTACCACTATCTAAAGTACTTATTGAAATTTGCGTTATGAATAATTCTACAAAAAAAATAAAACTGTCTCTCGGATGATGAGTTGTCCAAATTCTTGTCTCTGGTCGCCTACAATTTACTCTTAGCAGCCCCCTATGTAGTCAGCAATCTCGCAACAAATTATTGCAAGCCTATTGTCATTAATGACCCCCTACAGATGCACGTATCTTTCAAAAAACAATGCTAGCCTTTTCTCCTCTCGATAAACTGAATCTATTTCTCGTTCCGGCATGCAACGGTGACTCTTGGAATATAAGTAGAACAATATAACTTACAATGCTTTACGTGATGAGCTTCCGTCAGGACACTTATTTCAACAAACTCACAACTATTCACTTATCTGCCTTACTACTTCAGGGGACTCTTAGAGATCACCACTAGTCGACTTAACGATCATTTAACAACTGACTCTTCTTCCACCCTCTAACATTTCGCTAAACTCCCATTCTTCATACCTAGCCCCTCCTTTTTCCTTCTTCACCAATCCGAGTTCCTCAATTTTATCCCCATCTACCTTTCAGATAACAAACACCAATTTTCCCTACCATTAGAAATTTCCTAAAACTAATTACATGCCAATCGGTTTTTTTTTTCCTTTCTTAATATCTAAACAAAGATTACATTCATTTAAATTTCTAAATACAATTATTCCCTCGCCGCAAAAGTCCATTTGGGAAACCCGGTCTCATTGTCCAAACACATAACCACTTTCTTATCATACTAACTGTACAAAGAAAATACTTAATCCCTATTTAAATTTTGTTTACCTACGGCCATCCAAAGATAATTGACTTTCATTTCTTCGAAATGAATTTTGGTATATTTTTATTATATGTTTTAACTTTTCTAAAATATTAAGATCGAAACCATATTAATTCAAATTTTACATATCTTAACAACTCCCCGCCATTTGATTTGCCGAAAAAATTCTGTTATTTATTTAAATGACACAAGTTTTTTTTTAGGATCAAATTATTCCATTATGTTACCAAACTCTACTCATGATACTTATAAATGTCGTGAATGTTAAAAATACCCCGTATCTTGCCTGTCTCTATATGCGCTAATTCATAACTATTTACCCCATTTTCCGTATTGACCCTATATGGACCTTCAAATACCGGCATCAATTTAGCACAAATACCATTTTGTAAATTGGACACCCTCAGTGCCCTCACTAAAACTTTATCCCCTTTCTGGAATGTAACCGGCCTTCTTCTTCGGGTCCTCTCTTGCCTTTGGAGATATTTCTCTCCACTTCGTCTCAATCTTCGTTGAACCACCTCGATCACTTCTTCGTATTGTCTGGGGGCGGTGTCTTCCCACGGTCTCGTAGGCATTGTTCCTTTCATTACATATAAAGGCGTCTCCTTGGTAACCGTATTTGGTGCACAGTTCAAATACGTCTCTATTTCAAACACTTTTCTGTCCCAATGTCGATGATGTTCTTCCGCAGCAATTCTTAGAAATTTTGTGACTTCTTGTATAAAACGCTCTGATGGGTTGCTCTGTGGATGTCGGATGCTTACAAATTTTGTATTTATGCCTCTCTCTCTTAATTCCCCTTTAAAACGGTCATTCCTAAAGTATGTCGCATTGTCCAACAAAATATTGTCTGGTCTTCCCACTGTTTCGATAAAATCGTCTATCTTCCGAAGTATTTCAGCTCCTTTCGTGGTTCTACATGGGTACAGTTTTAAATACTTTGAGAAAACATCCACCATAACTAATATGTGTTTATTCCTCTGTGTTGTTGTTATTAAATCGCTCAACATATCAATGGCGACAATATCCAGTTTCTTCCGAGCTATGACGTTTTTTGTGATGTTTTCGTTTTTGAAATTCTTACTTTTACACTTTTGGCATGTCTCGCAATTTCGAGTCATCTCTTTGGCTATTGTATAGTCCTGTCGACAAATGTAGTTCTCCCTGAACATAAGCCACACCTTCCTGCTTCCAATGTGTCCGTTGTCACAGTGTAATTTTGCTAAAACTTCTTTTGCCATCTGTTCCGTGATTACATATAGTTCTTTACCATCGACCCTCTTAAAATATAAGTTATCTTCTTGTTCGGCCCTTTGCTTTTCTCTTTCATCCAGTTGTTCCTGATTTTCCCTGATCTGAGCCAAAGAAAATAAGCCTGCTTCTTCTCTCATTATGTTCATGCCAACGTGGAGAGTTTTGTGGTCCTCTTTGCGGAATTGTTCATCTCTCGTCAACGCATCAGCCAAGATATTGTCAGTTCCTTTGATATATTTAAATTCAAAATCATACTCTTGAAGTAAAAGAATGCCCCTATGAATTCTATTATTTACCAGCCTATTTTTCATTATATGTACCAAAGCTGCATGGTCTGTTTCAACGGTGAATTTTGCCCCTAGTAGGTAAAACCGTAATTTATTTACACAAAATAACACACTGGCGAACTCTAATTCAGTAACGCTGTACTTTCTCTCATATGTTTTGGTTACACGGGAGACAAAACAGATTGGCACCTCTACATCGTCTTGGATCTGTGATAACACCCCTGCGAATTTTGTTATGGAAGCATCGGTCCGGAGAATGAAAGGTTGATCATATCTTGGGTGGTGTACTCTTACAGCTGTGGAGAAAGCTCCTTTTAAATTTTTGAAAGCCATTTCTTGTTCCGTTCCCCATTTCCACCTAACATTTTTCTTAAGTAATGCTATCAACGGTATTTCTTTTGTGCTGATGTCTGGTATTAGTTTTTTGAAATAGTTTACCATTCCCAAAAATCCCCGCAATGTTTTTAAATTGGTTGGCCTAGCGTAGTTATTTATAATTTCGATTCTATCTTCTGCAAGACTAATCCCTTTTGTGTCTAATTTGAATCCTAAATACAGTATTTCCTTTTGGAAAAACTGACACTTTTGAATATTTAATTTCAATCCCGCTTGATCCAGTTCTTCTAGCACAGTGTGAATATGTCGTAGATGGCTTGTTATATCCGGTGAGAAAATTAATAAATCATCTATGTAATGTACAACAAATTCTTCATGCCTATTTAAGATTGTGTTCAATGCGCGAACCAAAGCAGCGCATGCACTCTGTAGGCCAAATGGTACCACCCTAAATAGTCCTGTCGCCAGGGGGGGTACAACGGCCTCGTTAATTCAGATGGACTTACTCAAGTTTTTTTTATGTATTTTGACCCGTAGAACACGAATTTTTTGGGTAACAGTTGATCCGGATGTCGATAAGATTGTTATAGACCAAGAACTTGAGGAATCAAATAACAGCGATTTTTGGCAAAACAAAACAATATTTTGTATTTTTTGGGCCATTTTAAGTAAAAAATATTTCTACAAGTTTTTTCGTAGGATGCACAGTTTTCGAGATAAACGCGGTTGAACTTTAAAAAAATCGAAAAATTGCAATTTTTGAACCCGAATAACTTTTGATTAAAAAATAAAATAGCAAGTCTGCTTACCGTATTTGAAAGGTTAAGTCAAATTATATCGGTTTTGATTATTTGCATTGGTAAAAATTTATTTTTTTATTGTTTAACAAAGCTATAAACACGTAGGGTTTCCCGTGCTTTTACATTCGTTTTAACGCATGTAACGTAGAAATAGTCTTGATTGCACTAGTACCTATTCTACCTACTCGTTCGATTTTAAATGATAAATCATAGAAACATCACTCACGCACTAGTTGTTTGTAGCTTTGTTTAACAATAACACAATAAATTTTTAGCAATGCAAATAATCAAAACCGACATAATTTGACTTGAACTTTCAAAGGCGCTAAGCAGAATTGCTATTTTATTTTTTAATCAAAAGTTATTCGGGTTTAAAAATTGCAGTTTTTCGATTTTTTGAAAGTTCAACCGCGTTTATCTCGAAAACTGTGCATCCTACTAAAAAACTTGTAGAAATATTTTTTGCTTAAAATGACCCAAAAAATACAAAATATTGTTTTGTTTTGCCAAAAATCGCTGTTATTTGATTCCTCAAGTTCTTGGTCTATAACAATCTTATCGACATCCGGATCAACTGTTACCCAAAAAATTCGTGTTCTACGGGTCAAAATACATAAAAAAAACTTGGGTAAGTCCATCTGAATTAACGAGGCCGTTGTACCCCCCCTGGCGACAGGACTAAAATCGGTATACCACTCCGTCGATCGAAAAAGCGGTATAATTTCGACATTTCTCTGCCAAAGGTATTAACCAAAAACTATGTTTCAAATCGATTTTGGAAAAAATGTGTGACCCTGTGATTCGTCCAAATATGGCTTCGATGTTCAAAGGCGCTTCGTATTGCGCGATTGTGTGTGAATTAATGTTTCTTGCATCTAAACATAATCGCAAATCACCACTCGATTTTTTAACGCATACTATCGGGTTGATATATGGAGAGTCACATCTTTCTATCACCTTGTCTTCGATCATTTTTTCAATTTCCTGTCCGACGCTTTGCCTGTATTTATACGGGATTGGATATGTCTTGGATTTAAAATTTTCTAAGTTTTTAACTTTAAAAGAATGTTCATAATTTTTAGCCACTCGGCTTTCTTCATTAATCAAATCTCCATAATTTTCTAGAATCTTCTCTACTTCCTTTTCCATGTTTTCTCCACATTTTAATTTTCTTTCATCCTCATTTTGTTCGCATGTGTTCACTGTCCATAATATTTCTTCATAAAATTCTGGATTCTCGTCCATTATTGCCATTTCTTCTCTGTCCTCATCCTTTATTTCTTCTTCTGTTTTTTTTATCTTCAATTTCCATTTGGTATCCCGAGCACCATGTTTCTACTGCTTTCATTTCTCTTATGAGAACTTCCTTTTCTTCCTGCTTCCTTTCTGTTTTATCGTCGATTGCCGACAATTCTTCCGTATCTTCGATTTCCTGTCTTTCTCTTGTATCCACCGTGTTTTCCTTCTTTCTTTTTGAACTCTTCTTCTTTTTCTTCCTTCTTTTTTTTTTCTGGTTGATTTTTTTCTTGTACTTTCGGTTTTTCCTCTACAGTCATATTGATTTCTTTATGTTTTTCCTGTTCATTTATCTTTTCAACAATTATTTTCCTCTCTATTTCCGTTTCTTCTTCTATGTTGTCTGGTTCTGCTCTGATTTCCAGTTTATTCTCCGAAAAATTTATGGTGATGTGTTTTTCACTCAATTCATCAATTCCCGCTATCATATCATGGTTTAAATCTTCGATCACCACACATTGCATAATATAGTATTTGTCTCCCACTCTGGGCCCGGATTACGTACACTCGATACGCATCGTATACGCCATGTTTTCCCATAAGGCGCTACAGTAAAACATGGCGGATACGATGCGTATCGAGTGTACGTAATCCGGGCCCTGATCCGCACTCCCAAACCTTCATTTACTGTCGTCAATTTTTTGTTGTTTGCACCCACTAAAACAACCCTAGGAATTTTGTACACAAATCTGTCCAAATTTAATTCTTTTACTAGTTTCTTATTGATTAACGATATCTCCGATCCAGAATCAATCAAAATTTTAATCGCTTTATGTTTTATAAATGCATCTAAGAATATTAAATTGGAATTAGAACTTTGTCTTTCATTTCCCGCCAACTGTATAAACTCTCTCGGATGACAAAATATACCGGAGAGTTGTTTATGTTTGTTCAGTGGATGCTTTATTGAAAATCCTGTCTGGATTCATTGCATATATCTTCTTCCTCGTTTTCTATTGTTACATGATTCATCTCCCTTCTATTTTGTCGTTGGAAATTCTGATTGTTTCTACCGTCCCTTTGTTCGTTCGTATTCCTAGTCGGAGGATTTTGTGCATCTCTGTTTCTGTTGTGATTTTCATATGTTCTATTTTTTGCGTGATTCCTGTTATCATAATTTTGTTGTCTATTGTAATTTTGGTATTCTCTCGGCCTATCTTCGTTTGTTGATTGGGCATGTCGGTTTCTCTGGTCATAATTTGATTGATACCTTCTTACCGGTCCATTATATTGTTCATGTTGTCTTCTGTTTCGCATTTCTCTTCGTTTTGCTTCCCTTACTTGAAGGAATTGGCACAAACTATCAATATCTTGATAGTTTCTCAAAATCACGTGGTCCTCCAGCGTTTCTTCGAAATGTCTGCTTATCATTTCTACCAGTTGTTCGGTAGAGTATTTGTAGTCTAGATATTTGGAATTGTTATATATCTGCAAAGCATATCTTTCCTCCGATATTCCCATTTTCTCGTGATATCTTCCATTCTGTAGCTCTTGGTTGATTTCCCTCTGTTTAACTTTCCCCCAGAAATAGTTGAGAAATTTATTTTCGAAATCTGTCCAATTTTCAAACTCATCTTCTTTACTTTCATACCATAACGCTGCTCCTTCTTTCAGATGGTTTCTAATTGTTTCTTTGCAGTCGTCAAAATATCTAATATGTTGCAATTTGGTTCTCAAATTTTTAACAAATGGTACTGGGTGTGTTTTTCTAATATCCCCGCCAAATTGTATTTTCGCGTCGCTTGTACCATGGATAATCATTTCCCTTCTTTCTCCACAATTCTGTTGATTCTTGAGTTCCGCAATTTGTTTTTCGTTTTGCTTAAATTTTTCTTCTATTTCTCGCCTGTCTTCTTGTATTGCATTTTCAAATTTGCTTTCTAACTGTTCTAATTCCATCTTCTGCACATTCTTAATATCCTTCATTTTAGTTTCTATTTCTTCTCGTTGCATCTCCAGTTTCCTTTCTGTTTCTTCTCTAACTTTTTCTAAACAGGCTTTCATTTCATTTTCATATTTTTCCAAACGCTTTTTCAATTTGCCATCATTCTCTTCCAATTTCTGTTCTATTCTCTGTGATATTTCTCTTTGTGTTTCTTCCATGGCTCGTTTTGATTCCTGTTGATTTTCTTGCATTGTCCTTTTTGTTTCCTGTTGATTTCTATCCATTTGTTGTGACTGGAGTTGCATCAGTTGCAATAGTTTCTCTATTCCTGTTAATTCCTGTTCTTTTCTCTCCATAATCGTTGTATCTCCTTCATTATCCAATCCTTCTTCAACAATTTTTTCCTCTTCTCTGTTTTCTTGCATTTTGCTTTGCCTCCTTGTGGTCGACATGTTGTTTCTTTTCGTTACTGTTTTCTTTTTCCCCGCCAAATGTGAAATTTTACAACACTCTATAAGTTGCAGAACACGACAAATATTTCTCCCCAAATTTAATAAATTTTCGCCACAAATATCAAATATGCAATCAGTAAATTTCAAAATAAATATCAAATGTACGATTGGTAAAAAAAAATCAAATAATTCAATGGCAGTAAATATCCAATACCTACGATCAATCCATAAATCAAAATTATTTTTACACCTGGAAAAATTGTCAAATTATCTCTGGATCACCTGTAGTTATTCCTTATCTCTTTCCCTACCATCAAATGCAAAGCTGCGATATTTTTAAGCCACCACGTTCTGGGCTCCAGTTAATGTGATATTCAAAGATCGGTGTGCTCAAAGCACTTGATTAGATAATTAACTAATTAATTAAATTTAATTTTAATGATGCACTTATGATTTAATCACACTATTTAATGCTCTAATCTCAGGGTTTTATATTCTCGTGCTTCAATATCTCCTTTGCTTTACATATGATAAATGAGGTCAAAGATTAACGGAATAAAACACATATATGGTACAAAAGCATCTATTGAAATAAATTCACCCTCAAAATATCCTCTAAAAATAATATCTCCTATTCTGATTATTGAAATAACCCTACCACTATCTAAAGTACTTATTGAAATTTGCGTTATGAATAATTCTACAAAAAAAATAAAACTGTCTCTCGGATGATGAGTTGTCCAAATTCTTGTCTCTGGTCGCCTACAATTTACTCTTAGCAGCCCCCTATGTAGTCAGCAATCTCGCAACAAATTATTGCAAGCCTATTGTCATTAATGACCCCCTACAGATGCACGTATCTTTCAAAAAACAATGCTAGCCTTTTCTCCTCTCGATAAACTGAATCTATTTCTCGTTCCGGCATGCAACGGTGACTCTTGGAATATAAGTAGAACAATATAACTTACAATGCTTTACGTGATGAGCTTCCGTCAGGACACTTATTTCAACAAACTCACAACTATTCACTTATCTGCCTTACTACTTCAGGGGACTCTTAGAGATCACCACTAGTCGACTTAACGATCATTTAACAACTGACTCTTCTTCCACCCTCTAACATTTCGCTAAACTCCCATTCTTCATACCTAGCCCCTCCTTTTTCCTTCTTCACCAATCCGAGTTCCTCAATTTTATCCCCATCTACCTTTCAGATAACAAACACCAATTTTCCCTACCATTAGAAATTTCCTAAAACTAATTACATGCCAATCGGTTTTTTTTTTCCTTTCTTAATATCTAAACAAAGATTACATTCATTTAAATTTCTAAATACAATTATTCCCTCGCCGCAAAAGTCCATTTGGGAAACCCGGTCTCATTGTCCAAACACATAACCACTTTCTTATCATACTAACTGTACAAAGAAAATACTTAATCCCTATTTAAATTTTGTTTACCTACGGCCATCCAAAGATAATTGACTTTCATTTCTTCGAAATGAATTTTGGTATATTTTTATTATATGTTTTAACTTTTCTAAAATATTAAGATCGAAACCATATTAATTCAAATTTTACATATCTTAACAATATATATATATATATATATATATATATATATATAAATAAACGTTCAATATTGGGTTTGCAGCAATAAAAAGTGAAATGTGTACTCTTGTAAATTTTTTATTCCAAGCTTTCGGACATGGTTATGTCCTTCATCAGGGAGCTACAAATGTGATGAATAGTTTGTTAACGTTGGTATAATTAATTAAAAAATTCGCTACTTACAAACTTATTGAGATTGTATCATCAATGATGTTATATTATAATGTTGATAAAATTTATCACAGTCTGTCATCTTTGTTAAGTCTAAAACTTACTCCTATATTTAAAATCAAAAATTGCTTTACATTCACAACACTTAATAATTATAAAACCATGCCATGACATTGTTATTCTTAATTTTATTATATCGCCATTAGTTTTTGTCACGACAATCAAGTAGTTTTTATTATTGGCTTTTCGGAACTCTCCGTGTGTAAATTGTAAAATATTCGAATTGACAGATGAAAACTCCACACCCACAATATCAAGCAACTGGCAGTACAGCAAATTATAGGCCTATCATTGGGTGTATTGTGGCAATATAAATTATTTTATATTTGTTAATATTAGAAAGGAGTGAAGCTTTAACCTGCCAATTCTTCAATACAAAGCTTTTCAAACTACCATAAAAAAAATTATTCAGGTCATAATTCTAACAACGTTACAATTGATTGAGTTTTTATTTTGTATGACCCCAGTATATGTGTGTATAAAAAAATTACTAAATTTTTAAACAAACTTCAATGAAAAAAAAAAAAAAAAAATTATCTTTTGAAAAAATCCTTCAAAAACTTTCTTTCCCTTAAATGTCCATTGATAAATTATTGGTTTTGTTATTGTTGCATTTATCTAGTAGTAACAGATAGGAGAACATTTCATTTAGATGACCAATATCCGTTCTATGGTTCATTGCATTAATATCTTGGCAAATGTAGGCCATTTCAAGAAAAAGTCTTTTGGTGATGTTACTTTCCTGTTCTACTACTTTGATGTTATTATAATCTATCCGATGCCCATTTTTAAATGCATGTTCACCCAATGCACTTCTTTCAGGATGTAGTCTATTATCAGACTTGTGGGATGTCATTCGGTCTTTAAGGCATCTTGATGTTTGACCATAGTATACTTGTTCACATGATCCGCACGGTATACAATAAACAACATCCGTTAAGGACAAGAGTGAGGATTGGTCTTTGAGTTTAGAAAAAACTTTGTTCACTGTTAGTACTGTTTTAAATGCAATTTTGATATTCTCAATAGATGAAAAAATTCTACTAAGTTTAAGGCAAATATCCTTAATATATGGAAGCGATACATATCTAATTGCGGTTTGTTTTGGTAAAGGATCTACAGGTCCTATCATATCTTGTGATAAAGATATATTTTCCTCGTTTCTTAAAAGACTACTTGAATTTTGTGGAGTGTTAAACAAAATTTTCTGTAGTAGTGTACTTGGGTATGAGTTTTCAATGAATAGGGTATAAAGGATTTTTAGATTTTTTGTATGGAAAGTGGTATCGCTGATTTTAAGGACACGATTTTTCATTTCTTTAACTAAATTAAGTTTCATTGAATATTTATGGTATGACCAAAAATTGAGATATCTACCCGAACTGATAGGTTTTCTATACCAATCAACCAGCAAATGGGTACCTTTTCGTATCAATTTGGTATCCAAAAAAGGTACTGAACCTGTAGCATCTTCACGTTCTAATGTGAATTGAATGTAGGGGTTGTAACTATTAAAATACCAAAGTATATCGTTTATGCCCGTGCTTGGTAATGCTAGAATTATGTCATCAACATATTTTTTTATAAAATGAAATTTATAAGGTAGAACAAGGATGATGGTGTCAAGTATGTGGTCCATTACATAACAGGAAATTATTGGTGATATAGGGTTCCCCATAGGTGTACCAAAAGTTTGTTTGTAAAATTTGTTGTTAAATGAAAAATAATTATTTTCGAACAGAAAAGTTAACAGTTTGAAAAAAGTGTCTTTATCAATGTTACAATGTTGAGAAATAATCTCCATGGCATAATATATATATATATATATATATATATATATATATATATATATATATATATATATATATATATATATCTAGGACAAATCACTAGATTAAATAAAGAAAATCAGACCGAAGAAATAAAGAGAAGAATAAGGTTGGCCTGGGCATCATTCGGAAAACTGTCTTATATTCTAAAGAACAGAAAATACCCGCAATACCTAAAAACAAAAGTCTTCAATCAATGTATACTCCCTGTTTTAATATATGGCTCTCAGACATGGACGTTTACAAAAGAGAATATGGAAAAAATAGCAAAGACAGAAAGAGCCATGGAAAGACAAATGCTGAACATTAAATTATCAGACAGGAAAAGAAACGAATGGATCCGTAACAAAACAAAAGTGAAAGACGTCTCTACCCAAGTAGCAAAGCTTAAATGGAAGTTCGCCGGACACACCCTACGGCATAAGGATGAAAGATGGACTAAGATGGTAATACATTGGAGACCATGGAACCACAAACGAAAAAGGGGAAGGCCACAGATGCGATGGTCAGATGACCTGAAGAAACACACTGGGTCAAAATGGATGCAAATTGCCCAAGATAGAGAGGCATGGAAGAAGGAAGAGGAGGCCTATATCCAAGGATGGATGTTTAGGGCTGATTAGATAGATAAGTGAACGTACCAATCGAAGCAGACTGGCAGACAAAACTATGAGAGCTTTCCGTACAGCTCGCGTTCCATAGCTGCTCCCACAAAACCGTAGAACTAGACTTGGTTTTGTGCGAGACTATGCTAACTGCACTGTGGCGGAATGGAAGAACATACTGTTCGTAGAGGAGAGCAGAATAGTCCTAAGATATCCAGATGAAGGTCAGCGTGTGTACAGGTGTCAAAATGAAAAGTTTGCTCCATGCACTATAACCGAAACGGTGAGTTCCGTGGAGGGTCAGTAATCATGTAGGGAGGTGTCTCTTACGAAGTTCGTACTGATCTTGCTGTGTTTGATAGAGCAGTGTAAATTCTTAAAGATACGTGAAAGAAGTTCTCCAAGACCATATCATGCCTGTGGCACCGTTTTGAAAACTTCAGATTAATGCATGACAATGCACCTTGCCATACCAAAAGATGTGAGTATCTTAATGAGGTCGTGATCTTAACGCAATTGAACATATTTGGAAAAACCTCAAAAAATGGTAAGAGCAAGAGTACTAACCACTACATCCTTCGGAGAGCTCAAAACGGCTGCAGTAGAGGAGTGGCACAATATCCTCCAATCGGATATCCAGAAGATCCTGAATGGATTGCTGAAACGGTTCCAAGAAATCCTAAGGAGCAGAGCCGATAACACCCACTATTAATATAGTCGAACCCGCTTATTGGAGTACCGGTTATAGGAATATCTCGGTTTAAGGAATAGAAATTTGAGGTCTTGAAACGTTACCATTTACTCCTTAATAAATTTATCCGCTTATAGGAATAAGTTTTAAAGAAATAATTCCACTTAATAGAATACTTTTCAAGTAAACGAATCAACTTTTTATGTATAATTTCCCAAAAATTTTAATTATGTCTGGTTTATTAGGTCTTTCAGGTAATTACAAAGGTATATACAACACGCCATAAAAATATTTTTAAAAAATACTTTTTACTTGTCTAAAAATGTCTATTGCTACCCACTTCGTTGCAGTTATAAATTTTATTGGTTAATGGTTAATGACAAAAAGAAGAAAATAGCAGACAACAATAGAAACGTTCTGTTAGTTGTTGATAACCCCCCTGCCCATAAACCTGACGTGGGTTTAAATAATGTAACAATCTATTTTTGCCTGCCAATTCATCTTAAAACATAGAACTCGACAAAATGAAGGACTAAAATTTTTAAGATCTGTTTCTTTTGACTATTAGTCCTGGATCCCGCGTACCAAAAAAAAGTTGATTATTAGCAAGCTGAAAATTTGTTAATAGCTTAATTAACGGTGTCTAGTCGGACAAACTTTATTGTACGGGAACACTGGAACAGGTCAAGTTTAATTGTGGAACAGTTTAAAAATTTGGAACGTCAGATTACAAAAACGTCCCATGTCTTTTGTCGGACAGAACATCCAATTGATTTGTTACCCTTTCATTAAATTCTCATGCAAAAATCAGACTCTTATTGCTAACCTTGATTCCTGTCATTTGACATGTTCTTCGTGTTCCACTCATTATAATGCCCAGTTGGTGATAAACAACAGTCTGATTTTTGGATGAGAGTTTAATGAAATGGTAACAAATAAATTGGAAGTTCTGTCCTACAAAATATATGGAATGTTTTCGTAGTCTGACGTTCCAAATTTTTAGCCTGTTCCACAATTAAAACTTCCCCTGTTTCAGTGTTCCCATCAAAGTTTGTCCGACTAGACACCGTTAAGATTTCCGGTTTTCGAAGATACTGAAGATTCAGAGCAAAACAATGAAACCACCCAACTCAATATTAAAGCGAAAAATGAGACAAAAAATAAAGATTTTTCGCTTTTGTGGATATTCCGTTCAATTCGGCAAGTCCTAACTGCTTGACATATTATGAGAAGTTTTTTGGAGGGCCAATTCAACGTAACTTTTCTAATTTGTATAACTTATAGATTTTTTAAGTAAAAATAAGAAGTAATTCTGGTGTATGCCTTTTAAATAAGAGAATATACAGCGTGTCAATTTGAAAAGTTGCCACCCCCTATAATTTGGTCCCTATAGAAAATCTAAAAATATGCAAAAACACGTCAAATTTATTTGTGAGGGGGACATTTTGTAGACCAGTTTTCAACTAAATTACATCAACCCTATGGCGGTGGCGGACACAAACCCCAAAATCTTTAATGGAAAGGGAGGTTGAGTGATACCTCATTTTGAAGGTCATTAAATTACCTTTTCAAAAATACCACATGCCTTATATTTCTTTTCAGTACTTTTAAAAAATCTTGGACTCAATACTCTAAAAATTTTGGAGTTCTGAACTCTATACTTAATATCTTTACGGTTTTACTTGATTTTTCCAAAAATGCTTCAAAAATACTCTAAATACTTCAACACCCCAAAAAAAATCAATTTGGAATTCAATACTCCAAATAAATTTTTGGAGTTCTGAACTCGCGATATTTAATTATTAAAATTAATTATAAAAAAATTAAAATTTCTGAAAAGAGATATAATGTATGTAGTATTTTTGAAAAGGTAATCGAACGACCTTTAAAATGAGGTATCACTCAACCCCCTTTCCATTAAATATTTTGGGGGTTGTGTCCGCCCCCGCTAGAGGGTTAGTGTAAGTTAGTTGAAAACTGGTCTATAAAATGTCCCCCTCACAAGTAAATTTGACATGTTTTTGTATATTTTTAGATTTTTTATAGAGACCAAATTATAGGGGTGGCAACTTTTTAAATTGACACCCTATATATTAGTGGATACATGCACAGAAAATGTAATTTGATTTTTTAATAAAATAAGTTACACTGCTGTATTATTGACTTAAAACGACCTAAAACCATATAAATATAATATGTATGTACATGTAGGTACATATAAACATAGTATGTACTATTATTATGTATATTCAGTAGCTTCGCGTATTTCTACTAGCCATCAATGATCGGTTATTAGAATATCCCGCTTATTGGAATATTTTTGCTTGGCACGAAGGCTATTCCAATAAGACGGTTTGACTGTATTGATATTTTTTTAATTAGACTACGATTTTTAAAATTATGTTTGACAATAAAGATTGACAATTTCTGCAAATTAAAAGAAATACAAGGTGGGCCGTTAATTGTGCCGGTGGGTGTAATTTCCACTAAAACGTAAAAGGTAAATGATACATTGTATAATTTTAAATATCATAAGTTTACTATAAATGAAATTAAACAAACCTAAATGTGATTAATCCTTTACTGGTGTTAATAAATTTTTAAATCGAAGCAATAGGGCCATTTGATAATTAAGATCTTTACTGCGTACGAAGAATCTCAAATATCAAATGTTCCACACAAAGCGTTTCCACTCTTCAAAGGAGGCATTTCAAATCGGAAACTTCACAATTTTGGCCGATTCGCAAAGGATAAAATCCAAAGGTTTAAGAGACCATCAAGTTTGCAGAATTAAAGAGATTAAAAGAAAATTGGGGATAAAACCAGAAAAATAAGTAAAGGCGTAAATAAAACGAGTTCAAAAATAGCGTGCATATCTTTATTCAAAATTATTAAATCGTATGTTATGTGATTTACAGGATTTAATAATAATTATTGTTTTCACCTAATTTTGAAAAAATGTGAAAACTTTGAATTATCCACGTCCGTCTGTCTGTCTGTCTGTATGTCTGTGACCACAACTCCTCCGTCGTTATACTAGGTAGAATGACAAGTGAGGTGTCAAATGAAAGCTTATAATCCAAGGATGGTACTAAAGGTGAGAAATTTGACCTAAACTGTCTGTCTGTCGGTCCGTCCGACCGCGAATATAACTCCTCCCTCATTATACCAGGTAGAATGACAAATGAGGTGTCAAATGAAGGCTTATAATCCAAGGATGGTACTAAAGGTGAGAAATTTGATTTCGGCTGTCTGTCTGTCGGTCCGTCTGACCGCGAATATAACTCCTCCGTCATTATACCAGGTAGAATGACAAATAAGGTGTCAAATGAAAGCTTATAATCCAAGGATGGCACTGAAGGTGAAAAATTTGACTTAGGTTGTCTGTCCGTCGGTCCGTCCGACCGCGAATATAACTCCTCCATCAATATACCAGGTAGAATGACAAATGAGGTGTCACATGAAAGCTTATATTTCAAGAATGGTACTAAAGGTGAGAAATTTGACCTAGGCTGTCTGTCCGTCTGTCCGTCCGACCGCGAATATAACTCCTCCCTTATTATACCAGGTACAAATGAGATGTCAAATGAAAGCTTATAATCCAAGGATGGTACTAAAGGTGATAAATTTGACCTATGCTATCTGTCCGTCTGTACGTCCGACCGCGAATATAACTCCTCCGTCATTATACCAGGTATAATGACAAATGAGGTGTCAAATGAAAGCTTATAATCCAAGGATGGTACTAAACGTGAGAAATTTGACTTAGGCTGTCTGTCTGTCTGTCCGTCCGACCGCGAATATAACTCCTCCGTCACTATGCCAGGTAGAGTGACAAATGAGACGTCGAATGAAAGCTTATAATCCAAGGATGGGACTAAAGGTGAAAAATTTGACCTATGACTTCCGGTTTTAGAAATACGACCAGAAGTACTGTTTTAAAGTCACCGGAATAGTACAAGTGATATATTATTCGACGCGTCTTTGCAAGACGAGAACAAATATATACTTCCGGTTTCATGACTGTCCGTCTCTCTGTCTGTCCGCGGATACAACTCCTCAGTTATTAATACAGATAGAATTACTATCATGAGGTGTCGAATGAAAGCTTATAACCCAAGGATGGTATTAAAGATGAGAAATTTGACATCGTTCTTTGGGTTTTAGAGTTGCAACCGTAAATACTGTTTTAAAGTCACCGAATTAGTATAGGCCAGTGATACTCAACCTGCGGCCCGCGGGCCGCATGCGGCCCTCTAGCGTTTTTCATGCGGCCCGAAGGCTCACTAAAAGGCCCTGTAAACGATCAAATTATTTGTCAAATTTCACGTGTTTGTCAAATTTTTTGATAGTGTGCCGCTGTGTTTAGGGCGTGTTTGCGCGTGATTGGGAAATTGTATTGAAATTTTTAAGAATTCTGGGATTAAAAAGCAGGTATTATTAACTTTTAGATAATAATACATTATTAAAGTTAATGAACAAATACCCATTTTAAAAATAATCAACACTTATTTACTAGATACAGTGGAACAATCCATTTAGTAATCACAAGAAAAATCCAAGTTCGGATTACCAAAAAAATATAAAGTAATTGTGGCCTTTAAGCAATACCCTGTATATTTAAATTTTCAAGATTTATTTTGCACATTTGAAAAGAGCACAAAAACTGAGTTTACAGGTTCGGTTTAATTTTGGGCACAGGAAGTTTAATGACTTTAATTTTGACATTAAATATACTAAAATTTTTAAGAACTCTAAGATTAAAAAGCAGGTTTTTAAAGCACTTTGAATAATAAATTACTAAATTTAATAAATAAATATGCATCTTAAAAATAATCCATAACTATATACTACATTGGAACGACACTTACTTATCACAAGAAAAACCCAGGTTTGAATTAACAAAAAAATATAAAATAATTGTGACCTTGAAACAACACCCTGTATATTTTTCAATTTTTTGTGCAGACAATTTAATGACATTAATTTCGAAATTAAATCGAAATTTTTGTGGTGAGTTCTCAGAGTTCTTAAAAATTTCGACATATTTCAAAATTAATTGAAGTCATTAAATTCTCTGCGAAAAAAATGAAGGTGAACCATTTAACTTAGTTTTTTGTGGCCTTTTTAAATTTTCAAACGGGTTTTGAAAATTTGAATATACAGGGTGTTCTTTCAAGGTCACAATCACTTTATATTTTTTGTTAATCTGGACCTGTATTTGTGATTAGTAGTAAGTGGGTCGTTCCAATGTAGTAACTAAGTATTGATTAGTGTTAAAATGAGAATGTATTCATTAAATTCAATAATTTATTATTAAAAGTACTTTAAAAACCTGCTTTGTAATCTCAAAGTTCTTAAAAATTTTAATAAACATATTTCATTTCAAAATTAAAATGATTAAATTTTCTGCGAAAAACATTCAAACGAACCTATAAACTCAGTTCTTTGTGCTCTTTTCAAATGTACAAATGGGTTTTGAAAATTTCAATACAGGATGTGGTTTCAAGGTCACAATGAATTTAAGTATAATTTTTAAAACCGGACTTGCATTTTTCTTCTGATTAGTAGTTCTATGGTTTGGGTTCTAAATAAGACATATTTATATCAAATATCAAAAAATATGCAAGGTGATTATAAAGTTATGGTCCAGACAAAAATGGGCAAAGTCGATAAAAATACCCTGTAACTCGGTTATAAAAATCGGTAGGGCAATAAATGTAGAATATCTAAGAACCGCCTCAGTGACCTCTATTCGCCATTTAAGTATTTCCGTTTCTTAATAAAACACCCTGTATACTATTCCACCTATGCGGCCCGCAAGCTGTGGCAATAGCTAGTATGTGGCCCAGGGAAAAAAAGGTTGAGTATCGCTGGTATAGGCGATATATCATTCGACCTGCCTTAGCAAGATGAGAACAAATGTAAAATTTTGGTTTTTATGTCATTTCCGCTTAAAAAGTTCTAACCAGAATTGCCGCTATAGTCGTAGAAATAGTATATGTAACACAACAATCGAAGCGTATTGAAAAGTTGACTTTTAATCTTTAGTTCCTGTTTTGAAGTCATTTCTGTTTAAACAATGATCACCCAAAGTTTAGTAACAATGACTCAAAATTAGTAAAATCGTATATCAATCGACGCAAAGTTACACGAAGAGTTCAAATGTTGACTTCCGGTTCTACTTTCAATTACTTTGGGTGAAAACCTAGGACTTACGAAGTCCAATTACTTGTTAACACGTTGAGTTCTACATGAGATGAACATGGTCTGCATATGGGATTGTGCTTGTACGTTGAGTGTTATGAGGACCACTCCCGAATCATGATTTACAATGTATAAACTTTGTAAATCATGATTTGGGAGTGCTGCTTGTAACATCAAACGGGTCCTGGTTTGTTTATTTCTAGTGAATATTTTATTGTAATTTTAGTATATATTGTGAATGAAATTTTAAGATTGTGCTTTGTTTTAATTCTGGTTTTATTTAATTTGCAGGAGCTGGTCGCGGAAATTAAGCCTTCACAAAACAAGTAAGTCAAACGAATATTAAAAACTAGATTATTTTCTGGATTTTTTTTTATTTAGCTTAATGGCTCGAGAACTAATCGCCATTGTCATGGTACAGTGGATTTTTCCAATCAGGTACCTACAGTAATGTGTAGTGGGTGTGTTGAGTAAATGTGCTTGTTACTTAGCAAAGTCGATGTCATTGTCTTTGCAAAGAGACGCTAATGTATCGGAACGTCTGCAGTCCCTCCGGTGAGTACCGATCCCATTAGGATCCAAGGATAGAAACTATTTTCAATTTTTAATAAATGAAAAATTCTCCACACAGGTGATATTCGAACTCACGACCTTTAGGTTATAAGGGCTTACCCTCGCTGTGGCTCTTACCACTGAGTCACAGAGAGGGTATATTCTGGATTGAAATCATCTAAATTCTTCAATCTTTTGATATGATACTGAAATAATAGCCTTAAGTATGGAACGAACCACAAGTACTAAATTAAAAATTCTATATTAGTCATAGGACACAATTTTTTTTATTTATTAGGGGGGTTGTGCCCCGGTCTTGAACTTAAAGAAAGGAGTGCAAAAGACCTTCGCGCTATATCTAGTAAAAACTAGCAAAAATTTGGATTCCGTATTTTGCTGGTTTTGAGGAAATGTATTGGGAAACTTAGTACCTCCTCTACATGAAAACAGTTATATTAATCTACTCTTATAAAATCTGATAGCTTATAGTTCTTTGTGAACTTTGAATTAAGCGTTGTCCATATGTCTCAGATTGACGCAGCTTTATCTGATGATCAAACCGAGCAAATCTGAGAACATTTGGAAACGATCTTGAGACATACCCGCACGAAACACAGTTAAGAAATGTATCTTCTACCTTTCATATAAATCCTCGAATAAGACAAGTAGCGTTGGGGCGCCAGTGAAACGAAAAGAGACAATAGACTACCCCAGCTAATTGAAATACCATTCGAAAATAATATTTCAATCAACTATGATAGTTATCGTTCACCCTAGCTTAGCTCGCTCAGTCTCTCAGAGTGTGTGTTCGTCTGGTCATAATCTTAGATATGAACTCTAAAAATTTAGAATGGAAGCAAACAAAATAGTATTTTTAACCAATCATGTTTATTGTTCAATAAAGATATAATAAAAATATGACTTATTAAATGCATTAACAAATATATTCAAATTCTTGCCAAAAACTAACAATTTGTAGATTATACTTATGGCTTTTGGTATCTGGTTCGATGGTATCTTCGTGATGTCGAATGGTACTGCTGTTGGTTCTGCAACGGGCTCTGGGGTTGTAGGTGTTCAGGGCCACCAGGCCTACAGGTGTTGGTTGTTGCAGTCCAGATAAAGTTCATTGTTGTAGTCTAGATATTTTTGTCCTTATTGTTGTATCGCCGGCGATTGAGTATTCTTGAAGCTCCCAGAGGGAGAACTGTGATCTTTATCCCAAAAACTAGAAGAATAATGCTTATAAGTGACAATCAAGAAGTTAAAAAACCAAATTGTACCTTTGCCAAATAGTATTCAAAAACTAGTAGAAGGCAAGGGTAAATTAAATGGAATTAAGATGAGGGGAATAGTTAAAATTTGATTTACACGTGATTATATGAAAATTTGAAAGAAATAGGTATTTAAAACTGACCATGTGCTCACAGACATGGAAGGTTAGGTTAAATACGTAAAAATGATTATAAAAAGCTGTTAGATGTAGAAATGTAATTAAAATATGATATGTAATATTCTTACCCCAAGAGAGATTATTGTTGAAATAGAAATGTTTTTATTTTGAAGCTTCTTTGGCTTTTATACCGAAATTAATTTTCCACCATCATATTGAGAATTGAGAGACGAAGTGTCACTGCCATGACAGTGGGACGTAGGAAGTGGCAGGCATGTTCCGTATTAAAAGACAGATATCTAGATTGTAAGGATATACAGGGTACGTTCAGTGTGTTTAGTTGATGATTTAAATGAAAAGAGATATAGTAAATAGAAGATGCTAAGTAGTAGTAGGAAGATGGTAGTATAGTAAATAAAAGAGGCCGCCAACGAGTTTTTAACGAAGAAAACTGGTAAAACAAATAGAAGAAAATAATTACTAATGAAATATTAAGTAAAATAAAGTAAAACATTTATTTAAAAATAAAATATAGACGTGACGTTTGTAACGTTACATTATATGTAATTTTAATTTTTTTATTTTATAATTTCTTATTCAAATTCATAGACGTTGGATATTTACTTGATTTCTTCTTTGTTTAATATTATATCATTCTAATTATTTCTTGGATATTGTGTCCACCAAATTATTTAGTGTATTATATAATTCTTCATTTTGTATTATATTTTCTATATTTATGTCAATAAGGTCTCTTCTCATTCTGTGTAATTATTGTGTAGTTGAAAAAGACTTCAAAAGTTGTCACTCTAAGGGCATATAAAACAACATAATGTTACTCTACATCCCACCAGACTGAAAACAATGGGAACCTTCTCTGGTTACACCTCCGAGGCTTCTACAATTTGCAAGCCATACGCATGCTGAGACTAAGGAAGATGAGGTAATTTTACAATTTATAATTCACGTTCGATATGCTCAGTGCGGTAAAGTTCCAACGAGAATGGTTCCCTTCGTATTCCAATCCGAGTAAACATGTAAATCAAAATGAATAACCATTTTCAATTTCGTTGCAAAACGAAAATACAGCCACACCATATTCTAGTCCCATCAGAGTGTCCAGCAAGCACCTCTACCGGTTTCGAAACTTATTAGCCTTTCATCAGGAGGCACATATGCTGCTCTCTCTGATCCAACCAAAACAAACCTCGGCGTGCAGTCCCGGATTGTAACGAACGAAGTGGCATAGATGCCCTAGCGGCAACTGCAAGCAAAAGACTAAGTTTTTACTCTAATGGCATATAAAACAACATAATGTTACTCTACATCCCACCAGACTGAAAACAATGGGAACCTTCTCTGGTTACACCTGCGAGGACATTATGTTGTTTTATATTGTAACAATTTTCCCTCATCTACCTTAGTCTCAGCATCCGTATGGCTTGCAAATTGTAGAAGCCTCATAGTCCATTCTTTAACGGTAAAATATTGCAAAACCTTTAAATTTTAAAGAACCGCTTGGATTGACATGAAATTTGGCATACACACAGCTAACAAGTCAAAGAAAAAAAGTGATATTGTGCCGATATGTGCTTTTGCTCTGGGGGTGGTTTTCACCCCCTCTTGGGGGTAAAATATAGCCTATAAAAAATTTAAAAAAATAGTGTATATATCACGTCTTTTTATTTAGTAGCAGCAGAGTTACAGCTAATGAAATATAGGTTCATATTCGTAAAATTCCAAGTGGAATATTTTAACGTGAAATAAACAAAGATGAAGCACATTTCGGGGAAAACTCATTTAAACTTATTTAAAGTGTTTAAAAAAAAGCTTCATTTTTGTTTTATAAAAAAAATTTCTAGCATCAAAATTAAACAAGTTACGCTCAAAATAAAGTTAGTCCCTTTTGGTTTTGGTAAAAAAATCGAGAAAATCACCCCCTAATTAGTATCTTAAATGAACTTAATCGTAACGACTTTACAAGTTTCTTGACTCGTGTATATATTGTTTATATGATCTGTAAGTTTCATCGGTTCAAAATCCTTATTATTGAAACGGCTGTAGTTAAAAGGGGTTGAACGAGTCACTGATCACGAATGTATGCAAATTTAGAAACACCAAATCTTGATCAATTTTTGTCTAACAGAAAAACAAAAAAATACGTGATATTCAGAAAAGCAAATCTTTTTTTGTATTTCGAGATTTTTGATATCTCTAACAATTTTTAAGTTATTTTGAAAAAAAGCATATTTTTCAAAATTTAAATTTTAAAAAATTATATTTTGAAACCAAATTTTTTCAAAAATAAGCACTTTGAATCGATGAAACTTACAGATCATAAATAAACACAATATAAGTAAAATAAATTGTGGAGCGTCAACGATTAATTTCATTCAAGTTGCTAATTAGGGGGTGGTCTTCCCGATTTTTTTTTGCAAAAACAAAAGGGACCAACTTTATTTTGAGCGTAACTTGCTTAAATTTAATGCTAGAAACTTTTCGTAAAAACAGAAATAAAGATTTTTTAAACACTTTAAAAAAGTTAAAATGAGTTTTCCCCAAAAAGTGCTTAATTTTTTGGATATTTCACGTCGAAATATTCTATTTGAAATTTGGTGAATATGAATCTATATTTCATTGGCTATAACTCTGGTTCTACGAGATCCACAGACCTAACGCGTACACCATTTTTTTTACTTTTTTATAGGCTATATTTTTGCTAAGAACGATTTTTTCGACAAAATACTTACTTTTTGAGTTATTTGCGAAAAACCGTCTAAAAATGTGGTTATTTTGTTGAAAAATGAACATATCCACTCGCAAATAACTCGAAAAGTGTTGACTTGGCGAAAAAGCTCTATAGAACAAAAGTTACTTAAAATTAGTCAGTTTAACCATTTCCGGAGTTGTTTTGGACATATATTTTTTCACCCACAAGAGGGGGTGAAAGTCACCCCCAGGGCAAAAGCACACGTTGGCACAATATCACTTTTTTTCTTTGACATGTAAGCTATGCGTATGCCAAATTTCATGTCAATCCAAGCGGTTCTTTAATATTTAGAGCAAAAACCGTGAAAGAATGGACTATCAGAGGTGTAACCAGAGAAGGTTCCCATTGTTTTTATTCTGGTGGGATGTAGAATAGCATTATATTGTTTTATATGCCATTGCATGAATAAAGCCCAACACATAATTGAAAAAGCTATAGTCAAAAATCAAGAAATCTATTTAGCATTCTTAGATATGAAAAAAGCGTTTGATATGGTGGACAGGACAGGAATCTGTCAGAGCCTAGAAAACAAGAATATAGATGAAGAACTGTTGAAGGCGGTATGTAGTCTGTATGAAAATGCTAATAACCAAGTAAGAACAAGAAGCAGCACTTCAAAAATCTTTAAAAATAACGATGGAGTCAGACAGGGTGGTGTATTGAGCCCATTATTGTTTATATGCTTTATTGTTTTTATTGCTTTATTTAGATGAAGAACTGTTGAAGGCGGTATGTAGTATGTATAAAAATTCTAATAACCAAGTAAGAATAAGAAGCAGAACTTCAAAAATCTTTAAAAATACCGATGCAGTCAGACAGGGTGGTGTATTGAGCCCATTATTGTTTATTAACGTGATGGACGAAGTAAAAAAAGCGCTGGCCAAAAGCAAAAAAAGATCATATTGTAGGATACAGAAACATGCAAATAGTGAAAGTAGAAGCATGAGTATTTGCAGATGATACAGTACTTATATCAAAAACAGAAAAAGACCCTCAAAAGAACATGACAATATCAAATGTGGACAGATGAATTAAAATCATACAACTTAATGGTAGGGGAGCAAAGTATGCTAAATGTGCAGTCACTCGAGCGTTACGGGGACCTATTGGGTTGTGAAGAGTAGCTCCTAAAACCAAAAAAAGTTAAGTAAAGTTTTCCATTTTAGTGGGCGCTTGCCATTTTTTAATTTAATTTTCCATTTCCAACAATCGTTTTTTCCGATTATAACGCCATCTAGCCATAATCCGAAAAAATGTTTCAAATAAAAGTTACTTATTTTTACGTAAGGAATACAAATCTGCAATAAAAAATGGGGGCTCCTATTTAAGATTTTAGAGTAACCCCCCACGCTGGGTCGTGTCTGGTGCCATTCGATAGATTTTTAAAAAATATTGAATAAGTGTATTTTACAGTTTTTCGATCTGATGTTCATTTCGCGAAATATCGCGGGATTCGTATTTAAAATATTAAATTTACCCCCTACCCCTCTCCGTGGGAAGTCGTGTTTGGTATCATTCGATAGATTTTTAAAAAAATATTAAGCATACATTTTTTAGTTTTTCGATCTGTCATTCATTTCGCGAAATATTCGCTTATTTCTTGTGAAACTTTGAGACTCACCCATTTCCTTACGCCCGGCTCAAATCGTCAGATTTTTTAAATATACACTCTTTTGCATGTACTTACCTTACCTTATCTTAATCTGACAATTTCTAGTTTTTTTAAGGATAGATTTTTTTTTTCGGTCCCCCCCTTAACGAACTCCCCTGTGTTAAGAGCCAATATATGGTAGAAGTACATCTGCAGGGTACCAGGTTTCTCCCCATATGATAATCTGACGCGCTCGAGTAACTGCAAAAATCCCCGCTTGGGCTCCCCTACCATAAGAGTAAACCCCGAGAAAACTAAAGTGATGGTAATAACAAAAAATATAACAAAAATAAATATTAACACTGAAGGTAAGAGAATCGAACAGATAGAAATATACAAGTATTTAGAGATAACTTTGAATAATAAAGGGACACAAGAAGACGATATTGGTACCAGAATAAATTCAGGTACTAGAATATACATATCATGCACTATACAAAAACTTCTTGAACAGAAAATAAACAACAACAAAAACAAAAATGATCGTATACCAAACAGTGTACCAACCTGTATTAACCTACGGGGCAGAAAACTGGGTACTCGACGAAAAACCAACAAAGCGACTGCAAGCAAGGGGAATGAAATACTTGAGGATAGTGCTGGGTGTTAGAAGAACAGATTGAAGAAGAAACGAAGACATTAGACAAGAACTAGGAACGAAATCACTAAAGGAAAGCAGAAGAAAAGAAACTGAAATGGTGGAGACACATGATCAGAATGAACGAAACTAGACAGGTGAAGGAGATATGAGAAGCGAGAAAAATAGGGAAAACCGTAGAGGGCGACCCAGAAAAACATGGAACGATAGCATAAGCGAGATTCTCGAAGAAAGTGTAAGACGAAGGAGTCTTCTGGAGTGAGGCGAAGGAACTTGCTAGAGACAGAAATGAATGGCGTAAATTTGTAGAAAACAATTAAGAGGGTTTGTACACGTCGACACCTTCGGGTATAAGAGCTTTTCGATTATGTATGTATGTATGTAAATTTGAAAATTTTAGCGAACTAAGAGATTATAGATTTATGTATAAAGAACTTCATGTTTTTTAAACTTATTACTGACTGAAAGAAAGAATCTAACACTTTTTCCGCTTCTTTTTGTTCCAGCTTAAAACTAGCTACAATCAAGTGCAAAGTTTTTCTGTCTGCTTTATTGCAATTTCGACACATTGTAAAGAATTTATTGGACACCTCAGTACTTTTAACGCCAAACAATTTCTATTCTCGCAATAAAAATAACTCTGGATTTTATTACCGACAAAACAACGGAGCAGGTGAATCACATTTGAGTCAAATAGAAAAATACGCAGATAGATATTCTCAGGGAGCCATAAAATAGTCTTGATGGTCTCTGATGCATTTCAGTTATTCCTCGCGGAATTTTTAAGAGTTTCAATATTACACTGTTGGAATTTGAGATATGCACTTCTTACCTATTTTTGTACAATTCGCTAGTGGTCTTAGCGGATGTAATGCATGTGCATGACAAATGAAATTTTAGATATATAAATAAGAATAAATGAAACAGCTGGAGGAGCGCATTTTTTGTATTACATTCCTTTGATATATTATGAGAACTTATTTAGGAACACAATATCTGCTGTATGTATTTAATATTTATTGTAGGAGACATGGGGTAGTTTTTCTACTTGTAAGAATTTATCACATTTTTTAATACGTTTAAGTTTAATTTATTTAATATTGAATGTGAGTTATTGCAATATTTGCGGTAATATTAAGAAGTTGCCATTCTGCCATTATAATTAAGTAGATAGGGCGGGCTTCAGGGTCGAACAGTCGATCTCCTCTCGAAAGTTATATTATCGAAAATATTTTCTAATAAGCTGTGGTTTGGCTGCATTAGGTCTTGTTTCTGATTATGCTGGCTTTATAGACTATTGATCTCATGCCGCAAAAAAGATGGATCAAAATGGCAGGAAAAAACTGGCAGCAGATAGTTCAAGACAGGCAAATATGAAAAATATTTAAACACAAGAGAAGGACAGAGGAGGCACAACTGGACAGAGGAGGCACAACTGGACCAGAGGAGGCACAACTGGATCAGAGGAGGCTGCTAAAGAAGAAGATTTTTGATTTCATCTTACAGTTAATGTGTCCATATCTTCTTCTTATGGTGCCTATCCGTTACGGATGTTGGACACTAACATGGCTATTCTGACTTTGTTGACTGCTCCCTGAAAAGTCCGGTAGTGGTTAAGTTAAACCATTTTCGCAGGTTATGCAGCCAGGATATTCTTCTTCGTCCTGGACCTCTTTTCCCATGCACTTTACCTTGAAGTATGGTCCGAAGTAGGTTATATCGTTGTTTATTGCGCATTATATGGCCCAGATATTCCAGTTTGCGACGTTTTATGGCTATGACTAGTTCGCGCTCTTTACCCATTCTATGTAGAACTTCTTCGTTGGTAACTCTGTCTATCCAGGAAATCCTCAACATGCGTCTATAACACCACATCTCAAATGCTTCGAGTCTCTTCAGTGATGCTTCAGTTAAGGTCCATGACTCCACGTCATATAAAAGAACGGAGAATACGTAGCATTTTAGTAAACGAACTTTTATTTCCAATTTTATATCGTGGTTGTTAAAGATTTTTTTCATTTTGACGAAAGCTGATCTTGCCTTCTCCATCCTTATCTTAATTTCCAACGATTGGTCCCACTGTTCATTTAAGTTTGCACCCAAATAACAAAAGTTGGTGATTTGTGTTATAGGTTGTTGGTTAACTAGTAATTGACCAGGTCCATAATTTTCAAAAATTCTGAATAGAACTCGTCTGGTCCTGCAGCTTTTCCCTCCTTAATGTTGTTTATAGCAGCTTCTACTTCCGCTTCGAGAATAGGTGGTCCGGTATCGTCATTTTTATTTTGTGTGATGGTGACTTTCCTATCGTCTTCAAATGTTGTTGTCACATATTTGATCCATGTTGTTTTTGTTTCTTCAATATCAACTATTGGATTTCCTTGAGCGTCTGTTAAGTGTCCCGACCTTTTTGATTTATGCCTGCTGCTTCTTTGATCTTTTTGTGGAGGTTGAAGGAATCGTGTTTACGTTGAAATATCTCGATTTCTTCACACTGTTCTTCCGGATTTCTGTTTTTAGCTTCTCTGACAGCTTTTTTTATCTCTTTGTCTAGAAACTGATATGCAACGTAGTCTTTCCGCTTGGATTCTCTTTTTCTGTCCATCATCTGTAATATACCGTCGGTCATTCATGGTTTTTTCTTTTCTGTCTTCTTCGGTCGCAGGTATTGGTCTAATATTTCCTTCCCAATGTTTTCTAAGTGGTTTATTTCTATGTCAACATCATTAACTACTTCTGACTTAGATATGTTGTTCTTCAGATATTCCCGTACTTCTTGCTTTATGTCATCATCTCTTAGTTGTTTGAGATCTTATCTTATAGGATTAGGTTTGTGGATTTTTTTAAATTTCAGACGAAACTTACCGACAAGTGGGTTATGGTCTGACTTAATATCTGCACCAGGGTAGGTTTTCACTAATGTTATTGAGTTTTTGAATCTTTTATTTATTAAAATATAGTCAATCTGGTTTCTTATGAGATTTTCTGACGTGTCAACGGGTGAGCTCCATGTGTACAACCTTCTGTATGGTAATTTGAAGAGTGTATTGGTGATTACCAACTCTTCTTCCATAGCAAATGTGAGTAGACGTTCTCCTCTCTCATAGGCAGAGGAGAGACGTTCTCATCTCTCCTCGTGTCTATATAGGCACTTTTATTAAGACATCCTGTTAATCTATTTGTTCTTTGTGCCTGATCTCTTACTTCTTTATCAACGCAACGTCTCAATATAGTTGGACAGTGTATGCATGGACCCTAGGTACTTTATTTCCACTATTTATTCAATGCTAACTCCATCGATTTCAAATTTGTAGGTATCTCATTGGTTATTATTGATTCTGAGTTCAAATCATGATGTTAAATTCTTTTGCTTTTCTGTTTAATGTGTGAACTATTAGTAAGACTTTTCTTCATTTCAAGGTCTATCAAAATTGCATGGTCTGCATAGCAGAGAATTTCAATTTCATTGTAACGTTATAAACGTCACATCTTTGTTATTTTATTTTCAAATAATAATTATTTGATTCTAATTCCGTTAATAACACATTAATTTATTAACTTATTTTATTGTTTTTGCTGGTTTTCGTTAAAAAATAATAAATTGTGAATCAAAAATCACTTAAACAATAAAGCTCTGATATAAATTGAATGTCACAATGCATTCAAATTATACTTCAAAAAATAGTCTAGGCGCCAAATAGAGGTCACGGTGTCCTTTCAATTCTAATGGACAAACTTAACGGTCACTTATGGATTTTTGGCTGCTGATTACGAATTTCGAGGGTGGATTTCGATCTGAGTGGTAAAAAAATTGTTATAAACAATTTAATTGTTTACAAATTGTTTATAAGGCTCTGGCTCATAAACTAAAAGAGATAAAAAATGTTTCAAATAAAATTTGTTCCTTAATAAAAAACGAAGGAAAAAACGTTAACTTAACTTAAATCCTCAAGATATTGTAAAATTAGTGCATAATGCAAATTGCATAAAATAAGTATTTTTCGAAGCTTTATCGATCGTAACTCGGCTTCTACGCATGCAAATTAGCCTTATTAGAAAATCTCATTTTAAAACATTATTAATAGGCTTGAAAACAAAGTTTATTAAATTACTTTATCTTCATTTGTTTTAAAGTTGTACCCTTTTTAACTATTTATAATGGGAAATAAACCACAATATTATTAAAAAATGATTTTTATTAACGTTTCGACGCCCAAATCGGGTGCCGTTGTCAAAATACAAAATACTACTAACATAAACAAAAATGTTGTTTCTTAGCAAGCGCGGCTCCTCCTTAGGGTCAATTGGTCAATGACCCCCCTAAAATAATCTCATAAAAATACCAATTTTATTAAAAATATCTTTTATCTAAAACTTCACTCTGAAATATAAAATTCTCTCTCAGCAGTCTGCATTGGCAAAACAAATATAATAGATATAATAACGTCGCGCCTCGCGCTATACACAAGCCCGTGGCTGGGCCGTATTTTAAATTGTCTATATACAGTTCTTATGGCTTATGGACAAATGCATGTAAAATAGAAAAGAGACGGCAGATAGCAATTTCGTGGGCGAGAGTGGGAGTGACCTTTCCGTCGTATACCTCTAGTAGAGTCGACGGCCTCACGTTTAGTTAGTTACCGTCTGCTGACCGCACTTCACGGCAGGTCTATATCGATCGCGGCGTATTTGCGTAATTTATTTTGTTTTGTTGGATTTTTTTGTGATTGTAACAAAAACAAGATGAGTGTTGTTGACGAAATAATTGCCTTAAAATCTGCTGGAACACTAAATTATGAACGGCGGCTTGAGAAAAAAGAAAGTGGTCGACCAAAACCAAACATGAATTTAAAACAAACAACAAAGGATAGGGGTAAGGACATTCAAAGATATTTTAAAGAATCAATGTACAATTTGTGTGATTGGATTTGTGGCTGCAGTGTGAGAAATGCATTTTTTTGCTATCCGTGTTTACTGTTTTCGAATGACGCTGTATGGGCGAAAAATGGAGTAACTGACATTAAGCATTTAAAAGTGAAAATTACAAAACATGCCTCTTCAACTACTCATATAAATTCATCAATGAGTTACGCAAGTTTAGGACGTGTTAACATAAGACAGCAACTTGATAGTGTATATCGTAAATCTGTGCATGACTTTAATGAATTGGTATCTAAAAATAGGTATATTTTAAACAAACTAATCGACTGTGTAAAATTTTGTGGAGTTTTCGAAATTGCATTGCGCGGTCATGACGAAAGTGACAGCTCCAATAATCGTGGAATTTTTCTGGGCCTTATCGATTTTGTTTCTGAACTGGATTTAATGTTTAAAGAACACATTGAAAAAAGTACAGTATTTAAAGGAACATCGAAAACAATTCAGAACGATATTTTAGAATCAATGTTAGCCATTGTGCATACTCATATCATGAAGGAGATTGGCCAGACAAATTTTGTGGCCATTCAAGTAGATGAGACCACAGACAGCTCCAATAAAACGCAGATGATTATCATATTGCGATATGTATTAACTGGTATTGTACATGAAAGATTTTGGAAATTTGTTAACCCCCTAGGTACTACAGCACAACATTTAACTAATGTAATATTGGAAGAACTTCAATTATTAAAAATTAATGAAGCACCTGAAAAATTGATTGCCCAAAGTTACGATGGTGCATCAGTCATGAGCGGTAAACTGGGAGGAGTACAAACAAAAATTAAAGAAATATACCCAAATGCACACTTCATTCACTGCTATGCCCATCAATTTAATCTTATCCTCCAAAAAGCGGCGAGTCAACACAAACCGATAAAAATATTTTTTGCAAATTTACACGGATTTTCGTCCTTTTTCGGCCGATCTCCAAAACGTACGATGGTTCTGGATAGAGTGGTTAAAGTAAGGCTACCTAAAGCTGCGCCTACTCGATGGGCTTTCAATACAAAATGTGTTGAAATTGTATACACTTATAAAGATGATTTAAAATCTTGCTTAGAGGAAATTATTGATGAGGAGCAAGATGGTAACAATATAAATCAAGCAACTGGTTTAAAAAGACATTTGGAAGATGAGCATTTTTTATTTTGGTTAAATTTTTTCCATAAAATAATGCCCCATGTTGATATATTGTTTAAACAATTGCAAATGCGAGACATTGATGTTATATCTGTCAAAAATTGTATCCTGTCTTTTAACAACAATATCCAAATAATTAGAAATACTATTTTGGAATCAGAAGTACCAAGCACATCAACAGCAAAAAAAAGAAAAACTACTGCAGAGGATCCAAAGCGACGAACTGCACTTGAAATTTGTGATATTATTATATCTGAAATAAATCACAGGTTTAGTTTCAATGATCATCTCATGATTTCACAGTTATTCTACATAGAGAAATTTGAAGCATACACTACCAACTTTCCGCAAAATATTTTAAAAATGGTGACGGCTAATTATCCCACAGTGAATATTTCCAAACTAAAATCGGAACTTGAAGTCTTATATTGTCGTGAGGATTTTCGCAATAGTGCTGGTGCAGTAGCCA
Source organism: Diabrotica virgifera virgifera (assembly GCF_917563875.1). NCBI lineage: Eukaryota > Metazoa > Arthropoda > Insecta > Coleoptera > Chrysomelidae > Diabrotica > Diabrotica virgifera. The sequence goes on from NC_065450.1 coordinate 21,750,878, forward strand.
TACTTCAGCTTTTTATTAACATGAATTTGTCTGAAACATTTTCTGAAGCAGTGAAGTTATTAAATATTTTGTGCACACTCCCTATGACAACCGTGGAAAGTGAGAGATGTTTTTCTACTTTAAAAAGAGTAAAAACATTCCTGCGTAATACGATGGGACAACCTAGACTTAGTGCCTTGTCTATGCTGAGCATCGAGAAAACGCTTGTCAAGAGCATTCCAAATTTCAATGAGAAGGTCATAGACTATTTTGCAGAACTAAAGGATAGAAGAATTGACTTAAAATATAAAAATATTTAAAGTAAGTTTCGTTTTAATAAATTTACAATTTATTATACTATAAATATTCCTATCTATATATCAGTCAATAACCTGTTCATACCATTTTTCCTATATTTTTTAAAAGATTTACTCTAAAAAAAGACAAATTTAATTTTCGGAAAACTAGGGTAAATAGTATTGAGTTTTATCTAAGTCTGTATTTTTTATCTAAAATATAAATGCTAAAAGATCTTTTAAATACTTTAAAAAATCAACAGTTTGAAGTTTTCAAACCAAAATGACCCCCCTGAAGATTGACCCACGAGCCGCCGCTGTTTCTTAGTAAAAAAATTCTTCTAATAATTTATTTAATTTGACTCATTTATATCGGCAATTCAGATACATATGATACATTTTAAAGTAGAAGACTTTAAAGTGATATTGCCAATATTTATGAGTTGCGTTCTTGGGACGACTTTATTGAAAGATAGTTCATTCGATTACATGAAATCAACCCCAACTCAATAATATCTGTCACAAAAAAATCATAGTGTGTGATCTGTCTTTAAAAAGACAACCACATACAACATACTGAAAGAGGAAGTCAATAGAAAGAAAATACCACAATTAGTAAGTCAATAGTCGAGTTAGTACATATTTTATATTTTAGTATTACTTATATATCCATGTATTATTGATATTATTTATAATTTAAACAAAATTATAGTAAAGTCAGAATTTGGTATTAATTTTGAGAGTAATTTAAATGTAAGACCAAATACTTACGATATCGGGATAGTATCACGAGGTTTTTCCTGGTTTTCCCTCGTGATTTACTATGAGATCTCTAACGCGAGAATTTTAATGTCACCGTTGCATGTGGTTGTCTTTTTAAAAGACAGATCACATGCTATGATTTTTTTGTGACGGATACTCTTGAGTTGGGGTTGATTTCATGTAATCGAATGAACTATCTTTCAATAAAGTCGTCCCAGGAACGTAACTCATAAATATTGGCAATATCATTTTAAAGTCTTCTACTTTAAAATGTATCATATGTATCTGAATTGCCGATATAAATGAGTCAAGTTAAATAAATTATTAGAAGAATTTTTTTACTAAGAAACAACATTTTTGTTTCTGTTAGTAGTATTTTGTATTTTGACAACGGCACCCGATTTGGGCGTCGAAACGTTAATAAAAATCATTTTTTAATAATATTGTGGTTTATTTCCCATTATAAATAGTTAAAATTGTAAAAATGCCACAAGAAAATAGCTTCAGAACAACATAAAGTTGTACCCGTTTGAAGTTATAATTTTCTTTAAAAAATTGTACATTACTTTGTTTATAAGGGTTTCAAGCAAATTTGAGCTATAAACATTTATACTTTAATTAACAATAATGATAGAAGAACTCAAAAGGAACAATTTGAGGTTAAGAACATGTTCGTAAATTTATTTTTGGCCAAGATGTCGATATTTTAGGCGCAAATGAGGCGCAAGATTGGCTCACAGCGTAAAGGTTCACACGCTAACTTCTCGATGCAAATTATAATTTCTATGTATAGGTATATTGTATATATACATTATCTTCATTTTTCATTTTTGAAGATCCTAATAAAATTTTATCATATAATTTTTATAATTAAATGATCATACTGAACCTCATATCACCTTTCATTCTATTTAATTTGTCTTATATTTTTTGTACTAAATGAGAAAAAAACCAATAAAAACTAATATTTCAGATATACAACTAAAAAGTAAGTTGATATTATTTATTATTACTATTTTTACAGATATTTTCTTTCATACATCTGCATCGAGATATATAGGGAATCTCAGCTTTTTTACATCTGCATTAGTTCTTAGAGCAATTTTTACAGACACATGGTGGTACTAAATCTGATCTTGAAGGCATTAAAATTAAAACTTTTTGGGACCTCAGAGTTTCGTTTTCTATATGATATCCATATACAAGTGGATCAAGTTCTTTTGCAGTATCTTCGAGGCACGTTAATTGTGTGTACACCACATAAAATGCTCGTTTTATATGCAGTTGGATTGAGTTTGATGTTGGTGGCATATCTTGCAAACTTTGTTTGGAAGTATATTAATTAAGCTTTAAAATGAGACCATGAAATCAATACGTAGAAGACAAGTTACGATCGATAAAGCGTCGAAAAATACTTGACTGTGAGCCGATCTTACGATAAAAACTAAAAAAAATTAATAAAATTTCGAACGCTTTTATTAATTTTTTAATTGTTATTTATACCTTCAAAAATTATAATAAACATCAAAATCATATTGATTTATAAAAACTAAAAAACATGGTTATGGTAGGGGAGCCCAAGCGGGGATTTTGTAGTTACTCGAGAGCGTCAGATTATCATAGGGGAGAAGTCTTGTACCGTGTAAATGTACCTCTACCATATATTGGCTCTTAATGCAGGGGAGTTCGTTAAAGGGGGACCGAAAAAAAATCTATCCTTAGAAAAACTGTAAATCGTCAGATTAAGATAAAGTAAGTTAAGTACATGCAAAACAGTGTATATTTAAAAAATCAAACGATTTGAGTGGGCCGTAAGAAAATGGGGGATTCCCAAAATTTCACAAGAAAAAGGCGAATATTTCGCAAAATGAACATCAGATCGAAAAACTAGAAAATACACTTATTCAGTATTTTTGAAAAATTTATCGAATGGCATCAAACATGACCCCCCATGGAGGTGGGGTGGAGGGATACTTTAAAATGTTAAGTGGGAGCCCCCATTTTTTATTGCAAAATTTCGATTCCTTGCATAAAAATAAGTAACTTTTATTCGAAACATTTTTTCGAATTATGGATAGATAGCGCTATAATCTAAAAAAACGATTGTTGAAAATGGAAAATTAAATTAAAAATAGACAAGTCCCCACTAAAATGGAAAACTTTACTTAACTTTTTTTGGTTTAGGACCTACATTTCACAACCCAATAGGTCCCAAAAGCGCTCGAGTGACTGCACATTTAGCATACTTTGCTCCCCTACCATTACCAAAAACGTATGTATATTTAACAAGTATAAAAAAAACGTCGAGAACGCCCGAGCTACATAATAGACAAGGCGAAAACGGCGGGTTCGTTGGAAAAAATATTCCCATGAGATTTTTTTGCATAACATTCGTGAGACACCCCAGAATAAGGTTCAAGAAGCCGCCCACGCGAAAAGTGGTCCAAATTTTTTAATATTTTTTTAATCAAATTGCAAACATCAATATTTTCGGTCCGGACATTTTTTTAGGTTTTCTGGACCATTCTGGACAAAAAAGGTCTCTTGTAAATGTGAGTGCGAGTAAGATGCAACATTGGACTGCCAGAATGGCATCTCTCTCGCACTCACCATTTATGGCCGCCTAATGCGTGCATGACGCTCAATATTATTACTTATAAATAACAGCTTAGTAATGAAATAATGACAAAATTTTCTTCATGATCTTGTAGGGGGGCTTTAAACTGTGATTTAGTCACTTTTTGACTTTCATAATAATAACTTTTAACCGAGTTATTAAGCCTTGAAGATCGTAATTATTCGTTTTTTTTTTCAATTTTAAATTGCTTATAACTCAAAAACGATCAACTTTAGAGAAAAATTATAAGAAACCTTTTTTGTCCAAAATGGTCCAAAAATTAAAACAAAAAGTGAAAAAAAAACTTTAGAGAAAAATTAAGAGACCTTTTTTTGATCAAAATGGTTCAAAAAAACCTAAAAAAAATTTGTCCGGGCCAAATATACCGATTTTTGAAATTTCTTTAAAAAAATTGTTTAAACAAATTGGGACCACTTTTCGGTGGGCGACTTCTTGAACATTATTCTGGGTTTACTGTGATTATACAAAAAAAATTTCATGTGAATATTTTTCCAACGAAGCCGCCGTTTTCACCTTGTCTAAGTTACAAACACTTTAGTTATTAAGGCTATGGGTACATAATTCGCAAATATTTTACGTGTATCCCTACTTTTTCTGTCTTTACACGGCAAATTACGTGTAGTAAAATTCACACTGGTGTGGATATGTAAACATTACTAGAATGTCATTCTACTTGAAAATGTCATAATTAATTTAAAGAGATGGCTTTTGAATGTTCTTGGATAACTGTTATTTTTATAATTGCAAATTATTAATTCAGTTAATAAATGTGATAATTTTTTCACTAACTATGTTTTCAGTGATTGTAATAATTTATTTGTACAACAAAAACTAGTAATCAATCGAGAAAAGAGGAAAAGTGTTAAAGTGATTTTTTAATAATATGTTGTTATTTTGGAACGCTTACAATTTTGAACATCTCTAACAACAAAATACTTGGATCACAGGATATATCTGATGTATTCTCTGCTTGGATCTTTCACAAATAATACACAATAAATAACTTTTTATTAAGTTCACGTCTTAAATAAATTATTTATCAAATACACTATATATCAATAATATTTAATCAATTTCTCAAAATATTCCCGATGCAATGTCAAATATTTAAAATTGTCACTGATTGTCAGTGTCTGACTGACAATATATGCTGACAATATTATATTCGGTTGAGTGCATTGTAAGACAAAGACAGATTTGGAAAATATTACCACGGCATTGTGTTCATTTTTTTCAAATCCTGAAAAAACCAATAAATATTTTTGAAAAATTTAAACGCAGAATGAAAGACTAAATTATTACCGAGGGCCGAAAGTCCCTTAGAATAAATAAAAAGTTTATTTTGAATGAGATATTTGAATTTAAAAATCACACTAAATTTTCTCTTAGTTTTTTCACCCCTGTAACTTATTAAAATAAACATTGTAGAAGTTCTCAGGGACTTTCGGCCCTCGCTAATAACGTAATCTTTCATTCTGCGTTTAAATTTTTCAAAAATACTTATTAGTTTTCTCAGGATTTGAAAAAAATGAATCCCCATTTGAATAGCATTGCAGCCGAAAATACGTTCCGATCCTCTTAATAAATAGCATCATAGGAACAGAATAATTAGGTGTCAACTTTTTAGTTGATATGTGAGATAGTTTCGTAATTAGTATATTATCAACAACTGTCAGTGCGAGTGTGTTGCCGATAATATTCACCCACTTCTGATTTAATTCAACTATAATCTAACATTCATGGTTACGGGTTAATAGACAGTTGAATAGAGGCAGCTCATTCATGAGATCTTTTAATATCTCTACCATACCTTGTGTGAATTTGAATTTCGTTGAGCTTGTGTCATTTGTTCAAGCAGAAGTTCTGATAAGTAAATTTCTATAATAACAGTTGGCAAGTGGAAGCCTTTTGTCATCGCTGTCACAACACCAGCGTTTGAGAGCGTTGTTGGTTGGTTGACTCGCGTGAACGTGTATTTTCAATGGAAAAGATATTTTATTGTAAAAATCTTTTCGAAGAAACAGGGAACATACTCGTTTTCATGTTGTGTATTCTTTTTTATTTATATTGACATGTTTTCTTTCATTTTTCTTTTATTTGTAACAAGTTATCGAGTATATTATTACATAGTCGTAGCTATGTAATAATAGTAATAACTAACGATCTTTATAGTAGGGGAGGAAAGTATGCTAAATATGCAGTCACTCGAGCGCTTTGGGGACCTATTGGGTTGTGAAGAGTAGGTTCTACAACCAAAAAAAGTTAAGTAAAGCTTTCCATTTTAGTGGGGACTTTCCATTTTTAATTTAATTTTCCATTTCCAACAATCGTTTTTTCCTATTATAGCGCCATCTATCCATAATTCGAAAAAATTTAAATACAAGTTACTTATTTTTGCGTAAGGAATGTGAATCTGCAATAAAAAATGAGGGCTCCTGTTTAAAATTTTAAAGTAACCCCCCACCCCACATCCGTGGGGGTCGTGTTTGGTGCCATTCGATAGATTTTTAAAAGATATTGAATAAGTGTATTTTTCGTTTTTCCCCCGGAATTCGGTAATTTTAAATTTACCCCCCACCCCTCTCCGTGGGCAGTCGTGTTTGGTATCATTCGATAGAATTTTGGCAAATATTGAGCACGTAGTTTTTTAGTTTTTAGATCTATCGTTCAGTTCGCGAAATATTCGCTTTTTTCTTGTGAAATTTTGTCTCACCCATTTCATTTCGCCCATTTCCATTTAGCCCCGCCCAAATCGTCAGATTTTTGAAATATACACTGTTTTGCATGTAGTACTTAACTTACCTTATTTTAATCTGACGATTTGGAGTTTTTTTAAGGATATATTTTTTTTGCTCCCCCCTTAACGAAATCCCCTGTGTTTAGAGCCAATATATGGTAGAGGTACATCTACAGGGTACCAGGGTTCTCCCCATATGATAATCTGACGCGATCGAGTGACTACAAAAATCCCCGCTTGGGCTTCCCTACCACTGGTTACATCTGAAAAATTATTTGTGATTGAATATTTTTACGACCAGCCTAATAAAATTTCACGTATTTTTTATTGCAATTAATGTTTTGCTTGAATCACCAAGAACTTGCAAATTAAAGCAGTTAGGTATGGGGAATGCTTAAGAAATGAAAAAGTACCATAAAATATCACTTAATTACAGTACTAAAATACAGGGTGTTCTATTTAAGAAAACTCAGAAAATACTCATTCCGAGTTTGGACCAACTCTGTATACTAAAATTCAACATTAAGCTATAGGTACCAATAATTTTTAACAATAGTAGACTGTACTAAAAATAGTTTGAAGATAAATAGAGTTTTTGATGTCAAACTACTACAATTCTACAGGTTGTGAACGTTGCTACGAAATTAAGAAAAAAAAAGTAATTATCTTTTAAACTATCCTGTAGAACATTAGAAAACCTCATATTTTAAGAAAGAACACATCAAGGAGAATCCAAAAATGTAAAAATATACAGGAGGTCCCAAAAATTTTAAGCAAGTTCCGGTATAACCGGAAGTAGCAAATAGATGAAAATATATTAAATATATCACTCTTCAAAACCCTTTCATTCCAATTTTCATGATTCTGTTGCCTTTAGTTCTCGAGATATTTCTAATAGGTCGTTTTGGTGCCTCACCTTGTACACACTTGCGTGCATAGAAATCGACCCACTTTAAACTTTTGACTTGAACTTGAACTATATTTATTTCTGAAACTAATTTAATACTTTTTGAAAGATAATTTAATAGGCTTTAATATGAGTACAAGTTTATCATGTATCGCTTATCATTTATATGCATAGCAACAGATAAACATAGAAAAGTGTTAATTTAATGTTTATAACGATAATAGAAATTTGCCAAAATTTGTTGTTATTGCCTTTGCAACTATTGCATATTTCAAATAATTTGCTTTTTGTCTGGGTATGACACTCGCCGCGGTTCGAAGAGTATTCCAACGTTATGAGGAGACTAGATCCTTTCGTAGAAGACCTGGAACAGGTAAAAAGCGACTTACAATTTCCCATGTTGATCGCTTTATTGTGTCAACAATATTAAGATCGTCACCTCTTTCGTCACCTTAATGTCGTTCAAGCGCAAAAATAGCTCCATGAATTAAAAGAAATGGTTATTAGTCAGTGGAGAGTAAGGCGAAGACTGTGTAAACAGTGAAGAGTATCTGCAATAATAGGGAACTTGCATACAATTTTAAATTCGAAAAAAATGGTATAAATCACAACAGAACATAATTTAGAACCTGTATCAAAGATAAAAAAGTTTTGTTTGTCTTTCGTTTGGCCCCTAAAGACGACTAAAAATTCAACTTATACCAGCCACCCCAAAAAGCGTCGTGGCGTCACAGGGTTGCATGTTTACATTCTACACCAATTGTATATATAATTTTAAATTAGACATTATAAACGTCAGTAAAAAATACAGTTATGTGACGTTAAAAGTGTTTTTGATCGTTTGAACTATTTATGGAAAATTTGTACTTTTAAAAAATGGTTTTATTTTCAATAGTTTTCTATTTTCCTTTCCTTCAAAAACTGTATCAAACTCCAATCTCAACAAACTGGTATATAATATTACAACGACATACGATAAATGTCATTAGAATATAAATATTTTTCCTTTATTCCCCGACGACGAGCTGAAAAAATACCCAAGTAGGTGGAAGCCAATAAACTAAAGAAGAAGAAGAAGAATATACGTAAATATAACCATAAACAGAACCACATAGTTAAACTCTGTGACGTCACGGGTCGTTTGAACTATTTTAAGATAAAGAAGACTTTAAATTTGTACTTCTAAGTTATTATGAGTTTCTGAAGCGTAAAATTTTGTAAATCTCATTTTTATACAAAACTGAACATTATTATGTAATAAAAAAATATGTTCAAGTTCCCTATTGGTCAAACACTTGCTGTAGCTCATCGTAAAGCACACGTGCGTTTTGCACAGGATCATCTGAACTGGAGGTTGAAACAATTGGGATCTATTCTGTTCTCAGATGAGACCAGAATATTTCTCTATGGTAGCGACCGAAGAAGGAAAGTGTACCGAAGACGAGGAGAGCGATTTGCATAATACTGCGTTCATTGAAGAGCGGAGTCCTTATGGAGGCGGTTCCTGCATGATCTGGGGTGCCATTTCTATGGGGCTATGAACTGACCTTGTTTTCATTGTCAGAGTAATCGTCTTCACGAGCGAGGAGGTTTGACAGGTGCTAGATACACCGAGAAGATTTTAACAATGCGTGTAGTACCTTAAGTTGACTACATTGGAGACGAATTTATTTTTATGTAGGACAATACAAGGCCACATACTGTAACAGTCCCACGAAAGAGGGTGTTATTTGTATAACGTAACAAGGGGATAGAAATTGGACAAGATGTTGATATGTCATATAAGGGGATGTTACACAATGAAGAACATGGCCACGGTCGCTCTAGTCTCAGAGATCTAATGAGGTGTGAATTTTTAAGAGATGTTAATAGTGTACTCTTATTAGCTTAAAAAAATTAAGGAGATAGAAAAATCGAAATAAGGATGTAAAATAAAAAAAAATAAAATATTGGGCGCCACTGGTTACCTTAAGAAGCCAAAATTTCACAAAATTGAAATATTAAAAGAAAAATAGATCGCTACATCAAAATAAAACAAAAAAACATAGTCAAATAAAAAATATATAAAATACTTTAAATTTACAGCAAATATGGTGTCACTTACCTTGTTTACTCTATACTATACCCAGCAAATTCTTTATTGTTCTTACGATTCAAGAGAGAAGGACAAGAAATAATAAATTTGTAGTTAGCAAATTAAACATTATTTATTAAAAAACAGAAAAAATGAATTTGTGATCTCTTGGTGTTACAAATGATAGAGATCGAGATTACAAAAAAATAGAATAGAAAGTTTACAAAATATACCTTGTTTATCAGTCCTTGAATCTTCCTGTGGTTGTTGTTAGTCCAAGGCGCGATTTCACTACACTAAAGTCACAAAATTGATACAACAAAAGTACATCAGGTTATCCATAGTTCATAAAAAAAACTCCAAAGTTCATCAAAAAAACTTTTATAGAAAAATTCAGCATTTATCTCTTAAACAAATTTGTACTGCTCACAAACCAAATATTAAAGAAAACTTTACTATTTCTTCAGTAAGTTAAACTGGATCAAAAAAATACCAGCAAACTTTAGGCTTAAACTGGAATGTTGAACTAGTAACATAAAAAGAAAACTTCTTGACTTCTGCTTGCATGAAAAGAAATATGATACCTACCAATAGTGGTACAAAAACATCGCGTTCGCTTAGGAACAGCTGAACGCAGTGGCCTGCAGATTGCTAAAGCCATATTGGAACAAACTCAAACATAAAAACTTCTGCCACAAAATTACACAAACTTAACTGGAACTATTCACTCTATGTTTGCCGGTAACCGCATTTGCGGCCCGAGGCCCGGCAAAATAGCTCTCTCCTGAACTCTACTCGATGACCTCTACCACAGAACTCTCTAACAGAACTCTCCAAACACCAACCTTCCAAAAATCAACGCCCTCTCAAAATCAGAAGTTTACCTTCCCACAATCAGTTCTGGACCCAATTGCAGACTTTAATTCTCAATTAATCAAATCTTCACCAATAAGAAAACTAAAATCACTTTCCGTCAAACCTCTAATTTGACGCCATGCATATTTCTCCACCAATAAGAAACCAGATTCCCTGTAAGCAGTTTTCTCTAGGTTCTCATGGCAAGCCCGTTCTCACGACAAACTCAAGGTCTTAACAAGTCAGCAATTTCGCACGTGTGCTCAATGGGTAACACTTGTTGTTTACTCAAAGCTGTTATCTCTATAAAATAAACACTTTTCAGTCTCAAAGCCGGCAGAAATACATTATTAGAGAATTTATGATGTCCGAAAACCATTAAAACATGTGAAGCATTGCCGCCTCCTCTTGTAGGATATAAACAATTTGGGGCACTTTATACAGGGTGTCCCGAAAAGATTGGTCATAAATTATACCACAGATTCTGTGGTCAAAAATAGGTTGATTGAACCTGACTTACCTATATACAATAGTGCACACAAAAAAAGTTACAGCCCTTTGAAGTTACAAAATGAAAATCGTTTTATTTTCATATATCGAAAACTCTTAGACATTTTTTATTGAAAATGGACATGTGGCATTCTTATGGCAGCATCATCTTAAAAAAAATTAAAGTGAAATTTGTGCACCTCATAAAAAATTTATGGGGGTTTTGTTTACTTAAACCCCCCAAACTTTTGTGTACGTTCCAATTAAATTATTATTGTGGCACCGTCAGTTAAACACACTATTTTTAAAACTTTTTTGCCTCTTAGTACTTTTTCGATAAGCCAGTGTTTATCGAGATATTTTGAATAATTGTCGAATCCACCACATATTTGTATACGGTTAAGTATGATTATAGAAACCTATTAATAATCTGAAAATTTATTTATAATTTATATTTTGAGGTATATTTTGAAAAAGAAGCCACATCTCGATAAAAGGTGACTTATCAAGAAAAGACTGAGACAAAAAGTTTTTAAAATACTGTGTTTAATTAATGGTACCGCAATAATAGTTTATTTGGAACGTACACAAACATTTTGGAGGTTTAAAGGAACAAAACCCCCATAAAATTTATATGTAAAGATATTATGATTATATGTATTATATGTATTAAAAAAGAAGGAGCATCTCGATAAAAACTGGCTTATCGAAAAAATACTAAGAGGCAAAAAAGTTTTAGAAACGTGTTTAACTAATGGTACCACAATAATGAATTAATTGGAACGAACACAATAGTTTGGGGGGGTTTAAGGGAACAAAACCTCCATGAAATTTTTATGAGGCGGAAAAATTTCACCATAATTGTATTTTAAGATATACCTGCCATAAGAATGATACATGTCCATTTTCAATAAAATATCTCTAATAGTTTTCGATATATTGAAAAAAATCGATTTTCATTTTGTAACTTCAAAGGGCTGTAACTTTTTTTATGGGCACATTTGTACTAAGGTAAGTTAGGTTTAGTCGAACTATTTTTGACCCCAGAATGTGTGGTATAATTTATGACCAATCTTTTCGGGACACCCTGTATATCTACGCCAAATTTCAGAGAATCCTACGATTAACGAAACAAAACATCCAACACCGTGAGAAGTGAATCACGTCATACGAAAGATCTGTTAGAAACTACGATTCCTCGATTCAATATACAGGGCGCAGCGAAAGTGTTACAAATGTAAACTCGATCGGAATTTCAAACAACTTTGGTACCGTTATAATACCTCAAAAATTGTGCAAGATTACATTACCAAAGTCGGTTTTCGGGTCATGGAATGGCCAGCGTGAAGTCAAGACCTCAATATCGGGCAGACACGAATTGAGGACCAAAATGAAATTTTAAGTAAGGGTTTACTTTTATACCTGAAAAAATCGCACGAATTGAGGACCAAGACTTCTGATAATGAAATCATTATACTCAGTTATAAAATATTATTAAAAGTACGTATCCCAATAATCGTAGATATTTATTACCTATTTAGAAAAAAATTATTTAAAAATAAAAGCGTTACACATATTTACATTTAATATTTACATATAAAAATAAAAGAGTTAAATATATTTACATTTAATATTTATAATTTATGAAAACATGATGTAAATTTTACAAAATCTATTCGTCTCAACAAACCGTTATTATATTCCGACATTTTAGAAGTTAACATGTTTAATCTTTGCCTAACAATTTTGTTCTTGCATTTAACAGGCTCCTTAACACTTTGAATACGAATGTAAGTATCTGTTTGAAAATTGTTCAAAATGTTTACAAATAAATACAACGAAGAGTGCATCGAATAGAAATTTGAATTAAATCGAGAGTGAAAGGACTCGCATGCATTTGTAGAATTTTCTTTAGTTACAGCTGCTTCAGCCCAAAGTGTTGGTGGAAATAAAGAATTTTCACCAACATATTGTCTATTAAATAGTCCGCAAAATCTACCGCAGCTTTATGCATATGATTTGGCTGAAATTCAGCCAAATCCAAAGCAAAACATTCTCCAACCTCCTCTGGTTTTAAATGAACCTTGATATTCTTTGCCCAAGCCTAAACTCTGTATTTTCCTGAACCAAGCTTGGCCAAGATAAAACCTGCATCCAACGATCTTTGTGGTGGGCCATTGTGCAAAAATTGCTTTATGAATAGCTAATTCATAATCAGCTACAATAATTTTTGGAGCAAATAATAAATTAGAATTGCGACGCTTTTCTTTAAGAATAACAAAAAGTTTTTCGTATGTTGACCGAAGTTTATTCGGTAATAAGCAAAAGGCCACAGGTATATTATGTCCGTTTTCTACAACATGAAGTGTGAACAATCAATCAAGATACACTTTGTCATAATTACACATAAATTTTAAATTAGTGTCACACGAAAATACCACAATATTGTTAATATGATCAGTAGCCAAGAGAAACGGTTAATTTTTTATTGTTTTTAAATTTAATGTTTGTAAAATAAAGTATCTAACGCATCGGAAATACAGGTTGGTAAACGCGGTTGGATTTGACGTCTCTTGCAATACATATTATTATTTCTTACGTAGGTAATGTCTTTTCTTGTCAAAGAATTCATAGCATCACTGTTTTCTCTTATTACAGAATGGATAATTTTTGATGGCCGCTCTATGATATCTTCTATGCCTTTCCGTTTGCTTGCCGTACTCAAAATTTGTCTATTTAATTTCTTTATATCATTTTCATGATTGTGTACTGTTTCTTTTCGGGAAATTGTATTATCTACACCCAGCGTAAACAATTTTGCGTTACATTTATTTACTGTACAGGTCCAAATAGTCCTGTCGCCAGGGGGGGTACATCGGCCTCCTTAATTCAGATGGACTTACCCAAGTTTTTTTTATATATTTTGACCCGCAGAATACGAATTTTTTGGGTAACAGTTGATCCGGATGTCGATAAGATTGTTATAGATAAAGAACTTGAGGAATTACATAACAGTGATTTCTCGCAAAACAAAACATCTTTTTGTATTTTTTGGGTCATTCTAGGCAAAAAATGTTCTGACAAGTTTTTTCGTAGGATGCATAGTTTTCGAGATAACCGCGGTTGAACTTTAAAAAAATCGAAAAATTGCAATATTTGAACCCGAATAACTTTTGATTAAAAAATAAAGTAGCAATTCTGCTTACAGCATTTGAAAGTTTAAGTCAAATTATATCGGTTTTGATTATTTGCATTGCTAAAAATTTATTATTTTATTGTTAAACAAAGCCATAAACACCTAGTGCGTGAGTGATGTTTTCAATGATTTCTCATTTAAAATCGAACGAGTAGGTAGAGTAGCTACAAGTGCAAGCGAGGCAATTTCTACGTAGCATGCGTTAAAACGTATGTATTAGGCACGGGAAACACTATGTGTTTATAGCTTTTTTTAACAATAAAAAAATTAATTTTTAGCAATGCAAATAATCAAAACCGATATAATTTGACTTAAACTTTCAAATGCGGTAAGCAGACTTGCTACTTTATTTTTTAATCAAAAGTTATTCGGATTCAAAAATTGCAATTTTTCGATTTTTTAAAAGTTCAACCGCGGTTATCTCGAAAACTATGCATTCTACGAAAAAACTTGTAGGAATATTTTTTGCTTAAAATGACCCAAAAAATACAAAAAGATGTTTTGTTTTGCTAGAAATCGCTGTTATGTAATTCCTCAAGTTCTTTGTCTATAACAATCTTATCGACATCCGGATCAACTGTTACCCAAAAAATTCGTATTCTACGGGTAAAAATATATAAAAAAAAACTTGGGTAAGTCCATCTGAATTAAGGAGGCCGTTGTACCCCCCTTGGCGACAGGACTAAAAACTTTTCACCACTTTTAAGCACTTTTTTCACGATACTTATAATCATCCAACACAAGTAACGAGTTTCCCTTTTCACTTAAGATCTTCTTAATTTCACTCATTTTGACTACTTTCAAGACAGCTCAAATAAACTAAATCTAAAATAATATTTTATTATTAAATATTTCCTTACTCAATAAAATCTCGTTAAAGAATCGGACCCTCGTTAACGCTAATTACCTATCTTAATCTACCTACCTACCTATCTCTCGTACGGTCCGTAATTCGGTGCACTTATTTTGGTTGTTCAAGAAGCTGTCCTCAATTCGAGAACACCGTCAATATCATAGAACATTGATGGGAGGAGCTAAAATAAAGAATTCGAGCTAGACTTTATCCATATCCCAAACTTGATCCCAGAGCTTATTGTCGCAATAGAAGAAGAGTGGCTTACCATCCCACAAGAATCATATTAAAGCATATTAAATTATCTTTCAAACAGTATATTCTTTTTTGAACCGAGCATTCTGAAAAAATATAGTGCACGTCAAAAGTTTAAAGTAGGCCGATTTCTATGCACTTTAGTTTATGTATTTCAAATTTTGCTTTTAAGACAAATCTAATAAAGAGTCAAAGTATTTACTGGTTTCGGAAACTTTACTAAATTAAGACGGTCGTTTTCAAACAATTGTATCAATATTATACCATTGTATAATTTTGTAATTTTAATGGGATGGTGTTAGAATCATATTTGAAACATATTTGCTAACTCTCTAAAACTCTAAAGGCAAGATAAGGAATCAAGAATATTCCCATATAGCCCGATCAAAGAACAATGTGAACCCAAAAAAAATAAAGGAAGGATGAAAATTTGGGAATAGGTAGTTGAAATTGTTTATAGTTATATAAGAAAAAAAATATTATTATACATTATTTTAAAAAAATGTAGGGGAATACCCCCCTCTCAAAGGTGGAAAATATACATTCAAAATAAGACCGGAATTGGATAAAATGACTAAATCTAAACAACTTTTGATCTATATAGTTTTTTAAGTGAATATGTTCATTTTTAACAGAAAAAAACATGTTTTTGGACGGTTTTTCTGAGATAACTCAAAAAGTAAGTATTTTATCGAAAAAAAAATTCTTATCAGAAATATAGCTTATAAAAAATTGAAAAAAATGGTGTACGCCTGAGGTCTGCAGACCCAGTAGAAGCAGAGTTGTAGCTAATGAAAAGTAGGTTCTTCTTCGTTAAATTCCAAATCGAAAATTTCAGAATATGTCGTCAGCTTTTTAAAGTGTTTAAAAAAGGTTTATTGTTGTTTTTTTTTAACTTCTAACATTAAAAGTAAGTGAGTTACACTCAAAATATTGTTGGTCCCTTTTATTTTTTGGTAAAAAAATCGCTAAAATCGCCCCCTAATTAACATCACAAATAAATTTTATCATGACCAGTTGACAAGTTACTTCGCTTATGTATTATTTATATGATCTATTATAATGATCAATTTGTAAGTTTCATCGGTTTAAAGTGCTTATTTTTGGAAAATGCTGTAGTTACAATGGCTTGAACGAGTAACTAATCACGAGTTTCGGCAAATTTTGAACAGCCATAGCATAACCAATTTTTGTCTAACAAGAAAACAAAAAATCAAAAATATTGAGAAAAGCAAAACGTAAATACATTTTATTACTATTTGAGATTTTTGGTATTTGTACTAATAATTTTTAAGTTAATTCCATAAAAAATTCCATTTTTTTCAAAATAAAAAAAAATGTTTTATTATAAACCCAATTTTTTTCAAAATAAGCACTTCGAACCAATAAAACTTATGGATAATATAAAGAATACTTGTCTACTTGAATCCTAAAGAAATTGTTTACTATTATATAAGAAAAATGTTACAATTCTACAGCCCCTTCATTTTACAAAAATGGAGGGGAAAACCCTCTCGAAGATAAAAAAAATACATTCAAAATAAGACCGGAATTGGATAAAATGACTCATTCTAAACAACTTTTCTTCTATAAGAATTTTTTCACTAAGTCAATACTTTTCGAGTTATTTGCGAGTGAATATGTTCACGTTTAACAAAATAAAACATGTTTTTGGACGGTTTTTCGGAGATAACTCAAAAAGTATCCAAGTATTTTAACGAAAAAAATATTCTTAGCAAAATTATAGCCCAGTAGAAGCAGAGTTGCAGCTAATGAAAAGTAGGTTCTTCTTCGTCAAATTCCAAATCGAATATTTCAATATGAAATAAACCAAAAACGGAGCATTTTTATGGGAAAATTTATTGTAACTTTTTTAAAGTGTTAAAAAAAGGTTTATTTTTATTTTTTAAAATAACTTGTAATATTAAAAGTAAGTGAATTACGCTTAAAATATTGCTGGTCCCTTTTATTCTTTGGTAAAAAAATCGCGAAAATCACCTCCTAATTAGCATCACATATAAATTTTAATATTAGCACTTCACAAGTTACTTTGTCTATGTATTATTTATATAATATGATCTGTAAATTTCATCGGTTCAAAGTGCTTCGTTTTGAAAAAGCTGTAGTTAAAATGGCTTGAACGAGTAACTAATCACAAGTTTAGGTAAATTTTGAACAGCCATAACATATCCAATTTTTGTCTAACAAGAAAACAAAAAATCATAAATGTTCAGAAAAGCAAAACGTACATTTTATTACTCTTTGAGATTTTTGGTATTCCTAATTGTTTTTAAGGTAATTCCATAAACTATTACGATTTTTTCAAAATAAAAAAAATGTTATATTTTAAACCCAATTTTTTTCAAAACTGAGAACTTTGAACAAATGAAACATAGAAAATATAAACAATACATAAGTAAAGTAGCCTGTGAAGTGGTAACGATTATTTTATTTGGGAAGCTAGTTAGAGGGTGATTTTCGCGATTTTTTTTTACAAAAAAAGAAGAACCTACTTTTCATTAGCTACAACTCTGCTTCTGCTGGGTCTACAGATCTCATGCATAAACCATTGTTTTCAATTTTTATAAGCTATATTTTAGCTAAGAATATTTTTTTCGCTAAAATACTTACTTTTTAAGTTATCGGCGAGAAACCGTCCAAAAGCATGTTTATTTTTTTGGTAAAAATGAATGTATTCACTCGCAAATAACTCGAAACGTATTGACTTAGTGAAAAAACTTTATAGACAGAAGTTACTTGGAATTAGTCACTTTTTGTAAAATGGAGGGGATGTAGAGTTGTAAACTTTTTCTTATATAATAATAGACAATTTCAACTACCTATTCCCAAATTTTCATCCTTCTTTTAATTTTTTGGAGGTTTTCGTAAAATTTTGTGTTCCCTGATCAGGCTAATATACACTTTTTTATTGTTATATCATCATTTATATTAATATAGTTAGTACGTAGTTAGTATCTCGTACAGTATTTATGTACATATTTGTAAATACTACCTGCTTGTATATTAAAGGTTTTATTTTTATAGATCTGTATGGGATGTTTTGAACTTTTTAAATAACTTTTCACTGCAATGGAAAACAGAGTTGTGTAGTAAAGTTTCAATATTTAATCAGATCAGACATCAAAACTTACACTTCTAAAGCAAAATCAATACAACAACCGCCTGTTATTCTTTCTCGGCATCGTTAATTAAATGTTTTTCATTATTTTTCCTTTCAATTAAAAATCCAATTATTAAACTCATCCGTTCGTATGAAACGTAAAAGAAATCAATAAAAAGCATTTTGTTTGCTTGACTTCCGATCGGCTCATGTACAATATGAGAGATGGACCTGCAATCAGACTCGGTCTGTTTTAATTGAGAATTTTTAAAACGAACAAGGTAAATGGAGTGCAACCAACAAAACTTGCAGGATTAACTTCTGGATCATATTTGAATTTAAATATGAGCGATCGAAAAGATTTTTTATTCTTTTACCTCCGCTTTTTGTGATGACACTTCCAAGCTACGTAAATTTGTCCACATTTTTAATCTGCATATTTTTAGTATTAAATAGTATTTCGTTTCTTGCATGTATTCTCATGGACTTGGTTTTACTAATATTGATTTTCAAACGTATTTTATTGGATTCGGTAGAAAGTGTTTCCTATTGGTCAGCCACATCTTGGAACATTTATCCTAATAAGCAGATATCGTCAACCAAGAGGCCTGGCTTTCTACCAATTCCTCTGCGTCCTTCGATTTTACCCATCATAATAAGTTGAAGAATATTATACCGGTCTCCCCTTACTACGTGTCCAAAATAGGCCATCTTTCTATGTTTGATGTTATCAAGCGGCTCGCGGGCAGCATTTGCTCTCTTAAGGACTGCCACATTTCTCAGCATAGCCGTCCATGGTATTTTCAGTGTACGTCTGTGTAGCCACAGTTCAAAGGCCTCCAAGCGGTTAATGGTAGATATTTTGAGTGTCCATGCTTCGACACCATACAAGAGGACTGACCAAATTTAACATTTAATCAAGCGCTTTCGAAGTTGAAGTTGCAAGTTATCATTACAGAAGAATGACCTCATTTTTAAAAATGCCGTGCGGGTTATCTCGATTCTACATTTTATCTCTTTATTTGGATCTAGTTGGTCAGTAATATGGCAACCAAGATATTTAAAACTGGGTATTCTTTGAATTATATGACCATCAACATATAACCGTGGATCTTGATGGGCCAAACGGCTAAATACCATGTATTTTGTTTTTGAACAGTTTATGTTCAGGCCAAACTCTCTTCCCACTGTGTCAATGGCATTTCAAAGGTGTTGTAATCCATGCATATGATCACTTAAAATAACTGTATCGTCTGCATATCTGATTGTATTTATCAGAATTCCATTAACTTTCACACCCCATTCCAAATTATGCAGCGCTTACTTAAATATTCTATCTCAATATAAATTGAATAACAGTATATAACCCTGTCTGACACCTCTTTGTATTTTGCATATTTCTGTTGATTTTCCATTTATGCAAGCTGTCACTGTTTGACGCCAGTATAATTTTTTTATGATTCGTAGATCTTGACTATCAACTCCTTTATTCTTTAATATTTTAATTAATTTGTGATGTTGTACTTGATCAAAGCCCTTCTCATAGTCAATAAATACAGCAAAGACGTATTTCCTTTGATCTCGGCATTTCTGCAATAATACATTTATAGTGCACAAAGTGCGTCCCGGGTTCCCAGTCCATTTCTGAAGCCACATTTTGTTTCATTCTGATCTTCTTCACATTTATCTCTGATTCTACTGTGGATGATACGTAGAAAGATTTTCAAAGTGTGGCTCATAAGGCTTATCATTAAACAATCGCTACAGTTTTTCGGGCGTTGTTTTTTTTGTAGGTTTATGAATTCGGACTTTAACCAATCTTCAGGGTTATCACCAGTCGAATAAACATCATTGAAAAGTTTGACTAGTATTCCAATGTTTTCCTCATTTATGAGCTTTAACATTTCTGTAGGTATGTTGTCAGGACCAACGGCTTTCTTGTTTTTTGCCAATTTTATAGCATGTAGTATTTCTGATTTTAGTATTTCTGGTCTTTCTTCTTCTTCTTTCTTCTTCAAGTGCCATCTTCGTTCCGAAGGTTGGCGATCATCAGGGCTATACGTATTTTCGAAACTGCTGACCGAAACAATTCGTTGTTGCTACAGCTATACCATTCCCGTAGATTCTTTAGCCAGGAGTTTCGTCTCCTTCCTATGGATCATTTTTCCTGCTATGTAAAATAAATACAAAAATAAAACGGGATAATACCCGAAGGTTGGCTGTATACCATCTAGTTAAATAAAATTAACATGAAGTAAAACTCCCTAGTGTAGTTGGTATATTTAATAAAAATTCTGAAAATGTTTTAAAAATCCAAACAGATTACGTTCAAAACGTTTTCGGACTTATCAGTCCATCATCAGTGAACTCTCTGTCTTTGCTAAATAGCCACAATGCCAAACACTGGTCAAGATGTATGTTCTAACTACATGGTGAAATTTGTTAAACAATTTGGCTTACATTGGATGCCAACGAATTAGTACCAGGTACATGATGCTCTACTCCATTAATTAAGAGATTTTTTTATTATGAATAGGTCTACATTAAACTACGTTTAGTCTGTCAAAACGTTTAGTCTGTTTAGTCTACGACTAAACGTAGTTCAATGTAGACCTATTCATAATAAAAAAAAATCTCTTAATTAATGGAGTAGAGCATCATGTACCTAGTACTAATCCGTTGGCATCCAATGTAAGCCAAATTGTTTAACAAATTTCACCATGTAGTTAGAACATACATCTTGACCAGTGTTTGGCATTGTGGCTATTTAGCAAGGACAGAGAGTTCACTGATGATAGACTGATAAGTCCGAAAACGTTTTGAACGTAATCCGTTTGGATTTTTAAAAAAAAATTAGAATTTTTACTTAATATACCAACTACACTAGGGAGTTTTACTTCATGTTAATTTTATAAAATAAATACATTATTTTGAATGCCAGAATTCACGAATATGAACAGTAGGATACTATGCTCTAGGCTAGGATACCATCCTTTGGTCTCCGTAGTGAGCACACGCTAAGAGTTCAAATATCGACTTCAGGTTGTAGTTACGGTCACGTTGGATGCAAAGTTAGGATTTACGAAGTCCAATTACTTGTTTTTATTAATGTCGTTATGAAGGTGATAATGTGATATTTAAATAACCCAGTAGTTATATCAAAAAACAATAATAAACTAACACAAAACTTTTAAATTAACTGTTAATTGCCTCGAAATTTGTCTACAGCTAAATATTCCGTTTAATCATCTGTTTATATTCTCGAAAATTGTTTTCTTCTCAGAAAGGGGAAGAAAATAATACTATGCAATTCTTACTAATTATTCCGAAAGTTGTCGTTTTCTCTCAAGTTCGAAACTTCCTTCCAGAGACTTATTCAACTTTCTATTCATCTTTGATTGAGACAAATTAAATATTTAATAGAGTTCTGAAACTTTCTTAATACCCTAAAGAGAAAAGCTTGTAAATCAATAATTCAAAATATCGAAGAGATATTAATCTATCTTTTGATGTAGCAGCATACTAAAGAAATAATAGCTTTGCCCAAGTCTTTTGTTGTTTTATAGTTACAGTAGTCCTTAGTTATATTCTATCTACTTCAATGTTGAAAAGTATTAAGCATGTCACTGTTCTTACACATTAAATTACTATTTGGAATTTTTAGTCTTAATTTGTAGTTCAGAGAAATAAGGAAAAAAAATATCCTGTTGGTGACACAACCCCCTCCAGACCGAAACCAAATTTTTTGAGTAGTATGGACATCTATAATAATAACCTATATAGTGCAGTCACTGAAGGTGGATATGAGCTATTACCTCCGATTTCGTTGAACCTCCAACGATTTGCATAAAAATTGGTTAGTAGTTAGAGGATATCTCAAGGAACAAAGAAGAAATGGTGCAAACCTGCGCTTTTACCCTGGGGGTGGATGCCACCCCTCCTCGGAGGTGAAAATTATTTCATTAGAAATAACCCCACAATTCAATAGAGGGACAAGCAAATGAAGCATTTTATAACATAAACTTATTAAACATTTGTCAAAGTTCTTAAGAATATCTATCAAATAAGCCCACGAACAAGTTGACAGCATTAAAATTTATGCACCAAAAATGTTTCAAAATTTATCTTTTAAAAATTTTTCCAAAAAATGTTATTGTATTTTTTTGTAAATAACTCCGTTAATTTTTAAGATATCAGGTTCATATAAAAACTTGTTAAAAGCTGATTCCAAGAGCTATTAAAAAATGTCAAACTTAGTCTCTTAAACCTCTTACTTTTTCAAAAATAAAATGTTAAATGGCCCCGGTTACATGGTTATCGCAGCAAAATTGAAATTTTAAACGTTTCTATCTCGTTTATTTTTTACTCTACGGAAATAGCATAATAGATAAAGTATTTGGAGCAGAAAAAACTAAAATTTAGTTATATATCATTTTTTACGTATCTTGAGTATTTTTGGAGTTATTATCAAAAGAAAAAGAAAAGCACGATAATTTAAAAAATTCTGATTTTTTTAAATATCTCTTTTTCAAAAATATGCATTCTACACCGGTCAAAATTGTTGAAATCATTAACTATGTTAACCTAAAGAAATTCTTTTGAGGATTACTAGAAATCTTAATTTTTGTGGAAATTGCGTATGTTTTATTTTTTACTTTTTCCTAAAAAAAATCGGAAAGCTTCTCTTATTTTCATCATAACTTACTTAGTTTTGATGCTATTAACTTATACTGGAGCTCATTTGATAGATATTCCGAAGTACTTTGACAAGTGCTTAACAAGTATATTCTATAACATGCATCGTTTTCCCCTTGTGTAAGCTTGAATACTTAGATTTGAGTACTCGTCGAAAAAAATATACATTCAATTACCCATAACTCGCTTTGAAATAATTCTTTAAGAGCGGAGTGTATTAAATTTTATAATCTTTAATTTTGTTAATAATAAATTTTTTACAAAATTTATAGTTTTTGAGTAATACGTGAAAAACAGCTTTAAAACATGCATTTTTGTAAGAAAAAATAAAATCTTTGATATTTAATAACTCAAAAAGTATTGATTTATGTTAATAACTTTATATAACAAATTTTACTTAGAAGTTGTCCCTCTATCTATTGCTGGTATTGTTTTTATTAAAAAAAATTTCGCCTCCGAGAAGGGGTGGCATCTACCCCCAGGGTAAAATCGCAAGTTGGCATCATGTCACCTTTATTCCTTGAAGTATCTTCTAACTACTCACCAATTTTCATGAAAATCGATGAAGGTTCAACGAAATCGGAGGTGAAAACCTTCAGTGACTCCACTATATAGCTATTGGCATTAACTAATAATATTTATGGCTACATTATTTATTATATTAATTATACATATAACTAATTGGTTCTGTAATGATTTATAAACACAAATAAACCCCAATTTCCAAAATTATCGATTGTATGCTCGGATAGTTGATGAATAGGTACATTAATAAATATTACTGTACTACGAATGTAAAACACTAAAGAAAATTCTTAAAAAAAACGGCACGAAAAAGAAAATATGTGGAGGACTAAAGTAAAATGTAGACAACTACAACAAAAAACAATATAAAAAAAATCCTACAAAAAGGTAAAATACATCAAAACTGTGTGCCAGAAAAGAACCATGAGTATAAAAGGTTAGCAAGGAAACCTGGTAATGGACGAAGACTAAATATGTGAAAGATGGAAAGAATACTTCGAGGAGCTGCTAAATGATGGAGTGACTTCTGAAGAAAATTATACTGTTCTTGAAACCCAAATAGGAGGCGAGGAAATCCCAAATCTCACATAAGAAGAAATTGAAGAAGTAACAAAATATATGAAAAATCACAAAAGCCCCGGTGAGAGTGGCACTGTGGCAGAGAACTTAAAACACTGAGGAAAGGTCTTACGAAACCAAATTAGAGAGTTAATAGTAGAAGTATTAGACGGAGAGGCAGCGCTGAAAAATCTATTTGAATTTACTAAAGCTAGATTTTTCACAATTTATTACTGTGAGTGTGTAGAGAAACATACTGCGGTCGGTCAAGCGAAACGTAGAACAGGGGTTACTGAGAGGGTATCAAAGTTGCTTTCCTACGAAGGTAATTATTTCCTTCGAAGCTTTAGGCTGAAAATCAGTATACACATTTTTAATTAAATATAAATAAAAGTTATTATAGTCGGTCAGCTGTATGACGGGACAGAGCCGGTCGGTCGGCCCCAATAGTCGATTGAGGAAATGAAGCCTTTTGGCTCGCAATTTTTTCGTCCAGCATGGATTTACTTGAAATTTTCACAGAAGGTAGGAAATAGTCCAAGGATCATTTTCTATATCATGCCGCTATCATACGCTAAAACCCTGGGGGTGGTTGCCACCCCATCTCGGGGTGGGAATTTTTTATTACATTTTAACCATGTAATTCGATGGAAAAAGTGATTCTAAGAAAAAAATGTTTTTTACATTTTCTTCGTAAAACGAATATTTTTCGAGTTATTCGCGCTTGAAAATAACAGTTTTTCGACGAAACAATCGACTTTTTTACAGGGTTTTTTGATAATACCTCGAAAAATATGCATTTAATCAAAAAAAAACTGTAGATATCAAAATTGTATCTTTTAGTACCACAAACCAAATTCTTTTCCAATAATATCTTTAATACCAATACAAACCGAGATACGGCATGTTAAAGGTTAGCTTTTTTCGTCAAATGCATAATTTGAAATATTCAAAGCCAAATAATGGGAAAAATTTGCATTTTTCGAGGAAAACTTAAAATATATTTTTTCAATTATACAATTAGACCTTTCAAAAAAAAATAATAAAAAGTTTCTAGCATGAAAATTAAGCGACTTATAATAAAAAAAATGTCGGTACCTGCTGCTTTTCTCAACGAAAAAATCAGTGAAAACAACCCCCTAACTACCTTCCTAATTCAAAATTGGTCTTCACCCTCCTGTAGTTCCTTTTATATTTATATTATCAATACACTCAAGGAGTTTGACCTATTTAAAATGCCTAATTTTGGAAAAATATTATATCTAATTGTGTACTGATTTTCAGCCTTAGTAAATGGATTTAATTACCTTCGTAGGAAAGCAACTTTGATACCCTCTCAGTAATGAAACCTGTTAAAAATTATTTTGTAGTATTTTTAAAGAGCTATAAGATTGTGTAAATTAAATTTCGTAAGATGCCTCAGTTTTCAATTGGGGCGGGTTTAAAAGGCTCGAATAAGGGGGTGTTTACTGGTAATTAGAGGTTTTAAACAGCTATATCTGGCTAACTATTCACTGTAATAAAAATCTATGCACAGAGTAATTTTAGTCATTAAAAAAGCTACAATTTAGTCGTTTATAATTTTTTTCATATCTTCAGTATTTTCGGAGATATTTTGAAGTAAAAGGTGAAAAATACCAAATTGCAAAAAAACCAATTTTTCTTTAAACTCCAATTTTTCCAAAATTAGGCATTTTATATAGGTGAAACTCCTTGAGTGTATTGATAATATAAATGTAAAAAGAACTACAGAAAAGTGAAGACCAATTTTGAATTGGGAAGGTAGTTAGGAAGTTGTTTTCACTGATTTTTTCGTAGAGAAAAGCAGGTACCGACATTTTTTTGTAATTCGCTTAATTTTCATGCTAGAAACGTTTTATTATTTTTTTAAGCTCTAATTGTATACATGAAAAAAGATTATTTAAGTTTTCCTCGAAAAATGCAAATTTTTCCGATTATTTGCCTTTGAATATTTCAAATTGTGCATTTGACGAAAAAAGCTAACCTTTAATATGCCGTATCTCGGTTTGTTTTGGTCTTAAAGATATTATAGGAAAAGAATTTGGTTTGTGTTACTAAAAGATACAATTTCAATATCTACAGTTTTTTTGATTAAATTCATATTTTTCGAGGTATTCTCAAAAAACCCTGTAAAAAGTCGATGTTTTCGTCGAAAAACTGTTATTTTCAAGCGCGAATAACTCGAAAAATATTAGTTTTACGAAGAAAATGTAAAAAATTTTTTCATAGAATCACTTTTTACATCGAATTACAGGGTTAAAATGTAATAAAAAATTCCCACCCCCGAGATGGAGTGGCAACCACCCCCAAGGTTTTAGCGTATGATAGTGGCATGATATAGAAAATGATCCTTGGACTATTCCCTACCTTCTGTGAAAATTTCAAGTAAATCCATGCTGGACGAAAAAGTTGCGAGCCAAAATGCTTCATTTCCTCAATCGACTATTGGGGCCGACCGACCGGCTCTGTTCCGTCATACAGCTGACCGACTATAATAACTTTTATTTATATTTAATTTAGAATGTGTGTACCGATTTTCAGCCTTAGTAAATGGAAATAATTACCTTCGTAGGAAAGCAACTTTGATACCCTCTCAGTAACCCCTGTTCTACGTTTCGCTTGACCGACCGCAGTATGTTTCTCTACACACTCACGGTAATCAACTGTGAAAAATCTAGCTTTAGTAAATTCAAATAGATTTTTCAGCGCTGCCTCTTGGTCTATATGGGGCGCTGAAGAAATGCCCCAAGATTGGAATAAGCTCATTATAATGCCCATAAACAAAAAGGAAGATAGAACTGAATGGGCAAACTATAGAGGAATATCCTTGTTATTAGAGATAATATACGATTTGCTCGTCATACTAATAAAAAACTACTAGAAAATTATGTGAAGAAGAATCTAGTAGAATATCAGGGAGGATTTCGTAATGGAAGATCAACAACCGATCAAATTTGTATGATGAGACAAATCCTGATCAATTGCTATGAATAGAACATTCCAACACAAGTACTGTTTATTGATTACAAGGCTGCTTACCTTGCAATACAATACATACATAATCGATTATCCTCTTATACCGTAAGGTGTCGAGGTGTCTTCTTTACTCGTTATTCTCTGCGAACTTACGCCACTTTTTTCGGTCCCTAGCTAATTCTTTGGCTTCCTGCCACGATTTTCCTCTATCCTGCAATATTTCCATCACACTGGTATTCGACGTTTTCCTTGGTCGGCCTCTCCTGTTTTTCCCTATCGGCCTCGCTTCCCATGTCATTTTAACCTGTCTGCCGTCGTTCATTCTGAATAAGTGCCCAGTCCATTTTAATTTCTTTTCATGAATTTTTTCCTTTAATGATTTTACTTTTAAATCTCTTCTAATATCATCGCTACGTCTTTTATCGGTTCTCCTAGCTCCCGCCACTTTTCTTAAATACCTGATTTCCGCGGCTTGCAATCTCTTTTCTTGTTTGTCGTTCAATACCCAATTCTCTGCTCCATATGTAGTGATAGGTATGTAAATTGTTTTAAATACTATCATTTTGGTTTTCCTTGTTATTTCTTTCTTATTTTACAATACAATAGACTGAAATAAAGTTATATAAACTAAAAGAGTTCCAAGTATCAAGAAAAATAATAAGATTAGTAAAAATGACACTTAGAAAAACCATTTGTGCTGTGAAATGCAATGGTACAGTCTCAGAAGAATTCAAAGTGAAAAAAGGGGTTCGTCAAAGAGACCCATTGTTTACTTTGTTATTCAATATAGCTCTGGAAAAAATTTTGAGGGATAGTGGGACAAATAGGTCCGGAACTCTTTTCCACAAGGAACGCAAATGCTTGGTGTATGCTGATCATTGGTTCTCATTGCAAGAAGAGGAGAAGAACTGGCAAGTACTGTAAAAGTAAAGCTAAAGAAATATCGCGTAATACAAAAATTAGCGTATTCAAAACGAAAATAAGACCCACAATGCTATGCGGACTTTTAACAAAAATATTTGCCAATAAAATAAAATAAATGAAGAATACACAATTAGTGAGGAACACCAAGGTTTTCGGAAGAATAGGTCCAAAATAGACGCCATATTCATAGCCAAAAAAATTGCTGAGAAAACACTGGAATATAATAAACCTGCATTTATGCGCTTTATAGATCTGACTAAGGCCTTCGATTGTGTAAGATTGGAAAATGTGCTAAGATCGCTAAAGGAGAAAAATCAGCCCAACAAGATGATAAGGATAATTAAAGACATTCATACGAAGAACAGAACCAGAATAAAAGTCGAGAATGAACTAACATCGGAAGTAGAAATCAACTCGGGAATCAGACAAGGGGATAGTTTGAGCCCATTGCTCTTTAACTTAGTAATGGACAAAATCATAGAAGACATTAAAGGTACTGGAAAAGGATATAAGATGGCAGAAAAACAAACAAAAATCCTCTGTTATGCTGACGACGCAATCTTAATCTCCGATAACGAGGATAACCTACAGCAAACGGCACAAACTTTCAATACAGTGGCGAAGAACTACAACATGAAAATATCATCTACAATGAACTACAACATGAAAATATATAACAGCTAAGACAAAATCCCTGGTAGTGTCAAGGGAACCCATAAGATGCAAATTAGTAACTAACAACAAACTAATTGAACCAGTCTCGAGATTACAATATCTGGGAGTCGAAATATGTAGTTATGGAGATGTCAAAGAGAGCGTCCGAAAGCAAGAAAATAAAGCCAATTACGTGTCAGGATATCTGAGGGATGTCATCTGGAGAAACAAAGATATGAGGATGGAAAGGAAAGTACGCATACTCATGTGTAAGACCGATCATGACGTAGGCGATAGAAACAAGATGTGACACAGCAGAAACCAAGAGGATACTGAGAACATCAGAAATGAGAACGTTGAGTTCAATAATTGGGAAAACACTAAGAGGCAGAATACCGAACGACAGAATAAAAGATCTCTGTTACATACAAGATATAGTACGGTGGGGAAGACAGAGACGACGAAAGTGGAATCAGCATGTGACGAAAATGGACAGCGAGAGAATAGCCAGTATTGCCAGGTATTCGAAGCCAATAGGCAAGAGACCAATAGGAAGGCCCTTTAAAAGGCGGCGAGATAGCTGGAAGTCAACATCACAGCTTCTAATACAAGCTCAAAATCGGTTAAGAACAGGCCAAGAGGCCTAATATAAGAAGAAGAAGAAGAAGAGGAAGAGGAAGAAGAAGAATTCTATACGGGACCGAAACATGGAATATGAATAAATATACAGAATAGATTGGAACCTTGGTAAAGAAAGATACTTTCCAGAATATGTGGCGGAAAAGTTGTAGATGGAGAATGGAGAAGAGGAACGAACGAAGAAATGTACCAATTGTATGCTAACCCGCCGATATCAAACATAGTGATAAGACTTGAATATCTCGGTCATCTATACAGAATACAGAATACAGAAGATTAGACAAGTCAAGAATATTGGTTGAGGAGCACCTGAGGGCACTAAAAATAATGTCAGTGTGAGTTGAAAATCAGAGATTGGAAGCTGGCAGCTAATAACAGAAAAGGATGGACACTATACATCCAGCAATGAGCCTAATAAGACTGTTAACGCTACACATACCTACATAAATACATTATTAGGTAGTTTGGTAACAAAGGCATGAAACCAAAATAGTCAACCAGGATGACATCAAAAATTGTTTGTAATTATACTAAAATTCCACAACAAAGCTCGACAATACACAATTTTTCCTTTGTTTTCATGTTATTGCCACAGTATATAGCTATTGCCCCTAACTAGTAAAATTGATAGCTACGTTATTTATTATAACTAATTGGTTCTGTAATGATTTATAAACACAAATAAACCCCCATTTCCAAAATTATTGATTGTATGCTCGAATGGTTGACGAATAGGCACATTAATAAATATTACAGCCGCACACATTCCAACTGACTCTTTAATTGGATTTTATTTCACGTTTGGTAACAATGGCATGTACATTTTTTCATATAAAAAGAATTTCCGAGTTTGTTTGAAAATATGTGTTCAATATCGGAATGCAGGTATGCACAAAATGTAATTTAGAGAAAATAATTTGCGAATGTTTAATTATTCGTGTAACTGTGTTATTTAAATTTAATTTTTTGAAAGTTGTGGTAACAGAATAATAATATTTTTGTAGTAACGACTTTTCACTAACGAATTCAAACCTGGACTATCAATAGTGAGAAATAGAACAGGAGAAATTATTGCTGATCAGGACCAGATACTGGAAAGGTGGGCAGAAAATTTTAAGGGTAGACTAAATATAAGAAGTGACATGAGGTTGCGAGAAGCAGAAATCCAGCTCGAAAACATGGACGACAAAAGAGAGAAAAAAAACATCTCACCAGAGAAAGAAGTCATCAAAGCAATACAAAAATTGAAAGAGAGAAAAAAAACATCTCACCAGAGAAAGAAGTCATCAAAGCAATACAAAAATTGAAAGAAAACAATGCTCCTAGAGCAGATGGCATTCATTCTTTGTAGTAGGTATATGTTAGGGATGGGAAAAACCTACCGGTTTAAACCTAAAACCGGTTTTTTTATTTCGCAATAACCGGTTTTACCGGTTGTTTTTTTGTCCCTGTTATAACCGGTTTTTTCTTTTTAAAGTAAAAACCGGTTATTAGGTTTTTACGGTGATTAGGATTAGGTTAGGTATTATTTTGGATCCCAATCATAATTATTATTCTCAAGTAATTATTCCAAACAAAACCATAATTTAAATTTTATTTTATTTTATAAAATACAGAAGCAAACTGAAAGTGCAATATCACATCAGCCAGAAACAATTATTAAGTTTTATTATATTTCCTTGAAAAGGTATTTGTAATCATAATATTTACATAAGAAGTGATCTGGTTGAATTAGACGCAATCGTCATCTATTTTTCACACTTAGGTAACTCTTGACATTGAAAGTGGGTGAATGACTTTTCTGATTACCAGAAATAATCCTCTGACTATGAATATCGAATTACTGATTAAGAATACGAATTTCCAAGAATTTCGCTACGTTTTCAAAACGATACACTCATATAGGAAGTATTAAATGAGTTAAAATTTACCTATTCTACAAATATACAAACGTGTTAAAAGTAACACATGTTCTTTCGATAGTACTAATTTTTATCATATTGATATCAAGTCGAATGGAGTATCGCAAACTAAAGTGTATTGTAAATGTAACTTTGTAAACCGTTTTTGACAAACGTAAATAGGTGACTATCGTAAATTTTACTACTGCTACTATATTTTCTACTTTGAATTTTATATTCAGTGTATAGAAAACAATTAAGATTCTTAGAATAAAAATAAAAGCATAAAATTATGAAACAAACATAATTTGGGTATTTTTAGGAACATAGGGTACAAATATCTCCTCGGTGTTCTCCGCAAATTGGCTTCTTGCACTCGTTTCAATAGTTGGTGGTAGTGATGCCGTCGAGACCGAGACTAGTCTCGTCTCGTCTCGTCTCGACTTTTCGAGACGAGACCGTGGTTCAGTCTCGTCTCGCCTAGTCTCGACGAGACGAGACCCAACGAAAGTCTCGTCTCGGCGAGACGAGACCAAATGAGAGTCTCGACGAGACCAAACGAGAGTCTCGACGAGACCAAACGAGAGGCTCGACGAGACCAAACGAGAGTCTCGACGAGACCAAACGAGAGTCTCGACGAGACTCTCAATTTAGTCTTGAAGTTTTCAATAAATACGTGTATCTCTTCAACTCAATCAAGATCTGCACTGTAACAACAATTGAATGTAGCATTATGATTGAAAAATCAAGTGTGGCGTGGCGGATAAATAAAATTCAACTAAGGTGAACTGTAAATATGCAAAATAGATAAAAATTTTATAAAGCACACCTTGAATAAGGAGTCATTTTGGCGCACTAGTCCTTCGGGAAAGTCGAGGAAAACGCATCGTTTTCCAAACATGGATTCGTACGTCAAAATGACTCCTTGCTCAAGGTCAAGGTGTGCTTCAGTACATAATGCTGCACTTACCTATACGAAGCACTTTTCTGCACGTTTGCGCGTTGCGCCTATTTCTTTATTGCGTTGATATTGCACAGCCTATAATTTCTGATTTATTAGCAACCACGGAATGAG
Organism: Diabrotica virgifera virgifera; assembly: GCF_917563875.1. Lineage (NCBI taxonomy): Eukaryota > Metazoa > Arthropoda > Insecta > Coleoptera > Chrysomelidae > Diabrotica > Diabrotica virgifera. The sequence continues at coordinate 21,783,008 of NC_065450.1, forward strand.
TGATTTATCATACTGATCGCAGAAAAAATTATTTTTCCGGTTAAAGTTTATTTGCGCTGCAAGAAAAAATCCTCCGCAGAGGCTTGCATTTACAGTTGTCACACATTCTTTTATTTGTGTTAGGTATGGCTTTGTACTTAAAACGAAACAATACAATAAAGACGAAAATTTTATTTTGTACAAAATGGCCGATGAAACAACAGAATCACACATTCTAAAAAAAGTAACATTAATCTCAAAAAAATAAATTTATAAGTAGTATAATGAGTAATTAACATAATTAAGTACTTATTAATAATGCCTACATCTACCTATAAAAGGAACAATTCTGGTTATAAAAATTTATTCATTTTCTTTAATAGACTTGTACAACTTATTGTTGCACCATGAATTAATACATAAAAGGCATCTAGCCGAGTCCGCACTCAATCTATTTCTATGTTTTCGAATAGTTAATCCGGCTCGCGAAAAAAGTCTCTCCGCTGGCACACTTGTAGCAGTAATACTAAAATAATCTCGAGCCATTTTCGACAACGTTGGATATGTAGAAGCATTTTGATTCCACCATTGCAAAATGTTCGCATCTCTGGGGGCTCTCGGGCTATTGAAATACGCATCTATTTCGTTACGCCATGTGCTCTCCGCAGATTTTTGATTTTTCATTTCAAAAAGACAACATAAATCAAAATCTTCATCCTCTTCTCTAGTGGAATGTTCGGTAGTCTGAGTGGAATTACTTTTAAACTCTGGTGCATAATATTCATTCTTATAAATTTCTTCAAATTTCTGCATCGACGAATTAAGTAATTCCTTGCCCCAATCTGTCAAATAGAAAGTTTCTTTTTTGTGTCGAGGATCTAACAGTAATACCACGCAATATATCCAATTGGCTTTGGTATAGTGCTTAATTAATTTATTACGAGCTGCCTGGAAAGCGAGCAGTATCATTTCATCCACTGATGTTCTATTTTCTTTGGAGTCTAGAGCGAAAATTTCTTCTTCTAGTTTGTCAAGTAACATATTGAAACCAATTACCACCAACGGCAGCGTGACATATTCTTCTGCACTCAGTAACACAGACAGTGATTTAAAATATTTCAATATTTTCTGGATTTGGGAAAATATTGCCCAGTCATCCTCACGTATTTTTAACGAACTTAATTCGGCATTGTTCTCGCATAGGGCATTTAATGCCGGTTTCAGTTTAATTGCAACAGCCAACATGTCATTGGTGGATTTCCACCTAGTGGAAACATCCACATTTGTTGCTAAACATTTAATGTTCGTTACGTCGCAACAACTTTTAAATTTGTTTTGCCACTGTTCACTTCGTTTTATTTTTAGGAATAATGTTCGCAACTTACTCAACGGTTTTTGTTTTTCACCCGCATCTTCTTCTTGATCAGACTCAGATCCACCATCTTCCCCATAATCGTCATAATCATTTTTGGGCTCGTCTCGTATTAACTTCAGTATGTCTTGGACAGCAAGATTTAATATGTGAGCGAAACATCTGAAATGTTGATCAACAGGATCAAATTTCACATTAACATCGTCGGCCATTATTTGAGATAATTCGTGCATAAATCGGGTATTAGAGGCGGCGTTATCGACTGTAATGCCTTGAAGCTTTTCAACAATGTTGTACTTTTTTAAAGTTGAATAAAAGAACTGAGCTATATCCCGTCCTGTGTGGTGTCCGTGTGATGGTACAAAGTCAATCACCAGAGACTGGAGCGTATAATTATCGTCTACATAGTGAGCGGTTATCCCGTAGAACGATTTATTGGCTACAGATGTCCATCCGTCTATTGTGAAAGAGACTTTTGAACTATTGGCATTCATAATCCTTATTACACTCTCTTGCATTTTATTAAATCGATCCATAGCTTTTATCTTAAGGCTCGTACGTTTGGGATACACCAGTTGTTTATTTAAGTAGCCAAAAAGCTTTTGGGAGAAATCGTCTTCAAAAAAATTAAAAGGAAGGTATTTGACAGCTATCCACTCTACAACCAGCTCATCAAATTCAGGTTGACTGATGGGTGCGCACGCGCTACCAAACTGTAAACAATAAACCAAATAAATATGTTAAAGACCAATTTTTTGGAGTTCAAACATGACAAACATACAGGTTGGGGCACTTAAGACGGATCGTGCTAAAACTGCGTTCCCGTAAAAAAATTAAAAAAGCTTCAAACGAAAGTTACACCGAATCAAATTGTTCATATTTTAAAGAATAGATATACAGGGTGTCCCTGAAATAAGCGGCATAAATTTAACCACAGATTCTATGGACCAAAATAAGTCGATTGAAGCCAATTTATCTATATACAAAGTTGCTTCGTTTGGCCGTGAGAGGGCGCCAAAGTTTATTTTTATTTTTAGTTTTTCTGTAATAATTCATACGCGGATCGTTAGATTTAGATGAAACTAGGTACCTGGATACTGCTTAAGATGCTCTAATATCTGATATGCATATCAAGGTCATTTCGATGCGATAAGGATATAAACCACCCCCACCGTAACAGAAACCGTGGTGTAACTTTTTTATGGATTGGACATTCCAGTCATTATTTTTTCTGGTAAAATACCAACCTATTCCGCATGTTTTTTGTCTCTTACAAAAAATGAATATCTGCAGCCGTTTTCGAGATAAAAAATATTTTAATAATCGCAACCCCGAATTTGGCAGTACCTAAAATTTTTTTTTTGGCTCATTTCGAAATAGGAAAACGCAGACACAAATTCCTTGGACTAAAATAAGTTGATTTCATTCAATAAATTTTTGTCGAAAAATGCTTGGTTTTTCTGTGAGACCTATTGGAATTTATAACGAAAATTTCTAAGTTTTGTGCCCTCTCACGGACAAACGAAGCATTTTAAGACAAAATTCTTATAAGTAAAATGTACTTATTTTGGTCCAAGGAATCTAAACCTGCGTTTCCCTTTTTTCAAATGAGCAAAAAAAAATTTTTGATACTACAAAATTTGGGGTTGCGATTACTAAAATATTTTTTATCTCGAAAACGGCTGCAGATATTAATTTTTTGTAGGAGACAAAAAACATGCAGAATAGGTTGCTATTTTACCAGAAAAAATATTGACTGGAATGTCCAATCCATAAAAAAGTTATACCACGGTTTCTGTTAGGGTGGGGGTGGTTTATACCCTTATCGCATCGAAATGACCTTGATATGCATATCAGATGTTAGAGCATCTTAAGCAGTATCCAGGTATCTAGTTTCATTTTCATCTAAATCTAACGATCCGCGTATGAATTATTACAGAAAAACTAAAAACAAAAATAAACTTTGGCGCCCTCTCACGGCCAAACGAAGCAACTTTGTATACAGATAAATTGGCTTCAATCGACTTATTTTGGTCCATAGAATCTGTGGTTAAATTTATGCCGCTTATTTCAGGGACACCCTGTATTTTTGACTGTACAGAATTTCGGGTTGGGGCTGTGCACCCTACATGTTATTTCAGTTTTCAGTTGCTCGTTGAATTTTATTCAGGCTCTGATAAGCATACGTGGAAGATAGGGTCTACTAACTTTTACCGTTTTACCGGTTTTTTTGGGAAAAATTACGCTTACAGACCCTTCCTAATTGTAACATCGAAACACCTTGGAAATGAATGAAGAAACGTTAAAAAGTGAGCACATCAGCGTTGCACAGAGCATAAATGTTGCTTTCATTTTACAGTCATACAGTTGGGTATTGCAAATTAAGAATTATTATTAAAACTACACGGAAAAAAATGTGTGAGAAATTTGTGGCGCAAATTTGTAGCAAGCAAATTGTAATTTGTTTCTACTGTTTTTGTATAAAAACTGCCTTCCTATTAAAGTGGTGGAGTGGAATATACAATAATTTAGGAAGTTTCGTGTATTACAGAATGAAATACCAAAGAAGAGAAGGTACTACATTACTTCAGTGCATTACGTTGCAGTAAATGATGCTAATTGCTTGTTGTTGTGAGCGCAATTTGGATAGTACTGGTTAGGATCTATTGTAGTAATAGTTACCAACATAATTACTATTGCAAATTAGTCGTAGCAACGGTTATAAATATTTGAATGAAAAATTCCTATGAATAACAGCAGTGATGTTTGTTATAGCGGCCAACTTTTAGAGTGATAAGGAACTTTAAAGCGTTTGACAATGGTTCTGTTTCCATTTATAAAATCCAAACTAATTGAAAAGTGAATACAGGTGTGCGAATAAGGGTTTGCGAACGCATTTGCTACTATAACGTACATCTATTAATTGCCATTTACTAGTAAATGGGTAGGTACCTCTAACTTAGGTGGGTACCTAGGTTATTACTTGTACAAAAAATGTAAATAATGCACCGTTGTCATCGGAAGCCTTCGGGCTACAATTTTGTAAGGGACGAAGTTTTTCATTTGAGTCCTCGTTTTCGAGATATCGAGTGATAAGTGACAAAATCCGGCAGACCGAATTAATTTTCGCCGCACTTCAAACGGAGTTACGACCTGACAAAGATCGAATGGCCCATATAGGCGCCAATGCATTTCGTTAGGTTCTCGATTTTTTTCCGACGAAACGGCTACATGCAGTTTGATGAAACTAGCATCAAAAAATTGCGTCATGTATAGTGTACCTTGAACAATAATTAAGGAAGCTTCGTGTATGAAATATGCAAGAAGAGTAGTTACTACATTACTTGTAAAAATAAATAGAAGTTTCTACTTTGCCTTTGAACTAGAATTTTTTGGTTTAAACTAAACTAGGTATTGCCATTTTAAAACAACTAGCAATGTTTACATTTAAACTTAAACTACACACTTCATTTCTAAACATCTGATAATGACTTTTTAAAGTTAACTAAAATACAAATTTCTGTTTTTAAACAACTAGTATTTCCTGTCATTAAACTCAATTAGAAATTTCAGTTTTAAAGACGAAATTTCTACTTTTAAAGTCGGAACTTTTAATAACTTTTCAACAACTAAACTATTATACACTTTTAAACTAAACTGGAAATTTATACTTCAAAATTATAAATTTTTACTTGTTAAACTTCTATCAAATTTCTGTTTTTAAGGTAAACTAGAAATTTTTGCTTTAGATTCTTACGTGCTTAAGTTAAGTTAAGGTTAAGTCTTAAATTTGCTTTATTTCTTGAATTTTTTTTGTTACGTTACACTGCGTACACAATCATATTAGTTTGGATATAAAATGTCAGATATTTATCAAAAATATTCTTTAAGTATGTATAATGTTATATCGATGTTTATATAAATATCATTATATTTGCCAACCCTTGTAAAAATATTATCATTGAGTCAGGGAAAAGTTGAAAAATCGTCTGGAAGAGAGAGTCTGGAAAAGTCAGGGAAAATTATTTTAAGAAAAAAGTGTCTACCCTGTTTTACCAAAAACTGTTTGGGGTCCGTCTCACCCTAGGTGGTCCAACTAGACCGTATATGGTGGTTCATGTAACCCTTAACGGTTGGGTTAGTTGGACCATTAGAACGTTTTGTTTATGTTTTTTTATTGAATACTATGTGTTGTTTTTTAGAATTCTGATTTTGTTTATGAAATGTGCAATAAAGTTTGCGTAGTTTGCTATTTTATAACTTAATTAATTAAGCGTATTAAAGAAAATATTGGCACTTTTGAAAATGTGGTCATCTCCCCCGGAATTACCCAATATATGTAAGTACATGGTGTTCTTTTTAAAATAACGAAGTTGCCAAGTGCCTAAACCGAACATTCTGAATAATCGATAAACGTAAAATAAAATAATAAAATTTGTTGACTTTTTGAATTTACAGACTTACGTGGCAATTGATATTATGTATTTTTAATAATTTTTGAATTTTTATGCAGAGACGATGAGGCCGTGACTAGTTACCGTTAATTAGAAAATCAAATAGTAAGGATACGAAAAAAAAAGAAAGGCAACATTGGCTTACCTGATGCTGAGAACTCCGAAACATATTGGAGATTGTTTGCTGTTTGATAGCCGATGTCGATGCTGCTGCATTTATGCCTCTTCCATGTGTGTTGTCGGCAGGATATAGTTGAGAAAATTCCTTCTTGTGTCGAGCTCGTAAATGCTTCTTTAATCCACTCGTGTTTGATTGTTTCATTTTTAACTGAACATTTTTGCCCTGCAGTTTACATAATTTACACTCTGCATATTTTTGGTTCAAATTGTTGTGCAAATAGGCGAAGAGATTTTTAAATTTTTCTGATTGCGAGTTGGCATTAACACGTGATGTAGAAGCACTGGAGTAAGATTCATCTTCCGGAAAAACTGATGACTGAGAACTGGACGACATGCTCGTGGTTTCACATTCCTCTGGGACAAAATCTTTGTCTTTGTCACTGTCATCACTAGCACAATATGGATCTTGTTCTTCGAGAATCTCGTCTGCAGCTTCGTCTCCAACTAGTGGTTTTGCACGTTTTACAGTGGTTGATTCAATCCTGGCACTTCGTTTCATTGTTGTAATTCACTCTACACAATACAATATATATACCGTAGTTGTAAAACACATTAAAAATGCTTACAATCAATATGTAACACGCGTATTCGACGTATTCGCACTCGCATTCGCTGATTGAAAAATTGTTGCGATTGCAAGAGCTAAAAACAGACTGAGACTTGAACCCAAAAGATAAGAAGTAGCTAAGAGAGAAGGACCCATGCGGTTAGTCATCGAATTATCAGGTAGACGAAACACAGGAAACAGAAACATAAACTATCCTGGGAAATTCCCATCTGCAACATCTGCAAGCTGGTGTGGTTTATGACCTACCGCCAAAGGGCCAGACCAGTGAGTAATTGCAAGTACAGGCCAGTCGCATTAGGAAGGTTGAGAAGAATTTACAATATACTTTGCATTATTGATGCAATTTAAGACGGTCTCTAGCGGGTGCTTCCGCCATAAAGCATAGAAACAGATTGTGCGGGTTTTCGGAGAATATGACAATTTGTACTTCATACGTGGAAATGTGGGAATGAAATAAAAATCATTAGTCGAGACTGGGCGAGACTAGACGAGACTAGACGAGACCATACGAGACCATACGAGACGAGACGAGACGAGACGAGACTGCATTAGGTCGAGACGAGACTTTAACTTAGTCTCGTCTCGAGTTAACGAGACGAGACGAGACTAAGTGAAAGTCTCGTCTCGTCTCGTCTCGTGGCAACACTAGTTGGTGGTCATGCGCCTTTTTTTGCCTGGACAGTAGAAACAAGTCTTCCTCATCTTTTTCTGGGCCATATTCGCATCATCTCCTTTAGTTATGTTGAGGATTTCAGCTATATCTTGGCGAATATTTCGACGTAAACTTGCGGGGTTGTATCTGTTTATCGCCATGACTATGACTGCTATCGGAGCCATAGGATTCAGTTTCTAAATTGTCCTCTTCCCAGTCACTATCACTATCTTCAAACGGATCTGGATCACTCTCTTCCCCGTTCATAATATGTGCCGTTTCCTCCTCCAGTTGTTTTGCGGACAAAAACTTTGTGTTTGACATTATAATAAAAAAAGCTCAAATATTAGATAGTATATTATGTAATAAGAATGAAAAAACAATTTACCTTAATTTTTTGTTAATAAAACACTTAAAATCAAAATACAAACAATAATAGCCAGCTGATTTATTATATGACATAAACACCGGACTTTCGTAAAATTTACGAAACAAGCGAAGAAAAATGGTCGTAGAATTGGAAATTATAACAACCGTCTGCTAAATTAGCAAGCTCCATACTAATGCGGAAGGTACTCAATTGGGGAAATCCTCAAAATAAACGAGAGTGGACAAAAATGCCCAATGTATTATGAGCGTCGTAAATTTTACGAATGACCCGTATTCTAGGGTTAAAAAACCGAAAACCGGTTTTTCCAAAAACCGGTTATTTTGGCCGGTTATAACCGCCAGGTTAAACCGTAAGCAAATAAAACCGGTATAACCGAAAACCGGTGTTTTGTCAAAAACCGCCATCCCTAGTATATGTAGGCTAGTAAAACCAATTTGGAAGCGGGTAAAACTACCAGAAGACTGGAACGTAGGTATAATCGTACCTCGCAACAAAGGAAACAGATTGTCCAAAAGAATAGCCCGAAAACAGGATCGCCCAAATCAGATTCTAGATATTCGAACTTTAAACTCAGTAGACGCAGGGAGGGAACACAAACTAGTCCTAGCAAAAATAAGAACGAAAATATCACCAAAACATTGTCTACAGGAAATCACCGAAGAAAAATTCAATATAGAGTCACTGTGGAACGACTCTACAAGTAAAATGTACCAAAGGAGGCTATCACAGAAGATACAGCTGAAACAAATGGACGACATCGAAGATATAAACGTAAGCTGGGAGAAAATTAAAAACAACATTGAAGAGGCAGCAACAGAAGCTTTAGGAAAACGCAAAGTCATACTGAACAAAACAAACAACAACAATACACCATAGTTCAGAAAAGAAATAAAACAAAAATGTAAAGTGAAACGAGAGGACTACATCAAGTATAAAACATCAAATACTCCAGAATCCAGAGAAGAATACGAAATAAAACAAAGCAGTGGGTAAGAAGAACAAAAAATGAACACTGGGAACGGTTTACAAAAAGGATGGAAAGCGACTTCAACGGTACACAAAAACAAATATGGAGATTCATAAGAAACCAACGGAAATAAATGGCAGAATTGAAGGAATACCAGACATACCAGACATACCAGCAATCGAATGGGAAAGATACTTGACCGAACTAAGGGAAAAGAAAATAATAATCAACACAATAACCTACCTGAATTAACACACGAAATAGAAATCAGTTTTCAGGAAGTAGAGATAGCCATAAAGTCACTCAAAAATAGAAAGTCACCAGGACCAGACGGAATAATCAACGTGCTTCTAAAATACAAAATACGGAGAAAAAAGTGTAACCCTAGAGATGACAAAACTTATACAAAAATTAATATTGCATTGCAAGATACCAGATGCATGGAGAAACAGCATAATGATGAAAATGTTCAAGAAAGGAGACAAAGAAGACCCCAACAATTATAGAGGTATAAATCTACTGGACACCGCACTCAAGCTAACCACAAAAGTCCTAACCAACAAAATCAATAAACTAGGAACTTTATCAGATGAACAACAAGGATTCAGATCCGGAATATCCTGCGTAGACGCCAGATATAGACGTATTTGTACTAAGACAAATCACAGAAAAGGTCATCGAGTATAATAAACCAGCATATCTATGTTTTATAGACCTGACAAAGGCTTTCGATCGCATCAAAGTCGAAGACGTCTTACACTTACTGTATAGAAGAAACATAGCAATCAATATTATAAAAACCATCGAAAAGATCTACTTCCATAATCGAATACAGGCAAAGATAAATGGAAAACTAACACAGTTTATACCAGTACAAAGCGGAGTCACACAAGGTGACTCGTTAAGCCCACTTCTCTTTAATATAATAATGGACGAAGTAATAGAAGCAGTACGTAAAGGTCATGGTTACAGAATGGGAAACAAAAGAAATCCAAATATTATGTTATTCAGACGACGCCGCATTTATCGCCCAGACAGAAAACGATCTCCAAAGATTAACACACATATTCAATACAACAGCTAAGAAATACAACATGATAATTTCATCAGAAAAAAACCAAATGTATGACAACATCTAAATACCCACTACGATGTAAAATCGAAATTGATGGGAAAATAATAAAACAGGAAGAAAGTTTTTAGATATCTGGGAATAGATATAACCAGTTACGGAGATGTTGAAAAGTAAGTAGAGAACAAAGCTTAAAAACAAGTAAAGCGGCGGGATCTCTTAATAACACAATCTGGAGGAACAAACACCTAAGACAAGACACAAAAGGAAGAATCTATAAAGCAGCAATTAGACCTATATTGACATATACGGTTGAGACAAGATCTGACATCTAAATCGAGACGACTACTAGAAACAACAGAGATGAAAATACTTCGACGAATATCAGGGAAAAGTCTGTTGGATAGGGAGAAAAGCGAAAACATAAGATCATGCAATACAGAAGACATAAATGGATGGGTGACAAAACGGAATCAGGAGTGGAACGAACACATTAGTAGAATGGCAGAGAATAGGATAGTACGAATAGCACGAGATAAGTCACCAAATGGACGAAGAAGTATTGGCAGACCAACTCCGGCAGTGGGAAACTCAGGTGACTTTTCCACTGCAGGCGATTGGATAAACATTTCTCTTCTTCTTCTTCTTCTTCCTTTATTGGGTTATATCCTTCGGGATAATTCGCCCAGCTTACACCAGGGAAATGCGCTTGTCTTGCTCTGGGCAATCGAATATTTCCAAATATATATGCTAAAGCCTCAATTTTTTTAAATATAAGTAGTGTGACGCCTCACAACCCGGCCTAATTATTCTCGATGCTTCCCGGGGTTACGAGACAATACCATTCCTATCCACGGCGTTCGGAGCGAGCGCTGCCGATGTATATATAAAGAACCGAAACTCATTCGCAGGCCAGTCAGTTACTAATTTCGACGCGATATTATATTGTTACGTTTTTGTGAACGGGTTGAAATGTATTTTTAAAGTAGATAAATAAATATTTGCAAATGAATTAAATAAGTTAGTATGTAAGTGTAAAATAAATTAGATATATTGTTGTAAAATTAAGTGTTAAATTGTAAGTGTTATAAATTAAACAATTTCAAGTAAGTCTTTTATTTATTTAATAATAATTAAAAGTCAATTCGCGTAATAGTTCACAAATAAATAAATCAGTACAGTAATAACCCAACAACTGGTGATCAGAAGTGGATATAATCAACATAAATTTTCGACTTAAATATAGTGTTGAATCTTTTAAAAATAAATAAAATATAAATCGTAATAAATAAAGTGTGTGATCATGTCTTCCTTGTGTAAGCTAACAACTGCAGATCTGGGGCTTGAATTGGAAGAAAGGGACCTGAACTCTACTGACAAAAAGGCTGATTTAGTCAAACGTCTGAAGGACGCCCTAAAAGAAGATGGTCATGATCCAGAAGCCTATTTATTCGAGGACAAGCATGCTGCTTTGGTTTCATTAATTTCGAAAGTTTCCTGCTGTGTGACCAAACTCTATGGACTAGTATCGTTGCTACAAAACCAAGTCTCTGCTTCTGAAGTAAAGATCAAGGAGATGGAAAAAAAGATAGAAGAGGATAGGCCCAAATACAAATCGGAGCCACGGCCGATAACTGAAGGCAGTGTAAGTTCTGCTCGAGTCAAAATTCCAACTTTCGACGGAAAGTCTTCCTGGAACAGTTATGTGAAACAGTTCGAAGCAGGTGCAAGAGCGAACGGATGGTCTGAAAAAGACAAAGCTGTAAACCTGGTTATTGCTCTTCGAGGAGAGGCTTTAGATGTACTTGAGACCGTAGCAGTAGAGGAAACTAATGATTATGAACAACTTATGAAGAGACTAAACATGCGCTATGGGCAGGAACATTTGGAGTATGTCTATCAGGCGCGGCTTAAAAATCGACGACAAAAGAAAGATGAAGCTCTTCAAGAATATGAGCTAGATATTGCCAGGCTAGTGCGATTTGCTTATCCAACAGCTCCCGAAGACATGATGGAAATGTTAGCTGTTCAAACATTTACCGATGGTCTTCGTGATTTTGAAATGCAGAGAACACTGCGATTAGCTCGTCACAAGACGCGGGTCGATGTATTGTCCGCGGCCCTCGAGTTCGAATCAGCTACGCAGGCCTCTGGTGAGTACAGTGCAGTTCGAACTGTGAAAGAAGAGGATGAAGACAAACTTGACCAGCTGGTAAATATGGTGAAAGGCTTTACATCGAAGAAAACGAAGACCATGAATTGCTGCAATTGTGGTGAAAAGGGACACGCACGGAGTTTAAGGAAGAACGCAAATCAAGAAACTCACCAGCAGGAAATAAGAGAACGCACAGACCCTAGTGGGGCAGCTTCGACTCAGAACTACTCTAAAGACCATCTAATACTAATAGCTTCTTTGAAATGTCGTGAAGATAGTGTATATGTAGATGGAGAAATAAATGGTAAAAAGTATACATTGTTGGTGGATACCGGAGCGACCAGGACCATTATACGACCGTCAGTTTTAAACAGCCGTAAGAAACTCTTACCAACGAGGTTGCGACTGCGGACTGCCACAGGTGAAAACGCCAACACCCATGGAGAAATCCAGATACAATTAGGGATTGGAGCAGAAAAGTTCGTCCATACTGTCATAGTTGCAGACATCGAAGAAGATGCTATATTAGGAATGGACGTAATGAATTTGCATGGATTTCAATTGGATTTTAAGAATAGGGTAATCAAAGTTGGCAACGAGGAGGTATTTCTCCATCCACATGATGACAGCACTATGCTAGCAGCTATTAGAGAAGATACAGTTGTGCCTGCGAGGAGTGAAACGATCATCGTAGCGCGGCTACAGGGAATTGTAGAAGAAGGAACACCTGTTATGATGGAGCCATGGAACCACGACGAGGAGGTTGCCCGAGGAATCATAATTGGAAAGGAATTGGTTACTTCTGCTAAAGAAATTCCCGTGAGATTGATTAATGTCAATGACTACCCGGTGACCATCAAGAAGGAGACAAAAGTAGGAACTTGTGTACCCGTGACGTCCATAATCCGTCAGACGACAACATCAGATAATTCCAACGACAAGTTCGACCAAATGGTTGCAGTTGCAGGCCAGTCTCTAAACCAAGTAGAAAAAAGGAAATTAAGGGAATTTCTTCGGCAATATCGTGACATATTCGTACCGAAAGGAGGAAAGACAGGAAGAACGACAGTTGTCAAACATAAAATTGACACTGGTACCGCTAGGCCAATTCGTCAATCAGCTCGACGATTACCACAGGCGAAGAGAGAGGAAGCTGAAAGGATTGTTCAAGAAATGAAGAAAGAGGGGGTGATAGAAACTTCTACGAGCCCATGGGTCTCTCCGGTGGTCCTGGTCAAGAAGAAAGATGGAACTACGAGGTTCTGTGTGGACTACCGTTTGTTGAACAATGTTACCAAGAAAGATAGTTATCCTCTGCCTCGGATCGACGACACGTTGGACACATTGGCTGGAAGTAAATTGTTTTCTACGTTGGACTTGAAGTCTGGATATTGGCAGGTAGAAATGGATCCAGTGGACAAAGAGAAGACGGCCTTTACGACAGGATCTGGATTATGGGAATTCAACGTTATGCCGTTTGGACTCTGTAACGCTCCTGCGACATTTGAGAGGCTTATGGAAAATGTGTTGAGAGGGTTATCTTGGAAAACGTGCCTGGTGTATTTAGACGACATAATCGTTTTGGGGAGACGTTTGAAGACCACCTGAAGAATTTAGAAGACGTTTTTAATCGACTTAAAGCTGCCCAGTTAATGTTAAACCCCAAGAAATGCCAGCTATTTCAAAGTAAAGTCAATTATCTAGGCCATATAGTCAGCAAAGAAGGAGTGGCCGTGGACAAAGGAAAAATCGATTCCATTAAGGAATGGCCGGAACCAACTGATAAACATCAAGTGAGAAGTTTTCTGGGACTATGTACTTACTACCGGAGATTCATTAAGAAGTTTGCAGATATCGCTAAGCCATTAACGCGACTTACAGAGGAAGCAAGGGATTATTGCTGGGATGGAGACTGCCAAACGGCCTTTGAAACTTTGAAGAGGCATTTAATTACAGCGCCAATATTAGGGTATCCACTGTCAGAAGGAGAGTTCATCTTAGATACGGATGCAAGCAATGTGGGAATTGGAGGAGTGCTGTCGCAGAACCAAGGAGGACAGGAACGAGTCCTTGGATATTTTAGTAAAGTGCTTTCAAAACCTGAACGAAATTATTGCGTCACGAGAAGAGAACTTCTAGCAGTAGTAAAATCAGTGGAACACTTCTATCAATACCTCTACGGAAGGAAGTTTCTAATCCGAACCGACCATGCCGCCCTTAAATGGTTAATGCAGTTTAAGAATCCAGAGGGTCAGATAGCCAGATGGATTGAACGACTTCAAGAATATGATTTCAAGATCGAGCATCGGGCCGGAGTTAGCCACAGGAACGCTGATTCTCTATCTAGAAGACCGTGTCCAGCAGAATGTTCCCATTGCAACAAAACAGAGTCAAAGGAAGCAGCAGTACTAAGAACAACAGTGGTCAACGACGAGTGGACGCCTACCAAGATCAAGGAAGAACAAGAAAAAGATCCAGTTTTACAGAAGATTCGAAAATGGAAAGAAGAAAATCGTCGACCATCTTGGCAAGAAATATCAAGTCTAGGCTCAGTAGTTAAGACGTATTGGGCCCAGTGGGACTCATTTATCTTGGAAGACAGCTTGCTTAAACGAGTAATAGAAAATGATGATGGTTCGCTGAGGAGAACACAGTTGGTGATTCCAAAGAGCAGAGTAGCCGAAGTACTTCGTCAGTTACACGACAGTCCATCAGGAGGGCATTTTGGTGTAAAGAAGACCCTTCAGAGAATTCGGGAACGATTTTATTGGATGAATAGTTCCGACGATGTGAAGGACTGGTGTAAGAAATGTACTACCTGTGCTACAAGTAACGGGCCCTACCGGAAAAGAAAGGCTCATATGAGACAGTACAATGTTGGAAGTCCGTTTGAAAGAATAGCTTTGGATATTGCCGGGCCATTTCCAGAAAGTGACAATGGATGCAAATACATGTTGGTGATAATGGATTACTTCACGAAGTGGGTGGAGATCTACGCAATTCCAGACCAGAAGGCCGCCACTATTGCAGATGTGTTAATCAAAGACTGCATCAGCCGATTTGGAGTACCTCTGGAGATCCATAGTGACCAAGGAAGGAACTTTGAGAGCGATCTATTTCAAGGAATCTGTGATAAACTAGGCATGAAGAAGACAAGGACCACGGCCTATCACCCGCAATCGGATGGAATGGTGGAGCGTATGAATAGGACAGTCGGCAAGTATTTGACAAAGATGGTGTCCAATCATCAACGAGACTGGGACCAGTACCTTCCGTTCTTCGCAATGGCCTATAGATCTGCTGTTAATGAATCAACTGGCCAAACACCAGCAAAAGTCCTATTTGGACGTGAGATGCGTCTACCCTGTGATCTAGAGTTTGGATGTCGACCTGGAGATGTTGCTGGTGAGGATTACGTGAATGAATTACGAAGAAGAATGGACGATATACATGAGTTGGTCCGTTCTAATCTTCAGATCGCTAGCGACCGAATGAAGAAACGATACGATACCCAAGCCGAGAAGGGATGTTTCAAGGAGCACGACAAAGTCTGGCTTTATAATCCAAAGAAGCGAACAGGTTGTTCTCCCAAGTTGCAGCAGTTCTGGGAAAATCAATGACGTTATCTACCGAATAAGCAAGATTCCTAGGGGAAAGCCGATGATAGTCCACCATAACCGGTTGGCGCCGTACGAGGGAGACCACAACGTAGATGAAGAAGTGGAAGTCAATCAAATTCGAGGAATACCTGACCTTACCTTTGAAGAGTTCATGGGTGCCTACGGAGGTACCGGTAAAGCAAGACATGGTGTTACCACTGAAGAAAGGCGAGATCTTCTCGCACTTCCTGATGACTATTCGCTGGCCCATACCATCCCGGCCAGTATCAAAGACGCACGAGGGTTGGCATCCGCCTTCCGAAGGAAGTTTGGTCGAGTTGCAGAACTTCAATGCCAACTGCCAGCTCCTGGCAAAGCATTGAAACTCCAAGATGCATCACGTTACCTATTCTATCTGGTAACAAAAGACACTGTCCGTGACCAACCTACCTACCAAGATGTATGGGATGCATTAATTCAATTGAGAGAGCACGTGTTGGAGTCCGACGTGCAAAAGTTAGCCATGCCAAAGTTAGAATGCAGCCAATTAGACTGGAGAGTTATCCGAAATATGGTAGAAGAAATTTTCCAAGACACCGAGGTCCAGGTGTTAGTCTGTTGCAATCCGCATAGTTACTGGTGCGGAGAGAAGACCGTCCCCTGTCACTTTTATACAACTGGGAGTTGTAAAAGAGGGTCCAGTTGCAGATACCAGCATCCAGTTCCAGTCCCGACAAGGTTCCAGGAGGAACCATCTTTTAAGGAGGGGGCAATGTGACGCCTCACAACCCGGCCTAATTATTCTCGATGCTTCCCGGGGTTACGAGACAATACCATTCCTATCCACGGCGTTCGGAGCGAGCGCTGCCGATGTATATATAAAGAACCGAAACTCATTCGCAGGCCAGTCAGTTACTAATTTCGACGCGATATTATATTGTTACGTTTTTGTGAACGGGTTGAAATGTATTTTTAAAGTAGATAAATAAATATTTGCAAATGAATTAAATAAGTTAGTATGTAAGTGTAAAATAAATTAGATATATTGTTGTAAAATTAAGTGTTAAATTGTAAGTGTTATAAATTAAACAATTTCAAGTAAGTCTTTTATTTATTTAATAATAATTAAAAGTCAATTCGCGTAATAGTTCACAAATAAATAAATCAGTACAGTAATAACCCAACAGTAGGAACATCTTCTTATAGGGCCAGACAGTCCCTACAGGAAAGGCAACATTATAACATAAGGGTTAAAACTATTATCGTTTGGAGGTCTAATATCTTTTTATATCTTTATCTTCTTAATTTTTTTAATTCCAAGTTGGGAATTGATTAATTTATAAGTTAAGTTTAGCTAAGTTAAGGAATTTAAGGATCAAGTTCAGGGCCGTCTTAACCCGGGGGTGCAAGGGGTGCAAAGTACCCGGGCGCCAAGTCCAAGGGGCGCAAGCCGAACTCTTGCTAGGCTCAAACTTGCGCTTCTTGTCCTTAAAAAACTACAAATAACAAAATTATACAAGTGCACTTTTGGTATTGTTTACAAAGGCATTAATGCTTACTACACCTACGATATGAAAATGAAATATGAAACCCATTTATATTAGGAGCAAAGTTCCGATTCTGCTGACAAAAGTATAATTATTGCGGTTTTGCGGAGGTATGTAGGTATGTAAAAGCTCCGTATTACTAGATATGTAGTTGTTATTTTTTAAAGGTAGCGGTATAATCTTTTATGATGGCCGAAGTTAGCCAGTTTTTTACCGGTTACTGATACTACCGAACAAGGATTATGGTAGGTGAGCCCAAGCGGGGATTTTTGCAGTAACTCGAGCGCGTCAGATTATCATATGGGGAGAAACCTGGTACCCTGTAGATGTACCTCTACCATATTTGCTCTAAACACAGGGGCGTTCGTTAAGGGGGGCCGAAAAAAATATCCTTAGAAAAACTCGAAATCGTCAGATTAAGATAAGGTAAGTTAAGTACATGCAAAACAGTGTATATTGTATATTTTAAAAATCTGACGATTTGGGAGTAAGGAAATGGGTGAGTCAGAAAGTTTCACAAGAAAAAAGCGAATATTTCGCGAAATAAACGATAGATCAAAAAACTAAAAAATACGTGCTCAATATTTGTCAAAAATCTATCGAATGATAACAACGACGACTCCCCACGAAGAGGGGTGGGGGGTAAATTTAAAATTTTAAATACGAATCCCGCGATATTTCGCGAAATGAACATCAGATCGAAAAGCTGAAAAATACACTTATTCAATATATTTGAAAAATCTATCGAATGGTACCAAACACGACCCCCACGGAGGTGGGGTGGGGGGATATTTTAAAATTTTAAATAGATGCCCCCATTTTTTACTGCAGATTTGGATTCCTTACGTAAAAATAATTAACTTTTATTTGAAACATTTTTTCGAATTATGGATAAATGGCACTATTATCGGAAAAAACGATTGTTGGAAATGGATAATTAAATTTAAAATGGAAATTCCCACTAAAATGGAAAACTTTACTTAACTTTTTTTGATTTTAGAACCTACTCTTCACAACCCAATAGGTCCCCAAAGCGCTCGAGTTACTACACGTTTAGCATACTTTCCTCCCCTACTATTAGCAAATTATTTGTTATAATGTTTGAAATTAATGAATATTGATTTAGATGATTTACGACGCCAAGGGTATGATAATGGGATAAATATCAGAGGAAAAAATATGGGCCTTCAAAAAAAAATGTTTAGCCTTAGATTAATCCTGGTGCTCTTATGTTCCTTGTGTAGCTCACAGTCTTAATTTAGTGCTAAAATTATGCTGTTAAATGCTCATTGGAAATAACAATTTGTTTTTTCAATTGTTCAAGAAATTTATGTTTTTTTTCCTCATCAACATTAGGGTTGAATGTCATAATGAATAATATACCCACTTTTACATTAAAAGCGGTTTCAAATACGCGATGTGAGAGTAGAATTGACTAATTAAAAATACTTCGTTTTATTATGGAGAAAATTTACGATGTATTATCCTCAATTGTTGACAACAACAACTACGACAATGACACAAGAAACATCGCAAGCTGATTGATGACAAAATTAAAGAACTTTAAGTTTATCGGCTCTGTCGTGACATGGTACAATATTTTAGCAAAATTTTAAAATTATTATCAACAAAACTTTGCAAACGAGCGATATTATTATTTCCGAAGCTGCTAAGATGCTTGATCAAGTCAATAAAGACTCATTATTTATTGGACATTGTCATTGCAAAATTAGGTGAAAGCTTTTAAATGTTGAGCAAACATAATTATAATTTTTCTTTCCTGGAAAATGTATTGAGTTGGAGAAACTCCGAAGAAAACTTAAAAACAACGCAATGTTGAAAAAAAAAACTAGCGCATGAAATGAGAATGAATTAGAATTTCTTACCAATTTTTTTTAAATAGAGACATAACCACACTCAATCTTATCAGTTATATGTATATTCTAATGATTTTCTCTGTGTTTTCCCAAATTTTCTAGGTGTCTAAGGATATATTTAATACTTCCAGTACCAGTAGCTGAAGATAAAAGGTCTTTTTCCAAAGTTAAATTGATCAAAACTTATCTGCACTCAACAATGGCTCCCGAATGACCACCGAAGTAATAAAAACTTTTGTCAAATTAAAAGCTAGAAAAATTGACTTTGATATGTGTTTGATATGTGATAAAATTGATCTTGTTTGAATACTGAAACCACGTTTTTTTTAATATAGTTTAATTAGTTTTAATTTTACCGTAACTATAACCTATATAATCTTCTGACCAAAGGGGGCGCAAAGATGAGTATTGCACCCCGGCGTCGTGTGTGCTTAAGACGGCCCTGATCAAGTTAATCCTACGTGGATTAAGGTTGGACATAAGTAGGCAAATTTCAATGGGGGTAGGGATATTTGTTTTAGCTAATTCTTTATATAGGTCAAAATTGGGTGACATATTTATAGGGCACTCAAAAATCAGATGATTCAAGGACCCAACCCGGCCACAGTCACAATATGGGTTGTCTTTTACTCCTATCCTGAATAGGTGAACTGGAGTAGAACAATGACCTGTCCTCATTCTAATAATGGTGGTTATATGTCTTCTGTCTTGGTATGCAAAATTGTGGTACCAGGGGAGTTTATCTATCTGACCTACAATTTTAGAGTAAAATGAATTATTTCGATTTTTCCCCTGCCATTCTTGCTTCCACCGATTCCAGATGAAATGCTTGATGTCTGGTAGAAAGTTGGAATAGTAAAGAGTGATACCAGCAGCTACATTTAAGGTTCTACCTATATTAGCTAGTTTATCAGCCACCATGTTCCCTTTAATATTCGAGTGTCCTGGAATCCATGCCAGACTAATATTAACGTTATTTTCTTTCGCTTCAATGATGCCTCTCTTGGTCATGAACGATGAGTGTTCTGTTTTCATAGAATAGGTTGATCTGCCTATTTTATGTATGGCACTTTTAGAGTCCGAGCCGATGATTGCTTGTTTAATCCCATTTTTTAAAATAATTTGGAGGGCATGATTAATTGCGACAATCTCAGCCGTACATATTTGGGTATACTTTTAGGTAGTTTACTGGTATAAGAATAGTTGATCTCTGGGCTAAAGACACCAAAGCCTGCTGATCCTTCACCATCAACCGAGCCATCCGTGAAGAATTTGATATGACTAGGTTTATTTAGAATTATTTTTTGGAGTTTAACTGAGGCAAGTTCATCTGAACGATTAGATTGGATATTTATGATTGGAATTGTTGATAATTGATGGTCTAGTTCAAAGTTATGCCATGGGAATAAGTCACTTAAATATAAGTTGGGATAAGTACTTTTAAATTTGTTTTTTAAAAGCACTAGAAATGGAATATTTCTGTTTTTCCAATGATTTTGGTTCCTTTGAATTGCCAAGTCTAACAGGTCGAGAGCGGAAATAATTGGGTTGCCAATTAACATTAAATTTTTTAATATAAATTTAGAGCTAAGCCATTCCCATCTAGATTTAAGCGAGATCTGACCAATTTCACTTAAGAAAGCATGGATTGGGGTAGATTTCATGCATCCAGTTATAATTCGGATACTTTTGTATTTTAGTTTCTCCAATCTTTTAATTAAGGAATTTGGGCAATCGAAAATTACCTGGCAGCCATAGTCCAGATGGCTCTGAATCAGACCATTGTGTACAATTTGTAAGGTTTTTGGATCACTTCCCCAATAAGTCCCACAAAGAGCTCTCATCACATTCAAGCCACGATTTACTTTTAGTTCTATTGAGTTTACATACGAATTCCACTTTAAGTTTTTTTGAATATTTACCCCCAGGTATTTGACTGAATCCACCCAACCAATATTCTGGTTACAAAATATTACGTTGGGGGGAGAGATGTTCGTGTTTCCTTTTGTAAATAATATTGCAGAAGATTTGTTCTGAGATAGATTTAAATTGTGGTCTAGCAACCATGATTCCATCTGAATCAAGAATTTATTTACATTAATTACCAATTCATTAATATCACTCCCTCTAATCAGAAGAACTAAATCGTCTGCATACTGAATTAGTTTGCATGAAGAGGGGATTATATTATACAGGGAAAGACAATATAGGTTGAAGAGGATAGGGCTTAATGGGGAACCTTGGGGTAGTCCCAGACTTGATTTTCTTGGGCCATGGGTTTGTCCCAGTTTGTCTTTGACAAATAGCTCTCTGTCATTTAGAAGGCAGAAAATCAAATTAGCCAGTTGGGTTGGAATGTTATACTTTAATAATTTGGAATACAGGAGTGATATATTGACATTATCATAAGCAGAAGAGATATCTAGAAAGATGCCAATAGTGTATTGGTTTAGAGCGAAGCCTATTTGAATTGTTGAGGTGAGGTATGTAAGGCATTCCGTACAACCTCTACCCCTTCTAAATCCTAGTTGTAGTGGATTAAAAATCTCATTATGTTCCACAGTCCACTCTATTCTATCCTTTATAAGAGTTTCGAGCATTTTGCCTACACATGAAGAAAGAGCTATTGGTCTAAAGTTTAACGGATTATTACAATCTTTATCTTTTTTGATTATAGGTAAAATTACTGATTGTTTCCACTGAACAGGAACTATACCCGTTCTAAGACTTTCATTGAAAAGTTGAATTAATAACAAAGATCCAACAACGGGAAGATTTTTTAACATAGAGTAGGAAATATGATCCAAACCAGGAGCCGAGTCAGATTTAATTGAGAGGGAGTTCTGATACTCGTCTAGAGCAAATGGCGGTTCTAGGTCTTGAGGAGATCTAACCAATACTTTATTGGCAGCGGAAAGAGGGGTTAAGCAACATAGAATTTCGTGGGATATAGGAGTAGAAGGCAATTGAGTATATATTGAAGGTTTCGAAGCCGATACCTTATTAATTTTCTCCCACACAACTTTTAGAGGAGTGTTTCTATTTAATTTACTGCAAAATAGCCTAAAACTATTTTTACGTTTTGATTTTAGGAATTTTCTTGATTTGGCTATATTCTTTTTAGCCTCGATATAGTTTTCCATTGAGGGGATATTTTTAAATTTTTTTAAGACAGACACTCTCGCAGTGACGACTTCAGCACATGAGTCATCCCACCATGGAATGTGGTATTTGGAATTATTAGCAGGGTGAAGCCAAGGAATTGTTTCATCAGCTACCGATGATATGGAGTTGATAAAAAATTCGTAATCTTCCCTGGGAGAAGCTGAGAAAATGCTGTTTAAATTGTTGTGATAAGTAGACCAATCAGCTTTCTTTAGATTTCTTCTTTTACATGAATGCGGGGGAGATTTAGGACTTACACCTATCTGACATATTATGGGGAAGTGGTCACTAGTTCCAGTATCTGACCACTGCAATAGTGGACAGTGGTCCACAATAGTGGACCACTTGCCCACCCTGGCTGCCACATCGACTGATGTCATTGTTAGATCTACTACCGACTTACTGCCTCCTGGGGCCACCAATCTAGTTGGAGACCCATCATTGAGAAATACTAGCTCAAGTTCCTCCAAAGAATCAAAAATAATCCTACCATTGTGACTGTCTCTAGAACTACCCCATACCTTATGATTACAATTTAGCTCACCCATGATTAAAAATGGCTTATTAAGTGATTTCACAAGGGAAGACCAGTTGGATTTGGAGATAGAGTTGTCTTGTGGACAGTATGTATTAAGAATATTCAAATTAAAGTTAGGGAGAAATGTGAGTTGGAATTGGATATCATGATTGAAGCCTGGATTGGCAATTTGAATTTCCCTATAATCAATATTGTTTTTGATAAGAGTAATTAATCCGCCATAGCCATCCTCTCGATCTTTTCTGATTATTTGATACCCTCTACCTCTTATAACATGTTGGTTTAAGAGCCAAGATTCGCTAATAAGGATTATATCTGGGTTAAGGTTTTTTATAAGAATTTTTAGATTGTCAGAATTAGTGTTATATGAACGTATATTCCACTGAATAATAGTTATCGGAGTGTTAGGATTCATTATATAGAGTATGTTTGCTAGACCAAGGAGTCAAAAGATCTCGAATCCTCAGGCTCGAGATCCTCTATTCCCCTCCGACTCTGGTTTACATTTGTATTGAAAGGTGATACATTTTTAGTTATGCTGGTCTTTAGATCTACCATATTGTAAGGAATGGAGTATGATTTTGAGTTTATTAAGTCCCCAATGAAGGTCATGACGAGCTCCCTGTGAGATTGGTTCAGCATAGACATGGCCTGATTGAAATCCAAATGAAGTTGGGATAAAGATTGTGAGCTAGTGATTTGAGAATCAGGAGCAGGATTGAATTTTGAAGTTGAGGGCTCATTTATTCTTCTACCTGATGGATTAATAAGTAGTCTTTGGTGGAAGATTTTATCATAACCTCTATTTTCTTGTATATAAGGTCTTCTTCTTTTTTGTGGAGATTGAGTGACTTGACTAAAAGGTTTTGAATATTGAGCTGAGGCTGCAGACCTCCTCTCCTGTGGTAAGATGCCATTAGAATTATTCTGATCGTTATGTAAGGGGGGAAATCGTTTATGTTGAAAGATGAAATATTAGAGATCCTAGGAACCTGCTGACTTGCCTCATAGAAAGATAGATTAGAAAAGGACATTAGATCATTAATATCTTTTTGTCTGACTCTCTCTCTACAATTACGACTACTTGATTCATGGTCAGAAGATTTGCAGAAAATGCAATATTTTGTACACGTATTAGATGAAGAATCCTCATGAGAAGTTCCGCATCTAGCACATTTCTTTTTTCGTCTACATTGGTTCGTAGAATGGCCATAAAGTAAGCAATTCCCACATTGAAGAACAGGGCTGATGAATGGTGTGACCCTGATTGGTAGTTGATATATCGAAATTTCTTTAGGAATAGTTTTTCCTGAAAAAGTTATGCTAATAGTTCCCGTGGAGACAAATTCAATCTTTGAATCTACTTGTACTCTTCGATTCATTCGCTTAACACTTAATATCTTACATAAAGCCAAGTTTGTTTCTGATGCCTCCTTTATTTCTTCCTCTGTGAATTTTTTATTAACTCCCCTTACTATACCCCTGCAAGAAACCTGATGAAATGGAATGAACACCTCATACCCTAGGGCTTCCCAATCTTTTCTCACAACGAAATCGTTGGCTGCTTTTCTAGTAGCAAATAATACACCTATCCTGTTTTTGCCCTTTCTACTGATTTTCGTGATGTCTTTAATTTTTAAAACGGAAATAGATTTAGCTATGCTTAACACGTGGTAATCTCCAATATTGCTATTCTGACCTTGGACAAATACTTCGTAAGGACCTATGTCGGTCTCCGAATATAGTATTTGTTTTTTTACTGTAAGACTTTTTTGAATACTTGGACGTTGAGATTGACATTCATATTGGTTGATTTTATTAGGAGGGTCAGGTGGTGGAGGAGGATCGGGAGGAACTTCTTCCTCCATCTTATGCGGCGGATTGACGAATTTAAAATCTATACTAGGCGATGCAAATTAGAAATTAACAGGAAAATATAGACAGTTTTGGTCCTTACCCTTTGGATGAGTTTCAAAAGTCGTCCGTTCACCTCGAACGATAGTCACAGATTTGTCTATTTCAAGTTTTCTTCCAAAAAATCAAACGTCAAACACAACAAAAATCACAAGAGATATTCACTGCGAAAAGAAGCCGAGGCTGTTCATCCCAGCGGACCTCGACTTCTTATCAGCGATAAATAAAAAATTAACAAATTTAACAACTGTTTTCAAATTAAATTAGGTTTGATGAGGTTTTTTTATCAAAAAGTAAAAACTGTCAACTATTCGCTATTTGACAACCAACCTTCAAACATTTCTCTCTGTTATGTCTATGGCAGATCAACAACCAAATCTAACCTCACATAACCTTCAAATTATGACTAATTGTCGTTGACTCTATTCAGAATCCAGCAAAACTCACACATTTTTTAGAAAACCTTTCTACATAGTTTCCCTCGACATATGATTTTAAGTTTATTATCCGCTATAAAAGAATTTAGTGTATATTTAGGTACTCTTGTCCTAATTTTCCAAAAGTCTATTTTCTAACGGCAAATATATCCACATCACAGCCCATATAAAACCGGCGTGATGAAATATTAAACAAGCTACTCATACATTATGTATGGGTTTAACATTTAACTCCGAACAAATCAACAGCGACCGTTTATAATGTCTCTAAAAATGTAAAATATTTTGCTCGGCTTTATATTTCGCATAAAAAGTGGGGTTCTATTTACAAACAACTTGAAGGGGAAAAAGTCTTTTTATTTAACGTGTAAAATGAAAGGCAACCATTAAAGCAGTCCGAAATGTACGTAAATTAAAAATTTTTACAGTATGCTCTTATAGATAAAATACTGCAGTGACAAAATAAATTAAATTTAAAACGGGACTGTAATAAGACGCAATTAAAATTCTATATTTGTAGGAATTATTCTTCTTCTGCTTTCATTTTCACTTTTATGTTTCCTTTATTTTAAGCTTATACACCTACGGATTATGTACTAAATTACTTATGTTCTTTATTCTTTTGCATGTATCTCTCTGTATTAGGTACGTAGGGGAAAGTCGGCTATTGGTGCGCAGTTAAGGCTAATGCAGGATATTTCACAAACTTTAAACAATTCAATTTCCAACTTTTTTAAAGATATACTTCAAAGGTCTAGCTATATTGGTAGCGGAATGGGACGTTTCATCGCCGCCGTTTCAATGCCGCCGGTTCATCGCCAGACCATTTCATCGCCGTCATATCTCGCATTTCCTAGAATTCCTAATTAATACTAAAAATAAATAATAATTGTAACTGTCGAAAATTCGGAAATATATCAGATAGCGATTAATTGACTGGCGATGAATCGGCCGGCATCGGCATCGAACTGGCGGCATCGAAACGGCGGAGACCGGCGATGAAACGTCCTAGACCCATTGGTAGGGACCGCATTCAGTGAATGGTTGAACTGTAGAACAGTGAGAAACAAAATTTCCAATTAGTGTAACGCGCAAAATTACCCGACCTATTCGGCTAATAGTGCCCATAACTATGCGCAATAACAAAACTTAAAAATCATCTTCCAAAATGTAGTTTATTGAAAATAAATATTAATGGGACCAACAAATGTACGGAAAAAGATAAGAAACCAAATTACAGATGCTTAAAAAAAACTAAGCATCGCAGAAGTCACAAATATATCCTTCTGGACTATACTTTCGTATACACATGGCATGAGGCCATTGACAATACTATATCGAATACTTGTATCATACCTCGTCTTTTTTGCTACGATCACCACAATACACAGGAGTCATTTTAATCTGACACGAAATCGTCCAACTCATCATCATGGCATAGTTCACTCTCTAAAATACCTTCGGAGCTCTGTTGTGTTCAAAAATCTTCCGTTTTGTAACTTTTTACAATTTTATGGTTTTTTCTTTGATCCTTTGTCTACTTTGACGTTTGTTTAACGCTTGTTTAAAAAACGTTTATATTACCTAAACCTTTATTAACAAAAATGCCTGTATATACCTTGCCGGCTAATGCAATATAGGTCACCCAATGGAGCGCAATGTGCACCATTAGATGGCCTTACACTTCACCACATAACACAAAATTGGATAAAAATATATATATTTCATATTTTTGACATACCTCGTATAATATTGATAAAATTTGTATTTTATAATTGCATCTTGGCTGTTATATACAGAAATTTTTATAAAGAATAAGTTTTGTCGTAAAATTATAATAATGGAGCTATCGTAAATAAAAATTATGTTGGGTATCCGTAATTTGAGAAAAATTTTCATTTTTTTTTCAATTAGACGAATGTAATTGCATATTATAACATAATTTTTAATTCCTGACAACTTTTTTAATAACAATTTTCGATATTGTGAAATATAAAGGCGCTTCTTGAGCGAAATTCATATTTTTTGACATACCTCGTATACTGTTGATAAAATTTGATATCTGATGATTGCATCTTAAGTTTTAAAGTATTTTAGACTATGCAGAGTAGTTTATGAAGAACAACTTTTTTTCGTAAAATTGATATTAAAAAAGTTTCCCATATGGTTCCAAGTAACGCAGTCATACTGTATATTATGAATGTGAAGAAAGTTATTTCAAATACAGTCGAACCCGCTTACTGGAATAGCCTTCGTGCCAAGCAAAAATATTCTTATAACCAGGATATTCTAATAACCAATCATTGGTTGCTGGCCGTAATAATAATACATACCATGTTAATATGTATGCATATGGTTTTAGGTCTTTTTATGTCAATAATACAATAGCGTAACTTATTTATTAAAAGACCAAATTACATTAAGTATATTATGTGGATGCATACAGTAATTAATACGAAATTTATGCAAAATATAGATTATGTAAATATTTTCGTATTAAAATACATATAATAAAATTACTTATTTAGTCCTGAAAAGTAATCGGTAATTGTAGCTTGTTTTTTTATTACATAAAATACTAGTCACTTGGGCGAACTGTTTCTTAAAAATTTTATAACAGGCAAGTGGGTGGAAATATGTATATTTGTACACAAAGGAAACTATTTTATGACATGAAAACGTGAATTTGTCGGCGACAGATTGAATTGTTACTCATAACAAACTAATAAAATATTTATTACCTGACAACCCTAATATAAAAGAGCACTACAGGCCGTCGAGGCCCTTAGCGAGAAACCATAATACAAGACACAATTTAAGTTTTTAGGAAATTATAGGTCAAAATTGATTCCTTGACCTGAAAATATTCTAATAAGCGGTATTATTTTATTAATACGTATTCCAATAAACGGATAAATTTATTAAAGAGTAAATGGAAACGTTTAGGGATCTCGAATTTATATTCCATAAACCGGGATATTCCTATAACCGGTACTCTAATAATCGGGTTCTACTCTACTTTGTAAGCGTTAGGAAGTTTTATATTTTGCATGAAAGCGAAGCGTCGGTCGCTATGAAAAAAAGGTAAAATATATTATTTATCACAAATGGAAAGAGGAATTCAAAAATAATTTTTAATTTGAAATAGCTCAGTGACGTACTATTTTTTTTTCTTTAAAAAATTGCAGATTATTACCCGTACCAATGGCGAATATAAAATTCTTAATTGTATGTCAAAAAATGTGCAATAACTACATACGGGTTTCTAACTACATCTTAAAAACCAGCAAATTTTATTTGCATACTTCAACCGGTTTAAGAGCAATAAGTAAGAAAAATTTTAACACCCCGTAACTCGAAAACGAAGCATTTGCTGACATATGTTTATAGAGCACTGTCATTATTCTTTTATGTAGAATTACCCCTTAACGTTTGTCATTCTTATTTACCAACACCATGTATATGAATATATTAAAAGTAGTATGTTGAGAATGTTTTAAGGACTGCAATAACTGAAACGGACTTATTACACCAGGGAAATAAGGCAAAAATATACCATGTTCGGGACACTTGAGCAGCCAGGTTGCAAATGGGTTTTTTGGGTACTATATACCTAATACAGTATAAATACAAAAATGCCCGTCACAGTTTGGACGGGAAATTTAGTTATTAACAAGGGTCAAAAATGAGAGTTTTTTCGTTTAAATCGCTACAGGTAAAAATAGGGTAGTTAAATGTCTTATTTATAATATTTTTCTTTTGGCAGATGAGTCAAGGTTTAAAATAGCTTTTTTTGAATTTTGGTCGGATTATTTGTTGCTTCGAATATTCCAAAATAAAACAAAAATTTCGAAAATAAAAATTTGCTATACCTTTTGCGAAAATGAATTTAGGACTTTCATATTGCATGAAAAGTTGAGTCAAACAATGCGTCAATTACTTTAAAGTTTATTCAATTTGTTTATTCCAAATAGCTTTTTTTCGCAATGTTATTTTTCAGAAAATAATAATGATACAGTAATTCTGTGAAAACAACATGAAAGAAGAATAGTCGTATTTTCAAAGCATTTAAAAAAATCATTCAAAAGTCATTTTTACCACTCAGAAAATGTTTTACTAAAATGGAGTCATTTTTGGCTTATAAACAATTTGAATAACTTTGTTAATATTGACTGTAGGCTAAAACTTCAATGGAATTTGAAAAACTGGTATTTTTATACGAATTTTCAAAGAAAAACTTTTTGCCTAGGTTAGTTACGGTCAAATTTAGTTACTTTTTTTATTTAATTGACGGCTACTTTGTTTATAAAAATTAAGCAACCTAACTAGAGCCATTTTGAAGTTGAAGATATATAGGTTATGTGTAAAAGTTTGAGTACACTTTGAACCTCAACAGAGTGGTTAATAAAGCTTTAAAAATGGCGTCCGAACGGAATTAATTCGTGGTCGGTGGAGGGGAATTACTAAAATACGTGCACTCAAAAAATGAAACGGATTCTGCAAACATAATGCTGCGATTAATATCGCTGGAACTTGTTGATGGATTTTGATCATAATTTTTTAAATTTGTATGTACTACGACGTAGTCTTATAGACTAAGTTATGTACACACAACCCCACCTAACATTACAAAATGTTAGGGGGAACTCCCCTTATCACTCAGGGATATTAAAAATAGATTACGACCGATTCTAAGACCTACCGAATATACATATATAATTTCATAAAAATCGGTCAAGCGGTCTCGGAGGAGTATGGAAACTAACACTGTGACAGGAGAATTTTATAGATGTAACTATATAGATGGCTATTAACAAATAGGGGTTGGTGATAGAAGAGTGAAAATTAAGGGTTGTATGTATTTTTTAATTCTACATCATATAAAATTAAGATAGATAATTTTGTCCAAAAAAATAAAAAAAAATGTCAGGGGGCAATCCCCTTATAACTTATGGGTATAAAAAATAGATTAAAAAATACACATTGCAAACAAAATTGGCAACGTGTATATAACCAAACAGAGATATAGACAGACGAGACTTACGAATTATCATCAATCTGTATTGGAATCAAAAGGCCAATATAAAGATAGACGAACAAGAGTCCGAGGATATTGATATAAAGAGAGGGGTAAGACAGGGTTGTGTACTGTCGCCGCTACTGTTTAACGTGTACAGTGAAGCCATATTTCAGGAAGCGATAGCGGAACTAAGTGATGGAATCTCTATAAACGGAAGAATAGTAAATAACATAAGATTCGCTGATGACACCGTTATAATGGCAGACACCCTGGAGTCGCTACAAGAATTGTTAAATAGAATTAACGATTATTGCATTCGATATGGACTCAAAATAAACAAGAAAAAAACTAAATTTATGATTGTCTCAAAAACACAACATGGAAATGAAAGGTTAAAACTAGAGCAAACCCAAATAGAAAAAGTAAAGACATACAAATATCTGGGAACCTGGGTTGATGACAAAAATGACCAAAGCAAAGAAATTAAAGTCCGAATTGAAACTGCAAGGCAAGCATTTATAAAAATGAAGACACTGCTTACAAACAAAGACCTTCAGTTGTCTCTCAGATTGAGGGCTCTAATATGCTACATATTTTCTATATTACTATACGGAATGGAAGCTTGGACATTGAAAAGGCAACACATAAGAAAAATAGAAGCGTTCGAAATGTGGTGTTACAGAAGAATGTTGAAAATTCAGTGGGTTCAAAGGATTACCAATGTTGAAGTGCTACGGCGTTTAAACAAGGAGTTAGAAATTATGAACAGTATAAAAACAAGAAAACTAGAATATTTGGGTCACATTACCAGAGGAGAGAAATATGAGCTGCTGAGAGTTATTATGCAAGGAAGGATCCAAGGAAGAAGAAGCATAGGAAGAAGACGCATCTCCTGGCTGAGGAACCTTAGAGAATGGTTTAACTGTAGTTCATTACAACTGTTCAGAGCAGCAGCCAACAAAGTGACCATAGCCATTATGATATCCAAGCTCCGCTAGGAGATGAAACTTTAAGAAGAAGATATAACCAAAGTACAACGGGAATAAATTTTAGAAATTGCCAACCACTAATTTCCAATGAGAGATGGTTTAAACAAGAATCAAATAGGCTATTTATAAAAACAATAAACAAAATGAGGTCAAATCACGCACTAACCCCAGCATACAAACACAGCATAGGTATCAGTGATAACCCATATTGCGCCTGTGGTGGAATGGGAGATCTACAGCACCTCATATTGGAGTGTGGACAGTACAGACAAAATATTAAAGTAATGTATGAAAAGTTAATTGATCTAAATTGTCCTTTACCTGTCAATTTAAACGAAATTCTTTTTCCAAAAAATAAGCAGACGTTACAATGTCTTTACGAATGTGTAACGTCCTGTAAATTTAAATTTTAAATAGGCTTAGATAATAAAATTAAAAATTGTAAAAATGTATCCATTAATACAGGGTGTAACAAAAATACAGGTCATAAATTAAATCACATATTCTGGGACCAAAAATAGTTCGAATGAACCCAACTTACCTTAGTACAAATATGCACATAAAAAAAGTTATAGCCCTTTGAAGTTACAAAATGAAAATCGATTTTTTCGAATATATCGAAAACTATTAGAGATTTTTTATTGAAAATGGATATGTGGCATTCGTATGAGAGGAGCATCTTAAAGAAAAATTATAGTGAAATTTGTGCTCCCCATAAAAATTTTATGGGGGTTTTGCTCCCTTAAACCCCCCCCCCCCCCAAACTTTTCTGTACGTTCCAATTAAATTATTATTGTGGTACCATTATTTAAATTCAATATTTCTAAAACTTTTTTGGCTTTTAGTGTTTTTCAGATAAGGCAGTTTTTATCGAGTTGCGGCTTCTTTTTTAATATGTTTACATAAAAATTTTATGGGGGTTTTGTTCCTTTAAACCCCCCAAATGTTTGTGTACGCTCTAATTAAACTATTACTGCGATACCGTTAGTTAAACAAAATGTTTTTAAAACTTTTTTGCCTCTTTGTATTTTTTCGAGAAGGTGACTTTTATCGAGATATGGCTTCTTTTTTAATACGGTTCAAAATATACCTAAAAATGTAAATCATACATAAATTTTCATATTATTACCAAGTCTCCATAATCGTACTTAGCCATATACAAATATGTGGTGGATTTGAAAAATATTCAAAATATCTCGATAAAAACTGACTTTTCGAAAAAGTACTAAGAGCCAAAAAAGTTTTAAAAACATTGTGTTTAAGTAATGGTACTACAATAATAATTTAATTGGAACGTACACAAAAGTTTGGGGGGGTTTAAAGGAAGTAAACCCCCATAAAATTTTTATAGGGAGTTCAAATTTCACTATAATTTTTTCTTAAGATGCTACTCTCATAAGAATGCAATATGTCCATTTTCAATAAAAACTCTTTAAAAGTTTTCGATATATTGGAAAAAATCGATTTTCATTTTGTAACTTCAAAGGGTTGTAACTTTTTTTATATGCACATTTGTACTAAGGTAAGTTAGGTTCAGTCAAACTATGTTTGGTCCCAGAACATGTGATTAAATTTATGACCTGTATTTTCGTTACACCCTGTATATTATAACACCCAGTAAATTTAGATAATAATTAGGCTTAGATATTAACTTAAAATTGTTATTGTAATACCATACAAAAAAAACAAATAGTCTGGCTAATTGGCTACGTCAAAGCCATTAATAAAAAAACTTTTTCAACGTCCTACAGTATAAACGTGTAAAATTTTATAAAAATCGGCCAAGTCGTTTCGGAGTAGTATGGTAACTAACACTGTTACAGGAGAATTTGATGTATATATAAGTAACTGCGAATTAAATAATAAAAGTGGCTAACTTTGAACCTAATTAACCTAGGCAAAAAGTTTTTTTCTGAAAATTCTTATAAAAATACCAGCTTTTGAAATCCTAAAGTAGATTTACTCTATATAGGCCAATCAAGTTAGGTTTTTTCTAGATATAACGGAAAAGACGAGGTTTGACGGTTGAAATGTATAGTATGAGATATTACAAAAAGACTACCATCTTGGGATTCATCAATTTTTTAGTGGAACATTTTTTAAATAAACAATCAAAACGTCAAACTTAGTTTTTTGCTCATAACTTAAAAACTTGTTTATTTAGAAATTTGACGTCCACAGATAACTTTTTCAGAAAAAAAAGATACATCGAATGAGATACGCTAAATGAAAATCGGTTAATAAACAAAAAAGTTATTGCAAAACGGAAGACAAAATCACTGTTTTTGAATATTGTTAATAACAATTTTATTGTTTATTAGAATATGTTTTAATATAACTAAAATTGAGGGCATTATGGTATTTGAATGGTGTGCAAAAAATGGTCCAGATCTGTTAAATAGTTTTTGCAAAATTGAATTTGTTTATAACATTTTTTGAAAAACGAGCTAATTTCTGAGGCTGGTCCAGTTAATATGGCTGAATGTATCTCAATAATCCGGGGCTCATTTCCTTCGTTAAGATGTATACTAAGAGCGTATGAAAAAAAAAGTAAAAAAAAATTACATATACGTACACAAAATTATTTGTTAATAAATAGCAGTTTTTAAGCTTATAAACAATTACAATAATTTCGTAGAAATTAGATCAAATTAAATGACAATAAAAAATACGGAAAGCTGGTTAAAATACACAACTTGTAAAAAAAAATTTTAGGTCGTACGACCCTTGGGGTCTGAGATAGCCCCTTTTTTGAAAACATCACTGTTACGTTAATTAACAACACTAAGATCTGAAATTAACCAATATTTTATAAGAAAAGTCAAAGTTTTTAACAAAGTTTTTAGCAAGAAAAAATGTTAAAAATTGTTTAAACAGTAGTGTTATAAACAAAAAGTATTTTGCGTTCCGACTAAAGTAAAAAATATCGGGCGTAGTCGACTGACTGAATAGTGGGCGCGCTTGGCGACCGGCAGCAACTCCTAAAATTACGTTATACCGACCACAAAAATCAACTTTAAAGTGAATAACAAATTTTCGTCATTCCTTATGTTTTCGAGGTCTCCGAATCCGAATATGGAGCTTATTTTTTTCTAGAATTAGTAGAACATGTTCAAAAATCAAATTTTATGCCAAATGCGATAAATCAATTTTAATGATTTTTCAATTTTAACTCACTGTATTTTTAGTCGCTGTAAATATTTCCTTTTGAAAATTTTACTGTGTTATCTTTGAAGCATTTAGATAACAATGAGATTTGTCCAAAATGATTAAACATATTAAAAGAGAAGTTGTTAATTTTTAAACATTTTGTCGTCAGATTTCGTTAGTTTCATGCTTACAAAAAAAGTTGAGTGACAAACTTTTTAGTTCATAATTTTAACTAACACAGAAATAAAATATAATTCATGAAGAAGTTTTCCAAAAAAATTTAATTTAAAATATCCAATTAGGAAAAATGTTATGTGACTTTATAGACGAGCGGCACACTGGCACACCCCAAAAAAAGCTTATTTCTCGAGATACTGATACTAATTTTGGTAATAGGTACTTTATATTTTTGATGGTGCCGAAAACGAAAATTAGGGTTGTTTTGAATCTTACGTGGGGGAACATTATCAAAATCGCAACTTTACCCTAAAAATAAAAATCACGTTTTTTGCGTTTAGCTTGCTACAACTCAGTTCCATTGTAATATTTTTTTCTGAAATTTTTATAGTATATATTTCTCACCATTCTGAAGACAATGGGACCTGCTTCAATATTTCTGTCTTGCTATAAAGAAAGTTATAAATTGTTTGAAGTAAAAGGTGCAGATTCTTGAATTGCAAAGTTTAATCGCAAAAGTTGAGTGACAAAATTTGAAATTTAGCTGTTCAATTAATTTTATGTTAAAATCTAGAGTACAGAGAACAAAATGTTTTTAAGAAAAAAGGTGGTGTAACTTTTAATTTTAAGAAAAACGTGATTTCATTTTTTTTATTTTTAGGGTAAAATTTCGATTTTGACAATGTTTCCCCATCTAAAATTCAAAATAAAACTCATTTTCGTTTTCAGCACCATCAAAAACATAAAGTAAGACCAAAATTAGCCATTCACCACAGTGTGGTTGATATCTCGAGAAATGAGCGTTTTTTTTTTGGGAGTACCACTCGTTTATAAGGTCGCGTAACTTTTTTTCTGTTGCATATTTTGACTTGAAATTTTCCAGAAAACTTCTTCAGGACCTATGTTTTAATGCTGCTTTGATTAAAATTATAAACTAAACAGTTTGTCACCCAACTTTTATAAGTTAACAGAAAACTAATGAAAAAATTGTTTAAACAATTTTCCGGCCGCGGTAGCTCTTGGTACCTTTTGGATTTGTTATAAGGAACTTTTTTTTGAGTAAGTTTGTGCAAAAAATAAGAATCGGAATAATTTACCTAACGGGGTCGACGATACAGCCTGGACTACACACGGATTCAAAATAGAGAATAAAAAATGGCCTATACTTACCAATCGGGTTCTACTGTACCAAGTTTACTATTTTTTTTTATCTATGGTACCACATTAAAATGATCATGTTTATCATATTTTCATTGCAAAATTATCCAAAACAAAGCAGCTAATAGGATGTATAAACCTTTTTTAAGTGGCCTTTTTATTGTTATTTTTTATATTTATTTATTTAAAATATAATTTTACTAAATAAATGTGCAAGATAATAATATTCATAAAATGCAAGTTTCTACCAAAATATATAAATATAATATTAAGCTTCAAATCCGGTATACTGTCAATGTTAAAAATGGGCTGCAACGGTCTAGCACTAGCGAATGGTAGTCCGCGAATTTATTCTCATTCGGCTACGCCCATTATTATTTTTTTACTTTAGTCGCAACGCAAAATACTTTTTGTTTATGACACTACCGTTTTAACAATTTTTAACATTTTTTCTTGCTAAAAACTTTGTTAAAAACTGACTTTTCTTATAAAATATTGGTTAATTTCAGATCTTAGTGTTGTTAATTAACGTAACAGTGATTTTTTCAAAAAAAAGGGGCATTTTTTCAAAACAACCCTAATTTTCGTTTTCGGCACCATCAAAAATATAAAGTATTACAAGCTTTTTTTGGGGTGTGCCAGTGTGCCACTCGTCTATAAAGTCACATAACATTTTTCCTATTGCATATTTTAAATTAAATTTTTTTGGAAAACTTATTCATGAATTATATTTTATTTCTGTGTTAGTTAAAATTATAAACTTAAAAGTTTGTCACTCAACTTTTTTAAGTAAGCATGAAACTAACGAAATCTGACGACAAAATGTTTAAAAATTTACAACTTCTCTTTTAATGTGTTTTTAATGAGTTAAAATTGAAAAATCATCAAAATTGATTTATCGTATTTTGGCATAAAATTTGATTTTTGAACATGTTCCACTAATTCTAGAAAAAAACAAACTCCATATTCGGATTCGGAGACCTCGAAAACATAAGGAATGACGAAAATTTGTTATTCACTTTAAAGTTGATTTTTGTGGTCGATATAACGTAATTTTAGGAGTTGCTGCCGGTCGTCAACCGCGCCCACTATTCAGTCAGTCGACTACGCCCGCTATTTTTTACTTTAGTCGGAACGCAAAATACTTTTGTTTAAAACACTACTGTTTAAACAATTTTTAACATTTTTTCTTGCTAAAAACTTTGTTAAAAACTTTGACTTTTCTTATAAAATATTGGTTAATTTCAGATCTTAGTGTTGTTAATTAACGTAACAGTGATTTTTTCAAAAAATGGGGCTATCTCAGACCCCAAGGGTCGTACGACCTAAAATTTTTTTTTAGAAGTTGTGTATTTTAACCAGCTTTCCGTATTTTTTATTGCCATTTAATTTGATCTAATTTCTACGAAATTATTGTAATTGTTTATAAGCTTAAAAACTGCTATTTATTAACAAATAATTTTGTGTACGTATATGTAATTTTTTTTTACTTTTTTTTTCATAGGCTGTTAGTATACATCTTAACGAAGGAAATGAGCTCCGGATTATTGAGATACATTCAGCTATATTAACTGGACCAGCCTCAGAAATTAGCTCGTTTTTCAAAAAAATTTATAAACAAATTCAATTTTGCGAAAACTATTAAACAGATCTGGACCATTTTTTGCACACCATTCAAACACCATAATGCCCTCAAGTTTAGGTATATTTAAACATATTCTAATAAACAATAAAATTGTTATTAACAATATTAAAAAACAATGATTTTGTCGTCTGTTTTGCAATAACTTTTTTGTTTATTAACCGATTTTCATTTGGCGTATCTCATTCGATGTATCTTTTTATTCTAAAAAAGTTACCTGTGAACGTCAAATCTCTAAATAAACAAGTTTTTAAGTTATGAGCACAAAACTAAGTTTGACGTTTTGATTGTTTATTTAAAAATTGTTCCACTAAAAAATTGATGAATCCCAAGATGGTAGCCCTTTTGTAATATCTCATACTACACATTTCAACTGTCAAACCTCGTCTTTTCAGTTATGTCGAAAAACGGCTTATTTTTTACTAACTTGATTGGTCTAATAGTCAATATTAACAAAGTTATTCAAATTGTTTAAAAGCCAAAAATGACTCTATTTTACTAAACTTTTTTCGGAGTGATAAAAACGACTTTTTAATAATTTTTTTCAATAGTTTAAAAGTATAACAATTATTCTTGTATGTGGTTTCCACAGAATTGCTGTCATTATTGTTTTCTGAACAATCACATTGCGAAAAAAAAAGCTCTTTGCGATAAACAAATTGAATAAAATTTAAACTAATTGACGAATCGTCTTAAAATTTTTTTGCATTATATGGAATGTTTGACTCAAATTTTCGTGTAATATGAAAGTCTTAAGGCCATTTTCACAAAAGTTATAGCAAATTTTTTATTTTTGAAATTTTAGTCTTATTTTGCACTTTCCGAAACAAAAAAGGATCGGTCCAAAATTCAAAAAGTGCCATTTTAAACCTTGGCTCATCTACAAAAAGAAGAATATTATAAATAAGATATTTAATTACCCTATTTTTACCTGTAGCGATTTAAACGAAAAAACTGCCATTTCTGACCCTTATTTGTTAATAACTAAGTTTCTCGTCCGAACTGTGACGGACATTTTTGTATTTATAATGTATTAGGTATATAGTACCCAAAAAATCCATTTGTAACCTGGCTGCTCAAGTGTCCTGACAAAATCCTTATTTCTTTGGACTATATTGTCAGTTTTTCTATTCTTGAACAACAGACTTTTGAATATTAACGCCATTTAAACATTGTTGTAGCATCGTTGCTTTATAAACCTTTTCGCGCGAAAATATTTATGAATTCATATTCCAAAATAGTTGTAAAGAAAGCATATCTCAAAAGATTTTCCAATTCTTAATTTAAACCAGTGACAGTGTTGAGGGTCCAAAGGAGGAAAATTGAAAAGTAAGACGGAAACGGTATAACTGATAAAATCGTGTCATTTCCTGGCACATTTTATTCTACAAATAACTGAAAACGTTGGGGAGGAATCGATCTTCGCTCATAAGGCCGATAATTATTTTTTCTTAGATGTAGCCTTTCTTTGAACGTTTTTCAAAGTAATGGGGAAATGCAGGAAATGAAGTTGGTGCCTCTGGAGATTTAATATTTGGAATCACTGAAATGAAATATTATAAGATAGACTTTATTAAAAAGATCCACAAAAGTGGATTTATAACACGGAGAAAGTTAGTTTTCAAATAATAGTTAAAAATATGCAAATATTTTTTACTATACTAAATAAAAATGTACAGGGTGTTTCGTTATTTTAAGTAAATTATTTTTTGTTTATTAAAGAAATACGCATGTCTTCTGGATGTAATTAGCAACATTCTTCTTCTTCTTCTTCTTCGTCTTATATTAGGCCTCTTGACCTGTTCTTAACCGATTTTGAGCTTGAATTCGTAGCTGTAATGTTGACTGCCAACTATCTCGCCACCTTTTAAAGGGCCTTCCTATTGGTCTCTTACCTGTTGGCTTCAAATCCCTGGCTATACGGGCTATTCTCTCGCTGTCCATTCTCGTCACATGCTGATTCCACTGTCGTCTCTGTCTTCCCCACCGTACTATGTCTTGTATGTTACAGAGTACAGAGATCTCTTATTCTGTCGTTTCGGTATTCGGTCTCTCTGTTTTCCCCGTTATTAACCTCAACGTTTTCATTTCTGATGTTCTCAGTATCCTCTTGCTTTCTGCAGTATCACATCTTGTTTCTATCGCGTACATCATGATCGGTCTTACAAATAATTTGCATATTCGTACTTTCCCTTTCAGCCTCATATCTTTCTTTATTTCTCCAGATGACATACCTCAGACATCCTGACACGTAATTGGAGGTCCATGTCACCAGCCCCCCCTTTTTCAATTTGAGGGTCAAAAAAAAGCTCATTCGTTTGTATTGAGTTAGTACTGGATTGTATCACCCTTCATTCGTTTGTACTGCCCCCACCCTTTTAAATCTGTCTGGAGGGGCTGGTGACATGCCATCCCCCCCTTTTTCGATCTGAAGGTCTGGGATGGGTATGTTCGTTTGTACTGCGTTAGTATCGGATTGTATCGTCCTTATTTTGTTTGTACTGCCCCCATCCGTCTAGATAGGCCTGGGGGGGCCAGTGACATGCTACCCTCTACTCTGCACTTTTTGCCTTCTGGATGTCGAAAATAGGCTATTTCGTTTGTATTGCGTTAGTACTGGATTGTATCACCCTTCATTCTTTTGTACTGCCTCCACCCTTTTAAATCTGACTGGAGGGGCTGGTGACATGCCATCCCCCCCTTTTTCGATATGGGGGTCCGGGATGGGTATGTTCGTTTGTACTACGTTAGTATCGGATTGTATCGCCCTTATTTTGTTTGTACCGCCCCCACCCGTCTAGATTGGCCTGGGGGGGCCAGTGACATGCTACCCCTCTAATCTGCACTTTTTGCCATCTGACGTCGAAAGTAGGCTATTGCGTTTGTACTGCGTTAGTACTGGATTTTTTAAATCTGACTAGAGGGGGATCCCTTTTTTCGATCACGGGGTCCGGGATGGGTATGTTCGTTTGTACTGCGTTAGTATCGGATTGTATCGTCCTTATTTTGTTTGTACCGCCCCCACCCGTCTAGATTGGCCTGGGGGGGCCAGCGACATGCTACCCTCTACTCTGCACTCTTTGCCTTCTGAACGTCGAAAATAGGCTATTTCGTTTGTACTGCGTTAGTACTGGATTGTATCACTCTTCATTCGTTTGTACTGCCTCCACCCTTTTAAATCTGTCTGGAGGGGCTGGTGACATGCCATCCCCCCTTTTTCGATATGTTGGTCCGGGATGGGAATGTTCGTTTGTACTGCGTTAGTATCGGATTGTATCGCCCTTATTTTGTTTGTACCGCCCCACCCGTCTAGATTGGCCTGGGGGCCAGTGACATACTACCCTTCTACATTTAAAACAGGGGAGGAATAATGCTAAGAGTAAGGACACAAAATTAGCCAACACTATTATAGTAACACCGCGGGTGTAAAATTTGGTAAATTCGTCAAAAATGTAACGAATTACATTTTGAAATTGAAAAACAGGCTTGCAAGCCACTCTCCATGGGGAATGGAAAGTTACACCCTTTGATGGATCTCGGAGTAGTTCTACGCTACCGATTTGAAAAATGGTACATGTATTTGTTGGAGATATTTTGAACACCATTTTCGATCAGAAATCAGAGGAGCGACCTTGCCTTTTCCTACTAGAAAGAAATTTATCCATCCCTTAGTATTTGGAACATTAAATGAAAAATTCCCACAATCAATGTCTTTCCTACCATCTAATGCGAGAGACCAGATAACAATAATTGCCGTTGCTATGTTATGGTAATTTGTTTTCTAGAAAGGTTTGTATTGTTCATTTATGACTGCAATGAGATTCAGAATTTCCGTATTTCATTTGCAAAATAAATATAGTGTCAAAAACTTGCTTATACATTTGACGCACTGTCCGTCAACGTGTTAATTGACTCTACAGATTCAGTGCCAAAACGAGACATTTTTATAGAAAAATATTTGCAAATATATGAAATGCCAAACTGACCTATTAAATAAAATTTGATATGGAATTATCGCTGTATAGACCAGGGCGGATCTGTTTTGAAGTGGATGTGAGAGGTGGCATTCCGATTTTTGCAGATAAAATTAATTGATTGGTTGACTTACATGTTAAGGAAGGACAATCATAATTGTCCTATCTTACATTTCGAACATTTGTACTAATTGTAGTGGCATTTTCTGGCCGCTGATCACAGTTTAAAGAAGAAGAATAAGAAAAAGAAGATATTAGGCTTCTTGACACGTAACGTGGGCACATCACTGTTTTTTTTTATTTTGATCGCACAAAAACGGGTGGGTTCGAAAGAATCAAAGGGAGGGAGCGTACAAATGTTCGAAATGTAAGATAGGACAATTATGATTGTCCTTCCTTAACAGGTAAGTCAACCAATCAATTAATTGTCCTTCACATTAGATTTCGAACATTTGTACTAATTGTAGGCTGTTGAAAGATTAAGCAATATTGTGCGATAATTAAACAAAACTACATTGCAATCCAAAAATCGATACTTTACATTTTTTTTTTATTAGGAACTTTACAAAAAAAAAGAAATATTCGAACAATTAAGAGTAATGTTTTTAAATAATAAGAAAATTACTGTTCTTATGTAATAATAATAATATAAACATATAATTACCAATGTATAACAAACAATAAACAAACGCAGAAGCATATAATATGGACTAAACAGACAATATAGTTTTTGCAAAGAGTCCGTAATCTTTTGCTAGAAGTTTATTATAAAAAATATTAAATACTTGAGAATTTTCTGTCCGTCCCGCCGTCTCTCTAATAGTTTCTATACTTATTTAATCTAGCCCTAGCTCCTGCTGACGTAGATGCTTGTCTAACACTATACCCTTTAAAAATATTGGTGTCTATGTTACATAATTTTAAAACATCTTTTAGCCATCTACTCAAAGTCTGCGTAGATGCTGCTTTATATGGTTTTTTTTATTGTTATAAACAACTTGTCCTCTGATTGAAGATGAATATTTTTAGAAATCTCTAAATAGTGACATAAAGTCGATGCTACACATAACTGTGGTTTTTCTTTAAAATAGAGAAATCTTAAAATAGGTTGATTTTTATTTTTCGAAGAAGTCTTTATCCTATCTGGTATCAAAATCGCAATTTTATCTTGATCCATGAAAATATTTTGAATTTTTATTAGAGATAGGGATTGCAACCTGTGAGCTGTAGTCAGAGCAATCAACATTACAAGTTTGCAAGTAAGTTCTTTCAAGGAAAGACCTGTGGGAGGAAATAATGTTTCTAAATAAAATAATGCTGGTTGAGGGTCCCAAGTAAATTGATATTTGGGCAATGAAGGTTTGAGATTATATATACCTTTGTAAAAATTTTTAAACATGTTTTTATGATTTTCTGGTATATCTATTATCAATGCCAATGCAGCTCTATGAATGTTTGTAGAACTATATGTATAATCCTGATCTACGATATATTTAATAAAATTAATAATATTTGATAATTCATAAGCAAAAGGGTCCATATTTTTTCTATACTATACCTCCACCTTCTCTTGAAAACTGTATCATGTAAATTTAGTTTTTTTTGTTGTAATAGATGCAATCACAATTGCGATGGAATGCTCAGGAATACCTTTTCTTAAAAAATCTTGCCTGATAAACATGCGATAGTCAGGATAAGATGTTGGTGTCCCGGATATGAAAGCCTAAAAGGGTTCAAAATTAAATTTTTATCAGGTCCCAAAATTATCTTTTGGCCTGATATCAGTTTATTAAAGGTTGGTTACCAAATCTGATTTGGCCATTCTGCTACTACCACAATTCCTACTGCTTTGTCACATATGATTTTTTCTAAAACTCTTGGAATAATAGCAAAAGGTGGAGTGGAAAAGCATAAAATTTTAATCCATGCCAATCTATAGTGAAGGCATCAACTTTCTCCGATTCTTGGTCAGGTTTCCAAGATACATACCTTGCACATTTTTTGTTAAGATATGTGGCAAACAAATCGATTTCTGGAATATGAAGCTGCTTAAAAATTATATTAACACAATTATCACTTAAAGAATACTCTGTTCCTATTTTC
Source organism: Diabrotica virgifera virgifera (assembly GCF_917563875.1). Classification (NCBI taxonomy): domain Eukaryota; kingdom Metazoa; phylum Arthropoda; class Insecta; order Coleoptera; family Chrysomelidae; genus Diabrotica; species Diabrotica virgifera. The sequence continues at coordinate 21,826,088 of NC_065450.1, forward strand.
AAAGATCTTGACTCTGAATCAGCAATAATATTTTCTTTTGTACTGATATAAGATGCAAGTATTTTAAATTTCTATTTTCACAGTATTGCCAAATTTCTCTGCAAATGTTGTTAAGATTAGAGTATTGCACACTCCCCATCTTGTTAATACAAGATACAGCTGTTGTGTTATCTATTCTTAGCAAAATATTACAATTCCTATATTCCTTGGAAAAGGATTTCAAGTCGTTATATGCTGCCAATAACTCAAGAACATTTATATGTAGTTCTCGCTGTTCATAACTCCAAAAACCATGAGTTTTATTATCTTTACCGCATGCTCCCCATGCTAAAATAGATGCATCACAAAATATTTCAAGTATATAATTAGATTCTTTTATATTTTGTTCGCTAATTGGTATGTTATGTACCTAACCACCAATTGAAATCGTTTTACAAGTATTTAGGTATGGTCATTTTTGTGTTAAAACTATTAGTTTTAGAAAGAGCAAGCCACTTTTCTTTTTCTAAATTTTTTAAGTATAATGTTCCATATTTAACTGAAGGACAAACTGCTACCAACTGACCGATTAAAGCTGCAAATGATCTTATCATACATGTACTTTTATTTTTGATGGTCTGAATACTATTAATTATTTTTTCTTTTTTGTCAGCAGGAGCAAAATATATCATTTTATTAGAATCAAACGTAAAACCAAGAAAAGTTATAATTTGTGTGGGTGAAAGTATACTTTTTCTTTATTTATAGTAAATCCCAGGCGGGAAAACATTGAACAAGTTTCAACAATATTTTCTTTAAATTTCAAATATGATTTTGAAATCAGTAAAGTGTCATCTAAAAAAAATGACAGAAGTAAAGCCTCTTGTTTTTAGATTGTTTAAGGCTCGTTTTAAGGTTTTCGTAAATATAAAAGGCGAGGTATTCAAACCAAATGGTAAGCAGTTGAAATGATATAGAATATTTTTGTACTCAAATCTACTTTTGCCATAAAACAACCCTTGAAAGTGAGCTTGAGAACTGACCTATAGTCTTCCAACTTAAAATGTGGGGCTTCTATAAAGCAATTTAACTGTTTTAAATTTAAAACAAATCTATGACTTTCGTCCTTTTTGGGCACTAGAAAATATGAAGAAAGGAATTGCTCTCTTGTATGTGAAGAAGGAGAAATAGCTCCGTTATCAAGTAATTGCTTTATAGCTAAATCATACGACTCATTTGGGTCTATGAAAAACTTTTGGTGCTCTCTCTTGAGACGGTGTTGTTTTAAATAAAATATTAAAACCTTGGACCCAACTTAAAACTTTGATGTCTGAAGTAATCTTTTTCCGGTTTTTAAAATAATTAGCCACATTTCCTGCTGATTTTTTATTTACCTTTAGTATGACCTCCTGGTTGTTCTGGTTGGGTTTTGGTGCTGTTGTCTGCTCGACGGTTTGTATCTCGATGTTGGTTGAGGATGATTTGGGTAGTGGCTTTGTCGAAATCTTGGTCTGTTTGAGGCTCGATTGAAGTTTAAACTCTGCTGATTGAAGTTGTTAGATTCTGGAAGAACTCTTGTTGTATGCTGAGTGGTAAAAACACCTTGGCGTTGTGGCGCAGTCTTCGGACAAAAAGTGGCTTTTTGTGGCTTCATTATAGAGCTGACTTGAAAAGCTGCCGATCTTGCATCTTTGCTTTCTTTCAATATTTCAGTCAAATCCTCCCCAAATAAATATTTATCTATAGGTTGCTCGTCTAATAATTTTTTAAATTTTAAATTTAATGAAGAACTGAGCAAAAATCTTCTGTACAAGGACATCTTATAAAACACTTCTATATTGAAGTTTATGGAATTGGCAATTGTTTCGATATTCCTTTTTTTTTTGTTTAATCCTAATTCGACCTCTTTATAAAGGGACATAATACTTGCAGCTAAAATTGTTTGCATAGTTTGCAAGTATTTATCTTCCCTAATTTTATTTTTATCTTTTATGGCAGATAAAACCTCAGAATTTAACTGAGGTGGGCAAAGTCTTTCGCAGTTTGTAGCAGGTAAGAATTTTTCTGTAAGTTTACCCACAATACTTTTGTCTAAGCCTTTGGAAAGAGAATAGTTTAGCCTTTTTGCTACATCTGGCAACATTTCAGAAGCATTAAGGTTAGTTTTTAATGAGTCTTCCCCAATTAAGTTAATCATATTTAGAGAAATAGATTCTTTCTGTGTAAGTACCTCTCCAATGAAAAAATCTTCTGTTTGTTGTTGCGACTCCTCAATAAGTACTGCTGGTTGTAAAACCAAAATTCTCAATTATGCTCAAATTGCATTGGATCTCATTGTCTGTATTATTTAGTGAAACTGACGGGCTATGCACCTCCACAATGGTTTCTGTAATATTATTTTTAATATTTTGACAAAACCAAACAAAAATTTAGTGTAAGGAAACTTGCTAAGCTTGAAAAGTGAAATCAAGGTAAAATGTACAAAAAAATATTTAAATAAATATTATGTATTGTATTTTAAATTTCTGGGCTACTATAAAATAGAGCCTAAGAAATAGGAGCATCTCAAATAAATCATAAAGATTTTCTGGGCTATTAAAACATACCCGCTCCCCTAGTATTATTGTTTGAAGACAAGCCAAACACAAATTTTGTGTAAGTAACTTGCTATTCTTGTGATGTAAATTCGAAGTAAAATATGTAAAATTTGTTAAATAAAAATATATTCCATTCTATACTTCTGGGCTAATATAAAGTGCCTCTGAGAAATAGAAGCAGGTCACATAATCATAAAGATTTTCTGGGCAACTTAAAAGTACCCTCTGATTTATTGTTATATCCTTAATTATTTAGTCTTTATTATTTTGGACTACCTCAAGGCACCCTTATTGAGACAAACAATATAATTTTTCTTTGCAAAATGTGACGTTTTTGCATGTCATTTATGTTAACCCATTTTCTACGAAATAAACATTAATGGAAAACCAGTGCAGTCCGGCAACATAGTGCCTGTTTTTTATTCGAACAGGAAGATGGAGAAAAAACAGGTACTATGGCAACAGAAAAATATATTGATAACAACAAAATAAAAGTCTCCATGTTTGAAGTTGATTAAAATTGTCACTTTGTAAATAATTAATAAATATAGCTATTTATTCACGCTAAATTTAATTTAACTACCATAAGAAAATCAAAAAAAAATATCATATAAATATCTGAGTCCTTTTCATCCATTTTCTCTCTCAACTTTAGCAATTTCTGTTGCAACTCTTCATATTTCCGCCGCTTTCGGGATAAACAATCACTCTTTGATGACCTTTTTTGGCATTTTAAACGCTTTTTAACAATTTTTATAAAATTATTTCGAACACGCGTGTGATCAGCCGCGCACAGAAAAAAACAGTGATGTGCCCACGTCACGTGTCAAGAAGCCTAATATCTTCTTTTTCTTATTCTTCTTCTTTAAACTGTGATCAGCGGCCAGAAAATGCCACTACAATTAGTACAAATGTTCGAAATGTAATGTGAAGGACAATTAGGTGACAACTTCAGTAATTATAATTGGCTTATGCTCTTTCTCAAATATGTCCGGAACATTAATAAAAACATTCCAATATTTAAAAATTTCGAAAAACATCGATTTTCTCCAACTTTTCAATCGTTTTTAAAACGATTCATTTTGGAACAAAGTCGTAGGGAAATAAAATAAAGATAATTGAATTTTTTATGATATACGACTATAAAATACACTTAATAGATTTTGCATAATAATTTTGCAATCTAAATTTTTTTAAAAAAGTTAAAATTTTTTATAAACTTTCTGAACAAAAAGTAGAACGTTATTTAGAAGTTTGCTAATTTTTTTACATATAAAGATACGCCCTACCTATCTAATACACTTTACAGAACTTAAGTTGGTTTATTTATTCGGCCTCAGCAATGTTTTAAAGTTATACCAATTTTTTGGCTTATAAACAAATACAACGAGGACGTTTGAGTTAATAAATACGAATAAATTCATTTTTCTGTTATTTATCAAATAAACATTTTTTTCTGTTTTAGGACAACAGTAAAATGTATCTCAAATTAACTAAATTAAATACTTTCTTCTGTTTGTCTCAATTAATTAAAAAAAATTTGGGCACCCTGTATAAACAATTATGTAATAAATAGAGAATTGAATAATCTTTCAAATAAGCTAGCACACGACCCACATTTTTATTTACAAAAAATCATCGATTACGTCATCACACCCAGATGGATGACGTTAGTAGTATGATAGATATCCCAAAAATTATAATTTAAATATAAAAATCGACCTGTTTAGGGATTTATCTCCAGAGTTGCCCATTCTCGAGAAAATGAATTTATTCCAACTCAAACGTCCTTACTATATTTGTTTATAAGCAAAAAAATTGTTTATATCCTTAAAACAGTGCTGAGGCCGCTTAAATAATCCGATTTTAATTTTGTAAAGTGTATTGGATTGGTAAAGTACCTCTCGATATGTAAAAAAATTAGCAAACTTCGAACAGGTCTACTTTTTGTTCAGAAAGTTTTTAAAAAATTTGAACTTTTTCTAAAAAAATTTAGATTGCAAAATTATTATGCAAAATCTATTACGTCGATTTTAACACATTCGCGGTCATGACTGCATATGAAGTCATTTACTCCATAAGAATACGTATATAAAATGACAGCGTGTCCGCGAATGTGTTAATGAAATTTGGTGGACGGATTGAGTATGTTGTAAGAATTTTCTAAGTAAAATACGAAGGTTCTAAGTGCAACCAAAGTGGTTGAAAAACATTGAATAAAATTTTGCCCTCTTATTTTGTATTTATTGCTATTTTGCAAAAAGGATAATCATTTAAGATATTTTATACCAGTCGTGTCATATATCATACAAAATTCAATTATCTTTATTTTATTTCCCTATGACTTTGTTCCAAAATGAATCGTTTTACAAGCAATGAAAGTTGAAAAAAATCGATGTTTTTCGAAATTTTTAAATATTTAAATTTTTTTAATAATGTTCCAAACATATTTGAGAAGGAGCATAAGTCCATTATAATTACTGAAGTTGTCACCTAATTTTATCTGCAAAAATCGGAATGCCACCTCTCACATCCACCTCAAAACAGATCCGCCCTGGTCTATACAGCGATAATTCCATAGTAGAAATCGAAAATTGCAATGTCATTGTTTATTTAATAGGTCAGTTTGGCATTTAATATACTTGCAAATATTTTTCTATAAAAATATCTCGTTTTGGCACTGAATCTGTAGAGTCAATTAACACGTTGACGGACAGTGCGTCAAATGTATAAGCAAGTTTTTGACACTATATTTATTTTACAAATGAAATACGGAAATTCTGAATCTTATTGCAGTCATAAACGAACAATACAAACCTTTCTAGAAAACAAATTACCATAACATAGCAGCGGCAATTATTGTTATCTGGTCTCTGACATTAGATGGTAAGAAAGATATTGATTGTGGGAATTTTTCATTTAATGTTCCAAATACTTTTAATAATTTTCGATTCCAATGAATTTTGCCGTATGTATGTTTCAGTTAATCAGTTATCCAGAGAGGTTGAAATTGTACAACGAAGAGTGCATTTCGGAATGCGCCGCATAAGATCTTTGATTTTCATATCGATAGCGTCTGAAACTGTAAAATTTATTGAGGGGATGAATAAATTTCTTCCTAGTAGGAAAAGACAAGGTCGCTGCTCTGATTATTTCTGATTGAAAATGGTGTTCAAAATATCTCCAACAAATACATGTACCATTTTTCAAATCGCTACTACTCCGAAATCCATCTGAGGGGGTAAATTTCCATTCCCCATGGAGAGTGGAGAGTGGCTTACAAGCCTGTTTTTCAGTTTCAAAATTTAATTCGTTTCATTTTTGACGAATTTACCAAATTTTACACCCGCGGTGTTACTATGTGCAAGGTTTGGCTGAGTTTGTGTCTTTACTCCTAGCACTAATCCTTCTCTGTTTTAAATGTAGAAGGGTAGGGGTAGTACAAACAAAATAAGGGCGGTACAATCCAGTACTAACGCAGTACAAACGAAGTAGCCTATTTTTGACATTCAGATGGCAAAGAATGCATAGTAGAGGGGTAGCATGTCACTGGCCCCCCAGGCCAGTCTAGACGGGTGGGGGCGGTACAAACAAAATAAGGGCGATACAATCCGATACTAACGTAGTACAAACGAACATACCCATCCGGGACCCCCATATCGAAAAAGGGGGGATGGCATGTCACCAGCCCCTCCAGTCAGATTTAAAAGGGTGGAGGCAGTACAAAAGAATGAGGGTGATACAATCCAGTACTAACGCAGTACAAACGAAATAGCCTATTTTCGACATTCAGAAGGCAAAAAGTGCAGAGTAGAGGGTAGCATGTCACTGCCCCCCCCCCCAGGCCAATCTAGACGGGTGGGGGCAGTACAAACAAAATAAGGGCGATACAATCCGATACTAACGCATTACAAACGAATGAGCTTTTTTTTGACCCTCAAATCGAAAATGGGGGGGATGGCATGTCACCAGCCCCTCCAGGCAGATTTAAAAGGGTGGGGGCAGTACAAACGAATGAAGGGTGATACAATCCAGTACTAACGCAATACAAACGAATGAGCTTTTTTTTACCCTCAAATCGAAAAAGGGGGGATGGCATGTCACCAGCCCCTCCAGGCAGATTTAAAAGGGTGGGGGCAGTACAAACGAATGAAGGGTGATACAATCCAGTACTAACGCAATACAAACGAATGAGCTTTTTTTGACCCTCAAATCGAAAAAGGGGGCTGGTGACATGGACCTCGTAATTCGCTTTATTTGCTTGCTTTCGGACGCTCTCTTTACCATCGCCATAACTACATATTATTTCGAATCTCGAGACTTGTTCAATTAGTGTTTGTCGTTATAGTCGGTTCGCTAAACTCAGACACAACTGGATAGTGCTTTTAGTATATAATTTTTTTGTTTTTGACCAATTTTGCCAAAATTGGCAAAATTACTAACTATTTAGTAATTATTAACTAATTAGTAATTATTTTTTTGTCAATTTTGTCAAATTGGCAAAATTACTTATTAAAATAACTAGCCAATTGTGTCTGAGTTTAGTGAACCGACTCTAATTACTATTTTGCATCTTATCGCTTCCCTTGATACTACCTGGGATTTGGTCTTAGCTGTTGATATTTTCATGCTGTAGTTCTTCTCCACTGTGTTGAAAGCTTGTGTCCAGGGACGCGCCGTCCATATGGGCTAGGTCGTGCGGCGCACGACGGCGCCAAGGACTTAAAGGCGCCCTTTGAGTCGGCAAAGTTATATCCAATTCAAAACTAAATATTTTTGTAAGTAAAAAACACATTGCAAAAAATAACTAATCCACTCATGCCCAAACATTATACTATTGCGTTACGTATATTATTAACTATACCAATTTCTTTAGCTTGAGCCGACAGACCATTTTCTAAACTAAAACTAATTAAGAATTACTTAAGATCTAGAATGGGTTAGGAGCGGCTAGAAAATCCTGCTTTCTACAGATTATTACAGAAATTTCTAAAGAATCTGAGTTTTTAAAGACCTGAATATTGAAAATCAAATTAATGAATTTGTCTAAGGCAAAGCAAGAAAAGTTCAATTTTTTATAAGAAATTTCCGTTGGTTTTCATTATAATAAGTGTATTTGTTTAAAAAAAATTGAAATATAAATATGTTTTATTTTTTTATCTTCAGTTTTTTAATAATTTTAAATAATGATTTATAACTTTCACATAGTTTTTATTCTGTTCTGTTTTATTGTGCAATATATTTTATATATTATTTTTAAGTTTACCTACTACACACGGTGTCAGGAAATTCTTCAGATAATTTTAAGACAATTTAGCTCAATTCACCTAGTCCAAAATGTTTCCTAAGGGAGCTAGAGCTCTTTGAAAATGGCGTCTTGTAATTAGTTTTTCTTAAATACCTCTAGGCTTCAATTTAGAAAAATGAAAATTGGTGCGTATATAAATCGATTCCATCCATTGCGAATTTCTAGTACTGATCATAGGCATCCGTTTTGGGCAGGCAACGGTTATTTTATCCGCTGTGTCTAGGTACACGCTAACGTGTACACAAATAAAAAAGTTAGGTACACGCGAAACGTCAAGTCAGTGACGTCACTATTTAACGTGCACTGTTACTGGTGTTTTTGCATACACGCTAACTTGAGAATACCGCGAGTGTCAGAGTGGTAAAGAGATTAGTAAATTAGTGTTGATTAGTAAAGAGATTTCTTATTTTTTATCTGTTTAGTGTTTGTTTTTAAATTAATTATGGAATGTGGACAATTATTTAGTTCTTTTAATTAATTTAACAACATTTTAAAACAGTATGAAAAAGATAAGAGACAAAAATTCGTGGGTAGCAGAAGTGTTAAGATAAAATATACAGGGCGATTGATTAGTGTTATAAAGCTCAGTAGTAAAGTTAGTAACAAAAATTGTAGCAAACTTTGAGCTTGATATTACAAAATTAGTCAAAATGTTACAGGGCGTTCGATAACATAGTGGCAGACCAAACTTACGTTTTTTTTTTAAATCGAACACCCTATATTTTATTTTATGTTCGAAATCTTCTTAACGTCCCCATCACAAAAATATAAAGGTTTATTATGTTATACAGAGTAATTACAAAGTTATAACCAATTTTCTATGAAAATCGTAACAAGTTCAACTCCCTGTATAAATAGAAATAAACACAACAGCAGTGGTTTATAAACTGGTGTAGTCGATTCGCTAAACTCAGACACAACTGGCTAATGATTTTAGTCTGTTATTTTTTTTGTTTTTTGCCAATTTTGCCAAAATTGGCAAAATTACAAAATATTTAGTAATTATTAACTATTTAGTATAATTACTTACTAAAATCACTAGCCAGTTGTGTCTGAGTTTAGCGAACCGACTATACAGAGTGAGGCAAATAAAGGGCCTATTAGAAATATCTCAAGAACTAAAGGCAACAGAATCATGAAAATTTATATTAAGGGATTTTGAAGAGTCATCTGTTTAATGAAAATATTTTCATCTATTTGCTACTTCCGGTTATACCGGAAGTTGCTTATAACTTCGTTTTTTTAATGGGACACTCTGTATATTTTTACATTTTTGGATTCTCTTCGATGTCTTCTTTCTTAAAATATGAGATTTTGTAATGTTATACAGGGTATTTCAAAAGATAATTACGTTTTTTTATTAATTTCGTAGCAACATTCATACCCTGTAGAATTGTAGTAATTTGACATCTAAAACTCTACTTACGTTCAAATGATTTTTAATATAGTCTACTATTGTTAAGAATCATTAGTATAGCTAAATTTTTTAAATTTTAGTATACAGGGTTGGTTGAAACTCGGAATGAGTATTTTCTGAGTTTTCTTAAATGTAACACCCTGTATTTTAGTATTGTAATCAAATGATATTTTATAGTACTTTTTTTATTTCTTAGGCATTCCCTATACCTAACTGTTTTAATTTGTTCTTAATTGTTAGTCGCACCAACAATCATAACTACGTAGGTATTTTGATAGCTAAACCATTATTGGTAATTTTAAGGATCAGTCTGGATTAATATGTATTTATTTCTGAAAAATTATTTGTAATTGAATATTTTCACGGCCAACCTAATAAAATTTTACGTATTTTTTGTTGCAATTAATGTTTAGCTTGAATCACCAATAACTCACAAATTAAAGCAGTTAGGTATAGGGAATACTTATAAAATAAAAAGTACCATGAAATATCATTTCATTACAATACTAAAATACAGGGTGTTCCATTTAAGAAAACTCAGAAAATATTCATTCCGAGTTTCGACCAACTCTGTATACTAAAATTTCAAAATTTGCTATCCTAATGATTCTTAACAATAGTAGACTATATTAGAAATCACTTGAACGTAAGCAGAGTTTTTAATGTCAAACTATTACAATTCTACAGGGTGTGAATGTTTCTACGAAATTAATAAAAAAAACGTAAATATCTCTTAAAATACCCTGTATAATATTACAAAACCACATATTTTAAGAAAGACGATATTGAGGAGAATCCAAAAATGTAAAAATATACAGGGTGTCCCATTTAAAAAAACGAAGTTATAAGCAACTTCGGGTATAACCGGAAGTTGCAAAGAGATGAAAATATTTTCATTTAATAGATCATCCTTCAAAACCCCTTTATTCCAATTTTCATGATTCTGTTGTCTTTAGTTCTAGAGATATTTCTAATAAGCCAGTTATCTGCCTCGCCCTATATAATTAACTTACTTATAAAAAATATTTTAACAGTATTTTGTACATGTCATGTCAACTAAACATTTATTTTGCTAACCTGAATATATACTTTTATACAAGGTTTACACATTTGCTTTACTACAATTAAGTTTGAAACTTGAAACATCCGAATAGTTCTGCTTCACTTCCCCTTCCCATAATAACAAATATTTTTCTATCAAACAAATACTAAACATACCAAAATAGCGTTTACCAAAATATACAGTCACCGCGCACGCTAAATAATGACGTCACTGGCTTGATGAAGTTTAATTCGCGTGTACCTAACTTTTTTATTTGCGTACACGTTAGCGTGTACCTAGACACAGCGTATTTCATCACATAACTTTTTTTGTCTTTAACTTTTAAGCAATTTTGACACTGGATTATTAAATTGTGAGGTATTCTAGTACTAAAAGGTACACTTGTTTTAAGTCAGTATGACACACGGTTTTCTAGAAAAAACGATTTGACAGTTTTTCATTTTTTGAATTTGAAAAAAAACAATTGAAAAAAATTTAAAAAAAAAACGGTGTATTTTATCAACTTAAAGCAAGAGTAACTTTTAGTACTAGAATACCTCATAACTTAATAATCTAGAGTCAAAAATGCTTAAAAATTAAAGACAAAAATGTTATGCGATAAAATAATCGTTGACCTAACCAAAATTGACGCATATGACCCCTACTAGAAATTCGCAATTAATGAAATGGATTCATTTCTGAAATATAAATAAACGTACCAGTTTTCGGATTTCTAAATGGTTTGATTTTTCTAAAAGACAGTGTAACCTATCGACTTAAAACAAGAGTACCTTTTAGTTGTAGAATACCTCACAATTTAATAATCCAGAGTCAAAACTGCTTAAAAAATTATATATGAAGAAATTATGCGATAAAATAACTGTTGCCCTACCCAAAACGGACGCCTATGACCGGTAATAGAAATTCGCAATACATGGAATCGATTTAACTCTAGAAGATAAACCAATTTTCGTTTTTTTTTTTCAATAGAAGCGTTCTTGAGTTATTTAAGAAAAACTAAACACAAGACACCATCTTCAAAGAGCTCTAGTTCCCTTAGGAAGCATTTTCGGACTAGGTGAATTGGGTTAAAATATCTTAAAATTATCTGAGGAATCTCCTGTCTTCGTTTATCGGTAGAGTTTCTGGAAACCCTGTAGTTTATTTTTAAACCAGGAGGAGTAAACTAAAAAGACAGATTCACGCCCAAGAAAGTCACTAGAAAAATCACCAAATACATCTTCTTTTTTGGTTGATAGGTATGTTTTTTATAAGTATAAAAGCAGACTAAAAATCTAAAAGTTAACGGAATAACGCAGAAACCACAAAAAATCGCCTATATAACGTACTTAACCTATGAAATGCCAGTAGTGTCAAAATTTCATAAATGTCATTAGTGTCAAAATTTGATAACAGTGGAGTAAACTTGCCTGTGGTTGGACCAATTACAAACAAGCATTACGGCGCGGTAAATTTGAATGACTCCTTACTCCCTTAAAAAAAAACAGAGATGAAAATACTTCGACAAAAAACAGGGAAAAGTCTGTTGGATAGGGAGAAGCGAAAACATAAGAAGAGCATGCAATGTATAAGTGTTATGTATAAGATCTAAATGGATGGGTGACAAAAAGAAAGCAGGAGTGGAACGAACACATTAGTAGAATGGCGGAGGATAGGATAGTACGAATAGCACGAGATAAGTCACCAAATGAACGAAGAAGTATTGGCAGACCCACAAAAAGATGGTGTGATAATCTAAACAATTTAGGAGGCTAATATTGAAGAAGAAGCAGGCTTTAAAACCTACATACCATAAGGAAGAAGAATATATTATTTTTATAAGTGTACTGTGTACTTATTGTTTCCTTCAAAAAAACCTAGATAGATGTAGAAAAAAATTCATAGTTTTCGACGTTGAAATATGAAGGAGTGATTGATTATAATATGTCTACCCAGGTAATTTTGATAAAGGCGTTTATCAATATTTTGCACGACGGCGCCGAAATTACTTGGCGCGTTCCTGCTTGTGTCATATGTTGTAGGTTATCCTAATTATATCGAAGATTAAGATTGTGTCGTCAGTATAACAGTGGAATTTTATTTGTTTTTCTGCTATCTTATATCCTTTTCCTGTAACTTTAATATTGTCTATGATTTTGTCCATTACTAAATTAAAAAGCAATGGGCTCAAGTTATCCCCTTGTCGGATTCCTGAGTTGATTTCTACTTTCTATGTTAGTTCATTCTCGACTTTTATTCTGGTTGTGTTCTTCGTATTTATGTCTTTAATTATCCTTATCATCTTATTGGGCTAATTTTTCTCCTTTAGCAATCTTAGCACGTCTTCTAATCTTACACAATCGAAGGCTTTAGTCAGATCTATAAAGCACATAAATGCAAATTTATTATAATCCAGTACTTTCTCAGCAATTAGCAACATTGCTGTATACAATGAGTTTTTGTTTATTATTTATTATACATGTTCATAACAATTCATGTACATTCACAAACGAATATAATATACAAAGTGCGAGGAACAACTAACAAGAACACAATTCGGATTTCGTGATGCTCTGGGAACACGGGAGGCCCTTTTTGCTGTGCAAGTGCTATTTCAGAGATGCAGGGATGTAAATCATTGTGATATATACGTACGCTTTATAGATTACCAGAAAGCATTTGACAGAGTAAAACATGACAAATTAATAACTCTAATGCAAGAAATTGGAATTGACAACAAAGGTCTAAGAATTATCAGAAAAATTTATTACAATCAAACGGCCAAAATCAAAGTAGAAGACCAGTTAACTGATAAAATTGCAATAGAACGAGGAGTACGACAGGGCTGTATGTTATCTCCACTACTATTCAATATTTACTCTGAATGGGTATTTAAGGAAACTTTAGACGGTTGTGCGGAGTAGACGGAGTATTAATAAATGGTGAATGGCTGAATAACATTAGATATGCAGATGACACCATAGTTTTTGCCGATAATCTGAATGATTTACAGATATTAACAAATCGTATAACAGAAGTCAGCAACAGATACGGACTAGCTCTTAACATAAAGAAGGCAAAATTTATGACAATTAGTAAAAAACCACCGGAAAACAAAACTCCGGGTATATAAAACAATAATCAGGCCCATAGTAAGTTATGGCTGCGAAACATGGGTGGTGACACAGAAATCTGCCAATGCATTAGATGTGTTTGAAAGAAAAGTATTACGTATGAAACTGGGCCCAATAAGTGAAAATAACAACTGGCGAATTAGGTATATTAGAGAAATATACGAGCAATATAGCGAACCAACTCTAGCACAACACACTAAACTGCAGAGATTACGGTGGGCAGGGCACGTGGTCCGCATCCATGAGAATAGAATCCCCAGAAAATTGCTGAATGCAAGAATGCAGGGAAGAAGACCTGTTGGAAGACCTAAAAAGAGATGGGAAGACGAAGTCGATGAGGATGCCAGGAACTTCCTGGGAACGCGTTCATGGAAAAGAACAGCGGTAAATCGAAATGATTGGAGAAGCTTATTGAAGGAGGCCAAGGCTCGATTTGGGCTGTAGTGCCATTGGATGGATGGAGTAAAAAACCAATACTCAAAGCTCAACTTACAATCAACCAACAGAATATCGAAAGAGTTGAGCAATATACATATCTGGGTACGAATTTAAATAGCCAATGCGACCACTCAACAGAAATTAAACAGCGAATAATAAAAGCGCAAGCAGCATACGTTAGAATGAGACACATTTTCAACAGTCGAGACATATCATTAAAAACAAAATACCGTCTGTTGAAATGCTACATATTCACAGTTCTGCTCTACGGAATGGAAGCGTGCACACTAACTGTTGCATCTATGAATCATCTCGAAGCTTTCGAAATGTGGTGTTATAGGCGCATCTTACGGATATCCTGGGTTGACAGAATTACTAATGTGGAAGCCCTGCGTAGAATGGGGAAAGAGTGTGAAATTTTCATAACCATCAAAACAAAAAAATTAGAATATCTAGGACATGTAATGAGAAATCAAGAACGTTATGGCCTTCTCCAACTGATTCTTCAAGGGAAGGTAAATGGGAAAAGAGGACCGGTAGGAAGACGAATTTCCTGGCTTCAAAATTAACGAAAGTGGTATAACACGACTACCACTGAACTGTTCCGCGCTGTGGTAAACAAAGTCAAAATAGCCATGATGATCGCCAACATCCGGAACGGATAGGCACTTTAAGAAGATTATACATTAGGGTGGAGCGCTGTTATATGGGGAAAAATGAAATAACAATTTTCACAAACGCGGGGTGCGGAATCGATGCTACTGTGGGAAAGGATTCGAAAAGTTAATTATCATTTTTTTATATTTTCACTCTAAAAACTTCCCCAACCTGATTCTAATTTTGAAATTATAAAAAAAAATTTTTTTTGCCTTTTTACATACGCGGGATGCGGTATCAATTCGCTTTTAGGATACGAACCGAAAACTTCAATAACACTTCTTTCTATTTCTATTAGAATAACTGCCCCGGCGCTACTGAAATTGGTCTATTTTGAATTTGCAGGCCAACCCCCGACCTAACGGTGCAAAGAAACAGTTATAACCTGTCACACGAGTGGACCTTCACTCTCCCACTACAGTTCAATTCTAAGTAGGTATTAATTATTCACTATCTATTCAGTACTGTTTCGATAATCGGTTGGTTTAGTACCGTTTTCTGTAGCTTCAAAGCTTAATCGTCAAAGTTTAGTGTTGTGACAAATTTTGTGTGAATTCGTTTACTGTTGTTATAAACAACTATGGCATTACCCCGGAGTGAAGTATCTTGTCCAATATTTGGTTCTGGCAGTGAGCTCCCTAAAAATGTGTTACCTACGTTTAAAGATATAATGAAGTTGTTTATATTCGTATCTCAAAACTATAAAAGACAGTATAAAAACTGTGTGCAGAAAACCAGTGAAATTGTGACGGAAAGAGTAGAGGAGATGTGGCGCAAAGCTTCAATACCAATCGTAGAACACAAAACAGTATTATCTAGAATTATAGCTTACCACGATAAGTATAAAACATTATTAAAACCTTATAAAGGCAGGAAGGACGAAGACGGTTACAAAGCGAAGCTGTTCAAGTTTGGTGAGGATAGCAAGAAATTATTTGATATTGCTACTTGCAAATGTTTAGAGTTCACAGATTGCAACTGTCCTAGAAACCGAAAAATTTCACTACCAGAGCGAAATTTCTTAATAAACCAACGAACTGACCGTAAAATGATGATTGGTAGTTTAGATCGTGAAACGACCAAAAAAAATGAGATGAATTTACATAGATTACACCAACAAAAGCAACGTGAAGAACAAAGAGCCTTGCAAATAGAGGTGGAATTTATTCCTAGTACTTCTAAATCACCTACAACTTCAAAGGCACGATCGAATGTTTAGCAGAAAGATACATTAAAGAAAAGTGATGAAATTGAGGACTTCCAATCGCAATTTCTTTTTTCCACTACTTCAATCACAATGACTGATGTCACATTGCCGGTTGTTGCCAGAACATTAGATCGTTATGGGGTTTCAGATCGTGCTGGTGCTGCAATCATTTCTGCAGCTTTCCAAGACTTATTACAGAGAGCGATTCATCACGGGTTATAGACCGAAGCAGAGTTCGAAGAGCTGGTTCTAAAGCTAGGGATACTATCTCAGATGAACCTACAATTTTTGATACTGACACCATCGGATTATTTTACGATGGTAGAAAGGAGAAAACGTTAATACACGAAGATGGTCGTAGAAGAGTGACTCAGGAGGAGCATATTACCATATTGAAAGAACCGGACTCTGAATACGTAAGCTATATTTCTTTGAAAACTGGTGACGCCAAAACGATTTGTAACTCTATTCTGACATTCCTTTCCTCCAAGTCTATCGATGCAAATCAAATAATGGCTATTGGTTGTGATGGGACTGCTGTTAGCACAGGAATCAAAGGTGACGTTATTCGTTTATTGGAAATCAAGTTTCAACGTCCACTCCAATGGCTCATATGCCAACTACACGCTAATGAACTGACGTTGCGTCATCTTTTTCAACATCTAGATGGCACAACAAGTGGACCAAAAGGTTTCGTAGGTCCCATTGGCAAGGCTGTTACTAACTGCCAGTTGTTCCGTTCGATGCAATTCAATGTGCGTTGCCCGATATTACCAAATCGACACAAGAGTTAAGCACCGATCAACTATATCTACTGCAAATATGTCAGTATATCAATAGTGGACATTGTGATGCAAGTTTTGCGAAAAGAAATCCTGGTAAACTAGTTCACTCTAGATGGTTGACAATGGCGAACCGGATTTTGAGATTATACGTCTCAAGTCAAAGTCCGTCAGAAAACCTAATCATATTAAGCACATTTATTTTAACCGTGTATGCTCCTATGTGGTTCAAGATCAAGACTGAGCCAATTTGTATTTTTGGTGCCAAACATTTACATGATACAATAAAACTGTCGCGCTATTTGCCAAACCATTTGAAGGATGTTATTGACCCAGTTATACAAAGAAATGCATTCTTTGGCCATTCAGAGAATATACTACTAGGAATGTTAGCCGACAACAGACAGTACGTCAGAGAACTTGCACTCCGCCGAATATTGAAGATCAGAGAGACATCAGAGATCGGAGTCTTCCGTATTTTCCAGGTACCTACCTTAAATATGGATGCTGATGATTATATCGATCTGATAGATTGGAAAACCAAGACAGAACCTCCACTTACGAAGAGTATTAATACCGAAATAATATCTCAGGCAATCATAGAGCCACAGCTTGTGGAAAATTAAATCCTGAGAAATATCAGAAAAATTCCGTGTCACACACAATCCACTGAAAGGTGTGTCAAATTAGTTACAGAAGCATGTGCTGCCGTCTGTGGGTCACAGAGGAGAGACGGATTCATTAAGAATAGGCTTAAATCATGCCTTTTGATGCCTAAGTTTGATACTAAGAGAGACTATAGTTCATAGCGATTTTAATGTTATTCTTCAATTTGTAAGTATATATATTTTTTATTTTATATTTACTATTTATTCTTTTTTCCTCATAGTTCTAATAGCTCTAATAAATGAATAAAAAACGTCATCGTTGACTCTATCAAATTAAAAAAAAATTTAAGAAATTCTAAAATTTCAATCGCAGTGGGGCACTTTTTAGACTGAAAATACGAAAAAATATCATTTAAGTTTTTCATTCGAAAATGGAAGACGCATTAATTCCGCACCCCGCGAAAATGAAAATCGAAAAAATAAATTTGCGCTCCACCCTATTATACATGTTGATAGATTTTAAATAATTTAAAAGGTATGGAATGTTAAAGAATTTTTATAAGTAGTTGATGACGACCAAATAGCGATCCCACAAGATGAAGATGACCTCAGCTCTACGATGGGAAAACTGGAACAGAAATATACAAAGAATGGAATGAAAATAAACTTAAAGAAAACCGAATGCCTAACAACGGAGAATACAGAAATAAAACAGCTGGAAATAGACGAAGGTAAACAAATCAAAGGAACAGATAAGTATAAGTATTTAGGTTTCATAATATCAAACAAATCATGCACAATGGGAAACTCACAGAACCAATCAACATAGACAGTGGAGTCAGACAGGGGTGTATTCTATCTCCAACCATATTTTTGATCTTAATCGACTCGAGTCATGAAGAAGGCAATGAAAAATAAAACAGGAATTAGATCGAATGCTTTCGGTCAGCTTGAAGATCTAGACTTTGCGGATGATATATGTGTGGTGTCCGAA
Organism: Diabrotica virgifera virgifera; assembly: GCF_917563875.1. Classification (NCBI taxonomy): domain Eukaryota; kingdom Metazoa; phylum Arthropoda; class Insecta; order Coleoptera; family Chrysomelidae; genus Diabrotica; species Diabrotica virgifera. The sequence continues at coordinate 21,844,251 of NC_065450.1, forward strand.
AAAAGACAACATATGCAGAAAAAAACACAAAAGGTGACAAAAGAAGCAAGAATAATAGGATTAGAGATTAACACAAGAAAAACCAAACTTATGAAGATAAATACGGAAAGAGAAATGGGTATATTCAGTGAAGGAGAAGAAGTAGAAAATGTAGAGAAGTTTTGCTATCAGGGAAGCATAATTTACGCTAGCGGTGGAATAGAAGAGGAAATTAATGGAAGGATAACTTAAGTCCAAAATGCGTTCTATATGCTGAAGAAAACATGGAAGTCCAATAAGTTAACAACCAAAATCAAAATCAGGATATTTAATATAAATGTAAAGAGCATTTTACTATATGCAGCAGAAACTTGGAAAATAGAGAAAAAGATTATACAAAAGGTTCAATCATTTGTAAATAGATGCCTTAGACGAATATTGGCCAAATCGAAAAAGTAACAAGGAACTTTGGAGAAAAACGAATCAAGAGCCGATAGCCAAAACGATAAATAGACGCAAATGGAAGTTTATTGGACACACATTAAGGAAAAATGAAGATGATATAACCAAACAAGCCCTGGACTACCAACCAACTGGAAAAAGAAAACAAGGCAGACCAATGACATCCTGGAAAAAAATATTACCAGAGAGCTAAAAGACAATGGGTTAACATGGAAAGAGGTGAAAGCCCTGGCCAGAAACAGAGATGAATGGAGGGGGACTGTAGAGGCCCTATGTTCCAAATGGAATCAAGAGGAGTAAAGTAAGTAAGTAATATCAAACAAAGGAATATCTGAATAAGGAATATCTGAAAAGAACATCAGTATAGAAACAAAAAGGAAAATATTCACCACCATATATCACCACACCATAACAAGAAGTATTCTGGCTTATGCGTGTGAAATTTGGATAATAAATAAGAAATCCAAAAACAAAATAAGAGAAACAGAGATGGAATTCCTAAGGAGAGGCTGCAGAGGAACAATAAGAGATAGAATAATAACATATAGGTTAAGAAAAGAATGGGAATGTACTCATATTTCAAAGAACAGAAGAGATTAACCTGGTACGGATATGCCAGAAGATCAGACAAAAAACATTGTGTAAAGAGAATAACAGAGTGGATATCGATAGGAAGAAGGAAGAGAGGCAGACCCCGAAGATCATTCAGAGATGAAGTGGACGAAGCAATGAAAAGAATGTGGTACCATTAGTTAAACACAACGTTTTTAAAACTTTTTTGCCTCTTAGTATATTTTCGATAAACCAGTTTTTATCGAGATGCGGCTTCTTTTTTAATATATTTACATAAAAATTTTATGGGGGTTTTGTTCCTTTAAATCCCCCAAATGTTTGTGTACGTTCCAATTAAACTATTATTGTGGTACCATTAGTTAAACACAGTGTTTTTAAAACTTTTTTGCCTCTTAGTCTTTTTTGACAAGTCACCTTTTATCGAGATGTGGCTTTCTTTTTAAATATACCTAAAAATGTAAATTATAAATAAATCAAATTATTAACAGTTATCTATAATAGTACTTAACCATATACAAATATGTGGTGGATTCGACATATATTCAAAATATCTCGATAAAGACTGGCTTATGGAAAAGTAGTAAGAGGCCAAAAAGTTTTAAAAATATTGTGTTTAACTAATGGTGCCACAATAATAATTTAATTGGAACGTACACAAAAGTTTGGGAGGGATTAAAGGAACAAAACCCCCATAAAATTTTTATGGGGTACACAAATTTCGCTTAAATTTTTTTTAAGATGTTGCCATAAGAATGACACATGTCCATTTTCAATAAAAAATCTGTAAGAGCTTTCGATATATGAAAAAAATTTATTTTTATTTTGTAACTTCAAAGGGCTGTAACTTTTTTTGTGTGCACTATTGTACATAGGTAAGTGAGGTTCAATCAACCTCTATTTGACGCCAAAATCTGTGGTATAATTTATGACCAATCTTTTCGGAACACCCTGGTATTAAAGTATTTTTGACAGTAAGTTACAAAGTACTGTATTCTATACTACTCTATCGCCTATATTATGTGAGAAAAATAGGAGTATGGGCGTATCTGCAATGACCTATAAGTATTTAGTCCTGTTCTTAAGAAACCGTCTTTTTAATCCGGTCGAACTGTAGCCAGTTGAATTATTGTACTTCTTCGATTCCTATATGATACCCATTTTAGTATTCTGGAACTCTGAAGAAGCTTATACAGATCTGATGGATAGGTACCATATGTTTGTGTCTAAAAGTCTATTACGGTAAAAACATTTGGGGATAAAATAATTTTGTTTATTCAACACTACTTATGTCTGTATTAAAGTAAGTGACTAAAATTAAAGAGAAAGATTTGAATCTAAAAAGATTTTTATTCTTGGTGACTATTTGAAAAAAAAAACAAATAAATAACAAATTTTTTGTCTCATCCCTAACTTAATAATATAAACTACCTATCACCACCTAGTTCATCTCTTTCAAAAGTAAAATATTTCCAAATTACTTAGACGTAGATTCTAATTCTCCAATTTACTTGAAAAATGACATGCAGATTTTTAACCTTTCTAAAACTCTTTAATATTAATATTCATTTTAAAAGCACATCTTGATCTTCTTAGACATAATTTATAATACTCTTTAAAAAAACCACATTTTAATTGAACTGTTTAATCTCAAAATGAAATTTAAAAAAGAATATGAAATTTTAGCTTTTTGTTACGAATATTATTATTTATATAGTTACTATTTATACAGAGTGTTTCATTAATAATTGGAAATATGTTAACTGCAGATTCTTGGGCTTTTTTGCTATTTTACTATTTATTTTTATAAACAATTGAAACATATGTTTATAAACAACATTTATAAACAATTGAAGAAATGATTATAGTCCATTCACTGACGGTAAAATATTCCAAAACCTCCCAATTCTAAAGAACCGCTTTGATTGACATGAAATTAGGCGTACATAGCTAACATATCACAGAAAAAAGTGATACTGTGCCGATGTGTGCTTTTGTCCTTGAGGTGAGTTTCACCCCTACTCGGGGATGAAAAGTATACCTTAAAATATGTCCAAAAATGGATACTGGAAACTGACTAATTCTAAGCAACTTTTATTCTATAGCATTTTTACACCAAGTTTTTATTTTTAATAAATAGTCTAGTAAAATAAAATTACACTACATGTAAATCAAAATGTAAATTCGTACAGGTTGAAACAAATTTTATATCAAAGTTTAGGTGGGTACAAAAGATATTTTCAAAAAAGTATCCAAATCGTACAAGGGGATCATTGTTGAAATAATTAAAAAGGGGTCATTTTTGCAAAAAAATTACTTTTTTAACTGCTGAGGTCATTCAATTATTAATGAAGGTCTATAGGATTGTTTTCTGCAAAGTTGAAGGGTAAATCTTTCACATAAGACTTACTAAATTAAATTTGAACCCCTATTTATTTAAATAATTATACATAAAACTTTAAAAACAAATTTGCAAAAAATTATTTTTAGCTTTTTAAATAAGCACTATAAAATATCTTATTTTACAGGATAAGTTGCGCTATGTTATCAGTATTATTAAAAAAAAATTGGTCCAAAAATATTTAATATTTTTTGAGATATTGAATTTGTTTAGTAATGTTACTCTATTTTCAATTGAAAAAACGCGGCTGTTACCAAAGAAATAATTACCTGTCTTAAATCTTATTATTTTTATTTTTATGTATATTTTCGACAAATGTATTGATAAATTCAAATTTCAATTAATCTTCCCCCTAAAATGGAATTTGAAAATAATTCAAATTTATTTATAATTTATTTTTTTAATAACGTCGCGGGGATTAAATATTTTGAAATGCCGTTTCGATAATTGGGTTCCTGGGAATTTTTCACTAATTAACAAATTTTTTTGTCTTTTTTTCCTCTTTTTTTTTTTCTTGGCATTATATTACTACGGGCCCTTTTTGGGTTAAGTTGGGTTAAGAATGTCGAGTCTCTAAGTTGTAGATTCTAGACCTAAAAATATTAAGATTGGTCTAAAATCATTTAAATAAAATGTGGCTACTTACTGAGTTACAGGGTGTTTTATTTACAAATTTAAAAATTATTTTTACCAAGTACTTTCAAACTATTTGACATATCCTTATCATACTTGGCAGAAAGTGTGGGTACTATACAGTCTACTAAATTGTGATAAACAAAAGTTTCTAGCTACCACCAGAGGCGTACGACAGGGGCCAGTTAATGGTGGACCCTTCCCAAATTCTACACCACTGAGGGAATTACTATTTTAGCGAAATTGTTCGATTCTCCAATACTTTCTATGTAAATAATATACTCTTTACTGGTAACGATTAAGTCATTAGTTTTCGAGATATTGGTCGTTAAAAATAAAACGGCATAGTTATTTTGATTCATTCATTCATTCATTTTAAATTTCCAATATCTCTCAAACTGATGACTTTATCGATACCAATAAAGTTATTTACAAACAAAGTATTGGAGAATCGAAAAATTTCGCTACAATAGTAATTCACTCAGTGGCGTAGAATTTGGGAAGGATCAATCATTCTCTATCCCCTGTCGTACGCCTCTGGTACTAGCTAGAAACGTTTATTAATCACAATTTAATAGGGTGTATAATAGCCACACTTTCTGCCAAATATGATAAGGATACGTCAAATAGTTTTAAAGTATTTGGTAACAATAATTTTTAAATTTTTAAATAAAACACCCTGTAACTCAGTAAGTAGCCACATTTTATTTAAGAGATTTTAGTTAAATCTTAATATTTTTAGGTCTAGAATCTACAACTCAGAGATTCGACATTCTTAATAAAATTTAACCCTAAAAGGGCCCGTAGTAATATAACTCAAAAAAAAAAGAAGAAAAAAAATGACAAAAAAATTTTGTTAATTAGTAAAAAATTCCCAGGAACCCAATTATGGAAACGGCATTTCAAAATACTTAATCCCCGCGACGTTATTAAAAAAACAAATTATAAACAAATTTGAATAATTTTCAAATGCCATTTTAGTGGGGAGTTTAACTGAAATTTGAATTTATCAATACATTTATCGAAAATATACATAAAAATAAAAATAATGAGATCTTAAGCAGGTGAATATTTCTTTGGCAACAACCGCGTTTTTGCAATTGAAAATATAGTAACATTTAATAGACAAATTCAATATCTCAAAAAATATTAAATATTTTTCGACCAATTTTTTTTTCCTTAATACTGGTAACATAGCGCAACTTAGTCTGTAAAATAAGATATTTTATATTGCTTATTTAAAACGCTAAAAATAATTTTTTGCCAATTTGTTTTTAAAGTTTTATGTATAATTATTTAAATAAATAGGGGGTCAAATTTAATTTAGTAAGCCTTATGTGAAAAACTTACCCTTCAACTTTGCAGAAAAAAATCCTATAGACCTTCATTAGTAATTGAATGACCTCAGCAGTTAAAAAAGTAATTTTTTTGCAAAAATGACCCCTTTTTAATTATTTAAACAATGATCCCCTTGTATGATTTGGATACTTTCTTGAAAATATCTTTTGTACCCACCTAAACTTTGATATAAAATTTGTTTTAACCTGTACGAATTTACATATTGACTTTTTTTTATTTTATTAGGCTAAAATAACTTTTCGAGTTATTTGCGAGTAAATAGGTTCATTTTTTAATAAAAAAAAACACGATTTTAGGCGGTTTTCCGCAAATAACTCAAAAAGTAACTATATTAAGTATCAAAAAAACATATTTATATGTATCGTTTTTAGAACGTCTTTCGACGTTGTCCGATGCCTAACTTCCACGTCCTTCTATCATCCCATTGGTAATCTCTAAGATCCCTTGTACTCATTGCTTTGGATACCCCTTCTTACCATGTCTTTTTGGGTCTTCCTCGTTTTTTGCGGTTTGGTGGTACCCACTGCATAATCTTTTGGGTAATCTTGTGTCTTCCATTCTTTGAACATGACCATATCAAATCAACTATTTCCTCTTAATGTCTGTTGTTAAGTAACCATCTATTCCAATTCGTCATCCTACTTCCTTATTTCGAACTATTTCCCTACGGGATATACTTAACGATCTTCTAAACACATCCATTTCTACAGCTTCTAATTTTTTCCTGTTGTTCTCACGTATTCTTCAAGTTTCTGCTCCGTAAATTAGGCTACTTTTAATAAGTGTTTCATAGATATTGTATTTTCGCTGTATTCCTATTTCGAAGCTTCAAAGTATTTTATTTAGGCAGCCAATTTTTCTTCTAGCTTGTGTAACCCTTTTCTTTCTTTCCTCATCGTCTTTTCCCGTTCTATCGAAGATTACTCCCAGGTACGTGTATTCATTACAGGATGTGATTTCTTTATTATCCTCTAGTCCGATATTGGATAGCTCAGCTCCTATGGGTAGGTATTTAGTTTTTTCCACATTAATTTCCAAGCCCCACTGTTCATATTCCTCCTTTAGTTTTCTTGCCATATACTGTAGATCGTCGTTATCATTAGCTATGATGACTTGGTCATCAGCAAATTGTAAGGTATAGGTATAAACAAACCTCTCCGAGGTAAACCCACACCGTGGCATTTACGTTTCCACTGGTTTAGTGCTTTTGCAACATATATCTTGGACAAAGTTCGTGAAATACAGCAGCCCTGGAGCAGACTCTTGTTAACGATGAACTTTTTAGATAATGTGTTGCCAATTTTTACTTGTGATGTAGAATTTTCATATAGATTTTTTAAGGCTTTGATTAGAGTGTAGCTGATGTTAGTTTTTTGTAGTGATTTCCACAATTTGGTCACAGGTACGCTGTCGTATGCTTTACGGAGGTCAACAAACATGAGATGGTCTCTTGATTGGTTGCTGATTTTTTCAAAATCAAGAGAACATTCGTAGCGAAAATATAACTTATAAACAATTGAAAAAATGGTGTATATATATATATATATATATATATATATATATATATATATATATATATATATATATACGCGAGCAACGCACCATGCGAGTCCCGATATATCCAGCAGACCACCCGAGACCCACCATAACCAAAGTGTATAATTAGATTTTTATTATAGAAAAATAAACAATATAATATGAACTTTTATGGGCCCCAAAGAGGGGTAAGAAAAATCTTTTAGTTTAATAAATCTATACGGAGCATACCGTGCGAGTCCCACTTACAAGTCAAGAGGACATGCGAGTCCCGCCAGTTATACATGGCACACTCAGCAAACAATATGAGACCCAGCGATGTTGCCACAACGCTGGGTCTCGTATTGTTTGCCGAATCTTTTAGGTACTCCCCGGTTTTTATATTTCACCTCGAATTTAACAGTTTTGTTTCAGCGGTTGCTATTTTAATTCTTGTGAATAGTAAGGGCGGACGTAAAATAGTGATTTTAGGCGCAAGGATAAATATTAGGTACCTATGGAAAATAGATCGAAAAAATTTTTGGAACGCGTTGGACGAAAATAATAAAAGTAAGTACCTCAAGTGTTTTTTAATTTATGCAAAAATCAGTTATGTGGCAAAGTAGTTAATATTACTTACACACGTCTAATTATTTAAAATTTTTACAAAATATTTATTATAAATGAATTAATAAATTAAAAATGCCATTTTATTATAAACTTCGGAGCGCTTTTATAAATTATGTTTTTTATTGGCAATCGTTGGTGGAATAAATTATTTTTTGTTCTATTCTTATTTATTTCTTAAATTTTTAGAAAAAGATTATTCAAATGCAAATAAGATGGGAAAATCTTATTTTGGGCCGCCTAGCAAAACGAAACACAATGCGAAAAAAAAAAACTGAGCTTTTAGAGCCCAATGTAAAGATCTTATCGAACGTTAACCTTAAAGAAAAAATTGGTAACTACTTGCAAACTATAACAACTCACTTTTTTTTTAATGTCAAGAAAATAAAATAGATGAATCAACATTATCTGAAAGTAAAAATAACGTAGAGGTAAGTCTTGATCTCATTTAGTGTAAATTAAAGTATACACCAAGAAAATTATTTTAATTTTTAGACTCCATTTAATAAATATGATAAAGAAAAAAACAGGACCATTTAAATCCCAAAGCAAATATTTTACTGGAACCAGATGTTAAACTTAATGATAATATTGATAACGACTCACAACCTTTAAACAAAACCTTGGATTTATATAAATTTCAAGAAAATGATTTAGAGGAAAAAGCATCAAAATCGCCTGAATACGATAAGGTAAAAATTGTTTTAAACAAAATATTTAACAAAAACTTGTTTATTTTCATACTACTTATTTGCTCTATTTTATAAAACATAATATCTTAAAAAAGTCTTATTTTGGTGTTAATTATTTATCTATTATTTAAATATTGCTTTAGCTGGAAGAAAAAACTTACACTCCATTAAAAGCTGTAAATTTTGATTGCTATCCAATTTTGACCAAAATTGACACGAATCCAAATACTAACCATAGAGACTATGAAGACAATGAATACTTTAGCGAGTCACGTGACACATCCTCATATGTACCCGAAACGGAATTAGAGTCTGAGGGAGGGGAAGAGGAAACTATTTACCCAATTTTTAAGGTAATTTTTTAATACGACATATTTTATCACTTCAAAAAAGTATTGGATAAATCCTTATTTTAACTAAAATACAAAATGACAAGTAGATACTTATTTTAAAAGATAATGCTCAATGTAATTCTTTATTTATTTATAGACATTATAGTCGAGGAAATGAAGCTGAAAAAATGGCAAAACCTCGCAATTTTTTCGTCCAGCATCGATTTGTACAAAAATTTGGGATTAGGCTCATTACACCCTCTAGTTCATTTTCTATATTGAGCCGTTGTACGCTTTTGGTTTTTTAAGGGTGAAAACTACCCCTAATTGTAAAAAAAATAAAATAACATATTAAACTTTATATTGTCAACATTTGGTTCTTATTACTTACATAATGATTGTTTTATGCTTTAAGATATAATATAATATTTCAACCCTTAAAACCACCCTTGTTGGAGCTACATATAAAAAATTTACTTATCCTAAAAGAATAATTTCGGCTTGCATCGATTTACATAAAAATTTGCGATTAGGATCATTTCAACCTGTAGTTAATTTTCTATATCATGCTTAAGGGCGTTGATTATTTTTAGGGGTGTAAACTACCCCTTATTGTCAAAAATTATATAAAAACATTGTAAACTTTAATATGGGTAAAATGTGGTTTTGATTGGTTAAATAATGATTGTTTTATACTTCAGGATATAATATCATAATATTTCAACCCTTAAAAACCACCCTTAATAACATTACAGTTTTTATAAGTATATATTTTAATAGATCTATACAAAAAAAAGTAGAATTAAAGAATTACAACAACATTTATTTAATACACAAAAATACGAATTTAAAAATATGTACAAATACAAATACAAATAGTTTTTTAGTTATCTTCCAGTATACGAACCGATTGTGTGGTATTATACATACATTGAAAATTATCCATAAGCGGACTATCCGAATTTTTCGAAAAATAAATTCGTTTTATAAACACAGCTCCTCCAGTTTTGGCGATAAAAAGTTTTTTCAAAAACGACTTTGTAGAATTTTTGAAGGGTTATGAGACTGTGTAAACTAAATTCCATAAGATCCCTTAGTTTTTAATTAGGGTGGCTTTAAAGGGCTCGAATAAGGGGGTGCTTGCTCGTAAATAGAGGTTTTAAACAGCTATATCTCGCTAACTGTACTGTAATGAAAATCTGTGCACAAGGTAATTTTAGTTATTAAAAAAGCTACAATTTAGTAGTTTATCATTTTTTTCGTTTCTCCAGTATTTTCGGAGATATTTTAAAGTAAAAGGTAAAAAATGGGAAATTCCAAAAAATTAATTTTTCTTTAAACTCCAATTTTTCTAAAATTAGGCGTTTTAAATAGGTCAAACTTCTTGGGTGTATTGATAATCCAAATATAAAAGGAATTACGGAAAGATGAAGACCATTTTTTAATTAGGAGGGTAGGTAGGGGCTTGTTTTCACTGATTTTTTTCATAGAGAAAAGCAGGTACCGACCTTTTTTTGATCATAAGTCGCTTAATTTTTAGGTTAGAAACTTTTTATTGTTTTTTTTTTTGAAAGGCCTAACTGTATGCTTGAAAAAATATTATTTAAGTTTTCCTCGAAAAATGCAAAATTTTTCCGTTATTTTAATTTGAATATTTCAACTTATGCATTTGATGAAAAAAGCTAACTTTCAACATGCCGTATCTCGGTTTGTATTGGTCTTAAAGATTTTACAGAAAAAGAATTTGGTTTGTGTTACTAAAAGATACAATTTTGATATCTACATTTTTTTTGATTAAATGCGTATTTTTCGAGGTATTCTCAAAAAACCCTCTAAAAAAGTCGATTTTTTCATCGAAAAACTGTTACCTTCAAGCGCGAATAACTCGAAAAATATTAGTTTTATAAAAAAAATGTAAAAAACATGTTTTTCTTAGAATTACTTTTTACATCGGTTTGCATGGTTAAAATGTAATAAAAAATTCCCGCCCCCGAGATGGGGTGGCAACCACCCCCAAGGTTTTAGCGTACAGCGGCATGGTATAGAAAATGATCCTTGGACTATTCTTTACCTTCTTTAAAAATTTCAAGTAAATCCATGCTGGACGAAAAAATTGCGAGCCAAAATGCTTCATTTCCTCGACTATTACTGATTTTTTGTTATTAATTTTAGACCATAAACGTAACTTGCCCTGAATCAACTTTAACAAAGGACGAACCCTCGGAAAAGCCCCATATTTCTAACGTAAGTTAAAGAATTATTAGGTTAATAATTAGCAGTCATTGGGAATCCCTTTTGTAATCTTTTAATTAATTTAAATTGTTTAAATTTAGTTTTAAAATGTACTTTTTTACAGTCTTACTTTTAATTTTTTAGATCGAAACTAATAATTCCATTGTTGCCCTTTCACATAGAAAAAAGAGTTTGGGATAAAAAGAATTTCTGTCCAATTTGTTTCGTAGAAGTGAGTCATTTTGCAAGACATTTGGAAAGAAAACATGATGACGAAAGTCGAGTAAAAAAGATTTTATCTTTTCCAAAAGGATCTAATGAAAGGAAAACCTTATGGGATTATTTACGCAAGGAAGGAAATTTTCATTTGTTTAGAGAAGAAAAAAAAGTGGTGGCTGTTCGAAGGCCTACGGAAGCCCAAGCATTAGACTTTGACGATTTTGTTGTTTGCGAAAACTGTTCTGGGGTGTACAAAAAATTTTTTTCTATAAGCATGCTAAAAATGCCAAGAAAAACACTGGTACAAAGTGTGGGCGACTAAATGCCTTAACTCAATCCCAAACATTTTCAGCGGATTCTCGCTGCCAAAACAGTTTTTTATCACAGTCAAGATTAAAGAAAGAGGTATTTTGCATTATGAAAGCAGATAAAATAAGCGCCACCTCAAAAAATGATATTTTTAATATGTTTATTCGGGGAAACCCATCTTAAAAAACATAAAAGAAAGCAAATTGTAACAGTAGCAACAAAATGAGAGAATTAGCAAGACTTTTGATTGCTCTTAGAGAGTTCACACCTGTTCAGAACCTAATTGATGCTATGAAACCAGAATTATTTGACGATTTAGTTACGGCCACAAAAGTAATTTCGGGATTTAGCAATGCCGATAAAAGCTTTAAATCTTCTTCATTAGCACTTCATATGGGTACCACTTTAAAACAAGTATGCGATATAACTAATCGAATGATTTTAAAAAAATTTCCATTCTTTACCTTTAAAAACCCTAATGAGGAAAAAAAGCATTCCAGATTTTAAAACATTAGAGACCAGTTGGGCCAATGAAATTTCTTCATTAGGCCTTAAAACAATAAAAGAACGGCAATGGGAAAACCCCAAATACTGCCGGTGACAAGTGAAGTAATTAAGTTTAATAGTTTTGTCAAAAATCAGGTTGAAGACAGTGCCAAAAAATTAAACAAACTTTTAGAAAAGAAGGGGAAACAAAATGACAAAAATAATTTACTTCCTTTATATAAAACCTTAGCAAAAGGAGTAATGGCCCTTCTTTTAATACTAAATAGAAAACGCATCGGTGAGATTCAATACCTTGAAATTTCTACTTACAAAAGATCATTTGCGGACCCCAGTGTTCAACAAGAAATTGCTGAAAGTTTAACTGTTTCAGAAAAACTATTGTGTAGAAACTTTTAGAAGAATTATTTTATTTTAATTTCTCCTTTTTTAAACGAGAAAATTGAGCTGATGATTAAAATAAGAGAAAAAATAAAATTAATTCCAAAAGATAATAAATACATTTTTGCAAATCCCAATTCGTGGAAAGGTTGGTTTCATAGAACAAGTGTAATTAAACAATTTGCAAAAAGCTGTGGGGCAAAGGATCCCAACTCTCTAACTTCTACCGAATTTCGAAAACAGACTGCAACAATTTTACAGATTATGGATATTCATAATACTGACATGGAACAATTAGCCACTTTTATGGGTCATACAAAAAAAACCATGAAGAATGGTATAGGTAAGCCAACCTTGTTAAAACGGTTTATTATTATATTAGCATAATTAATAGTTGTAATATTTTTTTAGACTTCCTCAAGATCTATACCAGACTGCAAAAATAGCCAAACCAATGATCGCTTTAAATAAAGGTGATGTTAATATTTACAAAGGAAAGAGCTTAGACGATATCAATATAGAAGAAAATGACTACTTGGAAATTGAAAACATAGAAACAGAAGTAAATGAAATAAATGAAAAGGTAGGATTAGTGTACTCGCATTGGTAATTGCCTAAAAGTTTAATAATCCATTTTTTAAAATTAACAGAGCCTACTCATTCTTGGAGTCCTAAAAGTAATTGTAGCGATGTAACTGACGAAAAAATTGAACAAGCTAATAAAAATGGTAGGTAAAAGATTATTATAAACGAAGTCTTAAAAAATCATTACAATAAATATTATAAATGAAAAAAAAAGATGAGTAGCTCCTAACTCTTAAAGCAGTTTTCTACTTAAAAGTAACAAATAAATAATTATTATTAATCTGCAGAAAAAGTTTCGTCGAAGGGTAAAAGAAAGTTATCTACCGATGAAATGACGCATCCAATGCAAAATAATAAAGGTAAAGAAGTTTTAATAAGAGTATATCGAAAAAATGCATGAAAGATTTTATTTTTTTAGTTACAAAAAGAAAGCCAACTACTGAAAAAACCGAAAGCAGTTCAAATGGTAATTTCTTTAGATAACTATTACTCTGCTACTCGTAATACAATTGTTTTAATTTAATAATATATTTGTTACCTAATACGATTTAAAAAATATTTATTCGTAAAAAACTCTAATATAATAATTTTATTCGTAAAAGGACAATTACCTGCTTTTGTTAAAATTAAAAATGCTTTCCAAATTATATAACTAATTAAGGGCACATTTTTTGTATTAATTTTTATGTATTATTTTTTTATGTATTAACTCTTTTTAGCGATTGCAGGCACCGATGGACCGAAAAGGACAAACAAACGATGCTTAAATACTTTACAAGATTCATAAAAGAAAAAGAGTTCCGAAAAAAGCAGACGTACAGGAATTTAAAAAAAAAATAAAGCTGGAGAAAACTTTAAATCAATTGATGGGGTAAAAATTAAAACGTTTGTTTACAATTCTTACAGAATGTAGTTTTTGTGAAGTTTTTATTAAATAACGTGTTTCTAAACATTTGTGTTTTAATTCGATTTCGTTTGATATATATTTTTCGGTAAAAATTCATTTAATCTAGCAAATCAGATTTTTAACAAAACTATGATTAATAAAATAGTATCTTATATTATATAAAATTCTTGTGTCATAAAGTACGTTCCCAAACTCCTCTGAAACGGTTCGACCGATTTTTATCCCCCTAGATGATAAGGGTTGTCCACCCCTAAAACATTTTTTTGGTCTTGTATTTTATTATCTTTTTATAATATGGATTAAAAAATACATACAACTTTAAATTTTTTCATCGCACAAACGTTATTTTTCCAACTTAGCGGTAAATACAAAATCCCACCGAATACAACCAATACTTAATCAATAATCTGGTGAAAAGTAGCCTGCTGACAAAATATAATCAGTCCCGCGATTCTGTTTCTCGGCTACACGATTTACGCCGTCTTTAAATATGGCGGAGGACAGTCGTTCTTTTGGAATCGCGTCCCTGGCTAAAATAACGTTCAAATGAAATTTCTTTCGTAAATTATAACAAAGCAATGTTGCCGGGTTTTGGGTCTCGCATATAATGTTTGATCAATCTGGGTCTCGGATGGACATACAGCTTACATACAGTCTACCTGTGCGCCGCCTGTGGTGCGTTTCTATGAACTAAATTTCATATATTTTGCGATAGCAAACAGACTTCCGAGTCCAAAAAAAAATTTTTGTTGATCAGTTTTTTTTGATAAGTTGGACCTTCTGCAACCGATATACACGATAAAACCATGCGAGTCCCGCTGAAGGGTCTCGCATGGTCAAAACGGGTCTCAGACGGTGCGCAGCATATGGCAAAATGGGACTCACATGGCCGGTGTGTACGTCTATATATATATATATATATATATATATATATATATATATATATATATATATATATATATATATATATATATATATATATATATATGAGGTCTCTAGATCCAGCAGAAGCAGAGTTGTAACTAATGAAAAATAGGTTCATACTCGTCAAATTATAAATCGAATATTTAACGTAAAATGACCAAAAATAAAGCTCTTTTTGGGAAAAACTATTTACAGCATTTCCAAAGTGTTTAAAAAATATTTACTTTTAAGTTTCTACCATCAACAGTAAGAGCAAGTTGCGCTCAAAATAAAATTGGTCCCTTTTTTGGTAAAAAAAAATCATAAAAACCACCCCTAATTAGCATCCCAAATAAAATTAATCAGCACCACTTCACAAGTTGTTTTACTCGTATATACAGGGTGTCCAGAGACTCTACCGACAAACGAAGACAGGAGATTGCTCAGATAATTTTAAGACAATTTAACCCAATTCACCTAGTCCGAAAATGCTTCCTAAGGGAGCTAGAGCTCTTTGAAGATGGCGTCTTTTAATTAGTTTTTCTTAAATACCTTCAGAACGCTTTTAGTTAGAAAAACGAAAATTGGTACACATTTTTATCTTCCAGCGATAAATCGATTCCATCTATTGTGAATTTCTAGTACCAGTTATAAGCAACCAGGGAACCAGGTTTTGGGTGGGGCAACGGTTATTTTATCGCATAACTTTTTTCTCTTTAACTTTTAAGTATTTTTGATACTGGATTATTAAATTGTGAGGTATTCTAGTACTAAAAGATGCTCTTGCTTTAAGTCGGTAGGACACACCGTTTTCTAGAAAAATAGATTTGAAAATTTTTCGTTTCCCGAAATTGAAAAAAAAATGAAAAATTTTTTCAAAAAACGACGGTGTATTTTACCAACTTGACGCAAAAGTAACTTGTAGTACTGGAATACCTCATAATTTAATAATCTAGTGTCAAAAATTCTTGAAAATTTAAGACAAAAAAGTTAATGAACTATTTTAAATGGGAAATAAGCCACAATTTTACCAAAAAAATGAATTTAACCTTTCGACGCCCAAGTCGGGTGTCGTTGTCAAAATACAAAATAATACTAAATAAACAAAAATGTTGTTGCTTAGTAAAAAATTCTTCTAATAATTTATTTAATCTGACTCGTTTATATAGGCAATTCAGGCATGTATTATACATTTTAAAGTAGAAGACTTTAAAATGATATTGCCAATATTGATGAGTTGCGTTCCTGGGACGACTTTACTAAAAGATAATTCATTCGATTACATGAAATCAACCCCAACTCAAGAATATCCGCCACAAAAAATCATAGCATGTGATCTGTCTTTAAAAAGACAACAAATGCAACGATGGCAGTAAAATTCTCGCGCTAGAGATTCCATAGTAAATCACAAGGGAAAACCAGGAAAAAACCTCGTGATGCTATCCCGACATCGTAAGTATTTGGGCTTACATTTACTTTACTCTCAAAACTAATACCAAATTCTGACTTTAATGTATGTATGCTATTTTAAATTATAAATAATATTAATAATACATAGATATTATATAAATAAAACTAAAATATAAATATGTACCAACTCGATATGTTAATGACTTACTAATCGTGGTATTTTCTTTCTATTGACTTCCTCTTTTAGTATGGGTAACCACATCCTACTGCATTCTACCGAGGAATTTGCGACACAATTGTTTTCATTTAGCATAATTAGAGCCGCTTCTTTGATTTTTTTCTTTTGACTCTCTGTTTCTTTCAGGACTATACTTGAATCTCTCCACTGAACTCTATGTTCATTATCCCATGCGTGTTGACCTATTTGAGATCTATCAAATTCTTTATTTTTAATATAAGACTGATGTTCACTTATTCTAACGTCTAATGATCTTGATGTTTCACCTAAATAAAATTGTTCGCATTCACAAGGTATTTTATAAACACAATTCTTTCTTCTTTCTTGTTCATTGTTAGGTTTAGTTTTAGATAATAATAATAATAATAATAATAATAATAATAATAATAATAATAATAATAGCCTGTGGGAGTTTTTTGTCAGTTCTTCTATCAGGCGCGGCCCCCTGCGAATGGGGGATGCTTTCTGGGTATTCGTAGCGCCAATACCCAGAGAGTAGCAGGGATACTTGCCGTGGAACAAAAACTGACACCTGGCAGTAGGTATAAAATGCACACCCATGAGAATGGAGATAAATAATTTATGTTTAGGATCGCTGCCTGGGGATCGCCAGGGCACGTCTGGAGCCGGCGCTGGACGTGACAGCATGCGGGACGTCGGTGGCAGGGTGTTGAGGAGGCGGGCCCCTGTCATACAATCAGCTACAGCCCAACCACAACCACAACTACAAGCGAGCCAAACAACAACAAGAGCTCCACCCGCCGAAGGTGCTGCGCTGGATCATCAGCCGGCGCTCACTCAAGCGGGACGACCGAGGCAGCGCATGAAATGGACTGTGTCCATTAATGAAAACATTTTGCGCTTCTATTACAAGGTGACAAACCTCGGTCAAGAAACAATCGGCTACCGACAACAGCTGTATGCCGAATTTTGCAGGACATACCCAGATATTCAAGTATCGGAGCAAAGAGTATCAGATCAATACCGGGTAATCATAAGGAACAACCTTATCCCAGAGACTAGACGCAATTCGATCAAAAGCGAAGTCGAACGGGAGATTAATAACCAAGAACAAGTTTTAGATCAAGTCCCTAATGAAATCCTCGATGAGCAGACTCCTGAGATTCCCATGCCAGAAACTCAACCTGATAATACACAGCAGGAAAACAACGAGTTGCGCGATAGTCTAGCAAACGAAATGGCTCGTGCCGTACAAGAGTTTAATGGAACAAACCCACTTAGCAGACCACCGCTTCCACGAATAAACTCTTGTAAGAAACTAGGTGCGCTGTTACAAATTGTGAACACTGAAGTCCTACCCAACTATGTCGTAGAAGCTCACACGTTGGAATATTTGCATATGCTAATCTACTGTGCAGCAACAGCAATTGCTAATGTAATGGGCGTTAAGATCAGAACACGACGGGTTACTAATAACGAAAGAACTGGTAACAGAATTGCACCCTGGGAAAAAAGACTGCTCGGAAAGATCGAATTATTACGTAAGGATATTGGTATAGTCACAGAATACATACGAGGTGTAACAAGTAGAAAAGTCATCAGAAGAGCTGAAGAAATAATGCTGACTACCGCAAGACACTCAAGATATGATCCAGAAAACAACACAGCCCATCAGTGTCTGGACACATTAAAACAAAAGCTCTCCGTTTATTCAGGACGACTAAGGAGGTACAAAGTTAGTAACAACCGCAAAAGCGACAATGCTCTTTTTGAAAGTTCTGAAAAGGCGTTCTATCGAAAACTCAATTCCACTGTAGAACGTGTTGATAAGACTTACCCAAGCAAGGAAGAAATTCATGAGTTTTGGGGAAATCAATTTTCCACGCCAGCTGCTCTTAACAACAATGCTGGATGGATAGAAGAAACGACACAAAACTGCCAACACTACATTACCACCCTTTACGAACCCTTCACTACTGAAGAAGTCTCAAATACCATCAAAGAGCTTCACAACTGGAAATCTCCTGGACCAGACGGAGTTCAAAACTTTTGGCTCAAGAAGTTTTGGAGTGTTCATGAATGCTTATCAACACTAATTAATCATGTTATTTCTAATCCGCAGGATATACCATCATTCCTAACTCAGGGAACCACTTATTTAATTCCGAAAGATCAAAATAACACTCAAGATCCAGCCAAGTACCGCCCAATTACTTGTCTTCCAACTTTGTACAAATTGGTCACATCCTGTGTAGCCCGGCGTATCTACCAACACTGTGCTCTGAACAATATCATAGAGCCTCAACAGAAAGGATGCGCTAAGGGTTCCATGGGTTGCAAAGAACAACTCATCATCGACTCAGTCATTTCTAACCAGGCATATTCCAAAAAGAGGAATCTTTTTACTGCCTTCGTTGATTATAAGAAGGCCTTTGATTCAGTGCCGCATGAATGGCTTATAGATATATTGAGAATATATAAAGTCGATGATAATATAGTCACCTTTTTGGAGCATATAATTACGGAGTGGAAGACTAGAATTCACCTACAAATACGTGAAAATAACATCGAAACTGAAAATATCGCAATCAGCCGGGGCCTGTTTCAAGGAGATTCGTTGAGTCCACTGTGGTTCTGTTTAGCTATGAACCCATTATCTCAGCTACTGAACTCCACAGACGCAGGTTTTAGCATCAAAAATAACAACAATGTGGTGGCGAAGCTTAATCATTTATTGTATATGGATGATTTGAAATTATTGGCTTCCACTCGAAACCAACTCGATGAGATGCTAAAAACTGTAGAAACTTTTTCTAATGATATTAGCATGCACTTCGGACTAGACAAGTGCCGTATTTTAAATATAGTCAGAGGAAAAGTACAGCCCGGAGGATTCGATATGCAAAATGGCCAGAACATCGAGGCCATGGGTGAAAACGATATGTATAAATATCTTGGAGTAAAGCAAGCGCGGAGAATTGACCATAAACAAATGAAAACAGAGATAACTACTGAGTTTATACGAAGGGTAAAACAGCTGCTTCGCTCACACCTTAATAGTAGAAATTTGTTTAAGGCACTAAACACCTACGCATGTTCCGCGCTTAGCTATTCATTCGGCATTGTTAAGTGGACAAAAACGGACATAGAAAATCTTCAGCGAAAAGTAAGAACGCACCTCACAAAGGCACAAAAACACCATCCAAAAAGTGCAGTAGAAAGAACGACATTACCACGGAATTTAGGAGGAAGAGGACTTATGGATATAGGTGAGCAATTAGACAAACAAATTGCTAATTTAAGATCTTATTTTCAGATGCAGGCTGAAACATCTACTCTACATCGCGCTATCTGCGCAGTAGATGACACAACACCGATAAAACTGAGGGAAGCAGAACTTCGCATAAACCACCTTACTAAGGACGAAAAAGTGCGCGCCTGGATGGGTAAACCTCTGCACGGGCGACATCCCAATGAGGTCAGCCAAGATTATGTCGACAATATAGCGTCGAACTACTGGTTGACATCAGGAAAGATGTTCCCTGAAACGGAGGGTTCATTACTGGCCATTCAGGATCAGGTTATACCAACCAGAAATTACCTGAAATATATCATCAAAGACCCTCATGTTCAAAACGACAGATGCCGATATGGATGTCAAGCCCAAGAAACCATCCAACATCTTACAGGGGGCTGCCAGGCATTTGCTGCAACTGAGTACAAGGAACGGCATGACGCAGTGGGAAAAATCCTTCATCAGGAGATAGCTATCAAGCTGGGACTTCTCCAAACCGACCATCTCCCATATTATCAATACGTCCCTGAGAGTATGCTTGAGGATGGCAACTACAAGCTATACTGGGACCGCACTGTGCTCACAGACCAAACAGTGGCGCATAATAGACCAGATCTCGTATTAGTCAATAAATTAACCAGACAAACAACCCTCATTGATGTGACGATTCCTAACAACAATAATCTACGTACTAAATTTACTGAAAAGATCGCCAAGTACAGAGATCTGGAAATTCAAATACGGAGACAATGGAGAATGCAAAGTACGCAGACGATACCGATTATTATGTCTACTACTGGAGTCATTCCGAAGACCCTCCTCGAAAGCATAAAAAAGCTGGGTCTTAATGAACATCTCTATAAGACCATGCAGAAAGCAGTACTACTCGCAACGGCCAGATGTGTACGAAAATTTTTGGGAGATACACCTGCATACCAAGTCACCTAGGGCTCGATAACACGGAAAGAGTCCCACCAGAGCTCAATCCTTTTGATACCGTAGGTATCTGGGATGAGTCAATTTTCCCCTTAGAGGGAGTGTGAGCCGTATGGCTAAATCTGGATAATAATAATAATAAGGATTTAATTTCAAGGAGACTCGTTGAGTCCACTGTGGTTCTGTTTAGCTTTGAACCCCCTTTCCCAACTATTAAACTCCACTGACTCAGGTTTTAGCATTAAAAGCAATAATACTGTAGTAGCGAAGCTCAATCATCTGTTGTATATGGATGATTTGAAATTAATGGCTTCCACTCGAGAACACCTAGAAGAGATGCTAAAAACTGTAGAAACATTCTCTAATGATATTAGTATGCAGTTCGGTCTAGACAAGTGCCGTGTTTTGAATATAGTCAGAGGAAAGGTACAGCCCGGTGGATTCGATATGCAAAATGGCCAGAACATCGAGGCCATGGGCGATAACGATATGTACAAATATCTTGGAGTAAAGCAGGCGCGGAAAATTGACCATAAGCAAATGAAAACTGAGATAACAACTGAGTTTATAAGAAGGGTAAAACAATTGCTTCGTTCACAGCTTAACAGTAAAAATTTGTTTAAGGCACTGAACACCTACGCTTGTTCCGCGCTTAGCTATTCATTTGGTATTGTTAAGTGGACAAAAACGGATATAGAAAATCTTCAGCGAAAAGTACGAACACACCTCACAAAGGCACAAAAACACCACCCTAAAAGTGCAGTAGAACGAACGACATTACCCCGGTATTTAGGAGGAAGAGGACTTATGGATATAGGTGAGCAATTAGATAAACAGATTACTAATTTAAGAACTTATTTTCAGATGCAGGCTGAGACATCTACTCTACACCGCGCAATCTGCGCAGTAGATGACACAACACCGATCAAACTGAGGGAACCAGAAATGCGCATAAACCACCTTACTAAGGACGAAAAACTGCGCACCTGGATGGGTAAACCTCTGCACGGGCGACATCCCAATGAGGTTAGCCAAGACTATGTCGACAATACAGCGTCGAACTATTGGTTGACATCAGGAAAGATGTTCCCTGAAACGGAGGGTTCATTACTGGCCATCCAGGATCAGGTTATACCAACCAGAAATTACCTGAAATATATCGTCAAAGACCCTCAGGTTCAAAACGACAGATGCCGATATGGATGTCAAGCCCAAGAAACCATCCAACATATTACAGGGGGCTGCCAGGCATTTGCTGCAACTGAATACAAGGAACGGCATGACGCAGTGGGAAAAATCCTTCATCAAGAGATAGCTAATAAGCTGGGACTTCTCCAAACGGACTATCTCCCATATTATCAATACGTTCCTGAGAGTATGCTTGAGGATGGCAACTACAAGCTATACTGGGACCGCAGTGTGCTCACAGACCAAACAGTGGCACATAATAGACCAGATCTCGTACTAGTTAATAAATTAACAAGACAAACAACACTAATTGATGTGGCGATACCTAACAACAATAATCTACGTAGTAAATTTACTGAAAAGATCGCCAAGTATAGAGATCTGGAAATTCAAATACGGAGACAATGGAGAATGCAAAGTACCCAGACGATACCTATTGTTATGTCTACTACTGGAGTCATTCCGAAGACCCTCCTCGAAAGCATAAAAAAGCTGGGTCTCAATGAACATATTTATAAGACCATGCAGAAAGCTGTACTACTTGCGATGGCCAGAAGTGTAAGAAAATTTTTGGGAGATACACCTGCATTCCAAGTCACCTAGGGCTCGATAACACGGAAAGAGTCCCACCAGAGCTCAATCCTTTTGATACCGTAGGTATCTGGGATGAGTCAATTTTCCCCTCAGAGGGAGTGTGAGCCGTATGGCTAAATCTGGATAATAATAATAGCTTTATTGCCCAACAGTTTCCCATTTATAGGACAAATACAGAAAAAAAAATAATCATATAATTCATTAGTATAACATCTACAAAGTAATAGTAGAGACCTAATCTAAGTGAAGAGAAGCCATTTTTAACAAATCATTAAGTGAGCACGAAAAAATATCACAATGATTGCAAATACTATTATAATTCTTACACATGACAAAAAGAGGCGATTTAACTAATATATTTGTTCTTGCTCTTGGACACTTAAATAAAACGTTTGATCTAGATCTAACTCGAGGAACGTTGAAATTAATTTGTGCTAATAAATCACTACAGTCAATACTGTTATGTAATAATTTATACAAAAATGTTAATGAACTAATTTCTCTCCTTAATTCTAAACTAACCATGTCAACTCTACAACATAATGTATTATTATCACATCCACGGTTAGGATAGATTTCATCAATTTTAAATATCAGATATTTTATAAGTTTTCTCTGTACTTTTTCAATATCTTTTGTATAACAATTATATATAGGATACCAAACTAAACTGCAATATTCTAATTTTGGACGTACTAGAGAATAGTATAATAATTTTATTGGTGTTATGTTGGTGAAGTTTCTGCAATTCCTAATAATGAAACCGTACATTCTCATAGCTTCAGAAACTTTTTGTTCAATATGCAAATTGAAAGTTAACTTGCAGTCAAAAATGACACCTAAGTCTTTGAGGCTATTACATTTTTCCAAAACAGAGTTCTGAATTATATAGTTAAAGTTAACTGTCGTCAATTTCCTGCAAAAACTCACTACTTTACATTTTGCAGAATTTAATAGTAGTTTGTTATTAGTACACCATGTATCAATAGCAGTTAAGTTACGCTGAAGTTCTAAACAATCGCCAATAGTGTCGATCTTACAGAAAATTTTCAAGTCGTCCGCAAAACACAATTTTTTACAGTTAATTTCTTGAAACAAATCATTAATATAAAGTAAAAATAATAACGGTCCTAGATTGGAGCCTTGCGGTACACCAGACTTAGACAGAGTTAAATCTGACTTAAAGCCATTATAGAATACATACTGTCTCCTTCCTATTAAATAACTACCAAAGAATTTAATTAAATTAACAGAAAATCCTAAATTTGATAACTTGGATAATAAATACGGATGAACCACCTTATCAAATGCCTTCGAGAAATCTGTATATACGACATCAATTTGTCCTTGTTCATCTAATACTTCAGAAATAAATTGTGTCATCACTACCAGGTTTGTGACGGTAGATCGTTTATCTATGAATCCGTGTCGAAAAGGTGCAATATAGCCGCGAACACACGGATATATACGATTATAAAGAACAATCTCGAAAATCTTTGAGAAGTTACACAACAGAGAGACAGGTCTGTAATTAGATATATCAGATAGAATAGGTCTCAATGTGTTTGTTGTTTTGAATGTTGTTGAAATGTTGAATTTATTTCCTATTGTTTTAAGTTTCTCGGATAGTCCTTTTATATATGGTATTGATATTTTCCTCGTATTATTTCTTGTGGATGTTATAGGATCCCGTTCTACGTTGTTCTGTTCCATTCGATCCAATCTTGACAATTCCTTATTTATAAACGATAAAGAATAATCATTTTTTAATAAAACAGATGTTAACAAATGTTTTTCTTGTAAAAATGAATTTTCGTTAGAACAAGTAATTTTGGCTCTATCATATAAGGATTTAATGATTCCCTTTTTAACGTTGATGTTGTGATTTGATTTGTAATTGAGATATCTGTTAGTGTGTGTTGGTTTCCTATACACTTGAGTCTCATATCCAGTATCGTTCTTTGAGACTAAAACATCGAGGAAAGGTAAAGTGTTATTACATTCCTTTTCCATTGTAAATTTTATTGACTCTTCTTGATCGTTTATAATATTTAGGAATGTATCCAAAAATTCTGATCTATGAGGCCATATTGAAAACACATCATCTACATATCTCCACCATACTGTGGGTTTTAAATTTTGTTTAGAAATAATATTAGTTTCGAAATCCTCCATAAATATATTAGCCAATAATGGAGATAAAGAAGAGCCCATTGCTAGACCAAAATTTTATTTATAGAATTCATTATTTAGTTGAAAATAGGTATTATTAGTACATAATGTTAATAACTCCATTATAGCTGATACTGGATATGAGACTCAAGTGTATAGGAAACCAACACATACTAACAGATATCTTAATTACAAATCAAATCACAACATCAACGTTAAAAAGGGAATCATTAAATCCTTATATGATAGAGCCAAAATTACTTGTTCTAACGAAAATTCATTTTTAGAAGAAAAACATTTGTTAACATCTGTTTTATTAAAAAATGTTTATTCTTTATCGTTTATAAATAAGGAATTGTTAATGTCAAGATTGGATCGAATGGAACAGAACAACGTAAAACGGGATCCTATAACATCCACAAGAAATAATACGAGGAAAATATCAATACCATATAAAAAAGGACTATCCGAGAAACTTAAAACAATAGGAAATAAATTCAACATTTCAACAACATTCAAAACAACAAACACATTGAGATCTATTCTATCTAAAATTAAACCTAACAATGAACAAGAAAGAATAAAGAATTGTGTTTATAAAATACTTTGTGAATGCGAACAATTTTGTTTAGGTGAAACATCAAGACCATTAGACGTTAGAATAAGTGAACATCAGTCTTATATTAAAAATAAAGAATTTGGTAGATCTCAAATATGTCAACAAGCATGGGATAATGAACATAGAGTTCAGTGGAGAGATTCAAGTATAGTCCTGAAAGAAACAGATAGTAAAAAGAAAAAAATCAAAGAAGCGGCTCTAATTATGCTAAATGAAAACAATTGTGTCGCAAATTCCTCGGTAGAATGCAGTAGGATGTGGTTACCCATACTAAAAGAGGAAGTCAATAGAAAGAAAATACCACGATTAGTAAGTCATTAACATATCGAGTTAGTACATATTTTATATTTTAGTTTGATTTATATAATATCTATGTATTATTAATATTATTTATAATTTAAAATAGCATACATACATTAAAGTCAGAATTTGGTATTAGTTTTGAGAGTAAACTAAATGTAAGCCCAAATACTTACGATGTCGGGATAGTATTACGAGGTTTTTTCCTGGTTTTCCCTCGTGATTTACTATGGAATCTCTAGCGCGAGAATTTTACTGCCATCGTTGCATTTGTTGTCTTTTTAGAGACAGATCACATGCTATGATATTTTGTGGCGGATATTCTTGAGTTGGGGTTGATTTCATGTAATCGAATGAATTATCTTTTAGTAAAGTCGTCCCAGGAACGCAACTCATCAATACTGGCAATATCATTTTAAAGTCTTCTACTTTAAAATGTATAATACATGCCTGAATTGCCTATATAAATGAGTCAGATTAAATAAATTATTAGAAGAATTTTTTACTAAGCAACACCATTTTTGTTTATTTAGTATTATTTTGTATTTTGACAACGACACCCGACTTGGGCGTCGAAACGTTAAATTCATTTGTTTGGTAAAATTGTTGCTTATTTCCCATTAAAAATAGTTTATTATAAAAATGCCACAAGGAAATAGCTTCAGAACAACGTTAAGATTTTTGGTATGACTAAGAATGTTTAAGTTATTATGAAAAAAAAGCATTTTTTTTCAA
The DNA here is from genome assembly GCF_917563875.1 of Diabrotica virgifera virgifera. Taxonomy (NCBI): domain Eukaryota; kingdom Metazoa; phylum Arthropoda; class Insecta; order Coleoptera; family Chrysomelidae; genus Diabrotica; species Diabrotica virgifera. The sequence goes on from NC_065450.1 coordinate 21,870,309, forward strand.
AATTAAAAATTAAAAAAAGTTTTAATATTTTAATGAAACTTACAAATCATATAAATAATACATAAGTAAAGCAACTTATAAAGCTGTAATGATTAAGTTCATTTGAGATGCTCATTAGGGGGTGATTGTCCCGTTTTTTTTTACTAAATAAAAAGGAATCAACTTTATTTTAAGCGTAACTTGCTTACTTTTGATTGCTTACTTTTTTAAAAAACAAAAATAAAGAATTTTTTAAATACTTTGAAAGAGTTCGAATGAGTTTTCCTAAAAAATGCTTCATTTTTTGGTTATTTCACGTTGAAATATTAGATTTGGAATTTGACGAATATTAGCCTATTTTTCATTAGCTACAACTCCGCTTTTACTAAGTTTAGAGACCTCATACATACACCATTTTTTTCATTTTTTTATAAGCTACAGTTTTGCTAAGAATATTTTTTTGATAAAATGCTTAGATACTTTTTGAGTTATTTGTGAAAACCCGTCTAAAAACGTGTTTTTTGCTGTTGAAAAATGAACAAATTAACTCGAAAAATATTAACTCAGGTAAAGAATGCTATTGAACAAAAGTTACTTAGGATTAGTTAGTTTATCCATTTCCGAACTTATTTTGAACGTATATTTTTTCTCCCCGAGAAGGGGTGAAACTCACTCCTAGCACACATCGACACAATATCACTTTTTTCTTTGATATGCTAGCTACGTGTATGTCAAATTTCATGTCAATCAAGCGGTTCTTAAAATTTGTACTAAAAATGGACTATTACTTTTGGGTAGAATTTGAAATAGGTAACTTTTTTGTTTATAATCTTTTGTTTTGTATATAATCTTTCCCAAGTATGTTGGGTCAATCCGATCAATGGTGACCCGCGACTGTAAATCCTGTACGATTTTACACATAGGTATGCGAATAGAGCCGCGCGGTACATCTTTTCAATATGATCCAAGTCTTCGAAATGCCGCCCCTCTATATATTATTGAAACTTTACTTTTATTTTTAATGAAACTGTACAAAATAAACGAAAACTTTTATTTTAAAATCAAAACATACTGTAAATTAAATCAAATATTATGTATTAACATTACATTAAGTAACATTTACAAAAATTATAATTTTACCCTTCTGACTTTAATTTTGACAAACTCGTCAATCAGATTGTTGTAGTCTTGTGGGAATAGATAGGTGAGGTGTAGCAGCTTTTAGTGAGAACTCTATTGAAATAATCGCTAAATTTTTAGTTTTGTTTGTCTTATGGAGCTTCGTAAATAGTTTTTAATAATTTTTAATTTTGAAAATCTTACTTCCTTACTAGCTACTGAGACAAGAAGTGTTAATAAAATTCTTAGTGATACAACTACTTATTTATTTTTTTATTTATTAAGCGCAACAGGCTTTGTAGGCCTAGGGCTAAAATGTTTACATTTCTGATTACATAAATAACTTAATATAACTTTTAATATAACTTATAAATTTTATTTAATTACACTTTAGTCTTTTTATACACTCCTTCACCACCTCCCTCCATCTCCTTCTGTCCAATGCTAGTTCTTTCCATCTCTCAATGTTACTTTTCTTCAGGTCTTCGTACACAGTGTCCTTACATCTTCTCCTTGGCCTGCCTTTCCTTCTCTTTTGTATTGGTCTTCGCGAGAGTACCATTTTTGGCATTCTTTTACTTCCCATTCTCTCGATATGCCCCAAATATCGTATTCGCTGAGCTTTGATCGTCTTCGTGATCGTTGGCTTTTTATATAGTTCTTCCAATTCTTTATTGGTTCTTCTTCTCCACTGACCTTCTATTTTCACACCTCCATATTATTGCTCTTTGCATTTTTCTCTCTCATCTTTCTAAAAGGTCTGTTTCTGACTTTTTGAGTACGCATGTTTTGCTTGAGTATGTTACTGTGGGTCTGATAACAGTCTTGATACGTATTTGGATTTCATTAATGTGCGTAATGCTCCATATTTTTTAATTCCTGTAGCTTTGCTACTGCTTTTTGCTTTTATCTCCCCTTCCTCATGACCATTTTCATCTATTTTGGCTCCCAGATAAATAATTTCTTTAACTCTTTTGAACGAGTATGTTTTTTCTCCATCTATTTGTACCAAGAAGTTATTTTATTTTCTTTTTGGATCTCTCCCATTATCATATACTTTGTCTTTTCTTCATTTATTTTAAGTCCCAACTTTTTGGCTTCTATTATTATGTTTTTCAACTACATTGGGGTATAAAGAAATTAGGTCATCTTGGCACAAATAGTTCAAAACCTCTAAAGGTTTCATGGAGTATGATATTATTTGGGATATATCACGCAATTATTCTAGAAGATCATTTGCCTCTATATCAGATTCTTTTTTTAAGTATTGAATGAAGATTCATACAATGTTTTTCTAGTGTTTTATCATCTATTTCTCTCAATTTAAAAATATCATATAGAAATTTAAAATTTTTATTACCAGTTTCTAAAAGCCAAAATCGATCAATCAACAATCAAAGAATTAGCAGCAATGTCTAAAATATAGATGAACAAATTTCGAATATCATTTTCAGCTGGAAATTTGGAACTTATATCAAGATTTTCTACAAGTTCATTAAATTTTCATTTGGTCATTAGCCAAACTGTCTGTAACTTTTCATTTTTTCTATGGTTTCTGACAACATTTTTACACAATCTGACATTTTTTTTTTGATTTTACTGATTATGCCGCCCCCTTGTGATGCTGCCTGATGCGACTGCCTCGCCGCATCATAGCACGGCACGGCCCTGTGCGAAATATGTTCTTATAATTAGTTTATTTTATTAATTAAACGTTCAGGAAAAATATGAAACAAGAAAATAGATGTTTACAGATTATATACCTTATAATTATTATTTAAAGTTAAACATTGCATTTTTTTTGCACGTTGATACTAAAACTAACAAAATAATAATAGTAGGGGAGGAAAGTGTGCTAACTGTACATGTACCTGAGGGGTTTTGGGGACCTATTGGGTTGTGAAGAGTAGTTCCTAGAACCAAAAAAAGTTAAGTTTTCAATAAAGTGGGGGACTTTCCATTTTTTTATTTAATTTTCCACTTCCAACAATCGTTTTTTCCGATTATAGCGCCATCTATCCATAATTCAAGAAAAAAGTCTCGAATAAAAGTTACTTATTTTTACGTAAGAAATCAAAATCTTCAATAAAAATTGGAGGCTCCTATTTAAGATTTTAAAGTAACCCCCCATCCAAACTCAGGGGTCGTGTTTGATGCCATTCGATAGATTTTCCAAAAATATTGAATACGTGTATTTTACAGTTTTTAGATCTGATGTTTATTTCGCGAAGTATCGCGGGATTTGTATTTAGAATTTTAAATTTACCCCCTAACCCCCCTCCGTGGGGAGTCGTGTTTGGTATCATTCGATAGATTTTTGAAAGATTTTGAAAACGTATTTTTTTATTTTTTTATTTGACGTTCATTTCGCGAAATATTCGCTTTTTTGTGAAACTTTGTGACTCACCCATTTCCTTACGTCCCGCTCAAATCGTCAGATTTTTGAGATATACACTGTTTTGCAGGTATTTAACTTACCTTATCTTAATCTGACGATTTAGAGTTTTTCTAAGGATAGATTTTTTTTCGGACCCCTTAACGAACTCCCCTGTATTAAGAGCCAATATATGGTAGAGGTACATTTACAGGGTACAAGGTTTCTCCCAATGTGATAATCTGACGCGCTCGAGTAACTGCAAAAATCCCCGCTTGGCCTCCCATACTATAACAGAAATATTTAAAAAGCGCCAATCTGATTAAATACTTTTTTTCCAAATGCTTTATGTTCGTCATGTAAAAAAATAAATGAAAAATTAATCATTTTAGTCAAACTGTCAAAAAGTCTAGGGTGTTTTGTACATTGAAATTACTTGAAAATTTAAGTTTTCAAAAAAACAGTCGCCCTCACGCACAATGGTAGTAGGTCAACCGAGAGTACTGTAGAAAATAGGAGAATTCATAGCTGACGAGTGCTTGGGTCAATATTGACTTACCATACCAGTTGAGGGTTAAAGAACAAGTCAGTATTTTTAAAAAAGTCATCGGTTGAACGTTTTCATCTACAATGTGTAGTTTTTTCAAAATACCTAATGAAATTAATGAAAAATGTCATTTTTCTGTTTCTTCTTCTTCTTCTTCTTTCTAGAAAAACTCCTTATGCCCCTCAGGGGCATCGTAGGTTTTATTCATCCTCTATCCATATCTTCCATTTCTTGCGGTCCTTTGCTAACTTTTTCATTCGTTGATGTGTTTTTCCTTTTTCCTGTCCAATTTCTACAATCTGATCGATCCATCTCTTCCTTGACCTCCCTTTCCTTCTTTTACCATATCTTTTTGATTCCATCACCTGCTTTGGTAGTCTTCCCTGGTCCATTCTGTTAATGTGTCCATACCATTTTAATTTTCTTTTTTGTATCTTGGTTATTATCGATTCCTGTTTCAGTATTTGTCTAATATCTTCATTTCTTATTCTGTCCAGTTACGTTTTTCCTGCTATTATTCTTAGCTGCTTCATCTCCGCTGCGTTTATTGTACTGTCTATTTTTGCATTGTTTACCCATGTCTCACTTGCGTATATTAAAGTTGGTACAGAGATTGCGTTGTATACCTTCAGTTTTATTTCTTTATCTATTTCTTCCTTTCCAAATATTGTTTTATTTAGTGCATAGTAGACCTTATTTGCTTTTTTCGCTCTGTATGAGATTTCTTGATCTATCTTTCCATCCTCTGATATTATTACTCCAAGGTATTCAAACGTCGAGACTGCTTCTATTATTTCGTTTTTGCACCTAAATATCGTTTGGTTTATTTCTTCCCTTTTCTTTTGGGTTACTATCATGGTCTTCGTTTTCTTTACATTTACCTCCATTTTCAAATTTTCTATTTCCTCCACCCAGATATCGATTAATTTTTGCATTTTCTCTTTATTGTCTGCTATTATTACTAAGTCATCTGAATATAGTAATCCCTCCATTCTCACTGGTACTAAATTCCTGTACCCTATTGTTGACTGTAATTGCCTTGACCTTCTTTTAGTGCTCTTCATTACTCTATCCATTACTAATATAAACAAAACTGGACTGAGACTGTCCCCTTATTTTATTCCTCTCCTTAGGTTTATTACTGGCGATCTGTTTCCGTTTGTTTGTACTTTAGCAAGTACGTTTCTATATGTACTTTTTACCACGCTTACTATGTTTTGCGGAATTTGCAGATCTTCCATTACTGACCATATTACTTCTCTATTTATAGAATCAAAAGCAGCTTTAATATCTATAAACGTAATTCTTCTCTCTAAGTCTTCTCCTATTTCGTGTTTTCTTTCAATTATATTTCTCAGTACGTATATATTATCTGTTGTTCCTCTTTCCTTCCTAAAAGCCGCTTGTTCTTCATCTAGTTTTCCTTCCAGTTCTTTCCTGAGCTTCCTTTCTATTATCCCGGTGTAGACTTTATATGCCACTGATGATAAGTTATCACATTCCGCTTCATCTCCTTTCTTGTCTATTGGTATCAATAAATTTTCTTCCCAGTCTTTTGGTATCTTTTCTGTTCTCCATGCTTCCCTCAATATTTCCAGTAGCCAAAACTTGCCTCGTTGTCCCACGTACTTCATCATCTCCAGATCTATGTCATCGGCACCTCCCGCATTTCCAGTCTTTATTCTTGCCAATCCCTCTTCAATATCTTTGATATGAATTTCGTCTACTCGATTGTCCCTATCCTCTTCTCTTACCTGCTGTCCTCTCTTCTCATTTTGTTGGTTGCTTGCCTCGAATTTTTTGTCTTTATAATGATTATTCCATATGGTTAGTATGTCTTGTATGTTTGTTTTCAATTCATTTCGCTCATTTCTGATTCCCCTTATTTGTTTCCTTTTTGTTCCTTTCATGCTTCTTATTTTATTCCAAAACTGTTTATTGTTATTCCCAAAACCTTCGTTCAATTCTTCACCGAATTCCTTCCAGCTCTTCTTCTTCGCATCTTTTACTAGTTCTTTCACTATATTTCTCTGTCTTGCTCTTCATTTGTGTTTATGTATCGCTTCCACATTTCTTTCTTCTTTTTTACTGCTTGCTTTATTTCCTTATTCCACCATCCAGTTCTTTTATTATTCTTCCCATTCTTTCTTATTCCACATACTTGTTTTGCAGTGTTCCATAACGTGTCTCTTAATTTTTTCCATCTCTCGTCCATATTCCATATTTCCTCGTGTTTTTGCTTAAATGTTAAAAAACCATTAAGAGGTAAAAATTTCGATACCCACTAGATGGTACACCTTTTCTATTGACTTCTTCCAGTTATTCTATTTTAAGAAAAAAGGCCCAGTAATTTTTCGATTTTTAAATGCTTTGTTTCCCTCGTCTACTCTCCCCTAGACACGTATGAGGTATGTATATTCAAAATCTTTCGTACTATTTTATTTCTGTTAGATTTGTTTTCCGCTTCTTAAATATCTTCCGATACAATTCAGGAGCGAGAGAGCGAGGATAAAACTTTTGTTTTATGGAGGTCGAAACATTTCCTGACTTCGTAATCTAATAGCAGGCAGATTACACGATCAAAGTTCTAACTGAATTATGAACTAAACGGGAGTGACATTGCAAGTGAAAAGCATAAATATTTCAGGTAATGGAAAAGGTTCCCTATCACGAAAAGGGATTCTGGCGGTGGGAGGAATCCCGAGTTGATGCCTGAATACTTGTCACAGCTGTCAAGGAGGAAACAACGCGAATGACGCGCTGCAGGACTCCACTTCGGTCGGTATCGATTACGCTGTGCTGCTTCCATGGAGAAAACAATCATTACCTGTTCCTACGTTACAATGGATGAATCCATATTTCCACCATATATACGTAGAGAGAGTATCACCCTCTCGTTAAATAGATACGTTAGTTTGTCGTGGCCGACGCAGAGGGAGCAGGTGGAAGAAAATGTTTTTTAGGAGTCATAAAAGTTTTACGACGGTTTTTTATAGGTTGAAATGATCCCGTATAAGTCTCTGGATATATCTGTTTATGAGAAGTTTAACTTTAACAATGTAAATCTCTAATTTGTCATAAAGTTCCTATTTATCGTTAAGTGTTCGTAAGTTTAAGTATCCATTTATAATATGTTACATTATTACACTAGATAAGAATTTCATTAAATGTATCTATATAAATATTGCTCTAAAGGAAATCTAATAAATCGAAGTATAACCTACTCTAAATTAAAAGTAAACGATATGTTTTCCGAAAACAACTATTAGTGTAGGCGCCCGAGGGGTCACCGTTTCCTTTTCAATTCTGATGGACAAACTCAACGGTCTCTTATGGATTTTTGGCTGCTGATTACGAATTTCGAGGGTGAATTTCAATCCGAGTGGTCAAAAAATTGTTATAAACAATTTACCTAATTGTTTATAAGGCTCTGGCTCATAAACTAAAAGAGATAAAAAAGTCTTCGAATAAAATATAATATGTTCCTTAATCAAACACGAAGAAAAAAACGTTTACTAAACTTAAATCCAACAGTTAGAATTCAAGATATTGTAAAATTAGTGCACAATACCAATTGTATTTTTCGAAGCTTTATCGATCGCAATTCGGCTTCTATGAAATCAAATGAGCCTTAGAAGATCTTCATTTTAAAGCATAATTAATATGTTCCAAACAAAGTTTGTTAAATTAAGTTACTTTATTTGTTTGAAAGTTATACGCATTTGAAGTTATAATTTTCTTTAAAAAATTGTACATTAATTTGTTTATAAGGGTTTCAAATAAATTGGAGCTATAAACAATAATATGTACTTTAATTAACAATAATGATAGAAGCACTCAAAACGAACAATTTGAGCTTATGAAAATGTTCGTAAGTCTATTTTTGGCCAAGATGTCTATATTTTAATGGCGCGCTATGAGGCTCAAGATCGGCTCACAGTCAAGTAAGTGATGAAATTCGTTTAGCTTTATTTATCGTAACGCGGCTTCTACGAATGCAAATGAGACTTAGAAGATCTCATGTTAAACCTTAATTAATAGGATTCTAAACAAAATTTGCTAAATTGCTTTATCTTTATTTTTTTTTTAAGTTATGCGCCTTTGAAGTTATAATTTTCTTAAACAAATTGTACATTAATTTGTTTATAAGGGTTTCAAACAAATTTGAGCTATAAACAATAATACTTTAATTAACAATAATGATAGAAGAACTCAAAAAGAACAATTTGAGCTTATGAAAATGTTCGTAAGTGTATTTTTGGCCAAGATATCTATATTTTAATGGCGCGCTATGAGGCGCCAGATCAGCTCACAGTCAAGTAAGTGACGAAATTCGTAGCCAAACTATCGATATCTTGGCCAAAAATAAACTTTGGAACATTTTCATAAGCTCAAATTGTTCCTTTTGAGTTCTTCTATCATTATTGTTAATTAAGGTATAAATGTTAAAGATCAAATTTGCTTGAAACCCTTATAAACAAATTAATGTATAATTTTTTTAAGAAAATTATCACTTCAAACGGGCATAACTTTAAAACAAATGAATATAAAGTAATTTAGCAAACTTTGTTTAGAATCCTATTAATTAAGCTTTAAAATGAGGTCTTTTAAGGCTCATTTGCGTTTGTAGAAGCCGAGCTATGATCGATAAAACTTCGAAAAATACTTATTTTGCAATTTGCAATTTGTATTTTGCACTAATTTTACGATATCTTCAGTTATAATTATTAGATCTAAGTTTAGTAAACGTTTTTTCTTCGTTTTTTATTAAGGAACAAATTTTATTTGAAACATTTTTTTTTATCTCTTTCAGTTTATGATCCAGAGCCTTATAAACAATTAAATTGTTTATAACAATTATTGAGCACTCGGATCGAAATCCACCCTCGAAATTCGTAATCAGCAGCCAGAAATCCATCAGAAACCGTTGAGTTTGTCCATCAGAATTGAAAAGCACACGGTGACCTCTATTTGGCGCCTAGACTATATAAAATGCACCTAATTTTAAGACTAACCAACATTTTATATTTAACCTAATCTGCTACTTTACTGTCCAAGGTTTTTCCAACTTCAAAAGTTTTGGTGAAATTGAGCCTGCGGATTAGATCTTGATTATTTTATCAATTCTAACACTTCTGTTTGTATGGTTTTGAGTAGGTTTTCGTTACCCTTGGCAATATTTTTTATTTCTTTTTTAACAATTATTGTTGTTACACGAAGTTCCCGATGTAGGTCTTTTTTGCGGATATACCACGGAGCGTTGGCCATCTTTCTTAGTATTCGGTTTTGGACCTTTTGAAGTCAAGCGTAGTTACTTTCACTAGTACAGCCCCACAACTGTAAATAATAGGACCATACTGGAGTGTGCATTTGTTTGTACACTAATACTTTGTTGTTGATTGTAAGTTGCGAGCTTGCACCTTATGACCAATATAACTTATTGTATTTCAGTTTTAGTTCTTCGGTTTTCTTTCTGGCATGTTCAAATGTAGCTCTAGGTATTTAACTGTTTGTTTTGTACGGAACGATTTTATTGTTTGATCTAACTGGGTGATTATTTATTTTTTTGTAAGTGAAATCGGTATGGACATATTTCCCTTCATTAATCGTTATGCGTCGTTTATTATTCTAAGCGTTTATTTTGTTGCACTGCATTTTGGAAGTGTCGTCTGCAAACGTGACCAATTTATTATTTTCTGTAACACAGAGATGTCACAGGTATATAATAAATATAGTATGGGTCCCAGAACACTACACTGTGGGATTCCTGCTTTGATTGGTCGGAGTTCTGTCTTCCAAATATGACTATTGGATGGATAGGGTAATATATAGGGTGAGGCAGATAACTGGCCTATTAGAAATATCTCCAGAACTAAAGGCGACAGAATCATGAAAATTGGAATAAAGGGGTTTTGAAGGATGATCTATTAAATTAAAATATTTTCATCTCTTTGCAACTTCCGGTTATACCGGAAGTTGCTTTTAACTTCGTTTTTTTAAATGGGACATCCTGTATATTTTTACATTTTTGGATTCTCCTCAATATCTTCTTTCTTAAAATATGAGATTTTGTAATATTATACAGGGTATTTTAAAAGATATTTACGTCTTTTTATTAATTTCGTAGCAACATTCACACCTTGTAGAATTGTAATAGTTTGACACTAAAAACTCTGCTTACGTTCAAGTGATTTTTAACATAGTCTATTATTGTTAAGAATCATTAGTATAGCTAATTTTGAAATTTTAGTATACAGGGTTGGTCGAAACTCGGAATGAATATTTTCTGAGTTTTCTTAAATAGAACACCCTGTATTTTAGTATTGTAATGAAATAATATTTCATAGTGCTTTTTTATTTTATAAGTATTCCCTATACCTAACTGCTTTAGTTTGTGAGTTATTGGTGATTCAAGCTAAACATTAATTGCAACAAAAAATACGTAAAATTTTATTAGGTTGGCCGTGAAAATATTAAATTATAAATAATTTTTCAGAAATAAATACATATTAATCCAGACTGATTCTTAAAATTACCAATAATGGTTTAGCTATCAAAATACCTACGTAGTTAAGATTGTTGGTGCGATTAACAATTAAGCACCAATTAAAGCAGTTAGTTGTAGGGAATTCTTAAGAAATAAAAAAGTACCATAAAATATCATTGTATTACAATACTAAAATACAGGGTGTTCCTTTTAAGAAAATTCAGAAAATACTCATTCCGAGTTTCGACCAACCCTGTATACTAAAATTGAAAATATAGCTATGCTAATGATTCTTAACAATAGTAGACTATATTAAAAATCATTTGAACGTAAGTAGAGTTTTAGTTGTCAAACTACTACAATTCTATAGGGTGTGAATATTGCTACCAAATTAATAAAAAAACGTAATTATCTTTTAAAATACCCTGTATAACATTACAAAACCTCATATTTTAAGAAAGAAGACATCGAAGAGAATTCAACAATGTAAAAATATACAGGGTGTCCCATTTAAAAAAACGAAGTTATAAGCAACTTCCGGTATAACCGGAAGTTGCAAAGAGATGAAAATATTTTCATTTAATAGATCATCCTTCAAAACCCCTGTATTCCAAATTTCATGATTCTGTTGCCTTTAGTTCTCGAGATATTTCTAATAGGCCAGTTATCTGCCTCACCCTGTATATATTTTTACTTTTTGTATGCTTTTGCTAGCTATGTGTAGGAAAATAGCTGAGCATATTTTATTTTCTTCTAGAGGTCTCTCTATAATGTTTGTTATGCGATGTATTTGGTATATGCTTGAGTGTGTATTGCGGAATCAAAATTAATGGAAAGGAATAATTTCTTTGTGGTCGAGTATAGGTTGCATTCTTCTTACCATTGTTTTCTCAAATAATTTGGAAATAATTGGTAGCAACGATATTGGTCTGTACGATTCTACTTTATCTACTGGTTTCCCTGGTTTGTCAGTCATGATTAGTTCAGATGCTTTCCACCTTATTGGTAGATACATATTGTAAACTAAATACTGCATTTGTAATGTTTGTGATTTTTACATTGGCCTTCATAGGTAATTGTTGTAATATTTAATGTTTTTAGGTCAAATATAGGAGCCTTTTTGGGATGGATATTGTTTGTGAATTATTTCGCTTAACTCTTTTCTAAAGCTAACCAAGTCCGTTCTGTTATTGGTTAAGGTAGGGTTATTTGCACTTAGATAGATAGTAGTATTAGAGAATAGTCATAACTTGGACCATCAGCTTCTTCATGCGTTCTTTTAATGTGTGTAGCATGTTTGATATTGAAATGGGTTCATTCTCAACTATTTGTTTTGGCTTATTGAAATTTTTGTGCATATGTTTGTATTTGGTTAACCTCTCTTGGATGGTTTGGTGTAGGATTCTTCATGCCTGTTGCCTTCTTTGTAGTGTGGTTGTAGGTTTCTGTGTGTTTCGTAATTTTTGACGAGCTATAACAGTGGTGCACAGATTACGCTGTACTGCTTCCATGGAGAAAACAATCATTACAAGTTCCTACGTTACAATGGATGAATCCATATGTCCACCATATATACGTAGAGAGAGTATCACCCTCTCGTTAAATAGATACGTTAGTTTGTCGCGGCGCAGCTGGAGCAGGAGGAAGAAAATGTTTTTTAGGAGTCATAAAAGTTTTACGACGGTTTATTATAGGTTAAAATGATCCCGTATAAGCCTCTGGATATAATATCTGTTTATGGGAAGTTTAACTTTATCAATGTAAATCTCTAATTTGTCATAAAGTTGCTATTTATAGTTGTTAAGTGTTCGTATATTTAAGTGTCCAGTGTTACCTTGTTACATGTTACATTATTACATTAGATAACAATTTTGTTAAATATTACTGTAAAGGAAAGGTAAATGATATGTTTTTCGAAAACAACTATAAAATGTATTAGTATAGTATAGTTGATCCAAAAGATGGCATAACCCAGACATCCAAAGTGAAAGTTATCCGTCAACACCAAATTGTTCTATATGGTCCACATAATGTCCAGAAAAAAGTCACACCATTTTGTGGGTCGGGTTTGGGGGGAGAGGGGGGAGAAATCGGTAAATTCGTAGTTTTTTAAGTTTTTCGCCAACATTTCTAAAACTATGCGGTTTAGCATGAACAACCTTCTATACAAAATTGTTCTACATTAAATTTGAAATAAAAAAGGCCCTATGCATAATCTTTCTAAAATGAATGGTTCCAAAGTTACGTAAAAGTTCCAAAAAAGGCCTAACCCATACATCCAAAGTAAAAGTTTTCCTCCAACACCAAAATGTTCTATATGATCCACATATTGTTCAGTAAAAAGTTACACCATTTTGAGCGTCCGATTTGGGAGGGAGATGGGAGAGAAGCCGGTAAATTAGTAGTTTTTTTAAGTTTTTCGTAAATATTTCTAAAACTATGATTTAGCGTAAACAATGTTATATACAAAAATATTCTACATAAGTTTTAAAACAAAAAATGTTCTATACATAATTGCTATAAAATCAACGGTTCCAGAGTTACGGAGGGTGAAAAGTCGAGGTCTTCGATACTTTTTATATTTTTTGGGCAATATTTATGATATAACTATACCAAAAACCCAGACATCCAAAGTGAAAGTTGTCCTCCAACACCAAATTGTTCTATATGGTCCACATAATGTTCAGAAAAAAGTCACACCATTTTGAGCGTCGGATTTGGGGGGGAGAGGGGGGATAATTCGGTGAATATAAAAAGTATCCAAAACCTCAACTTTTCACCCTCCGTAACTCTGGAACCGTTGATTTTATAACAATTATGTATAGAACCTTTTTTGTTTTAAATTTCATGTAGAACATTTTTCTATGGAACATTCCTTACGTTAAAGCAGAGTTTTAGAAATATTGACGAAAAACTTAAAAAACTACTAATTTACCGACTTCTCCCCCATCTCCCCCCCCCCCCCCAAACCGGACGCTCAAAATGGTGTAACTTTTTACTGAACAATATGTGGACCATATAGAACAATTTGGTGTTGAAGGAAAACTTTTACTTTGGATGTCTGGGTTAGGCCTTTTTTGGACCAATTATACTATACTACCTCCGTAACTTTGGAACCGTTCATTTTAGAAGGGTTATGCATAGGGCCTTTTTATTTCAAATTTGATGTAGAACAATTTTGTGTAGAGAGTTGTTCATGCTAAACCGCTTAGTTTTAGAAATATTGACGAAAAAGATAAAAAACTACGAATTTGCAGATTTCTCCCCCCTCTCCCCCACAAACCCGACGCTCAAAATGGTGTGACTTTTTTCTGAACATTATGTGGACCATATAAAACAATTTGGTGTTGGAGGATAACTTTCACTTTGGATGTCTGGGTTTGGGTCTAACTATACCATACTATATCTGAAATATGACTATAAAAAATAATAAAAAAAAATATATAGATATAAAGACGGACTTCAACCTACTTTTTTCTTTTTCTTGTTTTTTGTAACAGTAAGTAATATCGCCCAGTAATTTTTCGATTTTTAAATGCTCCGTTTTCTGGAGTATCATGGATGTTTTTAAAGATACAAGTTTTGGAAAATGATAAATTTATTTCACTTTTAGAGTTTCTAATTCTACAAAACAATATAGTACGTGCTCACTATGCTGGTTTTGCTGTTAAAAGTAATATCTCTTTTCAACTTTAGTTTTGTTTGCTTTACGACTCCAGAGTGTTTGTTTCCCTGCCTCTTTGAAACAGATCACACTAATTTTCTCTATTGGGCAATAAAGACTTCTGGCACTAGGAATTTCTCATCAAAGTGAATAGTCTTGTAAAATCAGGGACGGCTTTTGAGAGCTAAAGGGTTTAATGGATTTTATAGCTTCGGAAAATTAAAGGAGTTCGCCAAATCTATAACACGTGTTTGAGTGAAATCTAAATAAGCGTTTACTTCGAACTTCCTAATTGAAAAGCTGAAGGGACAGATATCTTTGAATGTGAAGTACGCGATTAATACCTTCAAAGTAAGTGGCATCTTGATAAAGTTTGAAAATACGATTCAAATTGGGTATTTACTTATACATACAATGCGCTGGAATAAGTGTTACCCCTCCTCAATAACTTATTTATTTTTAGCACAAAAGCAAAACGCTTGGACAGGTCAATTTTTAAAATAATCGTAGTATATTATAACATCAATGTTTCGAACATTCCGCGGTCCCTCTTCAGGTGACATGCATACCTTTGACTTTTTTAAATCGGAAAGTACATCGTGTGACACTTCATTTAAAAGCTTTAGAAATTCTGATTACAAAAATGTATAATACTTTACTCCTATTTGAGAGCGTAGGCGCCAAATTTCGGTAGAACTCATTTTAAACGCATTCATTTTTTTTTAGAATTCTAAGAAAACTAATAAGTATTTTTGAAAAATTTAAACAAAGATTGAAAGATTACATTATTACGGAGGGCTGAAAGTCCCTTAGACTAAACAAAAAGTTTCTTTTAAATGATATATTTGAAATTAAAAATCAGACTAAATTTTCTCTTTTTTTTTTCCCTGTGACTTATTAAAATAAACATTATAGAAGTAGTCAGGGACTTTCGACCCTCCGTAATAATGTAATCATTATAATCATTTTCTTATAATGTCTTCACTCCTCTTTCGATCCCTCAGCGTATTTCCTGTAATTCTTCTCATGACTCTCATCTGTGCAGTTTCCTCTAGTCTTTGTGTCGTTACTGTATCGGCATCGGGTCTTGTTTCTGACGCATTTGTCATTTTGTCATTATTTCATTATTGGTTTTACACTGGATTTATAAATTATTGACTTAATGTGAGTGTTAATATGTCGGTTTCGCCATATAGTGTTATTAAAACACTCTGTCGGTCTATTTGCTTTTTGTACTTGATTTTGTAGCTGGCCTGTGTAATTCCAATATAGGTATTTTATTTCCAGTACTTGTTCAAGTAATGTAAATTTCTATTTTATATCTGATTTTCTCTTTACTGATTACCTACTATTTTTTTAGTTTTCTGAGATGAAATTGTCATATTGAATTATTTTGCTCTTATGTTAAATCTGTGAACTAATCTTTACAGACTATCTTCATCTTGGGCTATCAATATTGCGTCGTCTGCGTAACAGAGTATTTTTACCTTTTTGTTTCCCATTCTGTAGGTTTGTTGACGCTTTTGATGATTTCAATGTTCAATGAGTCTCCCTGCCTTATTCCGCTGCCTATGTCTATAGCTTAGCTTCTGTAATTTGTCCATCTACTCTGACGTTCATTTTGTTGTTTTGGGAGACGTTTTCAATAGTTTTTATGATATCTAGGGGAACTTCTCTACTATACCTACAGAAGATGGATTACTTATTTAAGTCTTACTCTGCCAGATGCTTTCTTCAAGTCAATCAGGCATGGATATGGATATGCTGGTCTATTATACTCTAATGATTTCTTAGTAATTTTCTTTATGATGAGTATTGCACCTGTTATTAGTGTAGGTATTAGTGATTAAATGTTACATTTGGTCAGTCCTCTTATACGGTGTCGAAGCATGGACATTAAAAATATCCACCATTAATCGTTTGGAGGCCTTTGAAATGTGGCTGCACAGACGTACATTAAAAATACCATGGACAGCTATGCTGACAAGTGGCAGTCCTTAAGAGAGCAAAAATGCTACTCGCTAGCTGCTTAATAATATCAAATGTAGAAAGATGGCCTATTTTGGACACGTAGTAAGGGGAGACCGATATAATATTCTTCAACTTATTATGATGGGTAAAAGCGAAGGACGCAGAGGAATTGGTAGAAAAGAGGCCTCTTGGTTGAAGAATATCAGGGAGTGGACAGGTATAAAGAAAGCAGAACAACTATTTAGAATAATTCGAGACAGAGACAGTTTCGCCATGTTAATCGCCAACGTCAAGGGGACTTGATAGCAGTGCCGGATTAACCATTAGGCGGACTAGACGCCCGCCTAGGGCCCGGGCAATTGATGGGGCCCACATCCCAGACAAATGCATTAATTAATATTGAATTATTTAGGCAGTAATTTAAAAAAAATTAAGATGTTAAAAAAATCAAATAGGGCTAACTGAGAAAAAAAAAGAATGGTTAATTTATGATTTCCAATCAAACTCCGTTTTTTGCTTTGTCTTCTGTCAAATATTAGGAAAATACAACCGACTTCAAGACAAATTAAGCAGTTATCTTCAAAGGCATTTTTATATTCCACGTTCTTTCTATTCCCTCAATTTGGCAATCAATATTGCAAGCAAATTTTGCTTAGAAGCTGGTAATTATTTTGGTATGGTACGTTTTTTTCCAATTTCTACCCACCGATGGGCCTTATAGTCCATTCACTCACGGTAAAATATTGCAAAACCTCATTAAAGAACCTTTGGATTTGAAACAAGAGCTTGGATTGACATGAAATTTGGTATAAGTATAGCTACCATATCAAAGAAAAAAGTGATATTGTGCCAATGTGTGTTTTTGCTCTACGGTTGAGTCCATCCCTTCTCGGGGGTGAAAAAATATACCGCCATAATACGTCCGGAAGTGGATAAACTGACTAATTCTAAGCAACTTTTGTTCAATAGAGTTTTTTCATCAAGTCAATATATTTCGAGTTATTTGCAAGTGAATATCTTCATTTTTCAACAAAAAATAACAAGTCTTTAGACGGTTTTTCGCAAATAACTCAAAAAGTAAGTATTATCGAAAAAATATTCTTAGCAAAAAATAGCTTTAAAAAAATTGAAAAAATGGTGTATATGTGCAGTCTGTAGAACCAGTAGAAGCATAGTTGTAGCTAATGAAAAGTAGGTTCTTATTCGTTAAATTCCATATCGAATATTTCAACGTGAAACAATCAATAAATGAAGCACTTTTTATGGAAAACTCATCAAAACTTGTTTAAATGTTTAAAAAAGCGTTATTCTTGTTTTTAAAAAAAGTTTCTAACATAAAAAGTAAG
Organism: Diabrotica virgifera virgifera; assembly: GCF_917563875.1. Lineage (NCBI taxonomy): Eukaryota > Metazoa > Arthropoda > Insecta > Coleoptera > Chrysomelidae > Diabrotica > Diabrotica virgifera. The sequence continues at coordinate 21,887,796 of NC_065450.1, forward strand.
CAAGATACGCTCAGAATAAAGTTGATCCCATTTTTTGGGTAAAAAAGACTGGTGAAAATAACCCCCCAATTAGCATCCCAAATGAAATTAATCCTTACCGCTTCACAAGCTACTTTACTTATGTATTGTTTATATGCTCTGAGAGTTTTATTGGTATAAAGTGCTTATTTATAAAAGGGCTGTAGTAGAAAGGGCTTGAACAAGTCATTAATCACGAGTGTATGCAATTTTTTTATTTGGCTTAATGCTTCGACAACTAATGGCCATTGGCATGGTACAGTGGATTTTTCCAATTGGGTACCTAGTGTAATGGGTAGTGTGTGTGTTGAGTAAATGTCTTGTTACTTAGCAAAGTCGTCATTGTGTTTGCAAAGAGACGCTAATTGTCTCCGAACGTCTGCGGTCCCTCCGGTGAGTACCGATCCCACAAGGATAGAAGTATTTTCATTTATTAATTTTTAATAAATGAAAAATTCTCTACCTAGGGTATGCAAATTTTGAACAGTCATATCTTAACCAATTTTTATCTTCCAAAAAAGCAAAAATCTGAAATATTCAGAAAAGCAAAACCTACATGTTTTTACTCTAAGATTTTTGGTCCCACTAATAATTTTAAGTTATTTTAAAAAAAAGACATTTTTTTATTATTTCAAACAATTTGTTTTACTTTAAATCTTAATGTTTGAAAATATAAGCACTGTGATCCGGTGAAAAATACAGATCATATAAATAATATACTTATAAGTTCTTTCAATTTTTTGCCAAAAAAAGTAATCAACAATTATTTTAAGCTTTACTTGCTTACTTTTGATACTTGAAACTTGTTTAAAAAAAAAACAAAAATAAAACCTTTTTAACACTAAAAAAGTTGTGATGATTTTTACATTGAAATATTTGATTTTGAATTTGTCGAACAAGAATCTACTTTTCATTAGCTCCAGTTCTGCTTACACTGGGTCTACATACTTCTTACACCATTTTTTTTTTTAATTTTGTAGACACTATATTTTTTCTAAGAATATTTTTCGATAAAATACTTAATTTTTGAGTTATTTGCGAAAAACCGTCTAAAAACGTTTTTTTTTTGTTGAAAAATGAACATATTCACTCGCAAATAACTCAAAAATATTGATTTAGTGAAAAAACACGATAGAACAAAAGTTACTTAGAATTAATCAGTTTATCCATTTCCGCACTTATTTTGAATGTATGTTTTTTCATCCCCGAAGGGGTGGCACTCATACCCAGGGCAAAATCACATATCGACACAATATCCCTTTTTTTCTTTGGCATATTAGCTATGGACTATTAATGAGAAGTTGTTGTGTGTTGACGAAATATAAAAAAATGATCTTTTTCTACGGCCGTTCTAAAACAACCACTTTCGCGCACGCATTTAGTTTCCGAAAGTTGCACTTTCCCGCACGGCGTGCGGGAAAGTAGAATACCTTTTAATATGGCATTAAAATATACTATAATACATGCAATAATCTAATATTTAGACATTATTTACTAATTTATTTCAAATGTATCTTATTGTGTTCATGTTTTAATGAAATTAACGCAATAATTCGATGAAATAAAATTATTTTGACATAATATTTAAAAGTCAAATCAATAGACAATTGCAATGGTTTTGAATTGTCGTCATGGAAACCAATATCGTCGTCGTGGTAACCCACTATATTGAAAGTTTTATTTTGACAACCTTGTCCAAGAATTAATTTGTGTATTTTCACTCCTAAATAAAAATTGAATTGAGCGTATTTTTTGTGGCTTTTTTCCAAAAGTACGGCTCTAGAAAAAATATTGTTCCTAACTCATGCGGAAAGTGTCTTCCCCGCACTCGACTGCTTGCCCGAACTCTTCGCTTGCACTAGTTAGGAAAATAACTATTTTTACATTGTCGTAATCTATTTTTGGCGTAACTACTTCCCAAAACAACATAAATATCTGTAAATTTGTTTTAAGTAAATGGTCGCTATAAAGGGGCCTACTTCTTATGGCCGCCTAGGGCCCCATGATGCCTTAAACCGTCACTGCTTGATAGGGCACGTTAAGAAGAAGAATTTCACCTGTACACTATCTTCCAGTACGATATCCCTGTTGTGCATTTGCTAAACTTATTCTCTGATTCAACAAATGAACTGGACGGTAAAAATTCGATATCTTTTAGTCAGTGTCCAATTGACAAAAATTGTTTTTTAACAGTGAAGAATGCAGCTTTAGTATGTAATTTTTCCAGTTTGCCGCAAATGGCGTCAGTTTCTATAAATCTGTTAGACAATAAACGTTGATTGATTCTATTGACCGGTCACGGTGGAATTTCTATTGTTAGAAACTAATCTTCAAAACCAATAACATGAAATTTCAATTTTGATTTTTGGCAACATGAGGCATTTTAAAAAACGCTGAATTTTAATTTTCATATTATAGTCCAGTCGGGTGAGACGAATAACAGGCCTAACCTTGCATTAGGAGCTGCCCCAAATTTTATTTTTCTAATCTTTAGGGAAGGTCAATAGTAGTGTAAATTTAAAATCTCGACTGAATTCCACCGTTGCGTTAGCCGCTATCTTGATTTTAAACGAGAACCGTTTTTGCTCAATATCTCCGCCATTTTCAATTTTTTGACAAAAAGTGTAGAAACTGAAATTGTTAAAAATACGATTTTCTATAATTTCATTTATTATAATTATTTTCGTGCGGTCGATATTTTCCGAGATATGCGGGGAAAATAGTGACAGTTGGAGCATAATTATTGAATTATTGAATTATCTCGTTTATTATTAGTTTTACAAAAAATATGTACCTGTAAAAAAATGAAGAGAATTAAATTCTACACACAATTTTGATCTGTTTCATTTTTTTGCTAACATTAATATTTAAGGTAGTACGTATGCGGTAATGGCGCGAGCGTAAGACCGGATTGATTTTATAGCAATTGTTTTTGTTCAATATCTACGCCATTTTCAACTAAAATTGTTCAAAATATAATTTCCTACAATTTCTTTTAACAATTTTTTTCATGCGGTTGATATTTTCCGAGTTACATGGGAAAATAGTAAAAAGTGGTGGGGGGAGCATAATTATTGAATTGAATTTTGTATCCGAGTTGCCCCAAATTTTATAATTATATCCTTTAGGAGAGATCAATAGTAGTGTAAATTTAAAATCTCGACTGAATTCCGCGGTTGCATTAGCCGCCATATTGATTTTAAATGAGAACTGTTGTTGCTTAATATCTCCGCCATTTTCAACTTTTCGACATAAATGGTAGGAAAGAAAATTGTTGGAAATGCAATTTCCTACAATTCCTTTGGCACAATTTTCTTATACGGTCAATATTCTCCGAGTTAAGGGGGAAAATAATGGAAGCGGAGGGGAAGCATAATTATTGAATTGTCTCATTTATTATTAACTTTACGACATAACTGTACATAAACAAAAATAAAGAGAATTATATTTTATACAATTTTTGAAACTTCCAATGAAACATCAACCAAACTAAGTATGTATATAAAAGACATAAAAGACATTATATACAGTAAGTTCACTTAATTTTATTAACTAGCGGGTTTTATTGGTTGAATTTGTCTGTCGATATTTTAAGTTTTATGTCAGCTAATATACCGTAATGTTCCAACAATTTTTTTTAAATTTTGGACCCTGTTCGCCCTGTTGGGGGGAATTTTCCCATTTCCCCCCCTTGTAGACCCGCCACTGGTTCTCTCGAAAAATTGTAGTAAATCGTAATTGCAACAATTTCAGTTCTTACACTTTTTGTCGAAAAGTTGAAAATGGCGGAGATATTGAACAAAAACAATTGCTACAAAATCAATCAGGTCCTACGCTCGCCCCTTTACCACATACGTACTACCTTAAATATTGATTTTATCAAAAAAACGAACGGCATCAAAATTGTACAAAATTTAATTCTCTTCATTTTTGTATAGGTAAATATTTGTTGTAAAACTAATAATAAACGAGATAATTCAATAATTATGCTACAACTGTCACTATATTCCCCTCATAACTCGGAAAATATCGACCGCACAAAAAAAATTATAGTAAATGAAATTATAGAAAATCGCATTTTCAACAATTTCAGTTTCTACACTTTTTGTCAAAAAATTGAAAATGGCGGAGATATTGAGCAAAAACGGTTCTCATTTAAAATCAAGATGGCGGCTAAAGCAACGGTGGAATTCAGTCGAGATTTTAAATTTGTACTAATATTGACCCTCCCTAAAGATTAGAAAAATAAAATTTGGGGCAGCTCCTAATGCAAGGTCAAATGCTATCCCGACTGGGCTATTATACCGGTCTCACGTCACGGGAAATGCTTCCACGAAAACGGCATTGAGTGGAGTTTGTAGCTGAAGTTGTGTAGTTTCGAAAAATATCTTCTTCTTGTAGTGCCTATCCGTTTCGGAATGTTGGCGACCATCATGGCTATCTGTACTTTGCAGACTGCTGCGCTGAAAATATTTGTAGTTGTTGTGTTAAACAACGTACGTAGATTTTTCAGCCACGAAATCCTTGGTCTTCCTAGTCCGCGTTTTCCTTCTACTTTTCCCTGTAAGATTAGTTGCAGTAGTCCATACCTCTTGCTGTTCTTCTTATGTGACCAAGATATCTATTTGATTTTCGCTATTTTTCTTGTGGTTAACAGCTCTTTTTCTTCTCACCTGTGCTCAGCTTCTTCAAGATTCGACGATAAAGCCATATTTCGAAAGCCTCATTTTTCTTGCAGGTGGCTTCTGTGAGATTCCACGGCTCAACTCCTTACAACAGTACAGGAATGATATAACGTCGTAGTAACCTAATTTTTCTGATTTTTCTCAAACCAATTCAAGACCGAGAGAGGTGTTAGACAAGTATGCTTGTTGTCACCTGATTTATTTAACATTTATGGTGAACTTTTCATGAGGATGGTTTTAGAAGGATGGGCTGGTGGAGTAACAGTAGCTGGTAGGAAAATCTCCAATTTAAGATTTGCGTATGACACTACACTTATAGCAGCAAATGAGCAAGAAATGGTTGATCTTCTGCGAAGAGTTGAGTACGAAAGCAATAAAGTTGGTCTGAAGATCAATAAAGCTAAGACAAAAATAATGGTGGTCGACAGATTCGACACTATTCAACTGACTAACATATTACAGGAATACCAGATAGTAAACACCTTTGTCTATCTCGGGTCTAGTATAACTAACGATGGTAACTGTGAAGCAGAAGTTCGGAGACGTATTGGTATGGCAAAAAGTGCGATGAATCGCCTAACTAAAGTTTGGAAAGACAGATCTATCTCTCAAAATATCAAGATGAGACTGGTGAATGCCCTTGTATTCTCAATATTTCTATACGGAGCAGAGACTTGGACTCTTCGTGCATGCGAACGCCAAAAAATTGATGCCTTTGAGCTGTGGTGCTGGAGAAGAATGCTACGCATACCTTGGATAGCTCATAGGACAAACGTTTCCATTCTAAACCAACTCAATATTAAAAAAAGTCTGTCCACAATACCTATGTCTGCAACGAATTCTGTAATTCTTTGGTCACGTGGTTCGCAGAGGTGACGAGAGTTTAGAGAGATTAATTGTTTCTGGAAACATTCCGGGGAGAAGATCAAGAGGACGATCACCAACTAGATGATCTGACCAAATAAAAGCATTCAGCTGGAAAGTCATTCTGCGAAGCTCTTAGAGCAGCTGAAGATAGAGACCAATGGAGAAACATTGTTAGGAATATTGGAAGAAATCACGATCCTCAGTAATGTAAAAACGACAAGAGAGAGAGAGAGAACCTGATTTTTATGGGTATTGATAAATCATGACATTTTAATATGTAGTTTAGTCACATTTGGAAATGCATATCTTGCTTTATCTATCCTAATCAATTTTCAAGGTAGGTCAAGGTAAGTCAATTTTCATTGACTTCTTACCAAGGTAGGTGTACGTTTTTACTCTTTCTATTTGTTGACCGTTCACACTAATTCGTCCAAATTGCTCTTCCTTCTTAGAGATCATCATTCTTAAAGCTTAGTGGAAGTCTATATCTGTGACTTACTTCTGTAATTCTATTCATTAACCCCTGGAGTGCTTCAGAACTGTCAGCGAATACCACCGTGACGTCTGCGTATCTTTTGTTATTGATACATTCTCCGTTAATTCGAATTCCGTCTTCAACATCATGCACTGCTTCTTGAAAGATTTCCTCAGAGTATATGTTCCACACCACTGATGACAGTATACCTATATTCCTTTTTTTTGTTTGGGAGGTGAGAATCTTCAAAAGACCGTCTGGGAAGGTGTCCCAGGTGTGTCGGATTCATTCCGTCACGCTTCACCGTGCCGAAACCGCCTACCGACTAAACTCACCTCCTCTTCCTCCAGCCGACAGGTCTGGAACCGCTCTTGGCGAGCATGTCTGACATAACTACATCCCTGACGGACCCCACGTTTGATTTTGATATCGTCGGATTCTCCTGCCTCTATCCGGATAGGCGATGTTTGATTCCACTAAACATTGCTAATAATTCTTAGTTCACAGGCGTTTATTCCATTACTGTATAGGAAAATGTGCTTTACATCTAAAGAAAAAGAAATCTACTTGCGTAATGGAAAAGGAGCAGTTTTAACCATTCTAGATTGTTTGTAATGTGAAAGTTTGAATTCAACGTTTTTAGGTATATTTCGAAAGCCCCATATTTGTTGCCAAAACCCAAAATCGAAATTTCATGTCATAGATTTTGAAGATTAGGCTCTAGCGATGGAAATTCAAAAGCTTCCAGTTCTAGACTGTCATTTGAAATGTTCTACGTGTCGTACTTATTAAAACGCCTAATATATTTGTCGGACAAAAATTTTTTCATATATTTATTATACATATAAAGTTTGCTATTGAATAAACTTAAAAACAACCTACTAGTTTTCATAATCATAAACTTGTCAGGATGACACGCAGTGGCGGATCCAAGGGGGGTGTCACGGGAGACATGACCCCCAGACGAAAATAAATATCAAGTCAATAATCCTAAAAAAAGAAAAACCGAGAGCCGTCAAACAAAAAAAATTTTAAGCCCATCCAAAAAATAATTGAAAACCTATTTATCCTAGGGGTGGTAAGACTAAGTGACAATTAAAACGTCCCCTGCTCCAGTGTTCCCGTCCAACAAAGTTTTTCCGACTGGACACCGTTAAGCTATTTACAAATTTTCAGCTTGCTATTAATCAACGTTTTTCTGGTACGCGGGATCCAGGCCTATTAATGGGAGTGATAAAGTAAAAAATCTCATGAGAATCGTAAAACTGGCAAAAATCGCGCAACGCTTATTTATTTAACAGCTTTATAGAAACTGAGTTCATTTGCGACAAAACATAAAAATTGCATACGAAATCTTCTCTCACCTTTAAAAGGCATTTTGATTTTTGTCGATATGACACTCAGCTCAAAACATATCCAATTTTTACCGTTGAGTTGACACAAATTTTGTTTAAAAATTTATTTCGGGCGCGTAACTGACATACAAAATCGCCGATCACTTCAAGAGTTGTTTCTAAGAGAACGGGTCATTCTACACAAAAAGTGCCAATAAACATATTTGTTAAAAGTTATCTCAGCTACAGTTCTTGGTGTGTCAAACTTTTTTGCTTTTTTGCTGTATTATCAGTATTTCTACTGATGTGGATGTTTCAGGCCGTAGACTATGACAAGCGGTATGTCATACCGCTGCCAATTCTTTTTGTTTTCAATATAAATTTGTCTTATATCACGGTATTTGTTTTTTACATCAACTACGGAATGATTCTTCACACTGCTGTAGAATAAAATACTACTCCAAATAAACAAACTTTATTTTTTCAAGAAAATTATGAAGGCATGTATAATATTTAAAAAATGGTGGAGGTTCATAAATACCTGAACTGAATTACAAAAAAACCTGGAGTATTGGTAACTAAACAATAGTAAAATAAGACTAAATTTTCACTCTGATGGCATATAAAACAACATAATGCTATTCTACATCCCACCAGAATGAAAACAATGGGAACCTTCTCTGGTTACACCTCCGAGGCTTCTACAATTTGCAAGCCATACGGATGCTGAGACTAAGGAAGATGAGGGAATTCTACAATTTACAATTCACGTCCCATCTGCTCAGCGCGGTAAAGTCATGTTGAAAGCAGTTGAAATTATAACAACTGGATGAATTTTCTGCCATACTAATGGCGAAAGAATACACTGGACTGCCTTTAACTATAGAAACGTAAACACTGACAGGCGGTACGTGACACCGCAAGAAAAATTTACGTCAACGTAGCTCATAGACTAATCCTTACTAAAACTGCAGCAGTTAAGAGCAAGAGCAGGTATTGGCCTAAGAGGTTTTCGAGAAACTATTTTATGACAGCTGATTCTTTCATATATTGTTCCCTATGCTTTCTCGAACACCGTACCGGCCATATGGCTACTGATACAGGTTGCGTTCATTATTGCGCAGCACACCTGTACAGGTAAATACAAAATCAGGGTGATTGATTAGTGTGATAAAGCTTAGTAGATCCGCTATGGTAATAGATAGCAATAAAAGTTAATAATAAAACTTGTAGCCAACTCTGAGCTTCACATTACAGAATTAGTTAGAATGTTACAGGGTGTTCGATGTCATAGTGGCAGACCAAGCTTATGTTATGTTATTTCATTTTATATTCGAGATCCTGTTAACTTCTCCATCACAAAAATATAGAGGTTTGTTATGTTATATAGGGTATTTACAAAGTTATAACCAATGTTCTACGAAAATCGTAATAAGTTCAGCTCCCTGTATAAATAAAAATAAGCACGACAGCAATGGTTTATTGGTGCCGTATTTTTTTGTTGATTGTCAAAATTTATAAAAATGGTTGATATTGCTAATTTTCTTTATATCGAATATAGGATGAGTCAAAACGCAAGTACATTATTTTCTCAGTAATTTTAAATAGAACACCTTAATTAATAACTTGCTCTGAAAAATGAAAATATCTCAAAAACTAACAAATTTAGGCATAGGAAATATTATACAAAAATTAAAGTACGGTAATGATACTTTTCAATGGTGACATAAAATACAGGGTGCTCCATTTAAAATTTCTGAGAAAAGAATGTACTTGCGTAACATTTTAACTAATTTCGTAATGTAAATCTGAAAGTTGGCTACAATTTTTGTTATCAACTTTTATTGCTATCTATTACTAGGTATAGCGGATCTACTGAGCTGTATCACACTCATCAATCACCCTGTATAGGGGAAAGACGGGCAAAACGGGGTAGCTGCCTAAAACGGGGTACCCCCCTTTTTTTCAATATTACTCGCTCCATCTACGTTAATGAAAATATATTATAGACGCCTGTTTACGCCTTCTGTCATAAAGCAGATATAATTAACTGTTAGTCGATTGTTGTGAAGAGTACATGTGCATTTTTAGTTAACCAAGTTATAATATCGGCCGAAAAATAATCCATCGTTAGTACCTATTACTAAAACAATTTATTATTTAATATCATTACTTTCAACTAACAGGGAATGTGTTATAGAGTATTCGTTTATCATTATGTTAAAAAATAAAAACTTGTAATAATTGAAACAGGTCATAATCTCAAAATCTGCTTTTTTGGGCAAAATGGGGTACCAATAGGTAGGATAAAATGGGGTACCCTTTTTACCATACCTATTGGTAGTCTTTACCCTTTTACCATACCAAGTAAGATGATCAAACCAAATCACAGACGAGTAAGAAATCGCAATTGAATAAAACTAAAAAAGTAGAGTCAGATTCAGAAGACGAATATAGTGACACTGACTGGTTCTGCGAAAACTTTTATTCAAGTTCCACAGAAGGATGGATAAGCTGATCCAGTTGCCTTAAATGGGCTAAAAATTCATGTGCAGGTGTAGAAGATGAGAATGATGAAGTAGTACTTGTATGCGAATTTTGTCAATAGGCTTTTCTTTGTTTCAATTTGGTACCCCATTTTACCCTATACGACGGGCATAATGGGGCAATTTACATTAGTTTCTGTTTTTTCATATAATAAAAAAAACTTTGACTTTTTTAAATTTAAATTATATTAATAAATAGTTAATACTATAACAATGATATTTATCTTATTTTAAGACCTTAAAAGTTACAGATTTTTTTAAATCCCAATTTAAACCTTAAGTACCCCATTTTGCCAGCCTTTCCCCTATTGAATTTAAATTATTTTAGGACGAAACATTTTTTTGTCATTACTTTTTAAACCACAAAAATGTCTGGCAATTTTAGTTCATATTTCTAATAATGTTTAAAAAGTAATGACAAAATCATTTTTCGTCTTACAATAATTTTAAATTCGATATCTGGCCTAAATTCGTTTACCTGGCTGTACAAATGTGCTGCGCAGTAATGAACGCAACCTGTATCAGCAGCCAGATGGCCGGTACGGTGTTCGAGGAAGCATAGGGAATAATATATTAAAGAACCAGTTGACTTAAAATAATTTTTTTTTCGACGTTGCTAACTCTTGGTTCATACAATTACACACCACTTGAAGGTATACACATGGTGTTCTAGGAATCTTTTATAAAACAGGTTTTACAGCAAAATATATTTTCGATATGGCATACCGCTTGTCGGTGGTTAAGGGTTATCGACTGGACTATTTCTTCAACGTTTTCCACTATTGTCGACATGCCGACGTGCAGCCATTTTTTTGTTTATCTAATCACTGTTTATGACTTTATCTTTTTTATCCTTAATTCGGTAGAATGCCTAGATATATTGTTATGATCTTCTTTCTTTTACTTTTATATTAATTAGTATTTATTTAATTAATTATTCAATTGCCGCAAATTATACATAAAATTAAGAAAAATCTCAGGGTGCCTTTTTATCATACAAAAAAATAACTAAATTATCTTAGGTTATACTTATCCTTTCTCGTGGTTTCAGTATCTCTTAGTTGATCCTTATCGGGATAAAATAGGAAAAGGAAATAAATAGAAATACAATAAATAAGCACATACAAATATCTTTTATTATCAAAAGCAATACTCTGAAAATTTATCAATTAAATCCTGTGGGCATAACTGTCCCAATGAAACTTTTACTACATAAATTAATTTTAATTTAACAAATATTTATCGGTTTGTTCTTGATAACATTGATAAAACAAGCTAAACAAACAAATTTAGGTATTCGCAAAACTACTTATACTTCCTATTAAATTTTTGAAATATTGGAATCTTAGTTCATATGCTTTTACTCAAAAAAAAATTAACTTCTGAACATAAAGAAAATCTATCACATAAATTATTGACTGAACTTTTGATTCACACACAATGATGTCTTCTCTTGACCCAAACAGCTCTTCCTTGTTGATTATGTTAGGCTACCCATCAAAGCCCTCTCCGTTCTCAGCATCAATCCAGCAGTATACCAGCAACTAATTCTCCAAAACACGAGCCAGGCCTCTTTTAACTAGTACTCGTTACAAAAACTCCAAAATTCTCTCCTCTCTTTCTCACAATAATATTCTCTCCCTTGGACTTTACAGAATCAAAGAGGTATTTCTTCTCAATTTGATCTGTCTCTCGTTCCACTTTTTAGCTACACTCTTCACTATCTGACAACCACTGGTACTTGCTTCTAAACTATTCACGAAAACTTTGACTGCTCTTCAGCGATGCCGGTCACATAATAGTTTTCTTTTTCAAACTATCTGAACATTCAACCTTCTCTCATCCCCATTCCAAATTGCTAAACCAATCAGAAACATTTCTCTCTCCATTTCTCTTTTTTCATTCGAAAAACCCATGCATCCTTCCAAACAAATACTTCTACTCATGATAATTACTTTTCGGGAATTCTACAAATTTACTTGAGGCTTAAACAAAGAGTCTTAAAATTACAACTTTCTCTACATACTTTTCTAAATATAATAATTACTTTTGGCTTTTGGCCTTGCCCGTAACAAAGCAACCGTTTTAAAATTATAATCCCGAAACAAATTGTCTATTCACATCACTTTATTTACTAATGTCTTTAATAATTCAGGGAAAAACTCATTAAGGATAACCCACTGTTTAAAAACTAACTTATAATAAATAGTTACAAATCAATATACAGGGTGTATCAAAGGACAACGCACACATCTTATGGAAAATATAGTGTCACTCAAATTCAATAAAATTTATACGAATAGATTCTTTTTAAATTAACGGTCAATTCTTATCATTGCGCCAACTCTTAATTATGATTAATTACGGCGCAAATTGCAATTAAAGTTTATCGAAATCACATTGTTGGAGTCTATAAACGTGTCAGTTATAATCACTATTGCTCTGGGTGCTATTCAAAACAGCTTAAACCCCGCTGAGCCTAAGCGGATTAGTGAAACTATTTTAATAAGATGCTTAATAGCCCGGGAAGATTTATGAAGTACCCATAATGTGGGTATTTTAAAATATTTTTTCTCTCTCTAACTTATGGACGTACCCATTTGATTTCAGATTGATTTATATCAATTTCTGCTCTTATTATTGAAAATTAAGAGTTGGCGCAATGATAAGAATTGACCGTTAAATTGAAACGAATATATTCATATAAATTTTATTGAATTTGAGTGACATTATATTTTCCATAAGATGTGTGCGTTGTCCTTTATGTGCCCGCGTTATATAAAAAAAATAAAATATTTATTCTATCTTTGATTAACAAAATGATACACAATAATATTTGGCCAATATCCATCTACAATTTTATTAACCCTTGGACGTTTTAGGACGTAGATAACGTAGTGGATGTTTCAGGACGTAGACTCTGACATGCGGTATCTCATACCGTACCTATTCTCTTTTGTTTTCAATATTAATTTATCTTATATCACTGTATTTGTTTTTTACATCAACTACGGAATGATTCTTCACACTGCTGTAGAATAAAATACTGCTCCAAATAAAATAAACTTTATTGTTTCAAGAAAATTATGAACGCATGCATAATATAAAAAAAGAATGTGTGTGTACTTTGTACGCACGTAAGAAGTTATACTTCTATTACATGATTTAAGGTATCTGAAGGTAATATCGCCAAGCTAAGTGAGCTAAGCTAACTACTTGAAATTACGTAGAATCCACTAAAATAATAACTTGGGTATTTTAACACATTTACTGGACAATTTAAAAAAAAAAGTCATCTTTGGCGATATTTCCAACCCTTGTTGGCAATATCGCCAACCTATTGTTTCGAATGCAATACGGTCTAACAATTGAACATTGTACTTTAAAATGATATATTTGCTGAAAAATAACAATAAGTAAGTATTTACGAACAATAACATTTTTGTACCATAATCTGGAGTGGTTAGCATATCTGAAAATGAAGTGTCATGTTTTTCTTCATCTGATGTTTCCATCTAACTTAACTCTATATCATCAGAATCACTGTTGCTTGTCGATGACTCTGCGGCAGAGCGCTTTTTAATTTTTCCAACCTTCGACGTAAGGCAACCTTCTCCAAGTAGGAATGGTAACGCCAAGGCGTTTATTACCATCCATTGGACTTGGCGATATTACTGACATGCACATAAATTGTTTGTAATTTGGTTTTCGAATATCAGCAAAACTATCTTAAAAATCTGAATGCATCATTTTATTCCTTAGGAAACAAAGTACAAATCACTGAAATCAAATAATTTTACTCATCAATAACGCCGCTCCAATCTAATTAACACAAAAGATGTAAAATTATAAACGGTACTCCTTCTACGCCAAACACTGATACTCAACTGTCCTACCTAATCACTGCTGGCGAATCTAAGGTCATCGTAAACATGACCACGTGATTTAGAGTACTATAAGGAACATATCCATGTTACCATTTATTATTTAGCAAACGTACTTTCTGAGAAATCACGAGTTGGCGATATTACCAAGCTGGCGTTATTACCTGCACATACCTTATTAAAAATAAATAAACTTTAAACAATTTGTTTTAATTTTTTTTTAACGCCAAACTAATTTTGTGCTTTCCGCTTTCAAAAAAATAAAAAAAATATAGGTTTGCACTGGATTCGAACTCAATACCTCTCGATCTCTTGCCGAATGCTACACTCAAAAAAATTTAGTTCGTAATATTGATTAACAGTGATTACTGAATAGTATTTCGTTGTCACAACAACTTAATTTGTTGTTTCAACGAACTTTTAGACATTGACGAATGTATTTGGTTGTTGTCACAATGATTTAATATAATTGTGAGAATAACTAGAGTACATTAATCAATAACACTCAATTTATTCAGCCAATAACTTAGTTTCGTACATTTAATAAATACTGTTAATTCTGGCAGCAACTCACGTTCTTGATTTCGTAGATGACAGGCAATTACCTTGGTTTATCGTGACAACGTACAGATTTCATTAAAACAATGTACAAATGTTGTTAATATAGAGTAATATATGATTATTGAATAGATGTAAATTGATTGTTGTGACAACGAATGCATTAATCAATCTACTACTGCATTTAATACCGTCAATCAATGCGTTCATTGTGACAATAATCGTAGTTGTTGAGACAATAAATGTTTTGCTTGACCATTTGAAAGTTAACGGCTTTTCCTTATCGTGATAGCCCTAGCTTCTCTGTGTTACCGAAGTGCCGAATAATAATTGCATTTCGTTTTCAAGTGTAGTCCGTAGTAGAAGGAAGTTTTTGTGTGTCTATTAACGTGAAATTTCGGTCTATTTATTTTTAAATGAGATTTTTTTCGAATCCTGAGAAAACTAATTATTATTTTTGAAAATTTAAATGCAAAATAAAATATTACAGTATTATCTAGGGTCTGAAGTCCCTAAGAACCTCTATAATGATTATTTGAATAAGTCATAGGAGTGAAAAAGAGAAAATTTAATATGATTTTTAATTTCAAATAGGCATACCATTTAACAGAAACTTTTTGTTTATTCTAAGGGACTTTTTGCCCTCGGTAATAATGTAATATTTTATTCTGCGTTTAAATTTTTCAAAAATACTTATTAGTTTTCTCAGAATTCCAAAAAAAATTAATGCGTTTAAAAAGAATTCGATCGAAATTTTGCACCTGCGCTCTCAAAAAGGATTAAAGTGTTATACATTTTTGGAATCACTATTTCAAACGCTTTTAAATAAGCTGTCACATGACGTACTTTCCCATTAAAAAAATCAAAGTTACGCCGCGCCTGTCACCTGAAGAGGGATCGTGTAAAGTTCGAAACATTGATGTTATAATATATTTTGATTATTTTAAAAATCGACCTGTCCGAGCGTTTTGTTTATGTGCTAAAAATAAATAAGTTAATAGGGGCGGGGGGAGTGTAACACTTATTCCAGTACACTGTATAAGTGAAATCATATGAAAAATCACACAGTATAAAGTCCTTTAGGTTAAGGACAAAAAAGGGGGATTTAAAAAATTATTATTAATCAATTAATATTGGGCTATTGCATTCAGTAATTATTAATATAAAATACGTTCATATTAGGAATCAACGAAACTGATTGTAAGAATGAATAGAATTGATTGTAAGAAAAACCGTATTTATAAACAATATAAATAATTAACGGAACGATAAACAATAAACGGAAATAATTGTAAAAATAAACGGAATACGTTAGGAGAAATAACACTGTTATTGTCACAACGAATAGTCTTCGTCGGTCAATTAACGACGTTGTTGTTTCAATAAATAGTGTTCGTTGACTCAGTGAACAGAGTTCGTAATATCAATAAATAGTGTTCGTTGACTCAGTGAACAGAATTTGTAATACCAATAAAGTGATATTATGGTATACATAATGAATGTTCATCCATTCAATAAACGTAATACATTGGCTCAACGAACGAAAATAATGAATTGATGAACATCATTTTGTTGTCCCAATAAAACCAAGAATTGGACAAATTTTAAGTATTGCGTTTGTTGTCTGAATTAACATTTTTATTGATATTACGTACCTTTTTCGTTGAGTGTATACCAAATACGCTACGAGGACTGTGTCTGCATCGGTTCGGACGTACCTAATGACAATTCACGGTAACAAACAGACAAGGTGTGAAGTATAATAAATATACAATAAAATGTTTTAATAATACTCATCTTACTCCTGAGTAAGACAAATCCAAAGACACAAAAATTATAATAAATATATTTACTAAAAACACTAATATATTCTATTCACACCTTTTCTTGCACTGATATATTTATACATAACTAGAAAGATTTAGCAGAAGAACCGGAAATAAATAGAAGGCTTGTGCTGACAAATAAAGCCTATTTCGCGATGGGCCACATATTCAAATCGCGAGACGTACACCGGAAAACAAAACTCCAGGTATATAAAACAATAATCAGGCCCATAGTAAGTTATGGCTGCGAAACATGGGTGGTGACACAGAAATCTGCCAATGCATTAGATGTGTTTGAAAGAAAAGTATTACGTAGGATACTGGGCCCAATAAGTGAAAATAACAACTGGCGAATTAGGTATAATAGAGAAATATACGAGCAATATAGCGAACCAACTCTAGTACAATACACTAAACTGCAGAGATTACGGTGGGCAGGGCACGTGGTCCGCATGCATGAGAATAGAATCCACAGAAAATTGCTGAATGCAAGAATGCAGGGAAGAAGACCTGTTGGAAGACCTAAAAAGAGATGGGAAGACGAAGTCGATGAGGATGCCAGGAACTTCCTGGGAACGCGTTCATGGAAAAGAACAGCGGTAAATCGAAATGATTGGAGAAGCTTGTTGAAGGAGGCCAAGGCTCGATTTGGGCTGTAGTGCCATTGGATGGATGGAGAAAGATTTAGCAACTAAACGCCATACTGTCTGTGTGCGCATGCGCGCAGTATTATGAAATTTTACTCTCAATCGCGCCTAAAGAAGTATAACTTCAAAAAATGGTGGAGGCTCTTACAAAATTCTTATAAACTGAATTATAAAAAAGTCGAGTATTGGTTTGTAACTAAAATATAGTAAAATAATGTTGAAAGCACTACCTACTTGGAAGTACTTAGAACAACTGGATGAACTTGCTGCCATACTAATACCCAAAGAATACTACATGGACTGATTTTAACTATAGAAACCTAAAGCAATAACATGCGGTACGTGATACCGTAAGAAAACTTTACAACAACGTAGCTCAAAGACTAAAACCTACTAAAAATTCCGCAGTTGGGAGCAGGTACAATTACACACCACTTAAAGGTAGGTACACAGATAGTGTTCTAGGAATCTTTTATAGAACAGGTTTTACAACAAAATATATTTTCGGCGCGGTATGGCATACACGACCAGGGCCGGCGATAACGGGCCTGCAAGGGATGCATTGCAGGCGGGCGCTCCTGTTTGGGGGCGCCAGGATGAGCATTTTTTCTGCTGGTATTATGTAAAATACTAAAATAAAAAAATTAATTTTTTTAAATGTGGTTTAATTTCGTCAAAATACCCTAATCTGTATTTGTTAGTTTTGCATATCAAATAATACACAAAAATATGCAACGCCGCAGCGATTTCTTACCATGTGTGTGTGTTCACAAAGAGGGGATGGCATTAGATAAACTTTTTTCCACAGATATTTGAAAGTTGAAGATTGAAGATGTCATATTAAATTTTTATTTTAGAATCTTTAAGAAATTGTATGATAATATCATTAATAGTTTTGGTATTGAAGCTTAGTAGATGTGAAATATTCAGCGGTAAACTTACATTCCGCTCCTGAAGTCTAGCAATTAGTGCTTTCTAGACTTCACTTCAGGAGCGGAATGTAAGTTTACCGCTGAATATTTCACATCTACTAAGCTTCAATACCAAAACTATTAACCCTTAAGTACTAACACACCGTCTCTCAGACGGCATCGTTTGTTGAAAGTGGGATATTTCCCTTCCTAGAAAAATTTGAAGGTCATCCGTTTATGACTTTTCAAGTTGGGTTGTTATTTACTAGTATTGAATTCGGCAATTTGATGCAGGTTGTTATTCGAAAAATATTTAGACTCAAAGTGTGATTTCCGTCTAATAGACGGGGTGTTAGTGTTTGTGCCCAGTTCGTCATTAAACATAATGTGCCCCAGTTCGTCAAAAAGTTCAAATAAGGGGATAAAGACTATGAGGAAACTCTTTTGAAATGACTTGATGAGGTAGAAGACGACGTAAGCGAAGTGGGATCAATTTGTGATGAAAATGTTGCCACTGACTACCATTGCTACACTGTACAAATTTTAGTGCCTGTCAGTTTTTTTTGTTTTAATATTTTTTAAAAAAAATTTTATTTTCATGTTTATTACTCTTTGTTTAACTCGATTATAAATTTTTATCAAGATTCTTTAATTTGTTTCATTTTTATCACACTTTTTTTCAGGAATAAAAAGTTACACAAACAATCCTGCCATTCTTGTTATAATGTTTTGTATTTTAATAAATACAGAAAAACTAGATCAATTACTGTGTTTTTTAGATAAGTAATACTTTCAGTAAGTCATCGAAATATTTTTTTGCATTATAATATTTAACAAAAGAAAAATAACCAGTAAAATGTGAAACCCGTCTGTCAGGCGGTTAGTTAGTGTTTGCGCCATTGATTTAAGATGTTAGTACTTAAGGGTTAATGATATTATCATACAATTTCTTAAAGATTCTAAAATAAAAAAGTAATATAATTTATTGGTCAAAGATATCATATTTCAACCAAACAACTTTGCTATGAGAATGCTTTGTTTATGTTCTTCAAATTTCTTGCAAGTTGTTAGTGTTGTATCATCAGTTATGAGAGGAAATGAATAATTTCTAGTAAAGTAAACAAGATTGTGATACTGTTTTCTTGCCGCCCGCGCCTGTCTAATTTAATAATACCTATTAATAGGTAGGTATCAAGTTAAGTATTAATCCCATAAAAACATAATATTTAAAATAAAGATTTTACTTTAAATTTAGCTTAGAACTCTTTAGATTTTTAGTATTATTTCATGTGATTATAATACAGAATAGTTTGTAAGTTGTACTCGGCAGTTAAAGAATCTATTAGCATAGGGATGGCGGTTTTTGATAAAACACCGGTTTTCGGTTATACCGGTTTTTTTTGCTTACGGTTTAACCTGGCGGTTATAACCGGCCAAAAAAACCGGTTTTTGAAAAACCGGTTTTCGGTTTTTTTAAATCCAATAGGTTACAAAGTTACATTTGCAATACACTTTAGTTTCCGATACTCCATTCGACTCGATATCAATATGATCAAAATTAGTACTATCGAAAGGACATGTATTACTTTTAACACGTTTGTATATTTGTAGAATAGGTACATTTTAACTCATTTAATACTTCCTGTATGAGTGTATAGTTTTGAAAACGTAGCGAAATTCTTGGAGATTCGTATTCGTAATCAGTAATTAGATATTCATAGTCAGAGCATTATTTTTGGTAATTAGAAAAAGTCATTCACCCACTTTCAATATCAAGAGTTAAGTGTGAAAAATAGTTGATGTTTGCGTCTAATTAAACCAGATCACTTCTTATGTAAATATTATGATTACAAATATCTTTTCAAGGAAATATAATAAAACTTAATAATTGTTTCTGGCTAATGTGAGACTACACTTTTAATTTGCTTCTGTATTTTATAAAATAAAATAAAATTTGAATTATGGTTTTGTTTGGAATAATTACTTCAGAATAATAATTATGATTGGGATCCAAAATAATAGCTAACCTAATCCTAATCACCGTAAAAACCTAATAACCGGTTTTTACTTTAAAAAGAAAAAACCGGTTATAACCGGGACAAAAAAACAACCGGTAAAACCGGTTATTGCGAAGTAAAAAAACCGGTTTTAGGTTTAAACCGGTAGGTTTTCCCATCCCTAATTAGCATTCAATTAATATAAAATTATATTTGTTAAGTACTCAGTAGATACATACTATTATTAATCTACGATTAAGTTATTATTTTTATTTAGGTAAATAAAAATGGATCCAAAAAAATTATCTAGGAATCTAGGGCACAAATCGAAAAAGAAAAAGCCGAAAAAGAAAAAATGACACAAAAAAACAATGTCAGTTCTCTTCAATTTCTTAAAAAAGTTAAAGTGAAGTTGTTGTGTCAGATGATGGGTCCAATAAAACTGTTACCGAACTTTATTTACCGGGTACATTTGCGAATAGCGGGACACCGACTTAAGTCACTGCCCGGAACACACATTTTTAGGACACAAGTCCAAAATCAAGTCATTAATAGGGAGAAAAGCTCTCCTAGCTACCCCTAAAATCAGGGGGTTTAACACATAAAGTAATACAGAGGATGTTCCATTACCCAGGGCATCTACATAAGGTAACGTTCAGTACAAAGCCTCCTTATTCGTTATGTACTGCGATGGGGAGGGGTGGTGGTACAGCTTGGGGTCAGATACGGGGTCAGGTTTAGCAGTTTAACCGGTTTGATCTTCGGACATGTGGGTCTCACTGTTCTATTTGAACACACATAATGTTCCCGAGGCTGGGTTTGTACGAGTATCTGTGTGTGGGGTGGGGGGCGCCTGTGCTAGTTTTGCAGGCGGGCACCTTATACCCTAGCGCCGGCACTGTACACGACATTGGATGGCAACAACGCATTGTGCGAAATAAAAGTGTTTTAAACATTTTCACCAGAGTTTATCCCGATTTTTGAGGTAATAGTGCGAAATAAATACTTGACTATATGTGAAAAATTGTATAAGGACATAAACTATCTACAGTGCAAAAAATAGTGGCAAAAATCGTCCTATAAGTAAGTTATAGAACATTTTACTTTAATCAAAACAAACATTTTATAAATTCCAGTTCTTTTGACAACAGATAAGAGAACAAGTCTTGATCAAATTAAAAGCGACGTTGCCGGTTTTCCAAAAAGTTTTAAAAATCAAAGAAAGGAAATCAATCAATTAATAATAAACTAAATAAACAAAATTTCGAAGAAAAAAGAATTTTAATATATTTAAAATCATACTCAATTATTGCTTGAGAAGTTCTAGAGCCTCCGCCGGGTCGACTGGGGAACTAGAGCTTACCGCTTGCTATAACAGAGAGTAAAAATACATAAAACGAAATAAAAATGGTGAACAGCGATGAAAACAAAATAGATCAACTTTTAAAAATGATGCAATATTTAACAGATGAAACACAACAACTAACAACGGAGGTAAAAGGAATAAAAGAAGAACAACGCGAATATATAAATGACCTAAGAGAATTAAAAAAGAAATAAATGAATTCAAACAAAGTAATCAACAACTAAAAAAAGAAAATGATGAAATGAAACAGGAACTAAAGATAGTGAAAATGAAGGTAGAACAGTTTGAGAAGGAGAGAAAAGCTAACAATGTTATTGTCCAGGGTCTACCGATGGATACAAATAACCCAAATGTAGTCAACGAGGTTATGGCAAATTTCGTGGAAAGAGAATTAGGTATTAAAGTAGAAATAGAAGAAGCTTATAAAATAGGGGACAAAACATGTCTTGTAAAACTAAAAAACAAAAATGAAAAAATAAAAATTATGAAGAATAAAAACAAACTAAGAAAATCAAAGCCGGAAATATACATCAATAACGATCTAACGCAAGAAGAGATGAAAATACAACAAGAAATACGGAAAATTGCAAAATTTCAAAAAGAAAACGGTAAGAACACTAGAGTAGATTATCAAAAACTAAGTATTGACGGGACTATATGGAAATGGAACAAAGAGAAGAATGAACTGGAAAGGGCAAACCAAGACACGCCAAAAAACTGATAAAACAACAAATATCGGATACAACACAAAAAACGGAAACGAAAATGGCAAAGGAAAAGGATCTGAACAGATTAGATAAAATAAAACACACGAACAGAAAAAAATATAATAAAAAAACGAAAAAATGTGATCAAATAAAAATAAGTACGTGGAACATCAGAACAATGCTTGAACCAGGAAAAATGCAGGAGATCGTCTCAGAACTAGAAAGATACCAAATTGATATTGCAGTGATTCAAGAAATTAGATGGGCAGGTCAAGGAGAAATAAATAAAAAAACTACACACTACAGTACTCGGGACATGAAAAACAAGCTCAATATGGAGTTGCTTTCATAATTATGGGAAAAATAAAAAATAACATTATGCAATTTAAACCAATAAATGAACGCATGGCTTACATGAGAATTAACGCCAAACCATTTAATCTATCAATCATAAACGTATATGCCCCAACTGAAAGTACTGCTGCGGAGGAAAAAGACAAATTGTATGAGGAACTCGAACGAGAAATAGAGAATTTACCTAGAGAAGACACAATACTGGTAATGGGAGATTTTAATGCCCAAATAGGTAAGGAAGACTACATTAACCAAGTAGCAGGTAAGCACACAATACACGAAAAAACGAATGACAATGGTCAACGATTATGTAACCTAGCTGCTAGTACCAATATGATTATCGTTAGTACAAAATTCGAACATCCTAAATATCATAAAGTAACGTGGATTTCCCCAGACCAAAAAACATTGTCCCAAATAGACCATATACTGATTACAAGAAGGAAGCAAACATCGGTAACAGACGTGAGAACCTACAGAGGTGTACATGCAGACACAGACCATTTTATGGTGACTGCAAAGGTAAGACAAAAAGTCAAAAGAACTCTAAAAAACACGACAACAAAAAATAAATGGCACGTAGAAAAACTGAATGCTCCAGACATAAGGATTAAGTATGCTGACGACATGAACAAAAAACTGAAGGAACAATCTAAGCCTACAAAGGATATAGAAACAGATTGGAGAAATATAAAAAAATGTATAAATGAAACAGCGGATGTTCACATCGGGATAAAAAGAAACAAAAAAAGACAAGAATGGTATAACGAAGAATGCCAAAACATGCTAAAAAAGAAGGTAGAAATGAGACAAATATGGATAAGAACAAATAGACAGGATTATAGGGAAGAATACAATAGAATAAGACATGAATGCAAGAAAAAAATAAGGAAAATTAGACGTGACTGGTTGGATGATAAGATAAAAGAAATAGAAAAAGAAAGTAAGAACAGAAACACAAAAGAATTCTATAAGAAAATTAGTGAGCAGAACAAAACTTTTAAAGGAAAGATAAAAGGCATAAAAGATAAAAATGGAAAAGTATCAGAAAACGATGAAGAGTATAAAGAAATTTGGACTAACTATTTTAAAGAATTATTAACAGAACAAGAAGATCAAGACCTAAATGAAAATATAGAAGAAGAGACAATGATGTTAGGAAACCAGCTAGAAATACCAACACAAGAGGAAGTTGAGGAAATTATTAATAGCAGCCGTAATGGTAAAGCCTCAGGATCGGACTGTATCAATATGGAGCTTATAAAATATGGTGGTGAAGAATTAAAAGATAAATTATACAATTTAATAAAAGACATATGGAACGAAGAAAAAATGCCGGAAGAATGGTACAAAGGACAAATTATCACGATTCATAAAAAAGGAGATCAACAGCTGTGCAATAACTACAGAGGACTGACGCTATTAAACACAGCATATAAAATCATGTCCTTCTTAATACAACGAAGACTGACCGAAGCTACCACGAATATCATAGGACACTATCAATGCGGATTTGTTAAGGGAAAGTCTACAACAGATGCCATACATACGGTTAAACAAATTATGGAAAAAGCACATGGATATAAAATAGAAATTGAACTGCTTTTTATAGATTTTCAGCAAGCATTTGATACAATAAAAAGATCAAAATTAATGGTAGCTCTGAAAGAAATGGGAATACAAAATAAATTAAGAAGATTAATACAAATGACAATGAGTAGAACTGTAGATAGCATAAAAACTCAAGTAGGCGACACAGAAGAATTTGTCATCAATAAAGGCGTGAGACAAGGAGATTCATTATCAGCAACTCTGTTTAATCTTGCTCTAGAATACATCGTTAGGAAGATCAACAAAGGCACCCTCCGAACGAGAGAAGGGCAAATAATAGCATACGCTGATGATATTGTTCTAATAACAAAAAATAGAAAAACAATGGAACGAATGTTAAACGAATTGGTAACAGAAGGAAAAGTAATGGGATTAAAAATAAACCAAGAAAAAACCAAAATAATGAGATTTGACAAAAACTTTGAAAAGAGAAAGGTTAGAGTAGGACAATACACTTTTGAAGAAGTCGAAAATTTTAAATACTTAGGAATATTAATAACAAACAATGGAGAAAGAGAAACCGAAATCAAAGAAAGGATTATTACAGCAAATAAGAGCTTCCATGCAAATAAAAAATTACGTAAAAATAAGTTATTGAGTAAGAAATCAAAAATGAAAGTATACAAAACAATAATTCGACCGACGATGATGTATGGAGCAGAAACTCTTAGCATGACAAAAAAACAAGAGGAAACCCTTAGAATACAAGAAAGAAAAATACTAAGAGCAATACTAGGACCAATAAAAATAAGTGACAATGAATTTAGACAAAGAACAAACCTTGAGCTACTGGATGAAATTAAGGAAGATATAGTGTGTAAAATAAAACAGCAAAGAGCAAAATGGCTAGGACACATATGGAGATCCGGATCAACTACGACGATATTCTCAATATTGGAATGGACACCAGCTGGCAAGAGAAGACGTGGAAGACCAAGATCTACATGGTTACAAGAAGTAGTAAGTGATCTCAACAAGGCGGGCATACGACATTGGAAAGAAAAAACCAGAGACAGGAAAGAGTGGAGAAAAATAACCGAGAAAATTAAATAACGAACATGAGGACTGATCTACCTCAAACCATAGATCTAGAGAGCGTAAGCGGCGTAACCCCTAAAGGGGTGTTTAGCCACTATATATATATATATATATATATATATATATATATATATATATATATATATATATATATATGGCATACCGCATAACAGTTGTTAAGGGGTTAATTTGGCTTTCGCTATACCATATGTACGTAGAGTTTATTTTATTTTTCATTACAAACCTTTCTCCGTTTAATGGCTTATAACTTGAATTCTTTACACACTACCATTACTTTTAGATTTTTCCTACTTTTCAGAATGTATCGTAGGATCATTTTTGTTTATACCTGTTTTACATTTTCTAACAATTGCATTGCAATAGTTACATTATAACTTTGTTTTATTTGAGACATTATAAATTGTTCTTTTGTTTAATGAATGAAAGATTTACCTACTAAATTAAAAAAAAACTATCCATAACGGCACGTGGGCGCCCATACCCGTGGGCAGGGGGGCACTGCACCCCCTAGCTTTTCAGGTGCTTTAAACTATACAGTGATGAGAGCGCTAATAACCGGCAAAATAGCGCAAAAGATGGAAAACATAATACATTGCGTAACAAAAAGAGATGAAACTAGTTGAGATGGAAATGATCGTTATAAAAGTATAAATTAACATTACATTACATAATTTCCCACCTTTAGACGTATCAGAGGAGTATGACAACTGTCACTGTGACCGTAGAATTTTTTAAATACTCCTGTCACAGACGTCTAAAGGTGGGAAACTATGTAATGTAATCTTAATTTGTACGTTTACAACGATCATTTCCACCTCCACCAATTTCATCTTTTTTTTGTTGCGCAATGTATTATGTTTTCCATCTTTTGCGCTATTTTGCCGGTTATTAGAGCGCTCATCACTGTATATTGTTATCCAAAGTATACAAAATGTAATGTGCAACTTCTTCACGTCTGCTGCTCCCCCTAAAAATTTTTATAAGGGCGCCCATGTAACGGCATAAGAAATATCCACAAATAATAGCATAAGTGTAATATTGGTTGCCTACAATAAAGGAAGTTCATTATCGTAACTTAATTAAAGTGTTAAATATGCTTGAAACGTTATAACAGCCTTAATATTTTAAATACTAAGAAGTCTTATTCCGTAACCAAATAAACCATTCTGAACACACATCGTAAGCAATAAACACTTTGTTATTCTCGTTATCCAGCATCCATTCGATACGTAAGCGATAAACGTAAAACGTAACAAACAAACGACGAACGAGAAACGCAGTCGCGGTATATTTGATGCTTGGTGGTGTATTGCTTGTTGGTTTTTAGTGGAAGTGATTAATAAAAATTGTGATTGTTGAACGAGAGTAAGTATAAATTGATCATATTTGAGTTAAAACGGAAGTCAATTTCATTTATGAATTAAAAGAGCCGATAAATTTCGTATGTAGCTGATATCGGTTTGAAATAAAATGGTTATGTTCGAAGTGGTATAACTCACGCCGTGATTTGTAATGAAAGAATGCTTTTAGTTTTATTAATTTGGCTGATAATACAACGCTAATTTTACACGGTATGTGCAAGTAATCTATTTTTAGGAATAAATCGCATTTAAGAGTCATACACACACTAAACAAAAACAACATTTTTGTTTTTCCTTGGTTGCAGTCTACTTGGATTATTTTGTTATTATTTGTATATTATAATAATATGCAATATACTTATGCCTGTAATGTACAGATACATAAAGTGTAGGGCAGCTCTTTTCTGTATCTACTGATATCAATCTGATCATATTTGAATATAAGATTTTCCCCTAATGATCATTGCATTTATCTTACTACCTAAGCCACTAACTACTTATTAAGTGATAATTGGTATTTGTATTCCACTCTTAGTTTTTCCAGCAATGTCTCACTATATTAGGCTTATATGGTTATATCTGAGAGTTTGGTACAATCCATATAGATTGTCTTCAGCTAAAATGTTTGTAAAATGTAACAACTAGAATAAGTGTTATATTGTTTTCTGGGGACCATAATTCATAGTATGTTGATTGTCATACATGTTGTAATGTTGCTAGATCTAAATTTAAATAAAAGATTGGTGTGAAATAGTGTTGCATTCAAAAGCTCATCATCTACTTATCCTTCTTGGATTTTACTGTGGATAACAGTTGTTTAGGGACTACTTTGTTAATGTGCATCTTCTACTTCTGTACTATATACAATAGTTGATATTCTTTTCTCAACAATTTTGTACTAATTACAAGACTACAAAGTAATGTTATAGTTCTTCTACTCTAACTTTTTCCATGCGTTACGATTCATTTTCAAACAAGTTAAATCAAAAAATAGAGTGAAACATATGTCGATGTGTATTGATACATACTGTTAGAGTGTCAGTGGTAATAATTAGGAAATGGCTATTATCCTGTGAATGTATTTTATAAAGTTATTTTATTGAAGTGTTTAATCTTTTTCCATTATTGAGGAGATTGATGGACTCAACATTAAACGGGCGTAGGAACTTTCGACACCAAGCAGGTAGCGACTAAAATTTAATGGTAATTTTCGACACCAGCCCCAAAGGCCGGTTTTTAACTTAACAGGAATATTCGACACCAAATAAATATAGTTGCGGCATAAATAAAATACCATAATTAATTAATAGTTTTGTTATTTCCTGACCGTGAATTTTTAAATAGAAACTTTTTAATTCCTGGGTTTTTCAGTCTTATAAATAAAACACTTTGTTATGGCTTAAACGTTTCGGCTACATGCCATTTTCAATAAGCACTTTAATTAATAATAATAAACATTACATAAATAGAGCACTAAAATTTACATTGCACTTGTTGGCTTGTCGTTTTGTCATTAATTAATTAATGTATTTGTTTATTTTATAAACATAATATACAGTTTATTTTTCGAAAGCGGTAATAATATCTGAATATAACACTACTAGTAATTTATTTATTATAAAGGGTAGCAGCTTATAAGAGTGGATACAGGAGAGAGGAATATGACTATCAGTGGGTGAGAGATAGTCTAAATTTACCAACACTTGAGTCAAGGAGGACATTGTTAGATTTATGCTTCCTACACAAAGTTATTAATGCTTTCATAGATTGTCCTCAATTGATATCATTTTTTAGTCTTAAAGTTCCTAGTAGAAGCAACAGACAATCAAAAATCTTTTCAGTGCCATTTCACCACACTAATTTTGGTATAAATGAACCGACTACACGATTGGTTCGGAGTGCTAATAGCCTGCCAAGACAAATGGATATTTTTGACTCCAAAATTGGTTTGTTCAAAAAACAACTAAGGGGTATCTTACAATAAGTTTGTTGTAGTTCTGTATTGTTCTTACAATATGTTTGTTTGTATTATTCTGATGTGTTTATTATTTTAATAATTTATTATTGTTGAGGTGTAACTTGTAAAAGTCTTGTTGTGTGTAAAACTTGTAAATGGATGCCGTAAATAAATAAATAAATAAATAAATAGTAATTTTTATACATTTTACAGTCAATATAGGTAAATGTACTTATACAATAATTTATTAGCTATTAAAGGAGTGATACGATATAGCTTAAATAAAATCTAACTTACATATTATGTATTTGTTGGAATCATAGTTTATCTATCATTTTCTCCAAAATTGGCCAATTTAGCCTTAACGGTAGTATCTACTATTTATTTTGACATAAGTGTCCACTTAAAACTTTTCAATAAGCATAAAAACAAAACGATGCGTTGAGTAAAAATAAGAATTAAACCTCGAATGGAAGGGTTCACAGGCATTCTTGGTCCTCATAATAGACCTGGATTCTAATTAGACCATATCTGTGATGGAAATAGGCTATTGATAATGTAATTTTCCGGTAAATAATCTGCACATATTATCAAGTGTTTAGGTTTATATGTCATGAAAATCATAAAAAAAAGCATTCTTCAACTTCGATAAGTTAAATCAAACATATGCCTTGACTATTTTGAAATTTCTGAATTTGTATTCTTATATTCTAGTACCAAACCCAGAGATTGAATTTTTTCAAACAATTTTTTTTACGTCAGTTTTATTGTAGGTAAGTGAAAAGGCATCCTTGAATTTTTACATTGGCTCACATGCCCAATACAGCACAATGAATGGCTTTTTCAAAGTCCACAAATATTTCAGTTAACTCTAAAGATAATTGAAATGTTGTAAAAATTTTAGACTTTTTTGACTATTTAGTAAACAAAATAAATTTTTGTATGTCATCGACAATTTGTCTGTTAACAAAGAACATAATGTCCATTTTCCAAGCCATAATATAGTAAACCATTGGAGAAAAAATTTCGTACTGTATGAAATACTATCTATCTACAAACAAGACGTCAAACAAGAAATAAAATACAACTGAATAATATTCGTGACTAATAATTTAGATGCAAGTGATAATAAAATATTGAGAAAACCCAAGTAATTTTCCAGCTACCTGCTTTACCGCGCAGTGTCGAAATTTCCTGTAATAAAATTTGACCCTTTGGTTACCTCAGGTACAAACACAATTTGGTGTCGAAAGGTCGCCCGCGGCATTAAACATAAAGATAAGACCTATAAAGCTAAATATGCTTTATAAATAATAAATAAAATTAAAAAACAGTCACAACAAAAAAGTTAATATTGTTAAGAAGATTTAATATTACTTAAGGTTGAGAAATACAAAACTATCGAGTGAATTACATAAATAAATTATTAATATTTTTAACTTTGGGGAAACAGTGACGCAAGTGCAAGTTTTTCACAAATTGAGTTATCAACACTGCTATACTGCCGTCCTAAGCCAAAAAGACTTATCTCAATACAGTAAAACCTGCCATATCCAGATCAATGTGGCGACAGACCGATCCGGATATGAAAAAATCCGGATATCAAGACCACTTATGTGAGCACTTCTTTTCTAGTCTCTGAAGAGTTTTCTCCTTCATACATTCCAGTGATCAACACCGTCAATAACTTTCGTCGATAGACATGTTTTATAGATTCTATAATACATTATTTCGCCATCTTTTAGTTCTTTTAGGTCAGGATGAGAGGGTGCTTTGTCCAACAGCAGGACTATCTTTCTCGGTAGATCCGGACGGCAGAACCGTCTGGATATGGGGAGGTCCGGATATGGCAGGTTGTACTGTATTTTAAGTTGTTGAGTTATTGCGATTTATCGGTTTTTTATTACAAGCACTCGTATAGATGCGTCTAATTTTATTACCAATTTTTAGGCACTATGGAGTCAAAATGCATCATTTTCGCTTAGGAAATAGGTTAAACATTATATTTGGGGTCGTTAAGAACCATAATATAAAAATCGAAAAATTTTGAGATACACCCTTTTGGCTTAGGACGGCAGTATATTACTAATACTCGACTTTGCCAGGGGACCCAAAAGTCAATATTGCAACTCTTCCTTTATTTAACTGAAGTATTATATTTATTTTTTATAAATATAAATCCAAATAAATTTTATTGATGAATAAATAAAACTTTATTGATTTATAAAACCAAATAAACTGTCACTGTCATTGAAAATTATAAACGTCAAAATTCATCAGCTATCAGAGACATTCTGTATTGTTTATCCTTGTTTAACTTATTGTGATTTCTACAGCAAAGCGGCTTAATTTTGCAATACTAGTTTCTGTGAGTTAAAAAGAGACCTAGTATAAATAGTAATTTGTGAATAATTTCATGCATGGGAAAAGTTAGAGTGGAAGTTCTATAGTTGACATTCTTTTCTTAACAATGTTGTCCTGGATTATAAGACTACAAAATAGTATGTTATATCTCTTTTCTATAACGATGTCTCAGAAGCCAATTGGTGTAAGTCAATAAGTGTTTAAAATGAGATACTAAGATGTTTCTGACAATAGTTGCAGAAATTAATTCGTAATAATTCTTGGGTTACGAAAGGTATCCGCATATCGACCAAGAATATACGTTCACTTTTATACATTAAGAAATTTACTACCAATGTTTCTGTCATATAACATCAACTATTTTGGCTGCAACAAGATCCCATTTCTTATCTTCCTAATTCAAGAAAGGTCTCGAATTCATTCTTTTTAAAACCAGTCGATAACTCTGAACTGACCCAAACTATCAATAGTATCAAAAGCAAATCATCCTGTAGTACTGATGGACTATCTATAAAAATTTTCTCTAATCACAGAAAATGTGTTGGAAATCCTCGTCTCACTAATTAATGATTCCTTCGAAAAAGGTAAATTTCCAGAGTGCCTAAAGACAGCCATTATTATTTCTCTTCATAAGGGTGGTGAAAAATCTAATGCCTGCAACTATAGACCTATTGCCTTACTACCGGCACTCTCCAAAATTATTGAGAGACTCATTAAAACTCGACTTATGTCGTTAATCGTTGATAACAACATTTTATCTCAAAATCAGTTCGGCTTTTTAACTAATAAATGTACCACTGATGCCATGTTTTCTGTACTACATGAGGTTTATCAAGCACTAAACAATAATCTTTATACTGCCACTGTTTTCTGTGACTATGCCAAAGCTTTTGATTGTGTAAATCACATCTTGATTAAAAAACTAAATTTCTATGGAATTAGAGGTATTTCTTTGAATTGGTTCCAATCCTACTTGAATAATAGGAAACAACTAGTTAGAGCAAATGATACTGACTCTAGTCTCAAAAACATTGTATGTGGAGTACCGCAAGGTTCAGTATTGGGTCCTCTTCTGTTCCTTATCTTTATAAATGACATCACTAATTTAAAAATCGATGGGAAAATTTTTCTTTTTGCTGATGATACCAGTATCACTTGGAGCAACTCAACTATTGCATCTCTTCATGAAACTTTAACTTCGGATCTACTGACGATAAAGACCTGGTCTGACTCTAATTATTTACTCTCTTTTAATATAGACAAAACAGTAGCATTATCCTATAAAGGAGCTCTTCAACCTTTGCCTCTTAATAACAGCCAGATCAGTACCGTTGATTCTGTAAAATTTCTTGCTATTTTTTTAGACAGCAACCTCAAATGGTCCCTTCATATCGATTCGTTAAGTAAGAAACTCGCCTCAGCTTGCTATGCAATAAGATCTGTCTCAAGGGAACTCAATTTCGAGTCTCATCTTCGATATGGTCTTCCTTTTTGGGGTTCTAGTACAGCTGCTCGATTTGATGTTATTTTTAAATTGCAAAATCTGTTTGGCCTCAGAAGATCTACACATTGCAGAAGTTACTTCAGAATCACGAAATTTTAACACTTCCATCTTTATATATTCTAGAAACGGTTTGTTTAATTCGTAGACACCTTCATGTCTTTCCAGCAAGGCCCAATCATATTTACTCCACCAGAAATTCAATATTTGATATTTATTTACTGATCCCATCCACTGAGTTAGTAAAGAAATCTCTTATTATATTCGGCAAAAAAACTTTACAACCATCTCCCTTTACAACTTAAATCTGCAACATATTTCCCAAAGTTCCGTAAAATGACCAAAGCGTATCTATCTAAAAGACCATATTATTCAATAGAAGAATTTCTTAATGAATAACTAAGAAAATTGGGTTTCATACACAGCAGCTTAAACTGTCAATTCCTAATGTTGTATTTTATTTGTTGTAAGTACAGTAGAACGTCAATAATCCGGATTAATTGGGACCGGACCCCATCTGGATTATCAAATTATGCGGATTATCGAAATTACCTCAAAACAAGGCCAGTATACACATTAAAGTACAACAAACGTTTTATGTTTTCTCTTGTACAGTAAAGTGTCTAGAGGTGAAATTAATCAAAACATTTTTTTATGTTTAAACACTGTATTGTAATTAATTTATAATAGCAGCATGTGTACAGTAAAAACATCAGACACTATTTGGGCTTTTAAAAAAATGTGTAAAATATTTTTGAACTGCGATAGAGGTTCGTTTTTCGCAGCTAAGTTCTTAATTTATTTTAAAAGTATCAGATATTTTTGCTAGATACAAATCTGGATTATTGACGGTCTGGATTTTTGACGTCCGGATTATCGACGTTCTACCGTTGATTGATAAATACGGTTCTACTGTATGTTCAATTTGCAATTTATATAAATTTTGCAATTAATTGTTTTTGTCTTTGGTTTCATATCATATTTACTGTATATTGACGATTTATCTAATTTTAGTAAATTGTAGTTGTTATTTGATATTTGTTGTTGATATTATTTTTCTTTTGACTGTATGTAAGCTTTGTCCATTAAATTGTAAAAATTTTCAGTGACAATAAAGCATATTTCTATTCTATTTTATTCTAAATATAAGTAGTTATTAAAAACAAATAAACTGTCTTTATTTATCATAATATGGGTAACATATTCATAAATACAAACAAGGAAATAATAATATTATTATATATAATAATAAGAGTGTTATATCTCATTAGTCATTTTTAGGGATAATGTGACTTACACCGTTTGACTTCTGATGCATCCATATATAACTTAATTATTTTCTATTTTTTTTCTAATATTTTAAAATCTAGGAGCTATTAATTTATTTAATGTTTGCTTATTTTGGTTTATAAAGACTTTTTTTAATCAGATTCTTTATCTTGTATCAACGAGTGTAGATGCAGTAATATGCAATATTTGTCTGTAATGCTTTCGATTGTAATGTACAGATACATGAAGAGTTTTACAGATATAAACTCACATTTGAATCTGTGTAAGATTTTCTCTAATGATCATTGCACTAATTTTACTACCTCAGGCAACTAACTGTTAAATGATGTTTGGTATTTGTATTATATTCTGGGTTATTCCGGCAATGTTTCATTATATTATACCTAATGCTTATGTGGTTATATCTGAGAGTTTGGTATAACCTATATTATTATATTATTCTGTCTTCCACCTAAAATGTTTGTAAAATGCAATAGAATTTTAATGTTAATTGCCAACATTCGGAATGCAATGGACAAGGCACGTGAAGAAGAAGAACAAATAGAATAAGTGTTCTATTGTTATCTAGAAGCCAGAATTTATAGTTTATGTTGATTTTCGCAGGGACTACTTTGTTACTGTGCCTAATTTACTTCTGTACTATATTTAATAGTTGACATCCTTTGAAGTTGATCGAGTTACCTAAGGAAAATACAATTGATGGAATGATTGCTTGGAGCTATTGGTAGTTTGATTTCTAATTTTAAGCTTCCTATATTGTCCTTTCACTCTCTTGTTCTATTGTGTCTCTTTGTTATTCAGGCATTTTCATTTGTAGTTGTAATACCATCTTTATATCATCCAAATTGCTGATGTAATTTCCTGGAATTGGCAATTTTAAATAGTCTAATATTGTTAGGAACAATACCTATTTTGAAGTTAATTTCAATTACTTGCTATGCGCATTGGTCTTTCTGGTAATAAAAAAATGTGAATTATTGCAGTTCTTGATGTGTTCATATATTTCTTATATGTAAGTATTGTAAAGTTTTTATGTTATAAAAAACTATCTGCATAGTTAAAATCACTATC
This sequence comes from Diabrotica virgifera virgifera, assembly GCF_917563875.1. Taxonomy (NCBI): domain Eukaryota; kingdom Metazoa; phylum Arthropoda; class Insecta; order Coleoptera; family Chrysomelidae; genus Diabrotica; species Diabrotica virgifera. Next base: position 21,922,185 of record NC_065450.1, read on the forward strand.
AGGGATTTTAATAATAAATTTTTTCCTAGATTTTTCAATATCATTAAGTTTTCATTTAATTAAAATTAAGTACAGTGGAACCCCGATAAGTCGGCCCCCGATAACCCGGAAGTCCGGCTAACCCGGACTGGGTTAGAACTGAAGAACTAAGAAAAGAACTGAAGATAGAAGAAGCTACTGAGGGTGATGCTGTTATTGATAGCTGATCATGTCTTTTACAGAAATGGAAATTTTGTGAATGAGTTGGAAGAAAAACTGCTTCCAAGTTTACATGAACCATCTGTTATAATTTTGGATAATCGAATTCTTGATTACACTGAAAGTTACTTACCTAATAGTTTTCATTTTCTCACTATGAAAATTTTTTAGTGTTATTGTTATAATTTTATTAGTAAGTATATTTTTCTAAATGAATGTAAAATACATTATCAGTTAAAGCCGTATTTTTGCTTGTCTTCTACAGTGCTTCAAATATTGGGAGAATTTGCGATTAACTTTCTGAGCACAGTGGACCGTTAAAGTCAAAGCTTTTATCTCTAATCTAATATAGTTGCAAATTCGTAAAATATATACTATATTTCGGAATCCCTGTTGTTCTTCATTGATGTCTCTCTGTGACACTAAATCTGTAAAATGTTCACATAAATGTAACTTAATGAAATGTTACATTGTAGTTTTGGTAGCTTTTTACATATCAGCGAGTGCTAGTGAAAAGGCCAGTTAACATGTAAGATGAACGGCTACTAGCCTATTTACTACTAGACGTGTACAAAACATGTCACATTTTAAAAATGCTTTTTTATACCTCACTTAACCCTTCACTACTGACGTGGATGTTTTAGAACATAAAAGTATGACATGTGATAATGTGGTATGTCATACCTTTACCTATTCTCCTTTGTTTTCAATATGAATTTGTCTTATATCACTGTATTTGTTTTTTACATCAACCAGGGAATAATTCTTCGCACTGCTGTAGAATAAAATACTGCTCCAAATAAAATAAACTTTATTTTTTCAACAAAATTATAAACTCAGGCATAATATTAAAAAGTGGTGAAGGTTCGTACAAAATTCCTTTAAAACCTGAAAAATTTGAGTATTGATAACTAAAAAATAGTAAAATAATGTTGAAAGCACTTCAAATAATAGCGAAGGAATACACAGGACTTTTTTTAACTATAGAAACATAAACACTGACATGTGGTATGTGATACCGCAAGAAAACTTGGACATCTTGGATATTAGCGCACCCTAATATGTCTGTGTAGATATTGGCATTGGATCCAACCGTCACATGTAACACCGTTGCTGTATCCTCTATTTTTTCATACTATCACGATACAATTTTTTGTGATATTATATTTGTGTGTGAAATGTATCATTTTGTGTATTTTAGGTATGTTCTAATATGTTATACCTAGTATAATGACGGAGAAGTAAACGTTATTATTCTATTATTCTTGTAGGTGCATTTAACATTGATTGAAATTATGAAAGAAATATATAGAAAACAGCATGGCAACACTGTGACGCACAAACATAAAAATTCAGCCACATTAGGCTGTGCGTTACATAGGGTGTTTTAATATCCAAGATGTCCGAAAACTTTACATTACAGTAGCTCAAAGACTAAACCTTACTAAAACTGCAGCAGTTTTTAATATCCAAGATGTCCGAAAACTTTACATTACAGTAGCTCAAAGACTAAACCTTACTAAAACTGCAGCAGTTTTTACATTACAGTAGCTCAAAGACTAAACCTTACGAAAACTGCAGCAGTTGGGAACAGATACAACCACACACCACTTGAAGGTACATAGTTGGCGTCCTAGAAATCTTTTATAAAACACGTTTTACAACAAATTATATTTTCGGCGCGGTATGGCATACTGCATGTCAGTGGTTAAGCGAAAGGCCACACAGGCGATAATTTACGGCGCCGTAAGAGCAGTAAACCCATTGGTTGACTAACTCATCCACCAATTGTAGATGAAATAGGAGTTAGTCAACCAATGCCTCGTCAGGTTTACCGCTCTTACGGCGCCGTAAATTATCGCCTGTGTGGCCTTAGCCTAAGGTTTAAAGTTTTTACAATATTATTTGTGTTGATTATCCTCTACAAAATCTATTTCTCCTCAAAATCTGAAAGTTTGATGGTCCTAGAAATATAATACATACTAAGGTATAATATTAAATACTGTTGTAGAATTGTTTTTTTTTTGTAAAGAAATTCAGAAAAAATTAAATTTATATCAACGACCATAAAATGATAGTTTTTCATCACCCTGTATTTTCATCACCAAAATTGTTTAGAATTTAATTTTGCTATTAAGCAAGTGTTTCGGGGAAAAAGTGAAACGACTAATAAGTGATTCGAGGAAATGCATGGGACATGAACAAACATTTCGGTGATTAGAAAGTGGACATCGTTGACGAAAACAAAGACGGCTTTAAGATCCTTTCCGGGAAGGTTTTTAATGTGGTGTACAATTGTATGAGGTTTTAGATGTTAAACTAGAAAGTAGGAAATAACTAATTATATCTCTTGAAAAATGACATATTGGAAAAGTTCTGTGGAAAAATATTTGTTTCAGAAGAAATGGGTATGAATGGTTTTGAGAGAGGCGTGTTTTTGATAGAGTGGGAAAGATGAGGTAGAAAAAAAAAGAAATTGGGAGTCAGAATTTGGCGAGAGACGAGAGGTCACTGTGTAATTAACATCGGTGGAAGGCAGTCCAGGTTTTTGTTTTAAAAGTTTAGTAATCAGTGTAGAGTGTGTGTAATCGGCCTTTGCGAGCAGAATCAAGTTGAAACCAAATTGTCGACCGGTTGAAGAGTTAATTTTCCTGGTCCGATGGAGCTTCCTTTGTTTTGTCTAGAACGAGTAGCTGATTAATATCTTTTTGCACAAGATATCGAACAAGGAAAACTGAGTAACATAATTCGAGCAAATCCTGTATGATTTTTGGAAGCAGTCGTGACGAGAGGGACTTTTTCGCAACATCCAGAGAGTACGTGTTTGGAAGAATCAAGGGCGGCGCAATCCAGAGAACGAGGCAGTGAAGAAACAAAAAGGTCAGTCAAATTATTTGTCGGAATGGAGAAAATTTGTTTATATCAAACCCATATTTGTTTATTTGTTTATTGAACTTTTCTTTTACGCAGTTAGTTATTTAAAATTTAAGAAATCAAGTCAAAAGAAGAAAAGTAAAATTTATTAAATTTAGTATGAGTAAATAATAAATTAATTAAATAATTTTTTTGTCAAAACAAGGAGATATCAGAGTTAGAGTTTCATTGATTAAGTAAGGGATTGTTGCAACAAAGTTTAAATTTAATATTTTTTGAATCACATGTACACGGCTTATTTGACAAAAACAATAGATTACATTTATATGATATTGAGTGTTTTCAATTTCCCTGTTTCCACCCTGGAAGAAGTAAGCAATCAGAAATATTAGAAGCCACAGATCACAGGTATTGTATACAATACAAAATTAGCCCTGAGAATAAAATTGATTGGAAAATTTAATTTGAATTTAGTTTTTGTTTTACATAGGTAGTAAATAAAATAATTGAATAATTAACTAAAGTAAGAATTTGCTAATCAATCTAATTAAATAGATATAATAGAGCATAACAATACATAGTATGAGATTGTCCCTCGCATCAAATGTTTTAATCTTTAACAATCATGTATGAATTATTTTTACATTGTTTGTCGAAATGTTTTTATTTGATACATAAATATCTTTTATTTGCTTCTTAGTTTTATTTTTAGACTCTAATTGAGTAAACAAGAATTACAATGCAGTTCCCATTATAGAATGCTATTACTATTTTATAATACGTATAGTTATGTCTGTGGTTTCTTTTCCCAATAAGTCCATTTATTCATCAAATTTATATTCTTAACACATATTGATGTCAGACGTATATCAAATTTATACTGTGAAAATACTTATAATAAACAATAATTTTCTTCTACTTTGTCAATTATGATTGTATTGTTACCGTTTGAACGCATCCTTGGAAACCGCTGCTATTATTTTGCGTGGTACAGTTTTTTATGACGTCATTCATCGCAGTGTTACGGTCGCAGTTTGTCGGTGCCGCTTTCGAGGAAACCAAGGCTTTAGAGTCTCTATTCGGAAAGGAAAATCTAGTCAGATATATAAAGGCCAATAGACTCAGATGGGCAGGGTATGTGACACGGAGTAATGACAATCGCCTTATAAACAATGTGTTCTGGGGAAGTCCAGATGGAAGAAGGTCTGTAGGACGGCCTAGAAAAATGTAGAAATATGCAGTCAAAGAAGATGTGGAGAAAATGGGAGTGAGACAATGAGAATTAGTGGCACAGGATTGAAAAACATGGAAGGTAATAGTAAACGCGGCAAAGACTCGCGAAAAGTTGTAACGCCATTGATGATGATGATGTTGATGATTATAGTTCTACGAAAAATAAAACGGTAGACTTTTTGCGTTTCTGTACTTTAATTATCTTCTTCTGAAAAAAATGGCCCTATTTTCATTGAAAAGCCCCGGATTTCAGGTATTGTTCTTCAGCCTTGTCCCGGATTCAACTGAATTGGAGTTTGTCACACTAAGTATGGTGGATCATTGGCTGTTGAGTGTCTAACGAGAATCCAAAATAGTGGCAAATTCGTGAAGTGTACCTTATTTCCTGACTATACTAAATTTACAATCAAGATGCAGTACAGATAAAGAAACCAAGACACGTTAAATGCTACTAGAAGCACTCCCGAATCATAATTTACAATGTATATATTATGTTACTGTAAAAACCCGATTTCAGTTAAAACCCGAATTTACTAGGAAAAACTAGTTTTAACTGTGGGCTTTAGACAATTCTAGTTTTAACTAGTGAAAACTAGTATAATCAAATATTTTCAGTTAATTCTAGTTAAGACTAAGCATATTTCAGTCAAAACTAGTTTTTACTAAACTTTTCAGTAATTTCCAGATTCAACAAAAACTCGGTAAATAATTTGCTACCCCGGTTGTTTGCAAATAATTTCTCTAAAACGTAAAATACTCTGGACAAGATCGTAAACTTAAAAAACTCAAATCTTTTTGACCACGTTGTTGTGTTATTGTCTTGCATCCAGGCTGCTAACATTTTCTTGTTATCTTGGTTAGCTCGCTAGACTGAACCTTGACTCTGGCTGTGCCTAGGTTTTCCATCATCTAATTTTTTTCTCAGGAAAGTATGACATTACCTCATTTATAACTGTATTACCGAACTCTCGGCCAAATGCATGGTGCGCCAAAAGTCAAGAATATATCCGTTGATAAAATTGATAAGCAACTTCTTCCGCCCTCTTACGTTGTAATGGCCTCAACAAAACAAATTTTGTTAAATAGTCCTGATAAACCATAATCAACTTGTAGCCGTGATCCTCTTGTGATTGCATATCGATCAAATCTATCTAACAGCGACTATTCATTTCTGAATGCAATATAGGTTTCGACACAAGACCCCTCTTCGCTCTACTCTTCTTCCGTTGGCAGGTTTCAGACATTATATAAAATTATTGAACATAATATCAATTGTTATGTTTGCGTATTTTCTGGCGGTTTTAGTCTTCAACCTATCCCAACCTCCATAACCAATAGCAATAGCTTCAATTATGTCAAAAATGTCTTCAGCAGATACATCATATTGAAATTTGTTCAAGATTTCTAGTTTTAACTGAATTTAGCAGTCTAACGTAATTTTGACTAAACTAAATTCACAATCAAGATCCAGTAGAAATAAACAAACCAAGACACTTCAATGTTACGAGACCACCCTCGAATCATGATTTACAATATAAACTTTGTAAATCATGAATATGAGATATATACAAAGTATATACATTGAAAATCATAATTTGGGAGTGCCCCTGGTTAACATTGAAGTGTCTTGGTTTGTTTATTTCTACTGCATCTTGGTTGTGAATTTAGTATAGTTAAAACTAGAATTGTCTAAAGCGCGTAATTAAAGCTAGTTTTTCCTAGTAAATTCGGGTTTTAACGGTAACATATACATTGTAAATCCCAAATCACGATTTCCAAAGTTTATCCATTGTAAATTATGATTCTTGAGTGCTCCTAGTAGCATTTAACGTGTCTTGGTTTGTTTATTTCTACTGCATCTTGATTGTAAATTAAGTATAGTTTAAAAATCGAATTATTTTTTAATTCATTTTACTAATGACAAACTATGTATACTGACATACTATTTCTGTAATATATTATACATTTGAGAAATTAGCAGCATGATAATTCTCGTAAAGCGTATTTACAAACCATTATCCATTCATAGTCCGATAATTCCGATACTAATTTTCGGAAATTTTGATAATCACATTTCCGACAAAGATTACAACCTACATAATTACAAATATAGTTATTTTAGTTTACTTCGTTAACGTGCCATAACTCATGTTGTGAAAAATGTCGGTTGTAAGGCGAGCTCTACACTCTCTCGGAAGTTACTTGACGAAGTACTAGGGAAAGTTGTCCGAAGTACATGGCTACACATTCGTTCAACTTAGAGGAACACGTTCGCGCGGGGAGAAACTAACTTCGAGTCCTTTGACTCGGCCGCAAAAACCGACACAGAATGGAAGTAGCCCGAGGCGAAGCGAATTCGCATGAAGTACCTCTCTACACTCTCGTGCTCGCTGAACTTCGATCAACTTCGCGAGTAGTATAGTGGGCGCTTAATAAAAGAACATTTACCCCAATAATTGCAAGGTGGTGTTTAATTTACAAACGAAGGCTGTTGTACATCAAATGTCGTTTGTTATTTTATAGTAATATGTATAACATAAATACTCTCCATATGTGTCAGTACGATAGGAGTTACACTCAACGAAAAAGGTACGTAATATCAATAAAAATGTTAATTCAGACAACAAACGCAATACTTAAAATTTGTCCAATTCTTGGTTTTATTGGGACAACAAAACGATGTTCATCAATTCATTATTTTCGTTCGTTGAGCCAATGTATTACGTTTATTGATTGGATGAACATTCATTATATATACCATAATATCACTTTATTGGTATTACGAACTCTGTTCACTGAGTCAACGAACACTATTTATTGATATTACGAACTCTGTTCACTGAGTCAACGAACACTATTTATTGAAACAACAACGTCGTTAATTGACCGACGAAGACTATTCGTTGTGTCAATAACAGTGTTATTTCTCCTAACGTATTTCGTTTATTTCTACAATTATTTCCGTTTATTGTTACAATTAATTCCGTTTATTCCCACAATAAATACGGTTTTTCTTACAAGCAATTCTATTCATTCTTACAATCAGTTTCGTTCATTCCTACTATGAACGTATTTTATATTAATAATTACTGAATGCAATAGCCCAATGTATGATATTAATTGATTAATAATAATTTTTTAAATACCCCTTTTTTTTGTCCTTAACGTAAAGGACTTTACACTGTGTGATTTTTCATATGATTTCACTTATACAGTGTACTGGAATAAGTGTTACACTCCCCCTACCCCCTTATTAACTTATTTATTTTTAGCACATAAGCAAAACGCTCGGACAGGTCGATTTTTAAAATAATCAAAGTATATTATAACATCAATGTTTCGAACTTTACACGATCCCTCTTCAGGTGACAGGCGCGGCGTATCTTTGATTTTTTTTAATGGGTACGTCATGTGACAGCTTATGTAAAAGCGTTTGAAATAGTGATTCCAAAAATGTATAACACTTTAATCCTTTTTGAGAGCGCAGGTGCAAAATTTCGATCGAATTCTTTTTAAACGCATTCATTTTTTTTTGGAATTCTGAGAAAACTAATAAGTGTTTTTGAAAAATTTAAACGCAGAATAAAATATTACATTATTACCGAGGGCAGAAAGTCCCTTAGAATAAACAAAAAGTTTCTGTTGAATGGTATGCCTATTTGAAATTAAAAATCATACTAAATTTTCTCTTTTTCACCCCTGTGACTTATTAATTAAAATAATCATTATAGAGGTTCTCAGGGACTTCAGACCCTCGATAATACTGTAATATTTTATTTTGCATTTAAATTTTCAAAAATAATAGTTTTCTCAGGATTCAAAAAAAAAATGAATACATTTAAAAAGAATTCGACCGAAATTTCACGATAATAGACACACAAAAACTTCCTTCTACTACGGACTACACTTGAAAACGAAATGCAATTATTATTCGGCACTTCGGTAACACAGAGAAGCTAGGGGTATCACGATAAGGAAAAGCCGTTAACTTTCAAATGGTCAAGCAAACAACTACGATTATTGTCACAATGAACGCATTGATTGTGGGTATTAAATGCAGTAGTAGATTGATTCATGCATTTGTTGTCACAACAATCAATTTACATATATTCAAGAGATATTTATAGAGAGGCTTTGTTTTCAGTATAAGTCTTAATCCAGAGATGCAGAGACGTCTATGCAAATCTGGTTAGCAAAACCTTGCACGAAATTGAAAAAGGCGTTCTACTAAACGGGTACCTCTTAAACAGCATCAAAATGCAGATGACACCATAGTATTTGAGGATAACTTACAAGACCTACAAGTCCTTACGAACCAAATCACGTATTACAGTAAACAGTACAAGCTCATGATAATTTACAAGATAACAGAAGGTCAACTCTACGCCAACCAAATACCAGTAGAAAGAGTGAGGCACTACAATTATCTCGAAACCATAATAAATGGAGAATGGACCAACAACCAGAGATAGGGATGCGCATCGTAAAAGTTACATCCACCTTCAACCGTATGAAGGCCGTCTTTAAAGCCGATGCCGCACTGCAGGAAGTTTGGTAGGATGGTGGATGGTAGATAGCTGCCTGGCGACCATCCAGCTACTTATACCACGAGTAACAAAACGACGGTAGCCGCAGTGGCTTCCCACTGCCATCTACCCATCCAGGCGTCTATCCGCCCAAATCAGTCATGTTTGATATTCCACCTGGGTAGCCTGGCTATATAGGAAAGTGTAATAATTGCTATGTATAAAAGAAGGGCAATTTGGTACCCAGCGACTCACTATGTAACAAAACATGGCTTAAAATTATTTAAAAAATCCAATATTTAAGTCAGGTGAATTTAAAAAACAATTTGTACCTTAAGTCGATTTTTCTTCACTTTCTGAAAAGTGTAGTTAGTGAGTTTTACCTCTAATAGGACGATATGCTAAAAACAAACCAAATAGGGCTTACAATACCGAACTAAAATCTGAATACCGGTATTTGGTATTTGAAATTTGATTTATCGGGATACCGGTATTATTAATAAAAAATTAGAAGAGCATCATTAACACTTAAGTTCAACGTATGTGCTACGCAAGGGTGGTGATGTTTTTTAAAAATTCCCTTTATAGCACATTTAATATTCGCCCCATTGTCTGACACTATGGTAGTGATTTTATGAAGAATATTCCACCTACAGAATTGTTCAATATTCTTTCAAACTATTGCAAATATTTTCACATGTCTGGCTTCCTAAGATTTCTTCAGTTGATAAAACTTTGTAGAAAAATTTTTCTTCGCAGATAAAATGACACGTTACCGTAATATAACCCCTATTGCTGTCGGATATAAATTGTCAAATTGACGTCGAAGTACTTATCAAAGTTTTTTAGAAAAAAAAATTGATTTTTTAGTTACTTTGGAAGCTGTAAAGGTGCAAGAGAATATATTTATATCAAAATATATATAGTAATTATTATTACGCAAAGAAATAGTGAATTCCTCACTGAAAGAAAACTATATTAGTACATGGTGATAAACATAGATATCAAAATCTTTATTTGGTCTCGTTTAGTATCCTTTTTTAGTGATTTAATTGACCATAATATAAAGGATTACATTTATATCCAGATAAAGGTAAAAATTGTTAGTGTTCAAGAAATCAGTGAAGCTCTTACTGAAGAAGTGACACAAATAGACGTCAAAACTTTAATAAAATCTGTTGATATCCCGTTAAGAGAATCCCGTTAACGGTCTCAAATCATACGAAAGTGTGAAACGAACTTTCCTTGATGATCCCATCAACTAGTTGTAATATATATAAACGTTAACCCCATGGAGGAGGATTTTATAACAGGCATCCAAATTCAAATAGGTTAGAACATTTCTATTTATTTTAGTAAGAACATCTGTGTATGTATCCTGTATTTCTTTAGTGTTAGTAGTTAGTACTCCTGCCACCTCCACGTGGTTAGGGGGCGGGCAACCACTCCACTGCCATAAGTCGGGGTCCTCCCACAATAAGCTCAGTGGTAGGGCTAAGAACACACTGAAGAAATTTTGGGTAAAAAAGTGGAAAAAATGGGAGATAAAAAGAAAATTACTTCTTTTGGAGGTAATTCATCTCAAATAGATGACATAATTGAAAATAGTTTTAGAATTAGTATTAAAACCTTATCTCAAAATAATAATAATGAAATATTAGATAATAGTATTGTAGATAATAATATAAATAATACTGAATTAAATATAAATTTGAATAAAAATATTGATAATACTAAAACAAAAATTAAAGACTTACTTGACTTCATTGAAGGTGAAATGGAAATAGGTAAAAGATTAAGTAAAATAGGAAAAGATGATTTAAAAAATAGAATAATGTTATTAGCAATGGAATATGGAAATATGGAAGGACAAATAAAAATATTAAAAGAAGAAAATAATAGACAAAGAATAGAATATGAAAAATTAAGAAAAATAACACAAACACAAGAAACGAAACAAACATATGCTGCAATAACATCAAAACCAATAAATAATAAAACTGAAAATCAAAAACTAATAGAGACACAAAAACAAATAAACACTCTTTTTATAACAAGTGAAACAGCACAAACTGGAAGAAAAGTACAAGAAGAACTTACGAAAGTTCTAGATCCAGAAAAAAATAAATTAAAAATAAACAAAATGAGAACATCAGGAAGAGTATTAATAATTGAAACTCCAACACTAGAAGACATTGAAAAAATAAAAAATAATGAAAAAATAAAAGAACAATTTAAATGTGAACTTCCAAAAAAAAGAAAACCACTAGTAATAATGTATGATTTACCAAGCAACGAAAAAGAAGAAATTATATTAAATAAAATATATACTCAAAATTTTGAAAATATAACAAAAGAAGACTTTACAAACAATTGTAAATTAAAATTTAAGACAGGACCAAGAGAGAAATCTACGGTCCATTATGTATTAGAAGTGTCACCTGATATAAGAAAACAATTAATAATAAATAAAACATATGTTGGTTTTACAAGTGTAAACACAAAAGATTACACAGTGGTAGCAAAATGTAATAAATGTAATGATCTAGGACACGTAAGCAAACACTGTAATAAAGAAACAACATGTAACCATTGTGGTGAAAATCACGAAAGAAAAAATTGTAATAAAACAGGACAGCCAAAGGTATGCATACCTTGCAAACACAGAGGAAAACAATGTAATAAAGAAAATAAAAATTGTACAACTTATGCTCTACTTTTAAATCGTCTAATTCAAAAAACAGACTATGATACATAAATATTATTTAAAATTTAATTAAAATTAAAATGAAAATTAAAATTAAATTTGAAATTAAAATTAAATTTTATAACATTAAAAATTAATATAATAAAAAATAAAAAATTTCAAAAACATAAAAACCAATGTGATGCAATGGTTAAAAACAGAGTCATGAGAACAAAAAATCATACTTTAAATGCTAAAAATACAAAAAATATAAATCATAATATAAAACAAAAATACTTTAAAAATAATAAAAATTATTGTATCAGAGAAGAGGGAATAAACTCAGATAAAATAATTAAAAATAATAAAATACACAGATATGGTGATAAAATACTAAAAATGAAAATTTATTCGATTCTAATAAACACGGAAACCAAAATGAAATTAATAAAAAAAAACAAACCAAATTAATTAATGACAAACAAAACATTCAATATAAAAATAGGACAAATAAATGGTATGAGAAGTATCACAGTACTACATGAAATAAGAAAAACAGCAGAAGAAAATAGTCTTGATATGGTTTGCATTCAAGAACCATACACAAGACTAGGAAAAATTCAACACATGCCAATTAATGCACAATGTGCAAGCATAGGAGAAAATCCAATGGCGGTAACCGTATTATTCAATAAAAATATGAGACTTCTAATTCTAAAACAATTTAGTGATCGACACTGTATCTGTGTAGAATTGCTAACAAAAGCAGGTAAATTTATCATAGCTAACCTATATTGTCAGTTCTGTGAAGATATTGATGAATACGTGGAAAAGATAAGAGCTATATTTATAACGTATAGAGAGGAAAAAGTTATAGTTGTAGCAGACGTAAATGCAAAATCAATATTGTGGAATTCAACTCAAACAGATCAAAAAGGATTATTAGTAGAAGATATGATTAATGAACTAGAGTTGATAGTACACAATAAACCAGGAAACCCACCAACTTTTCAAAACAGAGCTGGTGCGGCTAGCAATATAGATATAACAATATCAAATGTTGCAGTAGCACACCTAGTTAAGGATTGGAAAGTGATGGAGCATGCAACAATAAGTGATCACAACCTTATAACTTTCAATCTTAATAACCTAAATCCACGTAATACGGAAATATCTTCGGTAAGATACAATATAGGTAAAGCAAATTATGAACTGTTAAAGTCTGAGTTTCGACCACTTTGTCTGGTACAAAGGGGATCTAATATAAATATTGCAACAAAAGAATTAACCAAACAAATTAAAAAAGCAATGGATATAGCAATACCAAAAATAAAAGAAAATAGTAAAGTAAAAAACTCAGCCTGGAAGGAAAACCTCACAAGAATGAGAAGCAGAGTTAGATATGCGCGAAAGCGATATCAACGATGTGGTATCTATCTTGAGAGGCAAATCCTTCTAGGTGAATATAGAAGACTAAAACAAGAATATAAACAAGAAATAAAAATAACAAAAGCTAAAAGTTGGGAAACCTTCGTATCAAGACACTTAGAATTAGATATGTGGGGAATACCATATAAAATAGTTTCTAAAAAAATTAGATGTCCGACAATGCTTTCTACTTTAAAAAAAGAAGATGGAACATTTACAGAAAGTTGGGAAGAATCGGCCGAAACATTACTTAATGTATTATTACCTCCAGATAAATTAGAAGGAGAAACAGTAGAACAAAGAAATATAAGAGAAGAAATGATACAAGAATACCAAATAGAAGAAGAAAGAGAAATAGAGGAATTCACAGAAGAAGAAGTATATGAAAGTATGAGAGAAATGAAAAGAAAGAAGGCACCTGGACCGGATAATATTCATGTTGAAATACTTCAAGCATTGTCGGAACAAATAATTCCAGTACTAACATCATTATATAATGAATGTCTTAGACAAAGAAGGTTTCCCAATAATTTTAAACAAGCAGAAGTTATAATAATACATAAAGGGGAAGATAAAGATCCTGCCTTACCGAAATCATATAGACCGGTATGTTTATTGAATACAATGGGAAAATTACAAGAAAAATTACTATGTAAAAAATTAAATCAAATAAGAACAGAAATTGGATTACATCCTGGTCAGTATGGTTTTAGGAAAGGTAGATCAACAGAAGATGCAATAAATAAAGTATTTGAAATAGTAAACGAAAGCATAAAAAAGTATGTTTTAATGATCTTTATAGATGTGTCTGGGGCTTTTGACAATCTTTGGTGGCCGTCATTCTTTGAAAGACTTCGAAGAATGAGATGTCCAAAGAATCTGTACGGAAGTCTCAGAAACTACTGTCAAGACCGATATGCAAGCCTAAGCTGTCCAACAGGAAAAAAGACAAAACATATCACAAAAGGATGTCCACAAGGATCAGTTTGTGGACCTATGTTCTGGGATGTAATGCTAGAGGAACTGTTGGAACAATTGACTATAGATCCTGAAGTGCTTGGATGCATAGCATATGCAGATGATTTGTTGTTGATCATAGATGCAAACTCAAGAAGAGAATTAGAAAATAAATCAAATGAAGTATTAATAAGAGTAAATGATTGGATGAATAAAGTAAAATTAACAATATCAGATTCAAAAACAACATATAGTTTAATAAAAGGAAATTTAGAAAGAGATCCAATTATAAAAATTAGAGGGAAAACAATAAAAAAGAAAAATGGAAACAAGATATTTAGGTATTATAATAGACGAACAAAAATTATTTACAAAACACATGAATTGTGTCTGTGAAAAGGCAACAAAGATCATGCATAGCATTGCTAGTCTAGCACAGAAGGAATATAGAATTTCGTTCCGACAGATGAGAATATACCTAAGTACAATACTTGCATCAATTGTAGGGTACGGTTCAAGTGTATGGGCACATAGATTAATAAAAAAAAAACGCAGAAAAATTAAATAGAGCTCAGAGAGGATTTCTTGTAAGAATGACGGGAGCATTTGGAACAACTGCAACACAGGCACTCACAGTTTTAACTGGAGTAATGCCAATGCATTTAGAAACACAAAAAAGAGCATGTAATTATTGGCTAAAAAAAGAAAAATATGAAAAAATAATGCAAATAATAGGATTAGATATAAGAAATAAAAGAGAATTAAAAGAAATAATAAATAGAAAAAGACAAAATGAATGGGAAAATTCAACAAAATCTAGACGTTTATACAATTTTATACCAATATTAGAAAACATTCCAAATTATTTTAATCCAAAACAAGGTTTAATACACTTTTTAACAGGACATGGACCGTACCCAACATATTTGGAAAGATTTAACTTAAAAGATGATGCATATTGTGAATGTGGAGAACTAGGTACACCAGAACATATAGTGTTACATTGTGAAAATACTATAGAAAATGAAGAACACAGAGAAATGAGAAGAAGATTAGAAAGAATTGAAATAAGAGATATATTACAAAATGAAGAATATTTTGAAATATTAAACAATCTCACACAAATAATATCTAAAAAACAACAAGAAATCTATAATAATAGAAGAAGACAACCAATAATCCAACCCTGATGAAGTTGAGTAAGATAAAGTTAAAATAAATAAAATAAAATATAAATTCAAAAATAGATATTTACAATTATAATAATAATAATTCAATATAAAATAAATAAATAAAAATAATAATTCAATACATAATTCATAAAAATAAAAAAAAAATAAAAAAAAAAAAATAAATAAAAAAAAAACTACCAACTCTCTTCTGAAAATAGAGGGACTGTCTTTATAACTTAGAAGGGAGTTGATAGTACCAAAAATATTTTAAATTGTTTATTTAAATTTGTTTGTTATACGTAATTAAGAGATTATGGCAAATTGTTATTATAAAATAGATTTAATACTTGAGTAAAAAATGTAAAAATATAAAAAAAAAATATCTGTAATCCCATCAGGAAAAAACGACCTGGATTAGTCACTAGAGGCCAGGTCATATGTATAAATAATAAATAAATAAATAAATAAATTGCTGTCGGATGTCCAAATGTCTGTCGTAACTGAAATATTGTGGGTAGCACTAAGTAATGATTTTATCCTAGAAACTTCTTGACTATACATTTTGGAAAGAAGTTAATACGAAAGCTTTTTAAGATTTGTCACTTTATGATATTTGGGTTGCAGCAAGTTGGGGCCATACTCGGCTCAGTATGTCTAATAAATATGCCTTAATAAAATTTGTTCCCAAGAAAATTGTTTGTTTATCTTAAAAAATTCTTGTAATTAATTAATATTATTTTAAATTAGATTTATATTGTGCAAACATTCAATTTTTATCAACTAATGTAATTCCAAAATACTGGTATTTTTAGAAAAATACCGGTTTTTAATAACGGATAAAAATCGTCCGGGATTCCGTTATTCGGGATCCCGGTATTGTAAGCCCTAAAACCAAATGTAACGTAACAAATGAAACAAACGATTCCTCAACAGTCAGGTGGATACTGACTTCTGACTTCATTTCACTCTTTCACTTCGTCCAGGATGCAGCGCCCCTCCACCATGCACCTTTAAAATCCACCCTCCAAGCGACCATCTAGCATCCTGCAGTGCGGCATCGGCTTAAGAGCTACTGCCTCTCTTGGTATAAAAGTAAGAATGCTGCGATGCTACGTCTTCTCATTTCTGTTTTATGATGTCGAATCGGGGACCTTGAATGAAGACATGTACAGAAGAATGGAAGCATTTGAGAAGTGGCTCTCTCGGAGAATACTTAAGATCTTGTGAACTGACCGGGTCACAAATGAGGAGGCCCTCAGAAGAATAAAGAAGAACCGAGAGGTACTGACCACCATCAAATCTCGAAACCTCTAGTACTTTGGACACATTATGCGAAAAGAATCCAGATATGCCGTCCTACAAGGAAAAATGTTTTGAAAGCGAGGTCCAGGACAAAAAAAAATTTGGTTAAAGAACCTCACAACCTGATTCAACACAACATGTGTGCAGCTTTTCCCGCGCTGCTGCAGATGAGAAAAAGATTCCCATGATGATCGCCAACATTCGTCACGGGTAGGCACCTCAAACAGAAGAATTGCGTTTACTTATTACACTAATCAATTGCATTATAAAAAGTAAAATAAAGTTAACTTTATGACACTTTTTAATGATTTTTTTCTAACAATAAGCAGCCATTTTATGTACAGAAATCTTGGTCACAAAAATTTTATCATGCGATACAAGGAAGGCTACTTTAAATATAAGCCCTAGAAAATTAAAATAAACTTTTTAACATTGTAAATATACTTAGACAAATGCGTTTTAACATTGCTTTTTGGTTTCAGATCTGACCCAATAGTCCCTTCACTCTCCTGTCCCCAAGAAAATTCAAATCACAAATATGGACGGGCGCCTTGAGCAGAATCGTTTGAACGATGATTCAAATTTACAGATTACCATTAGACTGATAATGCAAGGAAAGGTAAGTTATAAATTTTGATGTTTTTTGCAATTTTGAATCTAGGTCGACCTTCGCCCATCTGTTTACCAGATGAAACATTTTTTATTAAATTTTATAGATAGACAAATACTACTTTGTATGGGTTGCCTATCAAAATATGGCCAAAACTATACTTAAGAGAGGGGGGCATAGGGTTTGAAATTAAAGCTAAGGACACATTATTAACACGTGCCGTGTTAACACTCATTAACACGTGTCATAGAAATATCTATTACGTTATTTTAAATAGATCTACACATATTATTGTGATGTGTCGTCAGAAACCGACAACACGCTTTAACACGTCTTAACGCGTGTTTTCAATATCTAACGTGGTTAGATTTTCATCAGAGTGTTACAGTGTGTTAAAACATCAAGACAGCGCCAGGAGTTTATTTACATATTTTATAAGTACATTTTTTATACGTTTAAATATGGAGGAACAATTAGCAGAACATGATATTCACCAAATTCGTGTTTACGTTCGTTTATTGGATGAACCCAGTACTCTCTGCATTCATATCGTAGCATAAGCAATGCCGCAGAACAGCTACCATTTCCTCTTTTTCATCTAACAATCTAACCAATCCATCTCGTCTTGTAGGTGTTCCATTATAATATATTGTAAGTACTATTTCACTAGTTTAAGAACATCAAAATGTCAGCATAACACACGTTTTGCATCACAGATATGTGTCCGGCCTATCTGATATGTCGCATTCTGACGTGCCGTGTTGACACGTGTTAACACGACACGTGTTAATAATGTGTCCTTAGCTTTACATTTCAAGCACATTTTTGTGAAATTTTTTTGAAAGTATGGTAGAATTATTTTATTTTTAAGTTAGATAAGCATATTTAGTACAATTCAAAGAATTAAAAAATAAATTCGAGAAAAAATATTAAAATTAGCCAACGGTGGCAAATTTTTAAAAGCACCTCAAAAAAATGGATTTTGTGGTGGACATCAGAATTCATCATTTGATTGTGTGAAACAAAAAATTCAAAAAGATTTTATTAGCTTGTGAGTTTCTCGAGGTAACGCTGTTGAGTTTTTTTTTTTTTAATTTTAATGATTTTTGACATTTTGGTATCACTCAGAAGTCAAATTTTTTGCAAAAAAAGGTGAAAATCAACATATTTATTATTGTTAAACAAAAAATAAGCATACAACAAAGAATATCTCAACAGCGTTACCTCACGAAATTTCTAAAGAAAATATATACAAAATTTTAGGTGGATTGGTCCAATAGTTTTTGAGTGACAATGTCCACCGCCTTTGAAAAAAGCAGTTTTGAGAAATACGCTAAGTATTGTCAACTTTTATTTCCAATTTCTTTTTTGTCTGTCAAATCGTAAAGTGAGGCAAACCGGAATATGTTTTTGAATCGCGGAGTAATTTACAAAAAAAAATATAAGTAGTTGCTGACCCTTTCTCACTATGCTCAAGCATGCTGACGTGAAGCTGCTGCAAAGCGAGTCGAAGTTAGGGATATTCAACATGCAGTATGTCCGGTAATTTTTATTCCGATCAATCTGAAATTTTAAGAGAGAATATAACCTTGGAGGTATGTAAAAGTTCGAAAATTTCAAAATTTTCAAACCATCCCCTTCTTAATAAAGAAAAACTTTGTTTAGCAAGCTTCATCCATTTGAAACTAAATGAGAAATTAAAAGTTTAAAACATAAGAAATAGGTCTATGAGGTATTGCCTACGTGTTAACGTTCACGGCTACCGAACAAGCAGTGTAAACAGGTAAGCAAATGTAGGTGACTGCACCGATCTGTTTACAAATCAAAATATTTATCAAAATAAAGATTATTAAAGAATCTTAAATAATATTACATAATTCAATTTTAATAACAAACGCGATGATATAGTGTTGTATATCCTTACCCTCGACTCACATTCGACTTGCTTTGCAGCAAGTTTGCACCAGCGCTCTTGAGCACTCTTCCAGCTCTTCCTATTCTTTTTTGTAAATTATTTCGCGATTCAAAAACATATTCCGGTGTGCATAACTTTACGATTTGACAGACAAGAAAGAAATTGAAAATAATAAAAGTTCACAAAACTTTAAACGCGTTTTTCTCAAAACTGCTTTTTACCAATGCGATGGACATTCTAACTCAAAAACTACTTGACAGATGCACCTGACATGTTCTTTACACATTTCGTGAGGTAACGCTGTCGAGATATTTTTTATTTTATGATTATTTTGTCTAACAATAATAAATATGTTTTTTTTTCTCCCTTTTTTGCAAAAAATTCGTTGTTTTGACTTCCGAGTGATAACAAAAGTCAAATATCGGTAAAATTAAAAAACTCGACAGCTTTACCTCGAGAAACTCGTAGCCTAATAAAATATTTTTGAATTTTGTTGTTTCACATTATCCAACGAGGAGTAGTTCTGATGTCCACCGAAAAATCCATTTTTAGATAATGTAGGTAACTGCACCTATACCGTTGGCTAATTTTTCAATATTTCCCTAGAACGTTTTTGAATATTCTTTGAATTTTACTGAATATGACTATATAATTTAAAAATAAAATAATTCTACCATTAGACTAAGTTTTCAATCTAATAGCACATAAAACAACATCAAAAAATGTTACTCTGCATCCTACCAGACTGAAAAAAATGGGAACCTTCTCTGGTTACACCTCCGAGGCTTCTACAATTTGCAAGCCATACGGAGGCTGAGACTAAAGAAGACGAGGGAATTTTACAATTTATAATTCACGTCCCATCTGCTCAGCGCGGTAAAGTTCCAACGAGAATGGTTTCCTTCGTACTCCAATCAGAGTAAACATGTAAATCAAAAA
This sequence comes from Diabrotica virgifera virgifera, assembly GCF_917563875.1. Classification (NCBI taxonomy): domain Eukaryota; kingdom Metazoa; phylum Arthropoda; class Insecta; order Coleoptera; family Chrysomelidae; genus Diabrotica; species Diabrotica virgifera. Next base: position 21,942,025 of record NC_065450.1, read on the forward strand.
TGAATAACCATTTTCAATTTCGTTGCAACACGAAACTACAACCGCATCATCATTCCAGTTCAATAAGAGAGTGCAGCAAGCACCTCTACCGGTTTCGAAACTTATTAGTCTCTCATCAGGAGGCACATATGCTGCTCTCTCTGACCCAACTAGGACAAACCCCGGCGTGCAGTCACTCATTGCAACGAACGAAATGGCAGGGATGCCCTATTTTTTTTTATAGCGTCAACTGCTAGCAAAAGACTAAGTTTTCAATCTAATAGCACATAAAACAACATCAAAAAATGTTACTCTACATCCTACCAGATTGAAAACAATGGGAACCTTCTCTGGTAACACCTCCGAGGCTTCTACAATTTGCAAGCCATACGGATGCTGAGACTAATTCAGAGACATTCTACCATATTTTAAAAAAAATCATAAAAATGTTCTTGAAATGTTAATCTCAAACCCTACGCCCCCCCTTTAAGGATAGCTATGACCATATTTTTATAGGCAAGTCATCCAAGACGTATTTGTCTTTGTATGCAATTTAATCAAAAAATGTTTCATCTGGTAAGGGGACATCCATAAACTACGTCGTAAAAATTTTGGACTTTTTAATACCCCGCGCCGGTCGAAGAGCCTCATTTACTTTTGCCGACGTCACAATTGCAACTCATGACCCCCCTTTTCAGTGCTTTTTAAATACATTCTATGCTTTGTCTGGACATTTTTAAAATTAACTCTCAAACTTTATTTACGAATGTATCCAAATCAGTATATGTATCAATTACTATATAGCTCATTAATATCTGCATACTTTTTTTCAATTCACTGCACAACTCATTAGCTTTATTTTGACCAAAAATACCAGTTTTATCGGAGTACCTATGCTTTTTTAACTGCATTTGGATGCAGCTGGCATGGATGTATCTGGCAACATGCAAAGGACCCCGTATAAACCTTATGGGAAATGGCTCTCTGTCAAATGCTCTGAAATTTTGGGTTCTGGTAGTTCTTAATGTGTAGAACAAAAGACTCAATGGGCGCATAGCTCCAAAAATCATGGTTTTAAGATATAAGCCTCTGAAGGTACAGTGAGGACGTTTGAGTTGGAATAAATTCATTTCGTCGAGAATGTGTGACTCTGGAGATAAATTACAAATCAGGTCGATTTTTATTTTTAAATTATAATTTTTTGGCATATATATCATACTAGTAACCTCATCCATCTGGGCGTGATGACGCAATTGATGATTTTTTAAATAAGAATAGGGGTCGTGTGATAGCTCATTTGAAAGGTTATTAAATTCTCTATTCAATAATATAAACATTAACAATATTATTTATACTGGGTGCCCAAAACATTTTTTTAATTAAATTAATTAAGACAAAAAGAAGAATCTATATAATTTATTTCATTCGAAATACATTTTACTGTTGTCCGAAAACAGGAAAAAATGTTTATTTGATAAATAAATATTGTTTTTCGCTTAAATTCAATATTAAAGCTGCCACCCACCTGCCTCTTAGGCATGAAATTAAATTAAATGTTCAGACTGCTAAGAGGCAGGTGGGTGGCAGCTTTAATATTGAATTTAAGCGAAAAACAATATTTATTTATCAAATAAATATTTTTTCCTGGTTTCGGACAACAGTAAAATGTATTTCGAATTAAATAAATTATATACATTCTTCTTTTTGTCTCAATTAATTTAATTAAAAAAAAATGTGCACCCTATATAAACAATATTGTTAATGTTTATATTATTGAATAGAGAATCTAATAACTTTCAAATGAGCTATCACACGACCCCTATTCTTATTTAAAAAAATCATCGATTGCGTCATCACGCCCAGATGGATGACGTCACTAGTATGATGTACATGCCAAAAAAATATAATTTAAAAATAAAAATCGACCTGATTTGTAATTTATCTCCAGAGTCGCCCATTTTCGAGGAAATAATTTTATTCCAACTCAAACGTCCTCGCTGTACCTATAACTTCAGAGGCTTATATCTTAAAAACTTGATTTTTTGGAGCTACGCGCCCATTGAGTTTTTTGTTCTACACATCAAGGACTACCAAAACCCACAGTTTCAGAGCATTTGACGGAGAGCCATTTCCCATAAGGTTTCTGCGGGGTCCTTTTTGAGTAAGAATGTGCAAAAAAACGGATCAAAATATTTTCCTAGCGGATGCGTAGTGGCTTCCTGGACTATAATTAACCGATTTAAACTCTGCAAAGGAGGTTTAAAAGAATGTTTGCTCTTCTGTGCGTAAAAATCGGCGATTTATAATAATATATAACGAAGAATTTTTCACCCCGTAAAGTTTTGAAACTTTTTGAGTTTTTCAAACAGAACTGGATTGCAAAATTGTTATGTAAAATATAAAACGGGTATTCAATTTTTCTTTAAAGATATGAACGGTTATTCATTTTTGTCGTGTATATGATACGTTTCGAAATATTCAGGATAAAAGTTCAACAATAGCTGTAACGTCGATATTTCCATCTCAAATTTTTCCTGAAGTTTCCATAAATTTTTAGGCTGGAGCATATTCAAACTATTATTAAAAACAACCTTATACACTGAGCGTCACAGAAAAGAGGCCACCCAAAAAATGGGTCATTTTTGATGTCTTAAATTTCCTAAACCTGTTGTCCGATTTAAGTGATTTTTTTAATATGTTATAGCCTTATTCTTTAACAATATCGCTATAATAATATTGCTGCTAGACAGGTAAATTGTCATTGTATACCGGGCGTACCAATCAAACTGTGTTTTTTCTCAAAGTTCACCACACCCGGTGGAATATTCTAGCATTTATAAAATAGTGAAATTAAAACCCAACTATAGCCTCAGGTTTTCTTAACATTGTGTTTTTTGATTTATTCGCTTATGTTGGATAATAAAAAAGTTCGCTACTTTAACAACTAGCCATGTTCTTTATCAATACAGGGTGTTTCTAAACAAGTGCGACAAACTTTAAGGGGTAATTATGCATGAAAAAATAATGACCGTTTGCTTTATAAACATATCGCACACCTAGTTCAATTGTGCCACAACTACAAAAAATTCGAATTTTGGGTTAAGGCTGTAAAATATTGCCTATATAATGGCCCGTCTAATGCAATACAGCCTGAACTAAAATATTGTTTTGTATAAGTATAAAGTAAGTTACTTCGGTATTTCACTGTAGGGTTTTTGGAGGTTTTGAAAATGCAATACGGCCATAACTGGGAGATGTGGCTATAATATACACTGCCACAATACAACCGATGTAATTCAATACGTTCAATACGGCCACAACTGTAAAAATCAAGAGAGATGTGGCGATAATATACACTGCCACAATACAACCGGTATAATTCAATACGGCCACAACTGCAAAAATCAATTGATTTTTTCATTATATTGCCGCCGTATCTCCTACTAAGTATTGTTTTATAAATGACTTTCTTCACAATGCAATATCGCCATAACTATCAAAACAATAATAACGTTTTATTTTTAATAAATTGTAATAAGATCCAGCCAAAAGTGTATAATTTACTACCTAAATTGTAATTTTGAAACCAGTCACTCTCAAAATAAATTATTTACAGGGCATAACGCATTTACTACAGAACGTTTTGCTCATTTCTCGAGAATATTGTGTTTTGCACTTGTGGCACTATTGAACTAGGTGTGCGATATGTCCGTAGATGCTTCGTTTCCGAGATACGGGATGTTGAATTTTTCTTACAAACTGACGATTTATTTATTGCTCTAAAACCGGTTGAGATATGCAAATGAAATTTGGTAGATTTTAATAGGTAGTTATTGCGCATTTTTCGATATACAATTAAGAATTTTATATTCACCACTGGCGTGCATACGGGTAATATGACCCGTATGCGCGCCAATGGAGAATACATATAAAATTTTTAGTTGCATGTCAAAAAATGCGCAATAACTACCTCTTAGATACTACCAAATTTCATCTGCATATTTCAACCGGTTTTAGAGCAATAAATAAATCGTCAGTTTGTTAGAAAAAATTCAACATCCCGTATCTCGAAAACGAAGCATTTGCGGACATATGTTAATAAAGCAAACGGTCATTAGTTTTTCATGCAGAATTACCCCTTAAAGTTTGTTGCACTTATTTAGAAACGCCCTGTATTGATAAAGAACATGGCTAGTTGTTAAGTAGCTAACTTTTTTATTATCCAACATAAACGAATGAATTAAAAAACACAATGTTAAGAAAACCTGAGGCTACAGTTGGGTTTTAATTTTAGTATTTTATAAATGCTAGAATATTCCACAGGGTGTGAACTTTGAGAAAAAACAGCTTGATTGGTACACCCGGTATACAATGACAATTTACCTGTCTAGCAACAATATTATTATAGCGATAATGTTAAAGAATAAGGCTATAACATATTAAAAAAATCACTTAAATCTGACAACAGGTTTAGGAAATTTAAGACATCAAAAATGACCCTTTTTTGGGTGTCCTCTTTTCTGTGACGCTCAGTGTATTTGTGCAAAAATTTAAGTATCTACCGGCTCAATTTAGCTACTTAACTGTTATTGAAAATTCAATGCATCAAAAATTAAAATCTTTACTAAAATACTCTTAGGACAAGAAGTATGTAGCTAAGAAATCAATAAAGAAATGTTAAGCAATTCTTAGAAACTGTTCACAATGAGATATAAAATATGTCGCCACAAAAGTAATAAAAATTCTAATTTACATAGCAACTTTAATAAGTACATAAAATGTAGTTGTTATTTTTAGGTCAATCTTGTTATTGGAATCTTAGTCGCAATTGGAATACAATATTAAATCCGACATTAAAGATTTGGCATAGGGCAGTCATAATTGTGATTCGTAATACAAAAACTAAAAAAAAAACCAAAGAGTTTTGTAAACTCGGGAGACTTTTATAGTATTTTAATAAAAACTAAACTCTGAGAAAGTTGTGATGTTTCTAGTGTAGGTACATTTTAATTAATAGGTTGTAATAAATTGGCTCGTCTTCTTCTTAGATCAGGCGAGACTCTTTAGTCTTTGTCACTTGGTCGTAAGGCCTTTGTTCCTAATACCTTCGTAATACCTTGTTCTTTTCCCTAAACTCTAGAAAGTGCTGTGGTTTCAACGAATTCCAACATTTTTCTTAGTAGTTTTAGGATCTCTCCCACGTCCTGAATTTTATTAAATAAATTTTAATAAAAAACCCAAACATAATGTCCCCCCATTTGAGTTTCATAATCATTTGGTATTTTTACATCTTGTATATTTAGTGTAGAATAATAATTTTAACCCCAACATATATGCAGATTTGATACTGTTATTATTTTAAATATCACATAAACTTTAAATTCTTTGGCTGAAGTAACAATACATAATTAAAGTTTATCATGGTACATTGACAGTCTGTTTTTGACATAATTCAAAAATACCTTGAAATTTAGTTGCCATTTAGAGTCCGTTATGTGAGGTTATATCTTCTGGATATTGCAACCCGCGTGGGCTGAGTCCCGTGATGCCTGAAATTAAATCCAGAAATATTTTAAAAATCACATCTTTTTCACAACATAGCGTAAACAATTTAAAAACGGGTTTTTACCCAAATATCTTGGTGACTCAGGCATCTACATTAGTAAAACCATCTTGAAATTTTCAACCCTAGCCACAATAGGTAATTATTATTCCGAAAACGTGTGGTGTAATAGCAGGGTTGGAAAAAACCCGGGTTTTTTATTAAAAGCCCACCCCGACGGGTTTTTTGGGTTTTTTAGGGTTTTTTCGGGTTTTTTGGGGGATTTTCAGTTTTTTATTTTCTGATGAGTTTTTGGCAGTGATGTTATCATTCAAGATTAAGGATACAGATATGTTCCCCGCAACACTTTTCAAAGAAGAACTTGTTAAAAAATTCTCAACAAAAATGGTGGAAGCTGATATCAATAAAAAATAAAAAAACAAATAAAATACCATATGAATTTTGTATTTATATGTTATCTTTGTTCTTATGTCCAGCTTCATCTGCATCTATTGAGCGGATTTTTTCTTCATATGGATTAATATGGACTAAGCTTCGCAACAGATTAGGTGCCGATAGAGCTGCAAACTTGGTAAAAATATATTATCATTTAAGAACCGAGTCCTCGTCCTCGACCGAGTCTAACGAATAACGAATGGGAATTGGGAATGTGACAAAAATACAGATTCTGATTTTCCTGATAACTAATATGCTTTTCTGATGCTTTGTTTAACAAGAAACTTGTTTATTTTTTTATTTGTCTATATACCATGTTTAAAATAAGTGTTTTATTAGGGTTAGTTTCAGTTTCTCTCGTTTTGTATTCACCTAATACTTACTTCATGGTATTTATGCTAGTTTTTGTTTTTATTCAGAAATAAATATGACGTTCATTCAACTGAAAATTTGCTATTTTTGGAAAAACCCCAAAAAACCCAATAATAGTGGGTTTTATCAATTGAAAAAACCCGAAAAAACCCGCTGGGTTTTATAAGATGGGGAAATTCTATGCCAACCCTGTGTAATAGTCTAGTCGCAACATAGGGGGTCCCGTGGGCACTTTTAGTTCACCGCGATTTGATGCTGGTAGAATATTATAGGTTTTTTGGGTCGCTGAATCCAGTGGAAGTGGTCTAGAAGCCCAAATGCGGTGCGTTTATTTGTTATTAACAAATTATGGTAAAATTAGGTGTTTTTCAGGAATTATTAGAAGCCCTGTAAATAAATTGATAGTCTTAAGGTTTTCTCTGGTGTATTTTTGGTCGCTCAATCGAATGTGACTAATCGCGATTACTCAAAATATGTTCTTATTTTGTTAATAACAAAATAATTGTTTATTTGCCGAAAAGCTCGAAATGCGCTATCTACAGCAAGTTTGTAATATTTTTCATAGTATTTTTATACGCTAAATCGATTGCTACCAGTCGTGATAGCTTAAACCACTTTCCCACTTTGTTATTAATAAATTATTGCAAAAATAACGGTTTATAGTACGTTCACTCATGGTTTTTGCTCTAATAGGTCTGGATCCCGCGTATGAAAAAAAAGTTGATTAATAGCAAGCTGAAAATTTGTTAATAGCTTAAGGGTGTCTAGTCGGATAAACTTTGATATATGGGAACACTGGAACAGGGGCAATTTTAATTGTGGAACAGGTTAAAAAATTGGAACGGTCAGACCACAAAAACGGCACTTTTATTTTGTCCGACAGAATAGACTTAAAACTCTCCGAACAGAGATTAAACTCTCATGCAAAAATCAGACTGCTATTTATCACCTGTCATAATTCCTGTCATTTGACATATTCTACATGTTCCACTCATTAAAACGGCCATTTGGTGATAAATAGCAGTCTGATTTTTGCATGAGAGTTTAATCTCTGTTCGGAGAGTTTAAGTCTGTTCTGTCGGACAAAATACATGTGCCGTTTTCGTGGTCTGACCGTTCCAATTTTTTAACCTGTTCCACAATTAAAACTTCCCCTGTTCCAGTGTTCCCATATATCAAAGTTTGTCCGACTAGACACCCTTAAGCTATTAACCAATTTTCAGCTTGCTGTTAATCAACTTTTTTTTCATACGCGGGATCCAGACCTATAAATTTTAAAAACCACTTGGATTGACATGAAATTTGTCCGGAAGTCCGGAAGTGGATAAACTGATTAATTCTAAGCAACTTTTGTTCTATACAGTTTTTTGACTAAGTCAATATTTTTCGAGTTATTTGTGAGTGAGTATGTACATTTTTCAACAAAAAAACCAAATAACTCGAAAAGTATTGACTTAGTGAAAAAACTGTATAGAACAAAAGTTGCTTACAATTAATCAGTTTATCCAATTCCGGACTTATTTTAAAGGTTTCTTTTTTCACCCCCGAAACGGTGTGAAACTCACCCCCAGGGTAAAAGCAGACATCGGCACAATATCACTTATTTTGTTTGACATGTTAGCTACGTGTATGCCAAATTTCATGTCAATCCAAGTGGTTTTTTAAAATATAGAGCAAAACCCGTGAGTGAACGTAAACCGTTATTTTTGCAATAATTTATTAATAATAAAGTTGGAAAGTGGTTTAAGGAGGGGGTATGGTTTGATATATTTAAATTTTTTTATTATTTCAAATAAAAGTGCATACTTTCAAGAATACTCTCTGAAAATTTCAAAATAATCGGAGTAAAATTACCAGAGATACAGGGTGTTGAATATCCCTACCTTCGACTCGCTTTGCCGCGGCTTCGCGCCAGCACGCCGGAGCGTAGTGAGAAACGTTAAACAACTGTTCGCCTTCTCTTTTGTAGATTACTCCCCAATTTAAAAAACATATTCCAATGTTCATCACTTTACGATTTGGCAGACAAATAAAAAGATGAAGATGCAGTTGTCAAAACTTTAAACGCATTTTTCTCAAAACTGCTTTTTCAAATGCGGTGGACATTGTAACTGAAAAACTACTCGGCCGATCTACCTGATATTTTGCACAGATTTTCTTTATACATTTCGTGAGGTAACAACGTCGAGATATTTTTCGTTTTGTGCTTATTTTTTGTTCAACAATATTAAATCTGTTGGTTTTCACAAAATTTTTATCAAAAATTTCGTATTTTTGACTTTTGAGTGATACCAAAAATTCAAAAATCATTAAAAATAAAAAAAACTCGACGTTGTTACCTCGTGAAACTCATAACCTAATAAAATCTTTTTGAATTTTTTGTTTCATATAATCCAGTGATGAGTTCTGATGTCCACCGCAAAATCCATTTTTTTTTGAGCTGCCTGCCAAAATTTGTCGCCAATGGCTTATTTTTCAATATTTTGGATTGAATTTTTTCTTAAATATTCTTTGAATTGTACTTAATGTGTTTGTTTAATTTAAAAATAAAATAATTCTACCATAGTTTCGAAAAGAATTCACAAAAATGTGCTTGATATGTTGATTTCAAATCATACCCCCTCCTTAAGCTATCGCGACTAGTGGCAATCGATTTAGCGTATAAAAATACTATGAAAAAGACTACAAACTTGCTGTAGATTATATCTTTTACAAAGGAATTTAACTATTTTTTTAAATAAATTTTGTTTTTACTATTTGTGGTTTCACTTATTAACAGTCGTTATTGCAATTTAGAGTATAGAGATTTCATATATTTTGATATGTTTTCCAAATACAATATTAATTTTTAACGAAATCCTTCGTTTATATTTGGAGGGAGAAAGAATTTTTTATCTTTCGTAGCTAAGAAAACGCCAGATCCCGTTTTTTCAAAAGATTGTAACATACAAAAAACCCTCATATACAATTTATAATATCTATTCTTTTAGAAACACAAAAAGAGTACGGCTCGCTTTTTAGAGCGCTCTTTTCGATTGTCAATAAACAAAGAAGTATTTTTTATTTAGAATTACCCACTTTTTCCTTTGTTCCTACGCCCAAAGTTGATGTTCAACCACCACCAGGTGTATGTTACTCTATATTTTATTCAAAATAGATGGGGCATGAAAAGAATGTTTCCTGTAAATCTGGATGTAGTAAACTTCATCTTTACCGAGTCCTTCAGAATAGAGGGGGAGGGGAGTCGATCGTAAAGGAATCGTTAACGCAGTCCCACTTTAGTAATCAATTTCGATTGTCTTGAATTTACTATATCGTTAATCGCATTCATACAACGCAACGGGTAACGATTATTCAGTTCAATTTACATAATCCAAAAAAAACGGTGCACTAGTTATATTTTATTATTTTAACAGTAATGTTTGTAAATTTTATCCAAAAATGTGTTATATCATAAAAAATTACATATGTAGCACAAAAAAGATAAAATGTAAAACTGTTGCAAAAGCGTATGTTTTCAATTACAGATAAGTACGTAGAAATGGACGTATATGTATATTTTCCTGGAAAACGTGTATGTAGTATATTAATTCGTGCAGGCGAAGAAACAATATTCCACGAAAATCTCATGTTATTGAATATTTCGTATATTAAAATTGAGGACAAGGTAAGAAACTAAGAACCTCATTTTTTGGGTTTTGTCGCTAGATATAGATTGGCTAAATGGCGGCTCAACCACATTTTCCAAGTCCGGCAAAATTTGTCAACTCTGGGCTCATTAGCAAAATACAAGGAAAAGTTATTTACCAGCAATTTTATTGCTGGAATCGAATCTTATGATTGTATATATTAATAATATAGGTATGCAAAGTCCGCAGATAGTGTGCTACTTTTTTTTATAAACAAAATGGCGCCCGAAAATCGTATTTTTTTTCAATTTTTGCTCTATAACTCCAAAGATTTTAACTTTACACCAAAAACACCCAAATAAAAATTCACCGTAATTAAATTCTGCATAGAAAAGGGTTCTTCCCGTTTTACTTCGACGAAAATTTTCCCCGGAAAATGCGGGGTTTTCCAACAAAATCTTTAATTTTCAACTAACATTTTAGATAAGTAATTGTTTATCAATAGATAAATAACTTGGTAATATAAAAGCTCTTTTCGTGTAGATTATACTTCCAGAAGCCGATAGAAATTAATTAAACAGTTTAGCAACAATCGAATTGTCAATTAAAAATTTACGGTCGCTATAATAACCACAATAATTACAATACATAATAATAACTATGATTTTGTATAAAAAGACACTGTACCTATCTAATGTAGTTTACAGAATTGAAATTGGACTATTTCAGCGGCTTTAGGAATATTTTAAAATTTTAAACAATTTTTTGGCCTATAAACAAATAGAATATCTCGGGAAATATTAAATTAAAGTAAATTATGAAAACGGTATTGGAAACAAAACGGCAGTAGGTTTCTTTTAAAGGAAAAAACGTTTAATTGTAATGAGTGGTTCCTGAGATACAACCGGTCAAAATTGACCGGCATTTACGGCAAAGATATAAACAATAGGATCATAATTTTTGAACCATCACCTTTTTATTTTTGTCCCCTTTCTCCACACCAATTTTCATATCTTTAAAATACTCATAACATATATTATTATAATAAAAACTATCGATACTACGAGTGAGAATTGCCAAAAATAGCAAAATTCCAATCAAAAATTAGGTTGGAATAAATGTAATCTCAAAGTTCAAAATCGGTATACGTTAAAAAAATGCATTTTCTTGGCTTCCCATGGAGCAATTTTCTTCATTTTTTTTTGTGCCCAAGTAACTCAAGTAGAGCCATCTAACTAACGCATTATTAAATGTCAAACTTGCTTTTGTTTTGTTAGAATAGATTAATTTATTTATAAGAAAAGAAAACTACATATTTTTTTCAGTTGTAGACTTGTTTTAGATAAACTTACTACAAGTGTACCTTCTAACGTTAAAAACACAAATATTCTCATTTGAAAGCTGTATAATTATTTAAACAATCTTTATTTAAACAAATTAAAAAATTTGTTATAAATAAATTAATTTATTATAACAAAACAAAAGCAACTTTGACATTTGATAATGCGTTAGTTAGATGGCTCTACTCGAGTTACTTGAGAACAAAAAAAGAATGAAGAAAATTGCTACATGGGAAGCCGAGAAAATGCATTTTTTTAACGTATACCGATTTTGAACTTTGAGATTACATTTTCTCCAACCTAATTTTTGATTGGAATTTTGCTATTTTTGGCAATTTTCACTCGTAATATCGATAGTTTTTATTATTGTGGTATTATTACAACTTTTCAAAACAAGACAAGTTCAAAAGTAAAAATTTATCTTAATTTTCTTCATTTGCGGCAGCTGTAGTAAAAACTTCAAATAAAAACACCAGTTTGGAAAAAAATAAAAATAAAAAAACCACTGGTTTTTTTAAGAAAAAAACCAGTTGGTTTAAACCATGGTTTTAAGCATGTTTTTAAGCATGTTGGTTTAAACCTGCCAACCCTGCTTTATACTACGACATTTTAAAGCTTTTCCCATGCTCTCAAAGATTAAAAAAAATAAGCTTAACTATTTTCCATTGATTTGAAAAAAAAAAGAGAAAAAGGCCGTTTTTCGACACTAAACTGTTTATAAATAAAAATCGCCGCCATATCCTATGCACGAAATAGTTACAATTTAAAACAAACTAAGTTATCAATCGAAGTAGCACAGAAAACGAGAATAAATATCGCCTCCGTACCACCAGATTAACAACAGGTGGAATACTTTCTTTGGTTACACCTCATGAGATTTTCAAAATTTATAAATCATACAGGGTGCCGAGGAAATTAAGATGAGAGAATTTTAAATAATTCACAACTCATCTACTCGGCGTGGTAAAGCTCCAACAAGAAAGAATTCCTGAATACTCAAACAAAAGAGTAAATGAATTAAAAAAGTAGATGAGTACCACGCTGAGTAGATGAGTTGTGAATTATTTAAAATTCTCTCATCTTAATTTCCTCGGCATCCTGTATGATTTATAATTTTTGAAAATCTCGGGAGGTTGTAACCAAAGAAAGTATTCCACCTGCTGTCAATCTGGTGGTATGGGAACGATAATTATTGTCGTTTTCTGTGCTACTTTGTTTTTAGTTTGTTTTTCGCTGATGATGACATTACTATGGCCACATTTGCCGACGATACAGGAATCCTTACATCAGACGATAACCCAGATAGAGCTTCTAACAAACTGCAAAACTATTTAAGTTCACTTCAAACATGGTTAACAAAATGGAAGATTAAAGTAAACGGTGAAAAGTCTTCACAAATTACGTTCACAACAATAAGGATCGACTGTCCACAGGTTCATATTAACAACATTCCTATCCCCTTAAAATCAGATGTCAAGTACCTGGGACTCCATTTGGACCGAAAGCTGACATGGAAGAACCATATCAAAACCAAGAAAGCTCAACTAAATTTAAAAGTCAGACAAATGTATTGGCTGCTAGGTAAAAGATCCCAGTTATCATTAGAAAACAAAGTATTATTGTACAAAATTATACTAAAGCCGATATGGAGTTATGGTATAGAGTTATGGGGTGCAGCAAACCGAGCAACACTAAAATACTGCAAACTTTTCAATCAAAGACGCTGCGCATGATAGCGAATGCACCATGGTACGTCTCCAATATAACTATCCATAATGACCTTGTGATACCATTCATCGAAGATGTTATTAGACTACAGGCAACCAAAGCCCAAGAAAGAAATTTCGCCCATGAAAGTCAAACTATTCAACAACTCTACCAGCCGCCACTTGTGGGAAGAAGACTGAAAAGGACATGGCCAGAGGACCTAACTGATTAGGTGTATTGGAGAACCATCGATGGATGGTGCCCAAAGCATGCCAGGATTCAAGACTTTGCTACTATTTGCTAAATTCGCTGTGTTGTAATTGGAGTAGATTGTAAATTTGCACTTAATGAAATGAAAAAAAAAAGTTTGTTTTTCGGTAGATGGCACTAGTTCGTCCGTGACATTTCTTTCTTTGCAATTCGGGAAGGCCCAAGCTATGGTAAATGGTTAAAGCGGAGAGAAGAGGATATGGGTTTACTGATGAGGGGAAAAAGATCTCCGAAACCGGTATAGACTCTTCCTGCACTCTCCGATTTAACCAGAGTATTATGCATCAGCTGCATTTTCGTTTTGCAAAGAAATTGAGAATGTTTATACATTAGTTACAATTTAGTTGTTCTTATATGTATTAACTGTTGAAAATAAACTTCAGTACCCTGGCTGTTGAAGGCTCATGGAAAATACCTTATTACCTGGACTATTTTCAGACCTGTTAATTTTCGAATGCATCACCCTCCTTGATTTCCATTTCGATACTTCAATAGGAATCATAAATAATAAATGAAATGTATCAGTAGACATTCAACAGTTCCATTTATCTGGTTGTATGGTGGCCATTTATTAAAAAATTCCATGGCATAAAATTGTATATTCCAAATTTCCAGACTATTTTTGCAGCGTCATATAATGACATCATGAATGACCGCTTTCAGTATGCTACTGATAAGGGCTATTCATACCTGTCGAGTGTATCTATCAGAGAACAATTGCTAGACTAAAATAAAACCAAAGGAAACAACATGTCAAAGAAATTGTAAATCGGCAAAATATTGAAATTTTTGTGTGTTTAACAATATACAGAGTGGACCAAAAGTCTGGAAACGCGTAATTATTATCTCTTAGGTGGGTATTATAGAGGAGCAAACGCGGACACAGACCATTTTCTAGTAATAGGAGAAATCAAAGTGAAGATAATTAAAGCAGAGAGAACAAGACAAAACAAAAAGAGATGGAATCTGGAGAAGTTAAAAGTACAGGAACTAAGAGAACAATATGAGACAACCCTAAAGGAAGATCTAACAGAAGCTAATAACACTGAGGACATATGGAAAAATATAAAAGAATCCATTCTGAAGCTGAAGAGGTGCTAGGACAGAGGGAAATAAAAAGAAGGAAAGAGTGGTTTGAGGCAGAATGCGAAATCAAAATCAAACAGAAAAACCAAGCAAGAGATAAATGGATATCAACTAAAGAAGAACATCATCGAAACGAACATAAAGAAAAAAGAAAGCAGCTGATAAATGTTGCAAGAACAAAAAAACTGTGGATGGAAGAGCTATTAAGGGACCTAGAAAAGAATAGTAACGATAACGACAGCGCCAAACTATTTGCTATTTTAGGTATCCAAATAGCGCCAAACTATTTTTATACCTAAAAGCTCAACAAAGAAAAGGCAGAGCAGTAGTTAAAATTGACAATACAATAGATCATGGGAAACACACTTCACAGAACTATATAGATGGAAAGAAAGCCCGGAAGAGGAAGTAGGCTCAATGGAAGACATTAGAGATAATGAAATAGGGATACCAACATATGATGAATATTTAGACATCATTCAAAAAATGAAACAGAAAAGAACACCTGGCCCAGATGAAATTCCCAACGAGCTAATTAAAAACGGAGGAGAAAAGTTATTAACAAGCATCTATAACCTAATAAGTAGTTAGAATATGCGAAGCAGAAGAAATGCCCGAGGATTGGAAAGAAGGCAGAATTATACCAATATTTAAGAAAGGAGAAGTAACAAACTGTAACAACTCTAGAGGAATATCTACTGAGTACAACATATAAAATTCTAACAGCTCTCATCAAACAAAAACTCTCTCAATTCACAGAGAAGAAAATTGGGGACTACCGGCAAGGATTCAGAGAAGGCAGATCCACTACAGATGCGATCCACATAGTTTTTTTTGGCATACACATTAGTGATTCAGCCAGTCACAACATACTTATTATAGCCCTAACTAACCTAAATAATCCTAACTACCCTAAGCGAATATGTATTCGAAATAAAAATCAATAATTATGTCAAAAGAAACATTAACTGGGAATCCACATAGTTACACAAACAATCGAAAAATGCCACGAACACAACATAGAACATCCTCTTCGTAGACTTCAGACAAGCCGTTGATTGTATTGGAAGAAATAAATTATTTATTGAAATGAAAAATCAAGATATACCAGCAAAATTAATCAGATTAACAAAATTGACCATGGATGGATCTCGAGCTAAAGTAACAACAGAAGAAGGTAGCCCAAAATTTTTAATAATATAATACATAAGTAAAGCAACGTGTGAAGCGGTAACGATTAATTTCATTTGAGATGCTAATTAAGAGGTGATTTTTCCGATTTTTTTTTACTAAAAAAAGGGACCAACTTTATTTTGAGCGTAACTTGCTTACTTTTATGCTACAGACTTTTTAAAAAAACAACAAAAATTAAGCTATTTTTAAAATACTTTAAAGAAGTTGTAATGAGTTTACCCCAAAAAGTGCTCATTTTTTGGGTTTTTCACGTTGAAATATTCGATTTGGAATTTGGCGAATATGAACCGATTTTTCATTAGCTACACTCTGCTGCTATTGGGACTAGGGACCTCATGCGTCCACCATTTTTTTACTTTTTTATAAGCTATATTTTTACTAAGAATATTTTTTTCCATAATACATTTACTTTTTGCATTATTTCCGAAAAACTGTCTGAAAACGTGATTTTTTTGTTGAAAAATTGATATATTCACTCGCGAATAACTCGTAAAGTATAAAATTTGTGGAAAAACGCTATAGAAGAAAAGTTGCTTAGAATTAGTCAGTTTATCCATTTCCGAACTTGTTTTGAACGAATATTTGTTCACCCCCCGAGTAGGGGTGCAACTCTCCCCCCCCCTCCAGGGAAAATGTAAACATCGGCACAGTATCACTTTTTTTCTTTGACTTGTTGACTTGTATGCCAAATTTCATGTCAATGCAAGCGCTTCTGTAAAATTTTGAGCAAAAATCGTTAGTAAATGATTATTAAGGTTTTTAATGGTAAGCAAAATAATCTCAAAAATAGCATCTTTTACACTAATTTATCTATACCTATTTAAAAAACACAGCGGAATCTACAGAAAACGTATTAGAGCGGGCTGTACCGTCGCCCCCGTTAGCGAAATTATTCCGATTCAATTTTTTTGCACAAACTTACTCAAAAAGAGGTCCTTATGACAAATCCACAGTGTGTCAGGCGGTACCGTGGTCGAAAAATTGTTTAAACAATGCTTTTAAACAAATTCGCAAAAATAATTTTTGCACTTCGGACAATTTTTTTTTTTTAGATTCTTTGGGTCATTCTGAGCAAAAAAGGTCTCTTGTCATTTTTCTTTAAAATTGATTGTTGTCGAGTTATATGCGATTTAAAATTTGAAAAACGCCAAAATAACCATATTCAAAGCTTAATAATCCGGTTAAAAATAATTATGAAAGTCGGAAACTGACCAAATCAAAGTTTAAAGCCCCTTCTACAAGATCCTGAAGAAATTTTTGTCATTATTTTATTACTAAGATGTTATTTTTAATTATCAACAATGAGCCCTAAGCGTGTATTGAGGCGGCCCTCAATGTGAATGCGAGTGAGATTCACCATTGGACGACGGGAATGGTGTATCTCTTTCGCACTCACCATTTACGGCCGCCTAATACGCTCTTAGCGCTCATTGTTGATAATTAAAAATAACAGCTTAGTAATAAAATAATGACAAAAATTGCTTCAGGATCTTGTAGAGGGGACTTTAAACTTTGATTTGGTCACTTTCTGACTTTCATAATAATTATTTTTAACCGAGTTATTAAGCCTTGCAAATAGCTATTTTCGCATTTTTCAAATTTTAAATCGCGTATAACTCGACAACAATCAATTTTAGAGAAAAACTACAAGAGACCTTTTTTGCTCAGAATGACCCAAATTATCTAAAAAAAATTTTGGAGATAAAAAGATATTTTTGTTAATTTGTTTAAAAAAAATTGTTTAAAAAATTTTTCGACCACGGCACCGCCCGGCGCCCTGTGGATATGTTATAAGGACCTCTTTTTGAGTAAGTTTGTGCAAAAAAATCGAATCGGAATAATTGCGCTAGCGGGGGCGACGATACTGCCCGGTCTATTACAGGTTTTTTATATACCGGGTGGTGAATTGGAAAACGGGCCATAGGAAACTCAATGTAAAATTCTAAACTGTTGAATTCCTGCTTCCCTAATTATTTTACATCAAAAGACATTAGAAACTATTTGTAGGGGATTGAAATCTGTATTGAAAACAACTGTTAAAATTGTTCTACTAATTAACATATTCCAAAATTTTGTAAAAATGTAATACATTTTTCGGTTTTTCAGCCCAAAATTAGGCCACACACAGTGTAATAATGTGTCACAATGAAGTTATTATTTTCACATTTTTGAACTGTCAATATTTTTATTTTGTCATTTATTGTTTAAAAACAATACAGTTGATAAGATACCCTCAGGTGCGGAGAAAGTATTAATAATAAAGATTTTTTATTCAGTCAGTGGTGTGAGCACTGTCAGTTAAATAGTAACGCGTGGCCTAACTTTTACACACATAGGCCTACCTACTGTGCCTACCTATGTGGCAAATGGAAAATGCATTTTCCAAAATTTTGGAATGCATTTAAATTGTAGAACAATTTTAACTCTTGATTTTGATACAGATTTCAATTCTCTATAAATATTCTCTCATGACTTTTGATGTAAAATAATTAGGGAAGCAGGAATTTAACAGTTTAGAATTTTACATGCCTATGGCCCGTTTTACGATTCACCACCCGGTATACCTATATTAACTAAAATCAGATATGTCAGTTCGCTAAACTCAGACACAACTCGCTAGTAATTTTTGTAAGTCATTTTGCCAATTTCGTAAAATTGGCAAAAAAATAATTACTAAATAGGTAATAATTACTAAATACCTAGTTGGCAAAATTGGTCAAAAACAAAAAAATTACCGATTAAAATCACTAGCCAGTTGTGTCTGAGTTTAGCGAACCGACTATAACTGGATTTGTCACAGTGTACCAACTGCATAATATTCTATTACATCAACTGGAAACAATAGTAGGTACACATAATAAATATATAAATCATACGACTATATACAGCTATGACCTGAAAAACTCGTTTTTGCACCTCTCATTTTTGAATGAATTAGATTACCCAATGCCACAGATTTGAATGGATCATCCGGTATAGCTCACAGATCATTGAACCGACAGTTTTATTTATTTATTTAATTGCCACAACATAAATGGCAAGTTTACATGCAAGGTTGCAGTTAATTAAAAATTTAGCCTGTTACAAAAATTATAATTTGTGGTTAAAATGGTTTTTGGACGTGTTTCATTTACTCTCATAAAAGATGCATAATAAAGTTTTTGGTGTTTTTCGATTAACGGTCCAGTATCACTGATCTGGCGTATTCGAGTCTTAAAGGATTCTACATATTATCATGCAATCATCGTTTCCGGCACGTAGCGTTTAGTTTCCTAAAAATATTGATTTTAATGGTTTTAAATATGAACAATTCATACTGTCCGGAACGTATCGTATCAAACAACTCTTTGTAAAATCAGGTTTTTCGGAGACTACGCTACGTGCCGGAAACGATAAGTGCATGATAATATGTAAAATCCTTTAGACTAAAAACAGACGGACCACTGTGTGGATCCACAAAGCAGCTTCCGATGATTGGCCGTGGGTTAATGTGTAGTGTACGTTCCACCCCAGACGAGCGACTGTGGCCAGCCACAGTTGCCGATCCTCACTGCTAGTGGCGTCCACTAACACCCCAGGCTGTAGGTAAAAAATAGGTCGATTTCAGGATATAATTCAGGAATTTTTGAAACCTATCAGGTGTTGTAAAGGACGAAGCCAGCAATAACTTCTATTAAAATGTAACCAAAAATATTGTGCGCTTTTTTTTATCGCGATTTTCATTTGTGAAATTTGTAATTTTTAATGATGTTTAATTTTGCAGCTTAGGATATTGTATTTAGAGAAAAAGTTTTTAGAAAGTTGTAGTAAATTAAAAAACCTACAATTTGAGGTACGGTAAGTTTAATTTGGTTAATTGGTTATTGCAAAACGGCCTGCGAAAAGTCCAAAATGGCCGTTTTTTACAATTGCAATATTTATTGTACAAATATTTTTTTTATTTTTTAAAGCTTTAAAACGAAGATCTTTCAATTTCAAACATAAAAAAAATTGTAAAGCCAGATTAACGAATTTGTTGCTTAGATATTATAAATTGTTTATCCCAAGAGGTCAAATGTCGAAGGCTATAACTTTTTGAAAAAAAATCGTAGAGAGTTGGTGAAACATCTAATCTCCTTCTAAAGAGTTGTATTTTCATATTCTGATGTAAATAAATGCGTAAAATATTTTTAAACCTCTAATTTTTGGGTTTGAAAATAAGGGGGCAAATTTCGTTATAAACATTTAGAGCTGAAGCGGCCCTGTACATCCTATGAGTTTTTAACTTACAGATTATTGTTGCTAAAGATGAAACAAAGATTTATAAAAAAATAAAACATTTCTACGACCAACTGAAGCCGAGATAATGTTTAGGTTTGAAAATAAGGGGGCAAATTTCGTTATAAACATTTAGAGCTGAAGCGGCCTTGTACATCCTATGCGTTTCTAACTTACAGATTATTGTTGCTGAAGACAAACCGAAGATTTATAAAAAAATAAAAAAAATTTACAACCAACTGAAGCCGAGATAATTGTTTTTTTTTCTTAAGTCGTAGTGCCTTTATTTATAACAATTAAGAAATTATTTTACAGTCATTGACTAAAGAAAGACTTATATTATCTTAAAATAAAAATTATTATAAAATATAATTACATTTAATTATTAAAAATTATTTTTAAAATCGGTGCTTTTGCGAGCGGCCGAATTTTGCAAATCGCCCGGCTCACTTCAAATCCGCGCGCTCGGAAAATTTTTACGTAACTTGTATTAAATTTTGACAGAAAACCATTTAATAATATTACCATTATAATATATGGGCCATTCCACGAACATACGCCTGTTTTGGATTACTTCGACAACGAATATTTTAGTGTGCAACATAAGAAGTACGAAAGTAAATGGCACTAATAATTTTTCCAATAAACAACAATGTAATTTGCAATTTACTTTCGTTCTTCTTATTTTGCACAGTAAAATATTCGTAGTCGAAGTAATCCAAAACAGGCGTGTGTTCGTGGAATAGGGTATACAGTCTATTTACCACTGTATTTGTTTTTCTTGATAAACTTTTATATGTGAAATTTCATTTCTGAAGAAATAATATTACAAAAATGATACATATATATGAAATATATAACAATATTTTTAATTTTTTCATTGTTATATAAATACAGTGCGTCCATAAAGTAACGCATAAATTCATTATTTCATAAACCGGCGACTTTAAAGAAAAATCCCGAAACAGGTCGATTTTTATTTTTAATTTCTGATTTTTTGGCATATATATCATACTAGTGACGTCATCCATCTGGGCGTGATGACGTAATCGATGATTTTTTTAAATGACAATAGGGGTCATGTGATAGCTCATTTGAAAGGGTATTCCATTCTCTATACACTAATGTAAACATTAACATAATTATTTATACAGGGTGTTCAAAAAACATTTTTTTTAATTAAAATAATTGAGACAAAAATAAGAATGTATGTAATTTATCTAATTCAAAATACGTTTTATTGTTGTCAGAAAACAGGAAAAAAATGTTTATTTGACAAATAAATATTGTTTTCCGCTTAAATTCATTGTTAAAGGTGCCACCCACCTGCCTCTTGATAGTTTGAACATTTCGTTTAAGCGAAAATCAATGTTTATTTGAAAAATAATTTTCTTTTCTGTTTTCTGACCGTAGTAAAACGAATTTTGAATTAAATAAATTACATACATTCTTCTTTTTGTCTCAATTATTTTAATTAAAAAAATGTTTTTTGAACACCCTGTATAAATAATTATGTCAATGTTTACATTAGTGTATAGATAATTGAATACCCTTTGAAATGAGCTATCACATGACCCCTATTCTTATTTAAAAAAATCATCGATTACGTCATCACGCCCAGATGGATGACGTCACGAGTATGATAAATATGCCAAAAAATCGAAAATTAAAAACAAAAGTGACCTGTTTCGGGATTTTTCCTTTAAGTCGCCGGTTTACGAAATAATGAATTTATGCGTTACTTTATGGACGCACTGTATAATAATAATAATGTTACTTCTTACTATAATATACAATATAAAACTTTTTCTTCTTGTAGTGACTATTCTTTTTGGATTTCACATATAAAAGTTTATCAAGAAAAGCAAATACAGTGGTAAATAGACTGTATAATAGTGGTAATATTATTAAATTGTTTTCTGTCCAAATTTAATACAAGTTACGTAAAAATTTTCCGAGCGCGCGGATTTGAAGCGAGCCGGGCGATTTGCAAAATTCGGCCGCTTGCAAAAGCACCGATTTAAAAAATAATTTTTAATAATTAAATGTAATTATATTTTATAATAATTTTTATTTTAAGATAATATAAGTCTTTCTTTAGTCAATGACTGTAAAATAATTTCTTAATTGTTATAAATAAAGGCACTATGATTTAAGAAAAAAAAACAATTATCTCGGCTCCAGTTGGTTGTAAAAAATTTTAATTTTTTTATAAATCTTGGTTTCGTCTTTAGCAACAATAATCTGTAAGTTAGAAACTCATAGGATATACAGGGCCGCTTCAGCTCTAAATGTTTATAACGAAATTTGCCCCCTTATTTTCAAACCCAAAAATTATCTCGGCTTCAGTTGGTCGTAGAAATTTTTTATTTTTTTATAAATCTTCGTTTCATCTTCAGCAACAATAATATGTAAGTTAAAAACTCGTAGGATGTACAGGGCCGCTTCAGCTCTAAATGTTTATAACGAAATTTGCCCCCTTATTTTCAAATCCAAAAATTAGAGGTTTAAAAATGTTTTACGCATTTATTTACATCAGAATATGAAAATATAACTCTTTCGAAGGAGATTGGATGTTTCACCAACTTTCTACGATTTTTTTTTCAAAAAGTTATAGCCTTCGACATTTGACCTCTTGGGATAAACAATTTATAATATCTAAGCAACAAATTCGTTAATCTGGCTCTACAATTTTATTTATGTTTGGAATCGACAGATCTTCATTTTAAAGCTTTAAAAAATAAAAAAAAATTATTTGTATAATAAATAATGCAATTGTAAAAAACGGCCATTTTGGACCTTTCGCAGGCTGTTTTGCAATAACCAATTAACCAAATTAAACTTACCGTACCTCAAATTGTAGGTTTTTTTAATTTACTACTATTAAAAAGTTTTTCTCTAAAATCAATATCCTAAGCTACAAAATTAAAAATCAATAAAAATTGCAAATTTAACAAATGAAAATCGCAATTAAAAAAACAGCTCACAATATTTTTGGTTGCATTTTAGTAGAAGTTATTCCTGGCATCGTCCTTTACAACACCTGATAGGTTTCAAAAATTCCTGAATTATATCACGTTTTTTCACCCACAGCCTGGGGTATAACCGCAAAACCTATTCAGACGGACCACTGACCACTTTTGTAGCTTTTTCTTCTTCTTCCTACTTTATAACCAGGCTCAATGTCTGTTTTACTTCGGTTTTTAGCCTCATTTGACATTGTCTGACCATCTTTTCATCAGTCATTCCAATGATCTTCTTCCATTTATCGATTTGTCTCTTGCTATTCGTACTATCAAAGAATATATAGCCCCTAGAAGAAGCTTTTATATGAAACAGATGGTCACGTTTATAAGCAGGCTTGTTGACGTGAGATGTTGCGGTCGCAGTGCGGGCGGTAATAAGATCGCGTAAGCTCCGTAGTCGTTGTCAGGTCTATGCACCTCCATGGCACCTACTCAGTTGGAACGCAAAAGCCTATGCTAAAACGTTACAGGGCCGTACCTTTATATAAACTGCTCGTCAAAAGTTAGGGATAAGTATAGAAAATTTTGCTGAATTTTCATAGTAGATTTTTTCGTGAACAGATTAACGTATTCCGCTAAAAATTTTTGGTATTTTAGATTTTTCTTTAGTATTTACACAGTTATGCAAAGGTTTACTCAAACTGTTTTTTTGTACTTATACCGGGTGGAAGAAAAGAAATGTTTTTCTTATGTTAAGTTTGAGACGCCCTGTAGGGAGGACAAGGTACAAATGTGAGTATACATCGAAATCGTATTGTAGTCTTATGTTTTGTGAACATTTTGTTTTTTGAATGTCTCTGATATCTTTAAAAACAAAAAAAATAGACGGTTTTGTAATTTAACATGTGTTTTAACCGAAACAAAAGTTTGAGACACCTTGTAGGGAGAAAAAGGCACAAAGGTGAATATACCTTGATATTATGTTGTAGTCTCATATTTTGTGAATACAGTAGAACCCCGCAAATCCGAACTAATTGGGGGGACAGCCTGTTCGGATTCCGAAAAGTTCGGATTATCCGAAAGTTAGCCTTAACTAGTAGGTCAAAGCTTTCATTGTGATTTTGAGTAGCCAAACGTTCTCGCAAGAGTGTGGACAATATTTTTGGACTCAAGTTGACTACGAGAGAACCAAAGTAAGTTTGTGTTTAACCTTTATAAACACTTTAAAAACCTATATATTAAAGTATAATATTTATTTTTAAGAAATTTTAAATGTCAAAGTCCTAGTAATCCTACATTGTCCAATTTTCTGGCTTTACTCTGTATAATAAACATGTTTTTAAGTTTCTGTCTTGAATTTTTAAATTTTTTTCACTTTCCGTTGGTTCGGATTTGCCGAAAGTTCGGATTCGCGGGGTTCGGATTTACGGGGTTCTACTGTATTTTATTTTTTTAATTTCTTTAATATCTTTAATAACAAAGAAACTAGACGGTATTACTCATTAATATGTGTTTTAACTGACGACATGCATCACGTCACACATGTGAAACATAGAAACACATATTACAGAGTATTACCGTCTAGTTTCTTTGTTATTAAAGATATCAGAGAAATTAAAAAAATTAAATATTCACAAAATACGAGACTACAACATAATATCGAGGTATACTCACCTTTGCGCTTATTTCTCCCTACATGGTGTCTCAAACTTTTGTTTCGGTTAAAACACATGTTAAATTACAAAACCGTCTATTTTTTTTTTGGTTCTAAAGATATCAGGGACATTCAAACAACAACAAAAACATAAGACTACAATACGATACTGATGTATACTCACATTTGTACCTCGTTCTCCCTACAGGGTGTCAAACTTAACATAAGAAAAACATTTCTTTTCTTCCACCCGGTATAAGTACAAAAAATAAGTTTGAGTAAGCCTTTTCACAATTGTGTAAATACTAAAGAAAAATCTACATAAAAAAATTAGCGGAATCCGTCTGTTCGCGAAAAAATCAACTATGAAAATCAGCATAATTTTCTATATCCCTAACTTTTGACGAGCAGTTTATACAGGTACCGTGTATATATAGCCGTACGAGTATATTATATTCGTGGGTACTATTCTATTTTCTGTCATTCTTTCTATGTGTTGATTCCATTCAGGGGCGGTTTCTCCATTGGTGCACTTGTGCAGTGAACACCCAATCAAATTTCATTAAAATACTTATTTTTAAAAATCTCATAAGGAGTCTTGTTCTAGCATTCATACGAGTAAGACCTGTGCCAAGTATAATTAAAATCTAGTTTACCTTATCAGTAGTAATTAGTGTATTTGATTTCGATTTAATAGTGTATTTTAAAAAGTGATTTCTGGACAAAATTTGTACGTATTGCTTTCTTTATATTATTAAACCATTATAAATTGTATTTAATTTATAAAAAGTGCATACCAGCGGCTGGTTTCACCAGTTTGCTGGTTCTTGCTGACCATCCAGCATAATGGCTTTGAATGCAATTCTGATACCAGAACCATTTAAAGAAAAAATATAACACGAAGCTATTGTCTGTATCTGCATGACAAGTACAAACATACACAGTAATCCTACAGTTTCTACCTCAACCATGGCCCTTCAAAGTGCTACAAATACTCAAGCTACTACATCAATTTCGTACGTAAACGCTGCAAAATCTTCGCCGAAACCACCATCCCTACCCAAAAAAGAGCAAGCCATAGTCCTTCACGCAGAAGAAAACCTTAAACTTCTAGATTACGTTAAAGCTATTGGTGATGTCATCGGACCAAAAAATATTTCCTTTGCTTCCAGAATCTCCAATAATAGAATCTGCATATATCTAGCCAACCCAAATCTCGTTGATCAACTACTGAAGTCCCACCCAACTATCCAAATCGGATCCCTAATTTTAAGTATTAGGAAACTTGTCTCCCCAACAAAAAGAATATTAATCTCGAATATCTCTCCTTATATTCCACACCAACTTGCAGAAAATGCAATCAAGAGTCTTGGTCTTCAAATAGCCTCCCCAGTGTCTTTCCTTAGAGCAGGAATTCCAGGTGATGAATATTCCCACATCCTCAGTTTCCGCCGCCAAGTGTATGTCTTTTCACCCTCTGATAATTTCGAGCTTCACACCTCCTTATTAATTTCATTTGAAGGCAATGATAATAGAATTTTTCTTTCAACGGACAAGATGGAATGTTACGTATGCAAACAGGCTGGACACGTTGCGTCAAATTGCCCCAATACTTCATCTGACAATGTGTTATCACAAAATTCTACTCTTTCTCATGACCCAACTCCCACTACCGAACCAACGCCACAGCAACAGCATACACAACTTGTGACAGACAATGTGTTATCTCAAAACTCTACTATCTCTTATGACCTAACCACCACCACCGAATCTACGCCACAGCAACAGAACACACAACTTTTCTCCCATACTGAATCACATCAAGCTGAAGACGGTGATCCAAACAACATAAATATTCAAAAACCTTCTTCAATTTCTTCTACTCCTCAAACCCTACTGCCAACTTCTGAAGCGAGCAAAATAATTCCCACCGAAGAGAACATTCCCACTAAAAATCCATGTGAAAAAACCTCTGAAGTAATGAATCAACAAGCTTCACTCGGAATCATAGGAGAATCATCCAGTACATCTGTGAAAAGAAGTATTGACGAAACGTTATCCCCTCCCATCGAAAATCTGAATACTAATAATCCAACGTTTGCTCTCCCTCAAACACCACGTCAAACCAACATCCAAAAGCCCAAAAAACCTAAACGCACAGCACCTACTCCTGACGCACTTAAATTTTTCATGAATAAAAATTCCACAACACTCCCATTAAACTATGATCAGCTAATAATGCTAATTGAAAATACCCAAGGTAACAATTCACCTATAGAAATTATCCAGGAATACACAACCGATCTCCCCGGTTTAATAAACCTATTAACCATATCTTACCCATACCTATCAGACAAATCTACGAAACATCGCTTCACCCGACTTAAAAATAAATTGAATCACTATCTAGGTAAAGATATCACTGACAGTGAATTATCTTCCTCCGATGCCTAATTTTCAACTCTATATTACAGTGGAATATTGATGGATTGTTCCATCGTTTACCCATGCTTCAAATCATCCAATCAGAATACTGTCCAGAAATCCTTTCTATGAGAGAATTCGATTTTATCTAAGATATTTAGAAGTAAACTTTCCAGATATATTCCTAATAAATTTGGACCATCCCCCTCCTTGGAAAACTGATACCCCCCAAATAAATTATAATCTTACTGCATTTAGTAAGCACTCAACAAATCCAGCTGTTTTTAAAAATAACCTTAATTCAATCATAGCCAAACATGGAGATAATTGCTACAAGATATACACAGATGCATCAAAATGTAATACAGGAGTAGGTGCTGCATATGTAACCCCTAACAACCAATATCATTTTAGACTTCCCAAATATTTCAGTATTTTTTCTGCTGAACTTTATGCAATACTCAAAGCCCTTGAACATGTCAACAAAAACAAAATACCAAAATGCTTGATCCTAAGTGATTCACTCGGTGCTTTACAAACTTTAAATCATGTGTATCCTAAAAACCCCCTAGAGAAAATGGTAAAATCTGAACTAGAAGAGGCTCAAGAAAATTCCAGACGCATTACCTTCATATGGATCCCATCTCATATTGGTATCGATGGAAACGAAGCAGCAGATCAGTGCGCCCGTAAAGTGTCGGAAAGTGTCGAAACAGAGGTAACGGAGTGTCGAAATCTCGCGAGTGACATAAAATCGTACTTTAGAAATCTAATCACGTGTAAATGGAACCAAGAATGGAAATATTCACAGACATCTTTAAGAACAATCAAGGATAATGTTTACCCGCGGCTATCGAGAATACGAGCCCGACAACTTCAAACTGTTATCACACGTCTGCGTATAGGTCACACAAGATACACGCACTCTCACCTGTTTACAAGAGACGATCCCCCTAAATGTGAAATTTGTGACGAAATAAATAATGTAAAACATTTTTTAATTGACTGTCCACTTTTTGCAAATGAACGAATTAGATTCAATATTCCTAACAACATCAACAAACTTTTAGGCACAGATGGTTACTATGACAATATCGCAAACTATTTAAAATGTATAGGGCTATATTATAGAATCTAAATTACTGGAAGTTATACCTACACTGTATTCTTAATTTAAGATACATACTGTAATTATAGATAATAATATCGATAATTATTTAAAACTCATAGAATTATATTATAGATTGTAAGTTATTGGAACTGTACTCCTACACTGTATTCCCGCTAATCACCTCTTGGTGGATGCGGTAAATTTTTAATAAAAAAAAAAAATCTCATAAATATCATAGTATCATTAAAATATAACTGTATTTATTAATCACATAATTTATTTGCACAACACCGCTACGCTAGATGCACGTGGTAAGTGCAGAATTCAAATTGAACCCAGCCACTATACAGTAACCCTATAGAAGAACGAGAGCTCTTAAATCCGTGAATCAGCGATTCTCCTATCTTAAAACATTGAGGATTTGTGCACTGCACACAGAGACCGGGGCGGAGCGTTTTGATTCACAGTTTGGCATTTTCTGTTGTGGGAATTTATTAATACAATATATAATTTATAAATACAATATTGGTAGGTAGTTTTTTAGGATGGAGCCTTATTCAGTGAAGTTTATAAAAAAAATGCAAATAGTTTTGAAAATCGACTTCTTATAAATAGAATGGACTAACTTGGCCGGAGATAAACTTGGTACAAGAATGTGCAATAAGAGACAAAAAGTTTAAACATTGTTTTAAAGTTGAACAATATAGAAAAACTTCGTGATTATGCAGGTGTGATAAACTACATTCTTTATTTTGTTTTCCATGTTTAGTGTTTTCAAAGAATAAAACTCTAATAATTCCAATCTCAGTCTTTGGATGCCGTTAAAATAAACGGATTTTTAAACAGTTTTGACAAAGCAATTTCAATATTCGTAACTTCTGCGTCCACCTTCACCACCGAAGAAGCGCCATCATTCAGTAGGTATCATATTCTGCACAAAACAAAAAAGTGTGTGACATCCTGACTAATCGGGTCAAAGATAGGTTTCATTTTACAGAACATCTTTTGGCGAGGCCCCAAAAATGTTTCGCCTGCGGCGCTTATTCACCGTTTGTATAATTACATTCTTTAATTGAACACCCTCCTTAAATTACCACGAGCCGCCACTGATTCCATTCTATTTTTCTTCTTTTGGTCCACATGTTTATTTCTTCTATACCACATCTCGCTCGTATTTCCTCACTTCTTACTCTGTCTCTTGGAGTTTGGTTTGTTATTTTTCGTTTCGTAAGACTTTCATTTCTGCTGTTTCCAGCAGTCTTTGTGTTTTCGCCGTATCTGCTCTTGTTTCCGCTGTATACGTCATTATCGGTCTTATTGTTGATTTATATATCCTGGTTTTATCTAGTTTTGTAGCTGTCGCAGATATTGACGAGTTTACACGGTGAACACGTACAATGAATTTTGATTCCGAAAGATTTTTAATTGAAGTCCAAAACAGACCGGCTATATGGGATAAAAGAACCCGAGGGTATAGCAATAGGGCATTGAAAGAAAAAAAGGCGTGGGACGAGATCTGTGAATTATTTATTATTGATTTTAAAGAAGGTAAAGCCTTAGCCCTATCGAAAAGAATAAAATCCGGTAGTTAATATTTTCATGTCCGATGTTATTGAATGCAACCATAGTGATCGTCGTATATGACGTAATAAAAGAAGTAGAATGAGACCTTCCTCGTCTGAATACATCTTTGAACTGAACAAACCAAATACTCACAACCTTGTTTGTTTATTTATGTTAAATAGTGGGGTCCCATCCTTAGACCAAAAAAGGTTTTATTGTTTGTCGTTGAAAACAAAACGATAAGATATTAGTTAAAAGGGGGTTGCAAGCTAACATGTTTAGATATCTTCAATGTCATCATCTCATTAAACCAGGACCTCGTTCACTCACTTGTCAGGTTGGGAATCTTACTATTTGTGTGTGTTTTTTGTGTTGAAAATTGTATCAAACTATTTTACGGCTTTGGGATACCAAATGTACTGGTTGATTTGTTATGTGGTTGTTTCTATGATATAGCTGCTTTTGTCTGGTTCTTCTTAATACCATTTTTGGAGTTGATTGGTATTTTTTCAAAAGGATTGAAATTTTATAAAATATATAAAACTATATTTAAAACTGTATATGTAATCTTTCTCCCCTTGTATCTTTATACTCTTCATTGTCTTGCTGCGTATCACCCATTATCATGTAATTAGTTTTCTTTTGATTTATCTTTAGGCCAAACCTATTTGCTTCTTTTTCTATCTTTTTCACAATTCTTCTCAATTCTTTATTTGATTTTGCTAATATTGTTAGATCATCCGCAAAAGTAATACATTGATGTTCATTTTTAAATATGGTTTCTTCCATTTTTATGCTGCAATTCCTCATTATTACTTCAAGAACAAGATTGAACAAAGTGGTTTACATCGGGTCACCCTGCCATAGTCCTTGTTTGATTTCGAAGTCCTCTGAGATGTCTTTCCACACTACTTCGCTTTTCGTTTTTGCCAACGTCATTTCAATCAAGCTAATCAATTTTTTGGGGATTTGTAATTGTTTCAGAGCACGGTACATTTCTTTTCTATTTATACGATCATATGCCTGCTTGAAATCTACGAACAGCGCATACAGGGTCGTTTTGTACTCATAGCAATTTGCTTGTAATTCTTTTAGCGTGAAAATCTGGTCTGTTACCGTACAGTTGGATCGAAAGCCTGCCTGGTACTCTCCCACAGTATCCTCCATGTATTCGTTCAGTCTTCCACGTATGCATTGTGCTATTATCTTATACCCTGACTCTAGGAGTGCTATTCCCCTATAATTTTCACATGTTTGTTTATCTCCTTTTTATGTATGGGGCAGATTCTAGCCAGCATCCAGTCATTTGGCATTTTTTCCTCTTCCCATATCTTTTTCACCAGTCAATATAGTTGCTCGTACAGTTGTTCTCCTCCTGCCTTTAACATTTCAGCTGTTATTTCTGTCGCTCCTGGACTTTTGTTGTTTTTAAGTTGGCTGATTATATTCATTACCTCTTGTTTTGTTGGCGTCCGCACTATCGTATCGTTTTCTTCCATGTTCTGTATTATGTCCATCTCGTCCTCTTCAACATTATTTAATAGCTCTTCGAAATAATTTTTCCATCTTTCTAGCACCTGCGCTGTTTCACTTATTAGTAATCCTTCTTCATTCTTAATATAGATGCTTCGGCTCTGATATCCTTTGTCCATTCTTTTAACCTCTTGGTAAAATGACCTTATTTCTTTAGTTTGAAATTTTTCTTCGATTTCCTTTAGCTTATCTTCTTTGGATATTCTCTTCTTTCTCCTACATTGTCTTTTCATTTCCCTTCTTGCGTCCCTATACACATTTCTGTTATTCTCATTTTCTTTTAATAGCATTATTTGTCTAGCTCTCCTAACTGCTTCAGCTGATTTTTCACATTCTTCATCATACCAGTCATTTACTTTTCCTTTTCTCATTGTACTGGTTGGAACTGCCTCATTTGCCTTCATTACTGATGTTTTTACTTTCTCCCATCTTTCTTCGATTTCCATTTCTTGTGCGCATGTTGCCAGTTCTATTTCTATTTTCTCTTTATATTTATCTTTACCTTACCTTCCGTTCTTTTCCTTTTTCCTTTCCCGGTCGCACCCCAGTTTCTCATGCATGTCACTCTTACTAGGTAGTGGTC
Organism: Diabrotica virgifera virgifera; assembly: GCF_917563875.1. NCBI lineage: Eukaryota > Metazoa > Arthropoda > Insecta > Coleoptera > Chrysomelidae > Diabrotica > Diabrotica virgifera. The sequence goes on from NC_065450.1 coordinate 21,973,691, forward strand.
TGAATTGCATTCTGCTCCTCTCATGCTTTTTATTTTTGATATAAAATTCATGTCCATTTTTTCTATTACTACATGATCTATTTGGTTAATTGTTTTTCCGTCGGGCGACTTCCATGTCCCTTTGTGGATTTCCTTCCGGCGCAGTTGTGTACTTCTTATTACCATATTTCTCTCCATTACAAAACATATGCTCGGTGCCCGTTATTATTTGTTATATCATGTTTGCTATGTGTCCCTACTATGTTCTCATATATATCTTCTTTTCCAATCTTTGAGTTGAAATCGCCCATTATTAGTTTCATATCTCTGTAATGATAATTACATTTTTATATTAACCTAAGGTTATATTTACATGGAAATCAACATTAGTTGATTTTCTAAATTTTCCATTTTTGAGAACAATTTCCGGATTGGAAGTCGAAACTTCAAAAACTAAAAAAAATATGGAATCATTACAACCAATTGTGGCCAAATCCCATCAAAAATATCATTGTCAAGATAAAAATGTTAAATAACATATAAATAAAATGATAATATTAAAGTTCTATGTTAAAAAATGGCCCGATTTTCATTGAAAAGTCCCGGATTTCAGGTATTTTTTCAGCCTTCTCCCGAACTCGACTGAATTGTAGTTGGTCACACTAAATATGTAGTATAAAATAAACCAATGATTCAGCCGTGATTGATCAAAAATGTGTTGACAAATAAAGAAAAACCGGAACACTAATAAAATACCAGTATGTTTACGGACTTTGTTAGTGATCCTCTCATATTTCCCCCAAATTTTTGTTGCTTCTGTACATCATATATCCAGAACAAAATAATCCCCACGCCAAAAGCTTTTTGATTCGAGCTAATAGCAAGAGTTTGTCCCGAGGGGCATTATCTCAGTTTTGAATACGGTTCGTTGTTCTGTATACACAATTTTGAATCATATATCGGTTAAAACGCAGTTCATTAGACCCAGGCTCTGACTGGATGTTAATAATCAACCAAATAAAATAACGCGACGTACGATAATTTATTTAAAATTTGAAGGTACAACATAATTATTTAACATAGAAATAGATAGTATTGGCTTACAAGGGCGTAGCGTCATGGATATAGGGGAGTGAATCGAGTTTTTGGTTACGGAAAAAATCAAACAATAGAGAACTTTTTGTAATATCTTTAAGAAATATTTTATAAACAACATATCAAAATCCACGAGGAAAAATTTCCTGTAGTTTGCTGTATACCATTACAAAAACAAAATCCTTTATAAAAGGTATATTTGTTAAAATCCCTATACAGATCATCATCAGTGTAATCTTAGAATCTACATGCTAACCAACAAAATAAAAATATTTGGGTATAAACCCTTTACAATTGATCCGTCATAGGAACATATGAAGAAGATGTGATTTATAACATGGATGCATAAAATATCCAATGTTTTACGCCCGAGGTACCAATGAGCTCAATCTGACAAGTTCACATCATGGCTGTATGGAAGCAAGTCACTTCCACTTCACTTCCACCAACTTTTTTCAGAAATGAACACTTTTAAAGTTATAATCAAAAAACGAAGAAAAAATCGACTTTTTCCTACATTTTTTGACATTTTGATTAATTATTTAAACAATGTTCCGGACCTTTTTGAGTGGGAGGATAACTCAAATATTATTTGAGATATTTTCAAGCAATTTCTGCAAAAAAATTTGAGTTACCTCTCAACGTTCAAATGTACAAATATTTTTACAGATGCGCCCTGGTCTACATAACTTCTGTTCCAGCGCTATCTGTGAGGTACGAGTGTAGTCCGTAATTTTTCACGTTCTTGCCGTATAACGTTGTTACCAACGGCAATTGTCTACTTCGTAATGGTTTTGTTTGCATATTATTTTTTGCGAGCAACAAATTTGCATCGTATTGTTCTTTAAACTCAAAAAGATGTACGAAAACTATTCAAACGATGCAATAATCCTTTGGAAATAAATGAAACAGCGAAAAGAATGGTTTAATCGGTTTAAAAATGGACAGTGATCCGCGTTCTGGTCGGTTTTTTGCATAACAACACCGGAAAATATTTCGGAATTCCGAAAAGTGATGTTTGGATCCCGAAACAAAACAATATTCCTTACAATAGAAGTTTTCAACAGATTGTCCTTGTTGATTGTTTTTTATGTTTTCGATTATGGTGTTGTAGTCCATGAATACGTTTCAATAGATGTGACAATAAACGTACAATTTTACGCTGCAGTTCTAAAAATATTACAAGATCCTACACTAAACTCAGCTTTGGAGGGGAAAGATGGTCGAAGTTAGTATGTAATTTGAAATAAAGTGAAGAAAGCATAGAATAGACAAGGAGGAGGGAAGAAGAATAGAATAGAGCACCGGCTAAGTAAGCCCAAAAAACAAGAGACCAAAAAAGGTAAGATTCGAGAGCCAGAAAAAGGAATAAAATTAAAACAGATTTCTTTCTGAAATAATTAAGGCATGAAAGTCATTTGTCATTTTTCCAAATTTTAATATTTTTCAAAAATCCTTGTTGATGGTATAGGAAATAACTTATACTTCAATAATCACTTTGAAACTTTATGTTTCAGGATCTCTGTTAGTCCCAATCACTGCGGCAGTGGAGCCATGTTTTTATTTTCACGGTGTTAGTAGATGGCGCATAAGTCGTTTAATTTTCGATATTTTTTTAAGAAGATTGTTTTACATGTACATACTTCTTTTTATAATCATTGTTCATGCAAATTTTCAAAACAATTGGTATAGTAGGTACTTTTTATTTTAGAAATTCCCAAAAAATGTATATGAATTTCGTATTTTTACACTAGGATAGCCCCTTAACTAAATTTCATGATATAAAATGTATGTTGTTCCATGAGATCCGAAGCATTCTTCTCCAGCACCACATTTCAAAGGCGTCAATCCTTTTTCTGTCGTCCGATTTCATTGTCCATGTTTCGGATCCGTAATTAAATATGGGAAAAATTAAGGCACATACTAATCTAAAGCCGGACTCAAACGACTCGTGTACTTGGCGAATAATCGTCAGTTGCGTATACTGGCAATGCTGTGTGAGTGGGTTACTAGTACAATTAGTGTACTATTTGTCAAACACTAATAATAATAATAATGTTAATACTACTATTAATTGTCAAAGAATTGTTCTAGTAACCCTCCCAAAAGACATAATAAGTAACGCAAGTAACGATTATTCGCCAAGTAAACGAGTCGTTTGAGTCCGGCTTTATTTTGGTGTTCTTCGACAAGGAGTGATCTTTCCAGATTTTCGATAATCGACTCATAGCGTTTTTGGCCATGCCTATTCTCCTACGTATTTCTGTTTCACAAGATCCTGTATTACTGATGGAGGATCCTAGATAATTGAACTTGTTAACCACTTCAAACTGGTCCAAGGCTTCTGTTGTCTAAAGTGAATTTGAATAATCTACTATCATAATTTTTGTTTATTGATCTTGAGACCACATCTATTGCTTTCGGCTTCCACTAGCTGCAGCAGGCTGGACAGTTATTGATGTTGTATCATCTGCATATCTGAGATTTGAGATCTTCTTTCCTGCGATAGAAATACCGCCATTCCATTTGTCGAGTGCTTTTCTCATTATATATTTCCCATAGAAATTAAAAAGACTTGGAGATAGAATACATCATTGTCGGATTCCTCTACCTATTTTAAAACGATCGGACATATGGTTTTCAATTCTTATTCTGGTTTAACTGGTTTCATATAGGCTTTTCACCAGAGCTGACAGATGATCAGAAACTCCCATCTCATGTAGAACTTTCCAAAAAACTGTCCAATTTACACAGTCAAATGCCTTCTGATAATCCAGAAAGCAGATGATCATCGGAATTTTGAATTCTCGTGCTTTCTCAATGAGTTGTCGCATATTAAGAATTTGCTCCCTTGTGCCTTAACCCTTCACGAAGCCTGCCTGTTCTTGTGGTATTTGTCTATCCAGGTATGTCTGCATGCGACACTTGATGATTCTCAACAGAATTTTATTTGGGTGTGAAATTAGTGAAATGGTTCGGTAGTTACTACATTTTGTGGTTACGCCTTTCTTATGAATGGGAGTAAATAGTGCGGTACACCAATCACTGGACCATTTGCCGATTCTCCATACACGATTGCAATGATGTTCTGTAAAAGTTCTGCCGTGATGTCATCGCAACCAGGTGATTTATTTCTTTTAAGGTGTTTTATGGCTTCATGTATCTAAGCGACTATATGCATCTATATGCAAAACTAAAAAGACAAACCTCGTATATAGAATGCATGTCCATTTTTTAGCTAATCCGGTGTTTCAAAATAATCGATTAGAATCAAGTTTGTCGTACTAAAAGCAAGATTTTTAAAATAAAATTGATAAAATCTGAATTGTAAATTTGTCATTAAAACACATTTACCATTTGCCTTTATTAAATTCATCACCGAAACAATCATTTAACCATTAGTAGTTTGTACGTGCATACAAATTAAAATATTAAAATGTGAAAGGAATTCAGCGTTATGTCACGTAAATGTTTTCAGACCAGGATTATTCAATAATTACAAAACTTTAATTTTTATTCCGCCTTCTTTTAGCCACAGAATTATAACAAATACATTTTTTACGATCACTATTAAACATTGTGTAACAACGTCAATTAATCGCCCAAAGCTAAATAATCCTTCTTCTTCTTCTTCTTCCTCTTTATAAGCAATTCTGCTTGTTCATTGGCGGATTGATACCTCTATGGAAGGTTGTCGCTCCATCTTTTGCGCGGTCGGCCGATACTTCTTCTGCCGATTGGTGATTTATCTCGTGCTATTTTGACCACACGTGTCTCCCCCATTCTGGTTATATGGTTGTTCCATTCTCTTTTTCTATGTAGTGTCCATTCGTTTATACACTGTACGTTACATTGTCTTCTAAATAATCCTGTGAAACAGAAACACTGAATAACAGATGAAACCCTTAAAATAATTGAGAACAGAAGAAATATTTGTCAAAGTGGTGTATATTTATGTTATCCTTAAAATTTAAATCGAATTTACTAGGAATAACTAGTTTTAATTTTTTTTTATGTATTAATTTATTGTTTATACATATGACCTGGCCTCTAGTGCCTAATCCAGGTCGTTTTTTCCTGATGGGATTACAGATATTTTTTTATATTTTTACATTTTTTACTCAACTACTTAATCTATTTTTACAATATACTAATTAATTTGCCATAATCTATTAATTACATTTAACAAATTTAAACAATATACATTTGTTAAAATATTTTTGGTACTATCAACTCCCTTCTAAGTTATAAAGACAGTCCCTCTGTTTTCAGAAGAGAGTTGGTAGTCCTTATTTTTTTAAATTTAATGAATTATTTATTGAATTATTATTTTTATTTGTATATTTTATATTGAATTATTATTATTATAATTGTAAATATCTATTTTTGAATTTATATTTTATTTTATTTATTTTAACTTTATCTTACTCAACTTCATCAGGGTTGGATTATTTGTTGTCTTCTTCTATTATTATAGATTTCTTGTTGTTTTTTAGATATTATTTCTGTTAGATTGTTTAATATTCCAAAATATTCTTCATTTTGTAATATATCTTTTATTTCAATTCTTTCTAATCTTCTTCTCATTTCTCTATGTTGTTCATTTTCTATAGTATTTTCCCAATGTAGCACTATATGTTCTGGTGTACCTATTTCTCCACATTCATAATATGCATCATCTTTTAAGTTAAATCTTTCCAAATATGTTGGGTACGGTCCATGTCCTGTTAAAAAGTGTACTAATCCTTGTTTTGGATTGAAATAATTTGGAATGTTTTCTAATATTGGTATAAAATTGTATAAACGTCTAGATTTTGTTGAATTTTCCCATTCATTTTGTCTTTTTCTATTTATTATTTCTTTTAATTCTCTTTTACTTCTTATATCTAATCCTATTATTTGTATTATTTTTTCATATTTTTCTTTTTTTAGCCAATAATTACATGCTCTTTTGTGTTTCTAAATGCATTGGCATTACTCCAGTTAAAACTGTGAGTGCCTGTGTTGCAGTTGTTCCAAATGCTCCCGTCATTCTTACAAGAAATCCTCTCGGAGCTCTATTTAATTTTTCTGCATTTTTTTTATTTATTAATCTATGTGTCCATACACTTGAACCGTACCCTACAATTGATGCAAGTATTGTACTTAGGTATATTCTCATCTGTCGGAACGACATTCTATTTCCTTCTGTGCTAGACTAGCAATGCTATGCATGATCTTTGTTGCCTTTTCACAGACACAACTCATGTGTTTTGTAAATAATTTTTGTTCGTGTATTATAATACCTAAATATCTTGTTTTCATTTTTCTTTTTATTGTTTTCCCTCTAATTTTTATAATTGGATCTCTTTCTAAATTTCCTTTTATTAAACTATATGTTGTTTTTGAATCTGATATTGTTAATTTTACTTTATTCATCCAATCATTTACTCTTATTAATACTTCATTTGATTTATTTTCTAATTCTCTTCTTGAGTTTGCATCTATGATCAACAGCAAATCATCTGCATATGCTATGCTTCCAAGCAAAAAAACTAGTTTTAATTATGGGCTTTAGACAATTCTAGTTTTAACTAGTCAAAACTACATTTGACTGCTAAATTCAGTTAATCCATGTGCTGCCGATCATGCGCCAGCGCGTGATGTGGTTAGGGGTCGACAATACAAGAATTCTTGTCTTGATAACAACTTCTTGTCTTGTCTTAACCCGTGTTGAGCTGCCCCCCGTCCCCACTTGCAAAAATTAAAAAACAAATAGCCCTGTTTTATGAGCTATTTATGAGCTTTCATATTCCGCAAACTAAAAATTTTGAGCTCGTTCCACTGAGCAGGAATTTAATATTTTAGTGGGGGGGGGGCTTACTTTATTAAAAATAACCCCACAAATCGAGAGAGGGACAAATTGTAAGCAAAATTTGTTATATAATGTGATTAAAATAAATCAATACTTTTTGAGTTATTAAAGATCAAATATTTAAATTTTTGTGAAAGAAAATGCATGCTTTAAAGCGATTTTTCATAAATAACTCAAAAACTTAAGTTTTTACAAAAAAGTTTTCATCACTAAAATTGAAGCTAATAAAAAATATAATAAATTGCTTACTTGAAAAACCCTTTAATGTTAATTTGAAGTAAGTTATTGGTAATTAAATGTATATTTTTTTCTGCGACTGTTTAAATCTAACGATTCAAGCTTAAATAACGGGAAAGAGATGCATTTTATAACATTTAGGTACTAAATACTTGTCAAAGTACTTAGAAATACATATCAAAAATGAGCTCCAAAAAAAGTTCATAGCATCAAAATCCGCTCACCAATTTTCGTGAAAATGAATGGAGATTTACTGAAATCGAAGGTCATACTTGATTTTTACCTTCAGTGACTGCACTATAGAAAGAAAATGGCAATTCAATAATTGAGATGCGTATATTTGGCGAGCTCAATAATTATTAAACGATATCTAGTCGCCAAATAATTAATTTAAATTATTTTAAGTACAACTCTCTCTTAAGCCGGCAATATGGGTTGGTTTTCTTGCGAAGGGGTTGTAGCTCAATAATCGAAAGGCGCGTGATATAAGAGTTTATTCTTAGAATATAAGCTATACGAATTAAACTACTATTAACTTTTTTATAAAAACTTACAGTTTTTCAGTGATTTACGAAAAACCGCTTCAAAACATGCATTTTTTCACGAATAATTAAAATTTTTGATCTTTAATAACTTAAAAAGTGTTGACTTATTTTAATAAATTTATATAATAAATGTTGCTTATAATTTGTTCTTTTATAGATTTGTGCAGTTATTTTTTATAAAATAATTTTCACCCCCGAGAAGGGGCGGTATCCACCCTCAGGGTAAAGGCGCTAGGTGGTACCATGTCACCTTTGTTTCTTGAGGTATCCTTTAACCACTGACCAATTTTCGTGAAAATCGATGAAGGTTCACCGAAATTGAAGGTAATCGTTGATTTTTACTTTCAGTGACTGCACTATACAAAATAAATTGCAATTTACTGATTTAAATGCGCGTAATTTGGAAGCTTATAAATTATTAAATGATGTGTAGTCGCCAAATAATTAATTTAATGCATTTTAAGTACAACTTTCTCTTAAGCAAGGGGATGAGCTCAAAAATCGAAACTATATAATTTCAAGAGCTCATAAATAGCTCGTAATTCTGCCGCAAAAACCGATTCAATATTCCTATTTTTAAGTAGTGGGGGGGCTGAGTCAGCCCCCCCCCCCCCACTAAAGTATTAAATTCCTGCTCAGTGGAACGAGCTCAAAATTTTTAGTTTGCGGAATATGAGAGCTCATAAATCAGGGCTATTTGTTTTTTAATTTTTGCAAGTGGGGGGGGGGCAGCTCAACACGGGTCTTGTCTTAAGAAAAAATCAAGAAATTTTATGAAATCTTGTCTTGACGATTTCTTGACATATTATAATATCTTGTCTTGACTCAACAAATTTCAAGATCTTAAAATTTCTTAATTACCTGGTCTGGTGATTCTTCGGCAACCTTTTTATTGTGTTGCATGCTAACACTGCTTTCACTGTTACTGGCTCCCGACCCCGGAGAGTCCCCGATATGCATTTGTTTCCTGACGAACAAAACATTGATGTGCAGTTGCATGCTTTATCCCGTTTAGTTAAATAAGGTTTACAGAGGAATTAACTTATTAAACACAACATTAAAATTAACAACCAAAGTGATAACAAACAAATTGAATGAAATTATAACATTAGCAGAAGAACAACAAGATTTTAGGTCGGGAAGGTGCACTGACGCTATATTTATAATGAAGCAAGTTCAAAAGAAATCGTTGGAATACAACAAACCGGCATATTTATGTTTCGTGGACCTTAAGAAAAAGTTTGACAGGGTCAATTAAAGGACGTTATCCATTTGTTTGTACTCGAGAGAGGTACCTCTAGGAATAATTAAAACAATCGCAAACATCTACCAGAACAACACAATAAAAGTAAAAGGGGAAGATGAACTAACTGACCCAATTGAAACCGGCAATGGGATAAGACAGGGAGATTCAGTGATGGAGTTTAAATACCTAGGCATCACACTATCTAGCTACGGAAGGCTCGAAACAGAAGTGGAAGATCAAGTGAATAGAGCAAACAGAGCCGCAGGTTGCCTGAATGACACAGTATGGAGAAATTAAAATATCAGAAAAGAAATGAAAGGCAGAATTTACAAAACAGTCATCAGACCAATAATGACATACGCGGTAGAAACACGACCCGACACAGAGAGGACAAAAAGATTGCTCGAAACAGCGGAGATGAAAACCCTTCGGAAAATCGATGGTAAGACTCTATGGGACAGAACTAGAAGTACAGATATACGACGGAGATGCAAGGTGGACAACATTAATAACTGGGTGAAAAAAAGAAGAGTAGAATGAAATGACCACATAAGCCGAATGACAACAAATAGACTAGTAAGGACGGCCAGAGACGGTTCCCCAATAGGAAGACGATCAATGGGAAGAGCACGAAAACGATGGAACGACAACTTACTAGAGGCACATTGAAAAAACAGAGCCATGTCTATACAAAAAGAAGAAGTAAGGTTAATATTACAAAGTGGTAATCTGTACCGGTTTCGTTATATTATATTTGATGCGAGCTTGTTAATATTGGTGATAAATAGTACATTATATTAAAATTACCTACCTCTTATTTTACCATGAGTAACATCGACTCTTCAGTAAATAGTATATCTGCTGAGTCATTTGGCTCTGATGCTGGCTCAGAATATTTACCAAAAAGCAATAGAAAGAAACGTAAGCTCTGCAGTTTCAGTCAATATGAAATAATCAGTGAGGCTAACGCGACTACTAGTGTGAGTGTGAAAACTGAGAATGACAAAACTGAAACCAATGACCAGTGAGACTGTAGTGTCCGCGATAATGGCAGCAGCACTTACCACTGCAGGATAGTGGTAGTAGTAGTACTGGTGGTGATACTGCCACCAAAGAATATATACTCTCCTAGAAGAAGAGTTTATATGGAACAGATGGTCACGTTTTTGTCACTTTAAAATACTCGTTGATACTCGTGTAGAGGACGACTGCATAAGCTCCGTAGTCGTTGTCAGGCCACGTGGCTTCTACTAAGTGGGAACACAAAATCCTATGCCAAAACGTTACAGGGCAGTACTCTTCTACTTAACGTCTATATTCTTTGCTGGCAGTTCTTTTTTCCGCCTGTTTTTCAAGTTTTCATTATTAGTCAAGATATTTCAAGATTTCTTGTTTTCTTGACGAGAAATCTTGGTATTGACATAAAATTTCTTGTCTTGTTTTGAAATCTAAAATTACTTCTTGGCTTGATCGTGTCTTGAAATCAAGACAAGATCTTGAAATTTTCAAGAACTTGGCGACCACTAGATGTGGTTACTTCAGTCAGGTGCCATTCACGCGCCAGCGAGTGATACCGTTACTTCAGCTAGGTGCCGTTCAACAAACTGGCTCGTAGTCAAGTTCCATCCTATTCGATCGGCAGCGAATGGATTAAAACTAGAAATCCCGAACAAATTTCATTTAGAGTAGTTTATACTAGTTCAAACTAGTTTTTACTGGAATTATTGAGAGAAGAGACAAAATACGATTTGGTTTGTTCGGAGTAGGTCGGCGCACACAGTGGAGGCGGTTTCCGCTAGCGGGCAACGCTAGCGGGACCCGCTTTTAAACGTTTTCAAAAAGAATGCACGTCTTTAAATGTACACGAACATAGTCAAAGCAGGTCCGCGCGGGCCAACCGCCTCAACCTGCCTGACCGCTTTTGCTAGAATGAGAATTTAGTTTTTTCCGCGCGGTTGTAATGTTTACTGCAATGATAATTTAGTTTATTCGCTCTTTTATAATAAGAATTAATAGTTCTCCATGGATTAATTTTATAAATAATTGTACATTATAATAAACAAAAGTAATAAAGTCAATCTTATTGAAACCGTAATTTTGTGTGACTTAGGTATTTCTAAAACCATTCCAGTATTAACTATTAACTAAATCAGTATCATCTATTTCTCCATTACTCTGTAATACCGATCCTAGGTACTTAAAACTATTGCTTTTCACAATCATTTCCCCATCCAAAGATACCATTTTATTTGTAGTAACTCCATCTTTAAATGAGCATTCCAAATACTCTGTTTTTGTCCTACTAAGTTTTAAACCTTTTTCCTCCAGCGCTTGTCTCCACTGTTCCAGTTTTTGTTCTAAGTCTCTTTCACTATTTCCTATTAACACTACATTATCAGCATACATTAGGCACCATGGAATGCTACCCTGTAGTTTCGTTGTTATCTGGTCCAAAACTAATGAGAATAGATAAGGACTCAGCACCGAGCCTTGGTGCAATTCTACTTTCACATGAAATTTATCAGTCTCTCCGACACCTGTCCTAACATTAGTCGTTACTCCCTCATACATATCTCTCACAATCTTTACATATTCGTCAGTGACTCCTTTCTTATTGAGTGCCCACCACAGAATCTCACTTACAATGAAAATTGCATCTGTTTTTGATCTGCCCTGCATAAAGCCAAATTGATTATCGGATATTTCGGCTTCTACATGTATCCGTCTATCAATTACTCTCTCACATATTTTTATGGTGTGGCTAAGTAGTTTTATAGCCCTGCAGTTTGTACATTGTTGTATGTCTCCCTTGTTTTTGTAGACAGGTACTAATATACTGCTTCTCCATTCGTCTGGCATTTGTCCAACTTCCATAATTCTATTAAATAGACCTGCTAGCCAACTTATTCCTGTATCTTTCAATGCTCTCCATACTTCCCCAGGAATATCATCTGGCCCAACTGCTTTTCCTTTCTTTATCTTTTGAAGCGCTTGAGCCACTTCTTCGTTTGTTATTCTGGTAATAATTGCTGTTACTGTCTCCGTTAACTTCACAGGCTGTCTGTCAAATTCTTAATTTAATAAACTGTCAAAATACTTTCTCCATCTCTTTTTGACATCCTTTTCGTGGATTAGTATTTTATTATTTTCATCTCGGATACATCTAATCTGATTAAAATCTCTTGCTTTCTTTGCTCTCTGTTTGGCTATTTTATATATCTTTGCTTCGCCTTCCCTGGTATTTATCACGTTTAAAATTGGAAAGTGTATACTTGTATGTATTATGTAAAAATAAAGAACAGCGTTATAAAATGGCAAATAGTGAACTAATTCTTTAAAACGACATTGCAAAGTCGCAAAAAATTCATTAACCCTACTCTATCAAAAATATAATATTTTGTTGTTCCTTCATAAATTTTCGTTAAAGTAGATTAAATTACAATTGGTATGATAAAAAAATTCCAACGAATTCTTTGTTAATCTAGTAACCAGAAATAAAATTAAGCATTTATGTTGACTTTCATTAAATATAAAATATTGCACTGACTCTGAAATACCAAGAAATATTGCAACCATATTGTATTTTGTTTGTGTCCTTTATCAGAAATTCTCGTGTATAGAACTCTTTATGTACCTACATATTTTTATCTCGTAAAAATAGGGTATCTTTGAGTGCGATGACATCCGGATGAGAACATCTGTTGATTTTTTGACCTGCCTTTGGCCCTTCCGAGACTTGCCAAATGAAATAAATGCACTAACACCAAATTTAATATTTTTATTTTGAATGAAATATCCCTTGGTTGGTAGAGCGAAGTTTAGTTTTTTATGCATTATGGAGGGGTAATAATGTATACAAGGAAATGAATCACTTTCGTCATGATTTATTATCAATAATATTAATCAAGTCAATAATCAAGAAATCAAGTAAAATTAAGACTATTATATACCTAATAGGTAATATGTAACAATACAAAGCAATAAGAATTTTACCTGTTATTATTCTTAGGAAATCTAAATAAACTTATTTCTCTTCCTGTCTGCATTCCATGAACATGCAGATGAAACACACACTAGTAACCAGAAATTTTAACCATAATCATCCATAATATAATGCTACTATATAATTATATAGGGTGTTTATTAAAGAATGGGCCATAGCTTAACCTCAGGTTCCTGAGGTTAAAATAGGCCGATTTAAGCTAACTTACCTTAGTACAAACTTTATAATAACCGAGATACAGGGTGTCAAAGTTAAACTTTCTTTATATTTATTATTGAATATTTCCGGACAGGCATGATATATCAACACGAAATTTGGTATGTGGGGGTTTATTGAGACGAGAAAACTAAATTCCCTACCGAAAATTATGTGTTGCCCAGAGGGCACCACATACGCCTTTCAGCACTATTTTAACACGTTCAATTTTTTTATCCCTCACTCTGTATAATTTTGACATTAAAATTTTTATTCTCCTATTAGTTTTACTTAAAAAAGGTATACTTCTTTTATCTCCCTAAACTCAACTGTTTTCGAGATAAACGTATTTTAAATCTGTGATACACCATCATTTTTAGCATAATATCATTGTAGTTACACCTGAAAAATAACTTAAAACCATAATAATTGTGCCAATTCTCAAATTTATGGCATTATGTCATTGCATTGCAAATTCCATTTGAAGAAATTTGCGATACATTTTTGGATAATTTTATGGTTTTAAGTTACTTTTCTGGTGTAACTATAATGATATTATGCTAAAAATTATGTTGCACCGCAGATTTAAAATGCGTTTATCTCGAAAACGGTTGAGTTTAAGGAGATTAAAGAATTATACCTTTTCTAAGTAAACTAATAGGGGAATAAAAATTTTAATGTCAAAATTATACGGAGTGGCGAATAAAAAAAAATTGAACGTATTAAATGAGTGCTGAAAGGCGTATGTGGCGCCCTCTGGGTAACACATAATTTTTGGTAGAGAATTTAGTTTTCTCGTCCCAAAAACCCTCAAATACCAAATTTCGTGTTGATATCTCATGCCTGTCCGGAAATATTCAATAATAAATAAATAAAAAAAGTTCAACTTTGACACCCTGTATCTCGGTTATTATAAACTTTGTACTAAGGTAAGTTAGCTTAAATCGGCCTATTTTAACCTCAGGAACCTGAGGCTAAGCTATGGCCCATTCTTTACCAAACACCCTGTATAAAAATATAAATGCTTAAATAAACTTTTTAAGTGGAGTATTTACCATATCCAAGGGGAAAAAGTTTTCCTGTAGTTGGCTGTATACTACATATTACAAAAAACGACGAAGTCCTTTATAAAAGGTATATTTTAAAAATAAATAATTTTAAAACAGAGAATTTAAAAAATAATTAAATTTAAATATTTGCAGTTCAAATGTTTTTACTTTCAAACACAGTATATGTACAAAACAGGAGATAAATGTGTTGTCTGGACTCTAATTGAACAAAAGCAGTAACGAAAGCTTCAAGAAGGACATAGGATGTTTTGCAAATCAAAATGTTAATAATTTTACAAAGTGCCAATTAGAACGACCTTGGCAGCCATCAAAATCGTATCAATTTCCATATTCTGTGCACACAAAGAATAGAAAAGAAATGAAGCATTATTTGTGTCACCAGCACTTAGAACAAATGTGTTGGTTGGTACTGTCGCACAGTCAAAAGGGCTTGTTTATCAAGCATTGCGTTCTATTTTTCTAACGAAAAATATGGTCACAATAAAGGGATGATAGCCCAGAGTCTTGTCACGAAACCTATAACATTTTTCGTCAAACTTATGGTCAAAGACGGAGCCATACAAACCCATGAAAAAGAACATACCACAAGGAGTGCTTTCAGGTTGGGCTGGATTTTCGACAAAGTTATCGCATCGCAACCCGCAAAAGTCAGTTATTAACCAGATATACTCTACAGAGGTCTAAATAGGTACAAGAAAATCGAGAAAGACTACGACTAATAGTAGAGTCTATAGTGTTCTTAAGTCGACAAATATTCCTCTAAGAAGCCATCGTGATGATAGCCTTCTGCTTCTGGACCTAGATGCTGGATCTAACAATGAAGGGAATTATTAAGGTTTAAAATCGCCTCAGGAAATAATACTCTTAAACAACACCTATTCACAGCATCCTCCAGAGCAACATATATTAGCAGCACCAGCCAAAATCAATTGATAACATGTGGCAAAGAAATAATTGAACAAATAATGAATCAGGTTCACAGTGCAAATTATTACTCTGTCATATTTGACGAAATGACCGACGTATCCCACGTGAAACAGCTTTCTCTAAATTTGAGATACATACATAATAACAACATTCGTGAAGACTTTGTCAAGATCATTGACGCTTATGAGAACATAAAAATAATTAGTGAAAATCAGAAAGAGGGGGAGAATAAGGCTTGTCAGCAGAAGAATTGGGAAAAGTAGCATTAAACTTGTTGAAATAACTGGCCTTGGAAAAAAATGTGTAGGAATATTTATTGATTTTAGTAACATAAATTTTGAATGTATTTATGTCACTCAAAAGTGTGTGAAAAGTGTCTTAAAACTCACCATTGTAACCCAAATTTTTAAAAATTATCCCCAGTCCCATCGGTACCCCTCTTCAAAAAAAGTTCATGGTCCCTCCTGAAAATCGGTCCTGGATCCGCCCTTGTCATCAGCGCTTACGTGATCTAACATGCTAACCACCAAAATACAAAAATATTTGGGTAAAAACCCCTTAAAATTGATCCTTCATGGAAACATGTGTACATAAATTTGTAAATACATCCATGTTTAATTTCACATATTCATATCTATGTTTCCATGACGGATCAATTTTAAAGGGTTTTAGCTCATATATTTTTGTATTTTGGTGGTTAGCATGTTAGATCACGTAAGCACTGGTGATGATCAGTGATCCGATCGAAAACTAGTTCTGTGATGTAGTCCTTTTTAGGGATTTTAACAAATATACCTTTTATAAAGGATTTTGGTCGTTTTTTTATTTACCATACAGGCCTACGGACTACCGTAAAACAACCAGAGGGACAAAATTAGCATGAGTTGGTGACACTAAACCAACCAGATTAGCTCATGCGTCTATAAAAAAGTTACACGTTTTAGTATGTTCGTGTCGCTTCTCTGTGGTCGTTGTTCTCTGCTAGTAATACTCAAATAAAAATATAAAAAAGTGATATCGATAAAATGACACTTATTCGCAAGCAATTCTAAGCGTACAGGAATAATTTGCAAGAAATTTACGACCCCATTATGACTATAATCGCTTCTTGTATCAAGTTATTTTTATATGGCACTCATTGTATTATTAATTTTCTTATCTTAATTGGCAACTAACATATCTATCCCGACAAAAAAGTATATCTACTAAATAATTTTTTTTCAAACTCTTTCAAACTAGTTTGACAAACAAGTCAAACTCAAGTCAAGTTCAAACATTCAAGTCAAACTAGTGCAACTCTAATTTCTCATTACATGTCCTAGATATTCTAATTTTTTTGTTTTGATGGTTATGAGAAATTCACACTCTTTCCCCATTCTACGCAGGAATTCCACGTTAGTAATTCGGTCAACGCAGGATATACGTAAGATGCTCCTATAACACCACATTTCGAAAGCTTCGAGCCGATTCATAGATGTAACAGTTAGTGTCCAAGCTTCCATTCCGTAGAGCAGAACTGTGAATATATAGCATTTCAACAGACGGTATTTTGTTTTTAATGATATGTCTCGACTGTTGAAAATGGGTCTCATTCTAAAGTATGCTGCTTTCGCTTTTATTATTCGCTGTTTAATTTCTGAGTAGTCCCATTCGCTATTTAAATTCGTACCCAGATATGTATATTCTCAACTCTTTCGATATTCTGTTGGTTGACTGTAAGTTGAGCGTTTAATATTGTTTTTAACGATACTCCACTTTCTCCAAAATATATTTAAAAGTCTCTTGAGTCATTCTCATATACTGGAAGAATCGTTCATTATCTTTTAATTTTTGAAATAGATGATGATATTCTCCATAAATTAATCTTTCTCGATTAATAGGATGTACATCAACTCTCTTTCTTTTCAGTTTAGTCAAAACAGAATCTAAAGCAATTATATCATCATCGGAAGACGACATTTTGCTACAAGTAGTAGACGCAACTGCCAGATTTGAACGATCTCTCTCGCTTTTACCCGTCTTCACTGTGTTACCATACCCGCGCGCGAGAACCGCGCGGTTTGCCCGCTAGCGGAAACCGCTTTCACTATGTGTGCCGCCTAGGGTTAGTGATAAAGGCGGCCGGTCGGTAACAAACTAGTGTGTGTAACTGTTGATTTTTCTGCATCGTTTCTATTGGTTATACTACTGTGTATTTCACCATGAGTGATAATGTCGAAGATCAGGTTGGAAGCAGAGATATAAGAACGTGGAAAGAACGTTTTTTAGAAAAAAATTTACAAAAGGAACAGAGCGAGAAGAAAGAAAGTCACTACAATATTGTGACCGAAAGAATGTATACTAAATTAATGGCCGAAATACAAGATGCAGAACTCCCTGCCAAGAAATCACTAAAACTATTTAGAATTGTCGAAGTTTGCTTCTAGAATTGAACCCATCAAGTATTATGTACAGCTGGTTCCAAAAAAACTGATATGACTCTTAAAGCGTATTTTGTAGAAAATTGAGCAGTGTATTTTGAAGGATAAATACTTATTATGTACATGCTGTCACTGTCACTGCCAAATCTTAAAATTTGTCGGATTATTTCATTCATAGGAGATTCTGACCAATAGAAAACTACAGAAATCTGAATTGAATCGATAATTTTTGATAATCTCCCGTCGTTAAGTATATTACGTCAGATGCCCTTCGTTGCTGCGAAAAAATACATTCAGTGACATTAATGACAATTAATGTTTTAAAAATTATAAAAGTGATGACTTTCAATCGTCAAATATTTATAAAAACTTTGTGTTTAATTGTACTAATTTTATTCAGTTTATATACAGTTTTATTCATGAAATAATCGCAACAAATTGCACTCGAACTCTAAAATTAATATAGAATTTTTGCCCTCGTGACACTTTGACATAATTTCACTCTCGTGGGTGGCTCAGTTTCACTCTTCTTTGGCTCGTGAAATTAAAACTGTCAAAGTGTCACTCGGGAAAAATTCAATAATTTTAGAGCTCTTGTGCAATTACTACTGAAAACTTATTCTGTTCAAACTCAAAAAATGGCTTTTTGTTTGTTTATTTTATTATTTGTCTGTCATAATAAATATAATATAATGTCAGACCAATCATACACTGCTCAAAGTGATCACTTACTAAGAGTCGTATCAGTTCTTTTAGGAACCAGCTGTACCTGCTGAAGACATTTTTGACATAATTGAAGCAGCCCACGTTGCTATTGCTCATGGAGGTTGGGATAGGTTGAAGACTGAAACCGCCAGAAAATACGCAAATATATCAATTGATATGTTCAATAATTTTATATCAATGTGTGAAACCTGCCAACGGAAGAAAAATAAAGCGAAGAGGGGTCTTGTGTCGAAAACTAAATTGCAGTCAGAAATGAATAGTCGCTGTGAGGTAGATTTGATCGATATGCAATCACAAGAGGATCACGTCTACAAGTTTATTATGGTTTATCAAGACCATTTAACAAAATTTGTTTTGTTGAGACCATTACAAAGTAAGAGGGCGGAAGAAGTTGCTTATCAATTAACGGATATGTTCTTGACTTTTGCGAATCATGCATTTTACATTCCGATAATGGCCGATAGTTCGGTAATGCAGTTATAAATGAGGTAATGTCATACTGGCCTGAGGCAAAATTAGTTCATGGAAAACCAAGACACAGCCAGAGTCAAGATTCAGTCGAGCGAGCTAACCAAAAGATCGAGAAAATGTTAGCAGCCTGGATGCAAGACAATAACACAACAATGTGGTCAAGAAGACTTGCGTTTTTTACGTTTACGATTTTGTCCAGTATTTTACGTTTTAGAGAAATTATTTGCAAACAACCGGGGTAAATTATTTACCGAGTTGTAGTTGAATCTGGAAATTACTGAAAAGAACACCGTTAACCTACTGGAGGTTCAAACCACTGAACTTGCATTTAGAGTAAACTTGTGAACTAATTAATTAGTAGTTATAACATGTAATTATTTCCTATACAACTTTATAAAAATTGTACTTTGATATTAAAACCCTTTACCCAATGGGTAAAATCCTTCTTGTCCTTATTCAATGCTATTACTTTTGTTTATTGTTGACACTCAACAGATTGCAAAACACTTTTAAATAAATAAAAAAAAATTAAACTCAATCCACAAATTATGATAATTTAATACTTGATTAGAGTTTGACTGGTCAAAGGCCGATTTCATGAAATTAAATTTCGACGTTTGCCTGACCAAATTAGTATCTGCTAGGTTTGACTAGTCAAAGGCCGAAAATTGAATTTATTTCAGGGTTTGACTTAGACCGTTAACCTTCCGATGACCAACCTTTTTGACCCCAACTCAAAAATGACAATTGACAAAAGAAATAAGTTGTTTTAAGAAATAAAATAATGTATTCGTAATTTTAATAATAGTTTGGATCAATAATAAATGATAAATAAACATTAGTAAAACATATTTTAATCAAAACTGAACCAAAATAGGAATCATCATTCTGAACATAGAACTAAAGAAATTTTGAAATATACACTAATTTACGTCACCACAGATTTGACAAACAACTTTTTTCAATATTGGAATGTTTCTTACAAACAATTCCACATAATAGACGGTATTTACTTAATATAAAATTGGAATTTATTTCAGGATTTGACTTAGACCGTTAACCTTCCGATGACCAGCCTTTTTTTTACACGGATGACCAGCGGGGGTAAAAAGTGACCCCAAGTCAAAAATGGCAATTGACAAAAGAAATAAGTTGTTTTAAGAAATAAAATAATGTAATCGTAATTTTAATAATAGTATTGGATCAATAAATGATAAACATTAGTAAAACATATTTTGATCAAAACTGAACCAAAATAGGAATCATCATTCTGAACATAGAACTAAAGAAATTTTGAAATATACACTAATTTACGTCACCACAGGTTTGACAAACAACTTTTTTCAATATTGGAATGTTTCTTACAAACATATATCCACATAATAGACGGTATTTACTTAACCCGTTTTCTGCTAGAGTAACCGTATGGTTACACTAAATGGCCCTTCTTAAATATACAACATTTAACACATACAGCGATATATGCAACTAGTTACACGACCACGCAGCCTAGAGACTTCTACTTAACGAATAACATACTCAGACACTCAGTACCTAATCTATTCGCTGGCAAGGTCGTGTTATAGTTATTATTTGGTGGTGTTACAACGAGAAAGGATCAAAATGACGTTCACCTGCAGTACGTAATATTTTTTAATCTTATTTTTGAAGATACTAAAAATATTTTTGGAAAAATAGAATCTAGAGGAATTTGTTTAAGACATAGTTATACAATCTTTTACAAAAGTATTGTACCAAATGTAGCAGAGCTGCTAATATTTGTTTGTGACCATACGGTCACATAGGTATAATATGTGATAAATGATAGGTTTACTTTTTTCCTTTTATATCTTGTTTTACATTAGAGAAAGCACTGACTATGTGATATGACGACAAAAATATAGAAAATGGTGGAATAACGGTGTTTATTTGTCCTCTAGATGTTCATGAAAGCAGGGAGGAAGATTCCGTCGACGAAGATGGTGGTGGTTTATTTGGAAATTTATCTTATAGTCAATTATTAGTGTCAGTTGAGATTCGAACAAATCGTAATGAAATATGGAAAAGGAGAGGAAGCCTCTGTGAATGAAATAAAGACAAAATAATAAGGAAAAAAATAAAAACAGTAGAATTTCTAAAAAAAAACAGATCACGCAATGAATACAGTGAGATTTGATACATAATAAAAAATTTAAAAACGGAATGAATCTCAAAGTTATGAATTTTAAAACATGAGTGCATTACAACTCTTCGAACTATTTTTGACAAAGATATGTTTGAACATATTTTACAAGAAACAAAAAAATATGCTGCGTTCAAGAATTTTCCAGTTACATTGCCACAGCATACGTCCTCAAAGTTTACAGAAGAGGCACTCTAAGCAACAGAAGAAAATTATTCAAGTACAAAGGCCTTTGATTATTGCAAAATATACTACATTTATGGGTGGCAAGGATAGAATGGATGGAGATGTATCACGATACAGAATTGGCATTAGAAGTAAAAGGTGGTATTCGCCTCTTTTTACTTGGCTTTTACATTTCTGCCTACATAAGGTGTGTGTACTTTATATAAGTTCTCAAAGGAAAGTTGCGGAAATATGGAGTTTCACCTAGTCATCCTGGTAAGCCTGCAGTAAACAAAGATATTCTGTCAACGAATAGTGTCCGAGAATCTATATTATGACAAAATTGATCATATTGTTGTTCTATTCTATAACGGTAATAGATGCAGGCGCGCTGGAGAAGGTGTTCATCTGTGATACGTACACATTGTAAAAAATGTAATTTAGGACTTTATATTTAGTGATTTGCCATTTTTCATACACAGTAGTAAATACATAATGTATATATATTTATGTAAGCTCCCTGTGTGACCATATGGTCACAGCGTTTTTTTCTTATGTTTATAAAAAAAAGTTAATAAAAACATATTTTTATGTTTATTTAGATTCATTCCATTGTCATCTGCAGTTATATTTATGAAATAATATATTTATTGATATTCTGGTAGAAAATGGGTTAATATAAAATTGGAACATGGATGACCAAGGAAGTTCGTCTTTGACCCCAAATTCAGAAAAAAAAATTTCGTAAAATATAGGGAATTTTTTGATTACAAAATATGAGGGTATCTAGAATGATATTAAAGTTGAATAAAAAAAATAACGAGTTTAAAATTGAAAATATTCCTGAATTTATTAAATAAAAACATACATTGGGGTCAAAATGTACCCCCTTTGGTCATCCGAAGGTTAATCAGACTAGGTTAACCTAGGATCGCCGGAGCTTCGGCGTTTGACTATAACATTTACAAGATTCTTTAAAAAAAACCCTAGACTGCAGAAATCCGTTATATAATAATTAAAATAAATTCATATAATTAAAATGCATCTGCTCATTAAACAGAGATCAATATTGTCGTTCCTCCAATAGCGTTTCTTATTTTAAAATACCTGCCAGTAATTATAGAACGTAATTAATAAAAAAAAAACACTACTTCGCTACATACATATTTCTATGATAGATCATGAATTTCTTGGCAATGCTCTTAGTGATTGACCCAGACAAATTTTAGTGCAGTCCCAGAGTCAATCTATAATTAAATTCTTAATTGGCACTAAACAAAAGAAAATTTTAACCCAATTAAATGGGAAATAAATATCGAATTATTTATTTTATTAAAATAACTAGCAGCATCACCTGTACATTTATCAAAATGTTAATGGCGACGCGGAAGTTTGGTGCGTAACGTTTAATAAAAAGTGTTACGAGTAAAAATAAGAGCTACTAGTAACCCGGTCGATATAGACATTTGAAATAACAAAAATTGCCGGAGAGGCAAATTTTGGTGGAGAGCTAGGGTATATCATAACAAATAAAGTTTTAAAAGTCCCCATCGATCGCATGTGTGCAACAAAAGTTATTCGGGGTCAAAGGTCAAAATTTAAGATTTTTTGGATTTTTTTCGAAAACGGTAAGTTATCAAAAAAGAACCTTAAACCAAAGTTGTAGATCTTAAAATTCTCTACAAAAATAGTCCTTACTATTTTTTTCCTGAGAGTTGCCATTCCTGAGATATCGCAATTCTAAGAGTCACATTATACATTATATGCACATGCACACGTTTCCACACCACCTGCACCTGTGAGTTAGTGTACTCGGCGCGTTTTTTTTACCGTGGTTTTCCTGTAGGCCTACTCCGCTAACTGTTTTAGGTGACAATCTTAGGATAATTTAAGGAAACAATACCGGTTAAGTTCTAGATATTAAACGAAATAAATTTCGACTCGATTCAAGCTTTCTGCTTAACCCAGGTATAACATACCAAAAGGCACCGCCAGGAAAACATTCCACTTTGCGATTCAGAGAGCCCATATGAAACGAGTCTTTGTACTCTATGCAGAGTATGGCATTAACAAAATAAGAAAATCTACGGTTTCGTTTTGATTAAAATCTGTCTTCCTCCATCCGCCGATAGCACTATTTCTAGGTCTACCTGTTGTCAAGGAGGCTCTAAGGAAGACATATTTTTACCATTCCGACCGTAGATTGTCGATATAAATTAAAATAATTTATATCGCAGTATGGATAGAACGCCCTCTAACGGGGAATAAGCGAAATGAATTTCGACTCAATTCAAGCTTTCTGCTTAACCCAGGTATAAGCCTCCTGTCTTCCTTAGAGCCTCCTTGACAACAGGTAGACCTAGAAATAGTGCTATCGGGGGATGGAGGAAGGCAGATTTTAATCAAAACGAATCCGTAGATTTTCTTATTTTGTTAATGCCATACTCTGCATAGAGTACAAAGACTCGTTTCATATGGGCTCTCTGAACCGCAAAGTGGAATGTTTTCCTGGCGGTGCCTTTTGGTATGTTATACCTGGGTTAAGCAGAAAGCTTGAATTGAGTCGAAATTAATTTCGCTTATTCCCCGTTAGAGGGCGTTCTATCCATACTGCGATATAAATTATTTTAGTTTATATCGACAATCTACGGTCGGAATGGTAAAAATCTGTCTTCCTTAGAGCCTCCTTGACAACAGGTAGACCTAGAAATAGTGCTATCGGGGGATGAAGGAAGGAAGACAGATTTTAATCAAAACGAAACCGTAGATTTTCTTGTTTTTTTTTTCTAGATATTACCTTATTATTGATTATTGATATTGCTATTGATTATTAGGTTAACTATTGTTTTGATTTCTTTAGATATTTTAATCAGATTCATATTCTTGAAAGTCTACTTTAACAGTCATTGGTCTCTTCATTAAAATCACAGGAATCTTCCTCTGTTGCACTAAACTGGACATTTGAGCAAGACTGACCTTGGCAGTTGGTACACGCTAGAGAACACAGCAACCCGACTTTTTTACATCCACATTTGGCACTACAACCTTTTTTGCATTTGCAAAAAAATAGTGTTAAAGAGTTTTTCTGGAGCAGGTGGGAGTAAGGTTTTAATCGGTTAAAGAGTATATCTATTAATTTCCAACCCCAATCTTCTGGATTCAGTTCATTGCCTAGCCATGTTTGAACTTGATAATATACTCGATACAAATGTTGAAAAGCAGATGCTGATGTTGGAGGAAGACATGATACTTAGTTGTACTTGTTTCTTGTTTCTCGTATTTTTTACAAAAGTTAAGTATCGGTATTTATCAAGACAACTAACTTTTTTTTGCAGCTCCATAAACCGCAAGAAGAAAGTGAATTCCTTCCGTAATTATTGTTTGCGGTGTGGAATCAAGTTCTGTCAAAATTTTACAGCAGTCAGTCAAATCTATTTTTTCCGGATAATTTAAGTACTGACGTTTTGCCCCTTCTGTACATTGCTGACGTAGTGTCGCAGCCGGTTATCGCATGTAAAAATAAAATGTATTTTTGGCATTTGGGATAAGCCAATAAACTTTTCGAAGAATATATCCCTGTTCGCTGTTGAGCCCTTCCAAGTTTCAGAAAATAAATAACTTTATCTACTGGAGTTCTTGCAGTAAGCAGTACTAACAAATCAACATCTTCACCAACTACAATTGTTGTGTTTATTGCCTTAAATTTTTCAATTGCTGTCTCAATTATAAGGACATCTGCGTCATTTTTAGCTTGTTTCACTTCAATATTCGCAGCTGTTAATTTGTCAGTTAACATGGAAATGAAACGAGATTGATTATTAATGTTAGCGAAAAATTGTTGTTGATTCGCTGGAACTGTTATATTTTCATCAAAGATAATCTCAGAACCCGATGATGTTTTGTAGTTCGACGACGTTTTTCTGCAGCTTTAATATTATTTGTCGAGTCACTGTAATGTCGCTAAATGGTACACGCTTGTAATAAGTACTTATATTCACTTGAACTGAACCTTTAGCACTAAAAGAAACAGATAATATGAACAAAACCTACGGACAATAATGTAGCCATTGTTTACAATAGACAATCTGTTCTTTTTTAAACAATGGTATAGCCAAATGTTTTTTAAGGCCACGTGGATAGAAGAAATTCAGTTTGGGACTGATTATCTTTTGAAGAAATATTTTCAGAATAGTATAATATATTATATAAAAGAGACACAAATAGGCATTTATACTTGTCTTTAGTGCCACATTATGTATAGGTATGCGTGGCTTATATGTGCATATAATGTATAAAGTAACTTTTAAAATCGCGATATCTCAGGAATGGTAACTCTTAAGAAAAAAATTGTCAGGACTATTTTTGTAGAGAATGTTAAGATCTACAACTTTGGTTTGACGTTTTTTTTTTATAAAACTTACCGTTTTCGAGAAAAATCCAAAAAATTTCAAATTTTGACCTTTGACCCCGAATAACTTTTGTTGCACATATGGGATCGATGGGGACTTTTAAAACTTTATTTGTTATGGTAAACTCTAGCTCTCCGCCAAAATTTGGCTCTCCGGCAATTTTTGTTATTTGGCAACTATTTTGATGTCTAAGTTGACCGGATTATAGATTTAAACAGAAGTATTGTACGTGTCGGGGAATTCATAGGGAGAACAATGATATATACACATGTACACACTCGGTGCTCTTATTTTAGACTCGCAGAGCAAATTGTCAACATCGCCAAAATGCAAAGATTCACGCACCACTGTGAAAAGATTCTTTTTTTTTTGTACATGAAAATATTTATCACGAGAATTTAAACAATTTGCGCAATATGAATATACAAAATATTTATACGATGTGAATTCAATTCAATTATGCTCGGTAATTCCTCCAAATTCACCCCAAACATGTAGTTCAGGGAAATAAGCAAAAAAAACTACCCTGTTTGTGACACTGCCCCGGCCAGGTAAACGACAGTTGATTTTTGTTTTGAATAGTATAGACCAGGGGTCACCAATTATATTTCCTGAGGGTCCGTTTCGAAAACCTGCGACACTTCCGGGGTCCGGAGTTAACACTACCTGTCTGGTTGTTCCAATCCGGTAAACAAATCAGAAGGGTGCAGTGCGAAATTCTTAGGCAGAAATTGTTTTTAACAGTTTTTTAATAAATCCAAAACATCACCGTTTTTGCTCTCGAAAATATGTTTTTAGCATTTTTGGGTCATCTTAAACAAAAATGATTTTCTGTCATTTTTCTCAGAACTTGATAGATTTCAAGTTTTAAGAAACTGGAAAATGCGAAAATAAGCATTTTTGAAGCTTGAAAATTCATGTGTACATTATTATTTTTGCGGTTGTCAAGTGCCTAAATTGAAGTTTAAACATTCAATTTCAAGATTCTGATGAATTATCGGTGTTTATTTCAATTTCGACGGTTTGTTTATATTGGCGTATTTAATTAGCACATTGGCAATCATTAATTGAATATAAATAAATGATTAAGAAAAAAATATGTTAATAATAAATTATAAAATTTTAATAAATGTGAAGTATTTGTTGGGCATTTTTTGCATAAGTACGTATAATATGTGTAATAAGTATGACAGAGACGAACCATAAATTGAGATGTGTGGCGACTTAAAAGTCGAGTGGACTCGCATAATTAACAATTAAAAAACAACGGTCTATATTGAAGTAAGTCCCGATTACTCGTTAGAATCTTGAAATTGAATTTATAAACTTCAATTTAGGCACTTTGCAACCTGAAAACTAATAATTTACATATGAGTTTTCAAACATCGAAAATGCGTAGGTATTTTCACATTTTTCCGATTTTAAATCGCTTATAACTCGAAAACCATCAACTCTTGAAAAAAATGACAAGAGACCTTTTTTTAAATACAATTTTCGGGGCTAAAAGGTAATTTTGAATTTGTATAAAAATATTGTTTTGCCCGGCATCCCGGGCCCCTTCTGATTTGTTTAAGGGGACATCTTTGAACAGGAATCCACAAAAAAACCGAATCAGAAAATTTGTCATTCTTTACAAAATTAAATTATCAGTGAGAAAAATGGCAATGTTTATTATGTACAGCCTGTCTGAAGTTTGGAGTGGGTTTGGTGCAACTGATTCTCATTGGGGAGTTGAGATATTAATCTGTTAGCTGAGATCTGTACCGATTTTTAATAAAGTTCATTCTTGATAAAGCGGCTTCGCACACATAAGTTGAGTCAAACATAATAGACAATTTCATGGCCAAACATTTTCAAAATTGCCAAACGCTATATTCTGAATTTAATGACGGTCCGTACAAAAGTAGCTCACGGTCAGGATGCGGACCGCGGTCCGCTAATTGGTGACCCCTGGTATAGACCTCTATAATAGTGATGTTGAAAAAGTAACTATTCGTTACAAAGTATGTACTCGTTACTTACGAATACCGAAAGTAACGATTACTATACAGAGAGGCAAATCGTTACTTTGATTACTTTGATTACTGTGATTACTTCGTACCAATTGTATCAGAGCGAGTACCTATTTGAGTATTGTATCTACAATCGGTTGATATCGGAATCGGACCGGTATTCCACTAGTGTTCGGTATCAGTACAGTTAACTAAAATTTTATCTATGAAGGGCGAAGGCTATGAAGAGTTTTACAGGATTACAGGGCACTGAGAAGTAGCTGAAACAGAGGGAGGTAAATCATTTAACAAAGCATGCACCCAGAAACAGATGTCTATACGATAAAATACGATTTGTCGATGTAGATAATAATTCACAGATGTTTGTTCCTTTGAAAATAAAAATGCAACACGTTTTAATAATACATAAATACACACCATTCTTATCAGGCCTAAAAAATACCTAGCTTAGATTGATCGGAAAAAATGTAGAAATGATAATATTTCTAGACTGTGATTATCAACTTTAATTTTACATGTAGGTATGGCATTGTTTTTATTAGAGGCATTTAGAGCAGGGCATTTAACACTAAAAACACAGGAATAAATCTATTTTTAAATATAGTAGGTACCTAGAGACCTACTATGTAGCACTACCTAGTTGCACTACCTAGTGCAACTTTTTGCATTGTATTTAGGATTAAGATGACGTCTGGAAAAAAGTCTACAATATAAAAATGGGTGGAAATGCATTATTACATTGTAAAGTGTATAAAACGCATCGAAAAATACATAAACATGTTAAAATCAGTTTATTAAGGGCCAGATTTTCTTATCTTGTGGTATTTGGGGTCACTGAACACTAATAGGCAATCAAAACCGACCTCCGAAGTTTGTTTTTGACACTTAATTGATGCAAACAGATTACTCGAGATTACTGATATTGTGATTGTAGAGCAGCAATGACAGAACAATTAACAAAATCATAAAACGCAATAAAATACCGGAAGAATGGAGAACAAGCGAACTAATTCTACTATTCAGAAAGGAGATAAAGGCAGCTAGAAAACTACAGAGGTATTAACTTGATAAATACTACCCTAAAACTTACAACTAAATTTTTACAAGACCTAATGAATCAGAGGATAAGTTTAGCAGATGAACAACAGAGTATTCATACTGGAAGATCGTGTAACGATGCAATATTCGTCATAAAGCAAATTACTTAGAAATCACTAGAGTATAATAGATCAGCATTTCTATGTCTGATTGATTTGAAGAAATCATTTGACAGAGTAGAGTTAAGACTCACAGATGTAATCCATCTTCTGTATAATAGAGAATTTCCCTTAGATATCATAAAAACTATTGAAAAAAGCTACCATAAAACAAAATGGAAGTCAGAATAGATGGCCAACTTACAGAATCTATAGATATAGGCAGCGGAATAAGACAGGGAGACTCATTGAGTCCTATGCTCTTCAATTTAATCATGGATGAATGGTTATGTACTTTTGGATGCATTTTATACTGCAATTATGCATTTCCACCCATTTTTCTATTGAAAACTTTCCTGTTTCACTATTTCCCTAAAAATCATTTATTTTTTCCTAAATGCCTTGGTCTATGTATATTTTATTGTTATGATTCAAAAAGCTACAATAATATCTGCCCGGGGCAAAAAACTAGTAGAATTTATAAAAAAATTAATTTTTAATTATTAATTAGTCTGGACAAAATTTAGTCGGGCACCCAAAATTTGTTTTTAATAATTTTTAACATAATAGATTACATATCATTTAATTTATATACATTAGATCGGTGAAGGTCGTTGTTATATCGGATCTTATACGAAATAATGAGAAATGCAATTCTCGATATGATTACCGGTACTCAAATACAAAAGTAATCATAGTAATCAAAATATCCTACTCATACAAAATATGTACTGAGAAATGCGATTCTCCATATGATTACCGGTACTCAAATACAAAAGTAATCAAAGTAACGAATACTGTAAATGATTACTTTATACAAAATAACGATTTGTAACGATTACTCGAAGGTAACTATAATCAACATCACTACTCTATAACAAGAACCTATAAGAATGTTTCTTGCAGTCGATTTTTTGTCATATATAAGCTTGTTCAATTGAAACATATCTTTGGTCAGGTTAGCCTTCTAAACAATTGTACTCACTCACCTGACGTTCTATTATGTGTGTACACGGCCCACTGATTAGTTTCTAGCATTTGTATTTGAATGCTATTTTAAGTATCTATTTATCTAATCAGCCCTAAACATCCATCCTTGGATATAGGCCTCCTCTTCCTTCTTACATGCCTGTCTATCTTGGGCAATTTGTATCCATTTTGACCCGGCGTGTTTCTTCAGGTCATCTGACCATCGCATTTTTGGCCATCTTCCCCTTTTTCGTTTGTGGTTCCACGGTCTCCAATGTGTAATTATTGTCTTAGTCCATCTTTTATCCTTCTGCCTTAGGGTGTGTCCGGCGAACTTCCACTTAAGCTTTGCTACTTGGGCTAAGACATCTTTCACTTTTGGTTTGTTACGGATCCATTCGTTTCTTTTTCTGTCATGATAGTTTAATGTTCAGCATTTGTCTTTTCATGGATCTTTCTGTCTGAGAACCATATATGAGGACAGGGAGTATACATTGATTGAAGACTCTTGTTTTTAGATATTGCGAATATTTTTTGTTCTTTAGAATATAAGATAGTTTTCCTAATGATGTCCAATCCAATCTTATTCTTCTCTTTATTTCTTCGGTCTGACTTTCTTTATTCAAAGATATACAGTGCTTTTCAGATAAAACTATCCACCTTAAATAACTTTTGAACCACTGATTTTTAGGAAAAGCGCAAACATATTTCAAGTAATATTTGAAGGGGGAGACATTATGCCATATGTAGGCTTGCCGAGAAAGGCACCCTCTTACCCCCCGTATCATCCCATAATTTTTTTAATTACTTCCAACTCTTATTATTTAATATTTGGATTTTCCTCTTTGTACTGATATCCAAAATGTATAACACCTGAGGCTTGTGGTGATAAGTTTATGAGAAAAATAAATACAAACAAGAAAACTGGATTAAAAAAATATTTTTTTAATAATTTTATTACAAACATTTGGAAAGAACATTTCACTGCTAAAAATGTTTACAATAAAATTGTTCAAAATGACTGCCATTCACTTCCATACAATAGAACATGACTAATAAATGGCTGACATTTTGAACAATTATTTTATAAAATTTTGGTAGGGAAATGTTCATTCTAAAATGGTTGTAACAAATATTGACGTAAAAAATATTTTTTTTTTCAATTAATTTTGTCAATAAGTTGTAGTTTTGACCCCTAAAAAATAATAAGCGCACATTGACATAGGGTAGACTTTGAATTAGGAGATAAGTACAGGCTATTCCCAAAATTTCATTAAAATGCATGCAGTAGGATAGAATTCGGAGGTATTAATATCCTGTTCTTGCTCTCATTGACTGGCGACTAAGTTCCCTGAACAATGAAGCATCGTTACACCGCTAGAAAAATATTATATTAATCCTTTTAACATCCCCTCCAACAACAATATGAATATATGTACATGTATGAAACGTGTCACACTATTATCTGGTAAAAGGCTTTAAAATAAATCCTGTTAAAATAATATGTATGGCTTTTGAGTTTATTTTTGTTAATTAGTATTACAGCGTGAAACTACATAATTTTCATAATCGCTCGAGGTGAGCTTGTTTAACTTTTGAAACTTGTTCCCCAATCAAATTTGTATATCATTAACTTCAGCGTGCTAATATCTCAACACCAGAGATTTACACACCGTAAAACTTTACACAGTTCACCTTTACACGGTTGACATGTCTGTCAAACACCTGGTTCATGTGTTATTTATCTTACAGGTGCATCCAGATTTCTGATGTAGACAAATACCTAATGTCTGAATAAACTCTCGTAACTTTATTTGATATAATAATGAATATTGTTCCTGCATCAGTTTAAAAGTGTAGTTCAGTTATGTTAGGACTACAAACAAGTAGACTCTTAAACCCTTTCATTCATGAGTTTTTGTTTACCGAGATAAAAATTAATTTTAGGTAATATTTTACTAAAATATGATACTTAACTTAATCGAATTGTTTTTTCAAGATTTGTTCTCCTCTAGTATATGAAAAAAAAAGCATGTGTGTGTACTTTGTACGCACGTAAGAAGTTATACTTCTATTATATGATTTCAACGAAATCAATATAACAGTTTATTTATATTTTATTTAAATATTAAACTAATTTTAATACTTACTACTTTCCAAAAATTTTTATTAAAACAATACGAAAAATTAAAAAAATAAAAGAATAAAACACACGCAAACACATTGAAAAATGAAACCAAATAAATTATTTCTGAATAATTGTTGAGAAAATTTTAACTAAATACGTATTTTCTGAAAAAAAAAATATAATAAATATACTTACAATTATAAAATGCATAAAAAAATAAAAAAAATAAAAATTTGCATTGGGAGTTGAACCTGCGTCTATCAGGCTTAGATTATTTTGAACTCACCCCACGCAGAATTTAACTACCGAGACATGTGAATGAAGTGGAAAGATATACATAGCAACTAAACGTTTTAAAAAATTTTTGACAGTTGCTTATTCTGTTATTTTAATCAAATAAGTTTGATTCTTGTGGAATTAAAATACGACAAAATATAGACTAAACAAGGTTTCTGATCTAAAGTACAATACCTATATAAAATAGATAAAGAACAACATGTTCTCAGTTTTCAGTACAATCTTGTTTCTGAACAATTATCATTTATAAATCTAGAATACAAACTAAAGTTGAGCAAAATGACCAAATTCGGGAATAAAAATATACAAGATTTATAGGAACTTCAAATTCCTTTAGTTGCACAACAAAATTCACAATTTATTACTTCCCATAGCTACCTCAAAATATAAAGATCTTGTTGCTTTGTGCTCTAGTAAAGCTGTTCTAGTAAAGCGATTGATGTTCATGGGTATTCTTTCATTTTTCCGACTGTAGATTTATATAAAATATTATTATGTGAATGTATGAGGGTTATGTTTAAATGTCATAACAAAATTTGATAAGCTATTTTTAAAACACATACCAGCAATAAAATATACTGGATTCTCTGATTCTTTAGTTTTGTATGAGATCGTCCCGCTTAGTTGATGTTATCCACAGATCTCTACGTCTTCGAGATAATTGTTTTTTATCAGTAATTTTGTGATTGAAAATCGCAGTCAAAGAATAAAATTCCACATGTTAATAAGTCCAAAAATTTATACGAAAACTATTTAAAAAGGCAGTATAACTACTAACTAACTTTTGTCTGTTGTTTCTCTTCTCACAAATTTCAAAACACAACAGCCATAACCACAACAAACCACCACAGCTGCGCTACATCCACCATATTGGATAATTTTTGACATGTCATTTGAACACCCAATCAGAGCAAAGGTATAACGCGCCTGCGTCCGGCACTAAGGATTTTCATATTAAAATTCACCCCCATCGCGCCTAAAGAAGTATAACTTCAAAAATAATGTCGTCAATTGTAGATATTGGTAGTGGTAGTCAATGAAAAACATTGTTGTATCTATAGAAAAATGAAAATACAGAAAAAATTTATATAACAAGTAAGTAACTAATATAAAATGTAAGTAGTATTTTTCGTGGAAATTCACAAAACAATTGCGATCTATTTGAAGGCATAAATACTTGCACCATCCACGAAGGGGCACCCTAGTATGCTCAGGCACATATGGTATTGTCACAGTATAAAGAGGGATTGTTCCTCTTTATACTGTGGTATTGTTTAAGTGTACCACTGCAAGAGGCCTTACTTCAGTCCTAGTTCGACTCAGTTGAACAGGAACATCATCTTTTGAAGGCGTCTCCACTTTCTTCCTGGAAATTTCAGTCATGACCGTGCTTGATAAGCATCTCCCTTACCTCCATGCTGAAGCGCAATAAGTAGTTTTTTTTTTCATTTTTTCGAATACCTTTTCTGTAACAGATTTTATGAAATAGTCTATTGGATAAATTTCATTCTCAAAGGTTTTGAACTGATTATTCTTCCAAGAACAAACTTCTGATTTGGAACCTGACTTCTTGCACCCATGTGATTTCATATGTTTGGGATGTTTCCACATTTCGATAAGTATCTTCATTATCTTCAGAATTTGGAGTCGAATGTTCCTCATCCATAATTCTTTCCTCGATAACATCATGGGGCTCGTCTGGTTATTCAATTATATCCACCATATCTTCAGGTAAAGGATCTACAATTTCTCTTGGCACTATAATATCTTCATCGCTACAATTACTTTCAAGGTCTTCTATATCAGAGAGACCCTTTTGTAGCTGTTCAAGAAGTTCTTTTTCCGTTAAAAATTTCCTCCTAGACACGATTTACTGAAACAAATAAAATATCTTAAAAAAAATAAAACTTTCCTTATATACAATAATTGTCTACAATTGGAGACACCATATTTGAGAGACCTGTTATAGTCACTACAAGAAATATATATGACGAAAATTTTTATACAGAGTGGGCCAAAGAAAACAGTTCCCCTCGATATTTGGCAGTATTTACTACATTTTAAGGAAATGACGAAACAGGTCGATTTTTGATCTAAGGGGGACACATTTTTACGGTACATACATCTGTCATTTGTCAACACCCTCCCTTCCACTTCCCCCGTCCCTTATTTTTAAATAGGGAATAGGAGGTCATTTGAAAGGTTCTTCGATTCTCTATTCAGTTATATAAACATTAACATAATTATTTATAGAGGGTCTCCAAGAAAAAAATATTTTAATTAAATAAATTGACACCAAAAGAAAAATGTATGTAATTTATTTAGTTCAAAACAGATTGTACTGCTGTCACAAAACAGAAAAATGTTTTTTGATAAATAAACATTGCTTTTCGCTTAATTTCAATGATCAAGCTGCCACCCATCTGCCTCTTGTTAGGTTAAATATTGAAATTAAGCAACAAACAATGTTTTGTTATCAAATAAACATTTTTTTTTTGTTTTCTGTCAGTACATGTAGAATGTATTTTGAGTTAAAAAAAATTACATACATTCTACTTTTGGTCAATTAATTTAATTCAAAATAATTTTTCTTGGACACCCTGTATAAATAATTATGTCAATGTTAATATTACTGAAAAGAGAATTGAATAACCTTTCAAATGAGCTAGCACACGACCCCTATTCCCTATTTAAAAATAAGGGGTGGGGGAAGTGGAAGGGAGGAAGTTGACAAATGACAGATGTGTGTACCGTAAAAATGTGTCCCCCTTAGATCAAAAATCGACCCGTTTCTTCATTTCCAAAACAATGTTTTGTTATCAAATAAACATTTTTTATGTTTTCTGTCAGCACATGTAGAATGTATTTCGAGTTAAATAAATTACATACATTCTTTTTGTGTGTCAATTAATTTATAATTAAGTATTTTCTATGAGAAATAAGCCAAAATTTTACTAAAAAATGAATTTATTAACGTTTCGAAGCCCAAATCGGGTTTCGTTGTCAAAATACTATTAAAATAAACAAAAATGTTGTTGCTAAGTAAAAAAATTCTTCTAATAATTTATTTAATCTGACTCATTTATATTGGCAATTCAGACGTATATTATACATTTTAAAGTAGAAGACTTTAAAATGATATCGCCAATATTTATGAGTTGCGTTTCTGGGACGACTTTACTAAAAGATAGTTCATTCGATTACATGAAATCAATCCCAACTCAAGAATATCCGTCTCAAAAAAATCATAGCATGTGATCTGTCTTTAAAAAGACAACCAAATGCAACGATGACAGTAAAATTCTCGCGTTAGAGATTCCATAGTAAATCACGAGGGAAAACCAGGAAAAAAACCTCGTGATACTATCCCGACATCGTAAGTATTTGGTCTTACATTTAATTTACCTTCAAAAAACTAATACCAAATTCTGACTTTAATATGTTTAAATTATAAATAATGTTAATAATACATAGATATACAATAAGTAATACTAAAATATAAACTTTGTACTAACTCGATATATTATTGACTTACTAATCGTGGTATTTTCTTTCTATTGACTTCCTCTTTCATTATGGGTAACCACATCCTACTGCATTCTACCGAGGAATTTGCGACACAATTGGTTTCATTTAGCATAATTAGAGCCGCTGCTTTGATTTTTCTCTTTTTACTATCTGATTCTTTCAGGACTATACTTGAATCTCTCCATTGAACTCTATGTTCATTATCCCATGCGTGTTGGCATATTTGAGATCTATCAAATTCTCTATTTTTAATAGTAAATATTAAATTTTAAATCAGATAGTAAAAAGAGAAAAATCAAAGAAGCGGCTCTAATTATGCTAAATGAAACCAATTGTGTCGCAAATTCCTCGGTAGAATGCAGTAGGATGTGGTTACCCATACTGAAAGAGGAAGTCAATAGAAAGAAAATACCACGATTAGTAAGTCAATAACATATCGAGTTAGTACAAATTTTATATTTTAGTATTACTTATTGTATATCTATGTATTATTAACATTATTTATAATTTAAACATATTAAAGTCAGAATTTGGTATTAGTTTTTTGAAGGTAAATTAA
The DNA here is from genome assembly GCF_917563875.1 of Diabrotica virgifera virgifera. Lineage (NCBI taxonomy): Eukaryota > Metazoa > Arthropoda > Insecta > Coleoptera > Chrysomelidae > Diabrotica > Diabrotica virgifera. The sequence goes on from NC_065450.1 coordinate 22,009,904, forward strand.
ATGTAAGACCAAATACTTACGATGTCGGGATAGTATCACGAGGTTTTTTTCCTGGTTTTCCCTCGTGATTTACTATGGAATCTCTAACGCGAGAATTTTACTGTCATCGTTGAATTTGGTTGTCTTTTTAAAGACAGATCACATGCTATGATTTTTTTGCGACGGATATTCTTGAGTTGGGATTGATTTCATGTAATCGAATGAACTATCTTTTAGTAAAGTCGTCCCAGGAACGCAACTCATAAATATTGGCGATATCATTTTAAAGTCTTCTACTTTAAAATGTATAATATACGTCTGAATTGTCAATATAAATGAGTCAGATTAAATAAATTATTAGAAGAATTTTTTTACTTAGCAACAACATTTTTGTTTATTTTAATAGTATTTTGTATTTTGACAACGAAACCCGATTTGGACTTCGAAAGGTTAATAAATTCATTTTTTAGTAAAATTGTGGCTTATTTCCCATAGAAAATACTTAATTATAAAAATGCCACAAGGAAATAGCTTCAGACCAACATCAATTAATTTAATTCAAAATAATTTTTCTTTGGTATAAATAATTATGTCAATGTTTGAATAGAGAATTGAACAACCTTTCAAATGAGCTAGCACACGACCCATATTCCCTATTTAAAAATAAGGGGTGGGGGAAGTGGAAGGGAGGGAGTTGACAAATGACAGATGTGTGTACCGTAAAAATGTTTCCCCCTTAGATCAAAAATCGACCTGTTTCTTCATTTCCTTAAAATCTAATAACTATCAAATAAAATAGAGAATGTGGAAAAATCCCCTTACGAATAATTCACACATCCACTATTTCGGGCTGGGAAAAATTTTTTTTTAATAGAATCAAAGATCCAAACACCAGTTCTTAGAAATGTGTTTCGCCCTCTTCAACCACATTTCTAAGAACTGGTGTTTGGATCTTTGATTCTATTAAAAAAAATTTTCCCAGCCCGAAATAGTGGATGTGTGAATTATTCGTAAGGAGATTTTTCCACATTCTCTATTTCATTTGATGATTTCGTACGAGTGCTCGTTAAACCAGTAACTTTGGATCTGTTGATCACTGAGTGAGTCCTCAGTCCTCACTGTATACCTCTAATGATATTATGTAATACTTTTAATCAAAATAAAAACAAAATTGACTGGATGACCAATAATATAATTTTTGATATATTTATGGAATTACGAGAGCTTACCTGAATAGAACTTGTACCGCAGTCACCACCATGTAAGCAGATTTTATAGATTAAATCCTTATTTATGCTAGAAGGCACTTTAAATAGGCAATACTTATTACAGAATGTGGGCGTATACGATATCACAAAACTGTAAAACAAAAAATTTTTGTTAATTAAGTATAATAATAATTATTGTAGACGCCATGAGTGAAAGGGTTAATTGATGATAAGTAAACAAGTAAATCGTTCTTATCGTTAACAAGTAAATCGTTAAATATATCGTTCTTGCATTCTATCGTTAGACCTTTAGGAAGAGGAAGGAGGTACGCAAAAGGTATATTGTAGACATCATCCCGAAAACTTCACCTTGCATCTAGTTTTTTTTAATTATTAGCTTTTAGTCATCAAGTTAATAAAGTAGGATGCGTCTCAAATAGTTTCATCTATTCAATAAATGTCAATCACACCTTCATGAGTGGTAATTTGTTACCTGGTACACCCTGTTAGATCAGAAACGAGGTTCTGGCCATCAAGTATCAGTGGTATACCTGTTAAACCTGTTAATGCTGGGATTAGGGAAATGTAATTCCAAAAAGTAACGTGAACCTACAACGATGAAAATAAAGTTTTTATTTCCCCAGGACAATCATGTTATTCCACTGTATTTTCTCTATTACAGGAAAATCTAGACAAAATGTTCCATAATGAATTAATTTTTGAAGTTATACTTCTTTACGCGCGATGAGGGTGAATTTTTATATGTTAAAACCAGGCCCATATGCATCACCCAGGCGCATACGCGCATTATAACTTTGTTCTGATTGGATGTTCAAATGACATGTCAAAAATTATCCAATATGGCAGCTGTAGGACAGCTGTGGTTTGGAGGAAAAGGTAAAGGTAAACAAATGTATAATATATTAGTTTTATTGTTGTGAGGACAGAAACAAAACAGTTTATAATATTGTAGTGACTTTTAAATAGTTTTTAAAAGCAACAGGTACGTAATAATTGTTAATGTATCATGGGTATAAACCTACCTGTTTGATCTGCCAAAATACATAGTATGTAATACTTTTATTTATATAATTTGATTACCATCAATATTCACCTAATATATTGTTTTCTTACTATATGTTTTGTTGTATTTTTTCAATTCTAAAGTCCACTTTACATCAACAATAATTGAACAAGAAATTGACAACAAGTTATTCAAGGTCAAATTTGGCTTATACAAAACACAATTCTACATCCAATTTTGCCGCGAATAAAAAGAAAATAAAGAAATTTGACAAAATAAAACATACCTATCCAATTGTTCTATTTCATCAAATTCCTTCATTTTCTTTTACAAACCATACATTTTGTACTCGTCAAATTTGGCCTTGAATAACTTTGTCAATTTCTTGTTCAATTTATTGTTGATGTAAAGTGCACTTAAAACATTTCAATTCAAAATTAAAATAATTTGATCAATTTTCAAAATATCACAAGTTTAATGACGTTCTACACCTTCGGCAAAGAATTAAGGATTTGCATGAAATTTTAGTATGTTATAGTTTACTTAAAAAAACTAAGACTTGATTTTTTTAAAAATGTTTTACCGTGCCGTTTAATTACTATTAAGGGTCAAAGTTAAGTTTTAACATGGGCTCTTATGGGAATTCTTAAAAAGTTAATAACTTTTGACCCAAATTTACGATTTTTAATTATTTGTGCTTAAATTAAAGGTATTTTCGTAAGGAATAACATAAAATATAGGATTGTTTACCGTACCATTATTAAATAAAAGTGATATTACTGTTTCGAAATTTAACAAAGTTGGTAGTAGTGAGATCAGCTGCACTCATAATTATATCCGAAACGTACGTGCCAATTACATGACCTCGGTGGTCTAGTTATTGAGTGTTCGGTCAGAGTTCGAAACGTCCCGGGTTCCAATCCTCTACGATTCATTTTTTTTTTTTTTTTTAGTTGTTTTAATAAAAAATTTTTGAAAGTGGTAGATAAGAAAGTTAGTTTAATATTTAAATAGAATACAATTACTTCGTTAAAATTATATAATAGAAGTATAACTTCTTACGTGCGTACAAAGTACACACACATTCTTTTATTTATTACAAGAACGCTATATCTTTTTTCTTGTATTTAAAATTCCAAACCATATATTGGCTTCTATGTTACATTGTCCTTACATTCAATTGTTCCTGTTTGAGTAATATAAGAATATCTTATTTTATGGATACCTACATCGTCTTATTACACGGTTGGTACCAATATTTCGTGAAGTTCGTGACTGACTTGCAGCACAATAACCATCATTACAAATACGTGTACAAGAAACGATTATCTGACATTTATCTCTTGCTAACGACTGATCAATGCGGTCGAACTTTGAAAAAATATTCTTCTCCAATGCCGGACTTCAAATGTCACCCCAAATTGTAGCTACAAAAAATAAGAGCTTCGTGAAAATTCACTTAAGATGCTTACCTACTTAAAGTATAAAAATATTATCTATTCATGGATTTTTATTTTCCGTTTTTAGAGTTCTAACAATTATTCTCCTTCTCAGAGGCATCTTTCAGTGCGTCACAGTTTTTCGATTTCTTTCTAACGCTTTAAGTTGAAAGGGCAGAAAAAAGGTACGTCCGTGATTAAAGTCGTTTATAACATTTATTCTAGTTGTTGATAGATGGCGCTATAATTGAACAAAAAATGATTTATGTATTATCTATACAGACTATAATCTGTACAATTTATAAAACTATACAAATCAAAGAACATACCTTTTTATAAATGAAATCAACACAATTGATTTGTTTTTATACCAAATTACGACGATTACAATCTGACAACTGTCAGATTTATCTAGAATGTCATGCTATGATTCTCTACATTCTTAAAATCATATATTAGTCATTAATGACACACTGAAAGACTGAGACGAACTTTAAATTAGTCGTGTAGATATGTAGTAGGTAAATAATGGGTAAATACCTAAATCATTTCTTTTCCGTTTATAGCGCGATCTATCAACAACTGGAATAAATGTTATAAATGTGTATGTATTACGGACGTACCTTTTTTCTGTCACTTTTGTCGCACTGAAAAAAGCCTCTGAGAAGCACTATACAACAAAATTGGATATCTGACTTAATAGTGACTTTAGAACAGAGTTTCCCAAACTTTTTTTCTCTCGTAGACACTTGTCATGTTTTTCAACTTTATTGACTGCTATTCGCTTAGAAGAGCAAAAGAATAGTACTCCAATGAAATAAGCTAGAAATAGACCATGTCCGGGAACTCAAAGATCCAGGTAGCTGACTACTTTTTTAGTCATTGTAGACCTATAGTAAGAAAACCTACCTGTTTCCTGCCTAGAGTTCGCGTCCGTTTTTTAATTATTAACAATTTAGTACAAAAATCGCGATTTTTTCAATTTTTTGTACAAAACCAATTTTTTCAAAAATAAGCACTTCGAACCGGTCAAACTTACAGATTGTATAAATAATACAATATGTATTATATTATATATTATATGATTGTATAAATAATATAATATTAACTTATCTATATTTGGGTGTCACATGCAGCAGCTTAAACTTATTAGTTCCTATGTCTATAGTTTACTTTGTAGTATGCTCACTTTGCAATTTCTATAAATTGTTGCAATATATCGATTTTGTTTTTTTTCTTTACTTTATTAATTTATATTTTGTAATTTTGTATTTTTTTTATATTGACGATTTATCAAATTTCAGAAAATTGTATTTGTTATTGTTATTGTTAGATATTATTTATTTTTTCTGACTTTAATATTTAGCTTTGTCCATAAAATTTGTATAATTTTCAGTGACAATAAAGCATATTTCTATTCTATTCTATACACATAAATAATATTATGTATGTGTATTTTTTACCGTTTACTTTATTTATAAAGTAAATGGTAATTATTTAGGGTTCTAAATAGGGTGGGATTTTCATGATTTTTTACCAAAATAGGGGCCAACTTTATTTTGAGCGTAACTCGCTTAGTTTTGATGCTAGAAACTTTTATAAAAAATAAAAATAAAGCTTGTTTTAAACACTTTAAAAAATTTTAATAAGTTTTTCTCGAAAATTGTTTAATTTTTTGGTTATTTCATGAGCAATATTCGATTTGGAATTTGACGAATAAAATTAGCTAGAACTTTGCTTTTACTGGGTTTATAGACTTTATTATCCCGTTTTTCATTTTCATCTGTACATCATTTTTTTCGTTTTTTTTTATTAGCTACATTTTTGATACGAATATTTTTTTCGATTAAATACTTACTTTTTGAGTTATTTGCGAAAAACCTCCTGAAAACGTGCTTTTTTTTTGTTTAAAAAATACACATTTTCACTCGCAAATAACTCGAAAAATTTTAACTTAGAGTTAGAGAGAGTTAAACTAGAGCTAAAAAACTTTATAGAATTTCCACTCCGGAAACCGCTATCAAAAAAAATTAAGAATTTGTTGATAATGTGCGTACAACCGTCAATATCATCTTCTATTTATACGGGTCTCCATCTAGTTTCTAACCAACACTACACAACAATAATTTCATTAACATCAACAATACCCTCTGCTGATTCAATCATGCATTTATACCTATCTATCTTATCTTCCCGCCTATCATCCTCATCTTTTTGGTAGATTGTGGTGGTCGGACTCCTGTGGCTCTCAGTCTCTCATTTCAATCATCAATCTCAATCACTCTGCTGTCTGATTTACTTATTCCATTCCACAACTTAATTGCATTTAATTACTTTTCATCAATCTAAGATTTAACCTTTTAATATTTTAGAAAACATTTTTGAAACAACAACTTTTACTCAACACTCTCTTTCTTTATTTTCTCCATAAAGGTAATAACTTAGAAAATCATACAGAATTTTTCATTATCCTAGATATACACATATAAGGACAGAATAACTATTCTAAACCTTTTATAACAACTATTATTCTTAATCAGTGTTGAGTAACCCTTACATACCCCATATACTTTACTATAGTACTAATTTCAGTTACATACATTAATTCATAATCCATATTAATATTAAAATATCAATTAATATTAAAATATCAGACATACGGAGCCCTTGCTTCATAGTTCCAACACTAGTCATACTTTTGTTGACTTTTCATTTCATTCAGTCAGGTACATCAATCATCTTTGTGCTGGATGTCAAGTGACTACATACTTATAAGAATAAAAACTTCAACCTAGCCATTGCCCTCATCATTTTTAATAGTTCAAAAAATCTACTTATTTTCTCTGCCCTAAATGCATTTGAGCATATGGGCAAATTATTCTTTTTCAACTATTAAAACAAAATAATATTTTAAATTTATCGCATGTATGGTTGGTTGCCTATTTTTAGTAATACACTCATTTGAACCCTGCTGACAATTCGTTTTTAAATAACGTTATTTTCACTCCGTATATCGTTATTGTTAGCTTAATGTGGAATACTTGTAGTCCTAGCGCACGATGTTGGTTGTTATTATTGAATTTTACCACAAATAAATTTTATAAAAATTTTGGCTAGTGTACCATATACTACATATCAGTTCACACAACTTCATGTTACACTGTCTGTCTCTACTGTCATTAGTCAGAAACGCTTTCACACCTGTCACCTGTAATCAGTTGGCTTTCACCTTTCTCTTTGTGAAGACAGAGAAATCAACTCAACCACCCACATGCTTGTGGTATAGTCATATGGTGCCTTGAGGTGTACCTTTTAAATTTCACCCATCGCCAGGGTTTAATAAATAATATGCCAATGTAAGACCTTTGGTCGGCATTTTAAGGGTTTTAACCCATGTATTTTTGGTGGCTTAGCATGTAGAGCTTGTAAGTATAACCTAATTTTTTATCTTGGTCATCCTTTAAAAAACTTTTTTACTCTTGTCTTCACTAATTATGGTTATACTTATTTTAGGCTTAGAACACTGATGATGCTCTCTTTAGAGCGAAAACGTTCTGTATTTTAATGTAGCCCTTTATTGGGGTTTTCATACTAATATACCTTTTACACAGAAGATCTTTTCCTTCAATTTTCGTCAATATTGTTGTTTTTATTGGCAATTGACAATTGTTCACCTTATCAACAAATTGTTCTTAATTTCTTTTGATAACGATTTCCGCAGTGGAAATCGTTAAGTATAGGAAACGTTAAGTATTTTTAGCTAGAATATGTAATTGATTGTCATTACAACCTAACTGTGGCTAATCCAATATAAACATAATATTTCCATTTATAGTTTTGGTAGATGTTTTCACTAGTTTTTATGACTATGACTGCTATGAGGGGAACTTCTCTATCTCTATTATACAGAAGATAGATTACATATATTTGAATCTTACTCTGTCAGATGCTTTATTTACAGTCCCTGGCCATATTATTATGACTACCTATGATTTTTTACAAAAATCAACTATTCCATTAGGTACGTTTTGTTTAAAATATGATTTTCAACGAAAACTTTTCGTTTATAAATTCGCAAAAGTCTGTGTGTTATTGCGTTGCCGCTCCTGCAATACTCAGATCAGATTTATCGATGGATTCTTATGTAATTTTTTCTTCTGATCCAAATTTGAAACACGGCATTTCGATATCTCTAACCGTCTTCGAGATAATCGACCTCAAAGTCTAAAATGTGAAGTCACAATCCATTTATTTTCTGCCGACACACTACACCTCAGCTGAAATCGTTGCTAGTAAGTAGGCTAGTTTTTTAATCTCGATTTGTTAAGCAAAGCATAGGTTATTTACATTTGAGTTTGACACTTCGTGAATGTCAAACTAAGTTTTAAATTAAGTATTAATAAAATATCAATGACATTTGGTAGTGAATTTAATTACTATATAAAATAAATAAGATGTTCAAAAATACGATTTGAGCAAGTATATTTTAAAAGCAATAATTTATTAACAGCTTTAAAAAGGTTTATACGAGTATACGGCCTCCCCTTTAATGATAAATGGACTGTTCCATTCGTGATGAAATGAAAATTGTTATTATAGTCGGTTCGCTAAACTTGACACAACTGGGCTAGTGATTTTAGTAGGTAATTTTTTGTTTTTTGCCAATTTTGCCAAAATTGGCAAGATTACTAATTATTTAGTACTTATTAACTATTTAGCAATTTTTTTTGCCAAATTGGCAAAATTATTGACTAAAATCACTAGCCAGTTGTGTCTGAGTTTAGCGAACCGACTATATGAAATAATATTGTTTGGAATAAACAATTATGGTCTGATATGTGCAATTACATCCTTCTTAATGGAAAAAAAATATTTGAAGATTTTTCTCAAATTATTGATACCAACAACATTTTCATATTTTTAATTTGACGAAGAAAAGTTATTCTTCATAAAAAGCTCTTCATGCTCTAAGATTTATGCTGCAACCATCATATATAAAATTTTATTAATTTTATACGAGGTATATAAAAAATATGAATTTCGATCAAGAGTAAAGTGCCTTTATAGTTCATAACATTTAAATTAGAATGATATAATTGCACATTAAAACATAATAATTAATTCTAAACAACTTTTCATAATAGCAATTTTCCATATTAGGAATTAAAATACGTAAATAAAACAAAGTTTTCGTTATGATAATGCTCGCATTTTCAGCTTTGTTAAATTTAATTTTGTTATTCAGTGTTAATGTAATACATTAACTATCATATATTTAAGAGGAAACAGTAGCGATCAACAGGTAGCAAAAACGCGTTCCAAGATTGCGGCTGTAATTTTAAATATTTTTTCGAGATATTTGGCACACGTATTCGTAATATAATAAAGAATGGCGGTACAGAGCCCAATTTGAAAAATATATTAATATGTGGAAATTACTCTGTAATTAAATACAATATTAAAAAAACGAGAATGTACCGCCATTAAGAAGAACAAAAAAATACACTTTCTTCAAATAAACTATTTTATCCGATGCCTAGATCTTGTGTCATTTTGGAACTACTAAAATTTTTTATTTCATTAGTAGTTCCAAAATGACACAGAATCTAGGTATCGAATAATAAAGTTTATTTGAAGAAAGTGTATTTTTTTTGTTCTTCTTAATGGCGGTACAGGCTCGTTTTTTTAATATTGTATTTAATTACAGAGTAATTTCCACATATTAATATATTTTTCAAATTGGGCTCTGTACCGCCATTTTTTATTATATTACGAATACGTGTGCCAAATATCTCGAAAAAATATTCAAAATTACAGCCGCAATCTTGGAACGCGTTTTCGCTACCTGTTGATCGCTACTGTTTCACCTTAATAATAAACAGCAACAAAATATTTGAAGATATTACATACTTATTTATATTTTTTTAATATTTTGTTGACCTTAATCAGATGGAAAATATTTGGGAAATTTTTTCAAACGAGACATTTCCGATGAAAAGGTCACTAACGAAATCGTTTTGATTAAAGAACTGATATATCGTTGAAACCACAGTAACAAATTGAAGCAAAAAAAAATTTAACTGCATTCAAAGTATGCTAGCGGCTCAGCAAAATATTAAAAAAATAAAAATATGTGATATTTTCAAATGGTTTATTGTTGTTTATTATTAAATGTATTATTTTTAATAATAAACACCAATACAATATTTAAAAATATCACATATTTTTATTTTTCCAATATTTTGTTGAGCCACCTTTAACTTTGATTAGCGCTTGTATCCGTCTTGCCATACTTTGAATGCAGTTAAATTTTTTTTTGCTTCAATTTGTCATTGTGGTTTCAATGATATATTTATTAGTCCTTTAATCAAAACAACTTCGTTAGTGACCTTTTCATCGGAAATTTCTCGTTTTAAAAGCTCCCAAATATTTTCCATCAAATTAAGGTCAGAAGTTCAACAAATTATTAAAAAGTATATAAACATGTAATATTTTCATATGTTTTATTTGTGTTTATTATTAAATATAATATAGTTAATGTATAACATTAACATTACATAACAAAATTAAATTTAAAAATCATATTTTAAACAAACGTACCTAGCGAAATAGTTGATTTTTATAAAAATGCATAGGTGGTCATAATAATATGGCCAATTGGCCAGGGACTAAGTAAATCGACACAGAAATGCTGGTCGATTATACTCTGAGGATTTCTTAATGATTTGCTTTATGACGAATATTGCAATCTACCTTATTTTGTATGATGATTAATAAACGATACACATATTATACTTTGTATTGCTTTTACTTTAGGGTTCCGTTAAAATTTAAATTTTTTAAAATGGTTCCGCCACCAAAAAAACATGAGAACCGCTAATTTATAGTAAATATCAAACTGTCACTTTCATATACACATAACCAAATAATACATGGCCTTAGTGTCTACTGTTTTAATACAGATTTTTATGGCATTAACTTAGCATAATCTTAATAAATTATTTTTCGTTTCAGGAGGTCGGCAGTATTATTGGGAAAAAAGGTGAAATTGTTAAAAGGTTTCGAGAAGAGGTAAGTAGAATTCATTCAGCATTTCTAAAATACTAATTAGTTCGTTGAACTTAATACTAATAATATCAACATCGGTTCCATTTTTCGTAATGGCTTTAACCTTTAACTTTACAAAAAACTATTCTGTGATGCAAAGTTTCTTTCACATCGAACGAAATTTTGTTCACATGTTCTTCAACGTGTGAAGAAATTGAGAAGCACGTGAGATTTATGTTTACTGTAAAAATATACCCACGGACAAAAATATTGCATATGCATGTGGAATGAAATTTTTTGTGCTGCTATACTTAGCCTCCCTGTATCATAGGAATAGAATTCCTTTTCCGAATGCGATGTTTTAAAGTATCATATACAGGGTGTTTGGTAAAGAATGGGCCATAGCTTAACCTCAGATTCCTGAGGTTAAAATAGGCCGATTTAAGCTTACCTTAGTACAAAGTTTATAATAACCGAGATACAGGGTGTCAAAATTAAACTTTTTTTTTATTTATTATTGAATATTTCCTGACAGGCATGAGATATCAACACGAAATTTGGTATGTGGGGGTTTTTTGGGACGAGAAAACTAAATTCCCTACCAAAAATTATGTGTTGCCCAGAGGGCGCCACATACGCCTTACAGCTTTCATTTAATACGTTCAATTTTTTCATCCGTCATTCCGTATAATTTTGACATTAAAATTTTTATTCCCCTATTAGTTATACTTAAAAAAGGTATACATACCTCTTTCATCTCCCTAAACCCAACCGTTTTCAAGATAAACGCATTTTAAATCTGCGGTGCAACATTTTTAGCATAATATCATTGTAGTTACAGCAGAAAAATAACTTAAAACCATAAAATTATCCAAAAATGTATCGCAGATTTCTTCAAATGGAATTTGCGATGCAATTACATAAATTTGAGAACTGGCACAATTACATATTATAGTTTTAAGTTATTTTTCGGGTGTAACTACAATGGTATTATGCTAAAAATGATGGTGTATCGCAGATTTAAAATGCGTTTATCTCGAAAACGGTTGAGTTTAGGGAGATGAAAGAAGTATACCTTTTTTAAGTAAAACTAATAGGAAAATATATATATCGGGTGTTCTACAGCATTCGCCGTTTCCCGCATCCTATTCGCCATGCTTTTCGGTCACGAATATCTTCCTCGTTGAGTTGTCTACTGTTCATTGCTTTCTCTACATCTTGTATCCATGTTCTCTTCGGTCTGCCTCTTTTTCTTCTCTCGGGTGGTACATACTGGATCATTTTCTTGGGCCATCTTGTTGGTCCCATTCTCTGGACATGCCCGTACCATATTAATCTTTTTTGTTCTATTCTGTCTATAATATCCTTTTCTACTTCCATTCTTTCTTTTATTTCTTCGTTTGGGATATGCTGCAGTTTAGATATTCTGCAGCTTCTTCTAAGCGCGTCCATTTCTAAAGCTTGAAGTCTTTTATTTTGTCGGTCTTTTACTTCCCACACTTCCGAGTTGTACAGGACAATTCCTTCCACGATAGTTTGGTAGATTTTTTTCTTTGTCTGATTCTGCAGTCCTGTACTCCACCAAATGCCATTTAGCTGTTTTATAGCTTTTCTTCCTTGGCTTATTCGATATTCTATATCTTGATCGCATGTGGAGTTTTTGTCAAAAATTGAACCTAGATATTTAAATTCATCACATCCTTTTATGTATTCCCCTTCTAATTCTAAGTCTTCAGTATCACCTCCGACTACAAGGTATTCAGTTTTCTCCATGCTCATTTCCAAACCCCATTTTTGGTACTCCTCTTTCAATTTTCTAATCAGGAAAATAAAAATTTAAAAGTCAAAATTATACAGTGAGGGATAAAAAAATTGAACGTAATAAATGAGTGCTGAAAGGCGTATGTGGCGCCCTCTGGGCAACACATAATTTTTGGTAGGGAATTTAGTTTTCTCGACCCAAAAAAACCCCACATACCAAATTTCATGTTGTTATCTCATACCTGTCAGGAAATATTCAATAATAAATAAATAAAAAGTTTAACTTTGACACCCTGTATCTCGGTTATTATAAACTTTGTACTAAGGTAAGTTAGCTTAAATCGGCCTATTTTAACCTCAGGAACCTGAGGTTAAGCTATGGCCCATTCTTTACCAAACACCCTGTATACAGTATGTCCCTGTAAGTTGTATCCATATGGAAAACTTTTTTATTATTAAGGTAAATGCATCAATAGTCGACACTGCACCATAAGTCGACACACCAAAATTCAAATCCAAAAAATAAGAGAAGCGAAACCATTTGCATTCCCGCAGCGGCATTAACGTTGGAAGTAATCGTCCTACATCGTGGATATTTCCGATCGCCCGAAAAAACCCGCGAACTAAGTTAATGTGATATGTGATTAAGTTGTTTGGGCGTGACGGTAAACAGCTATCTGTTTAGTGATTCTTACGAAAACAAATAAGAAGTATTAGAAAATTGTACTTATAAAATATTGTTTCATTTTTATGTATCAACAAAAATAAATATGCATTTTAAGATTACATTGTCCATTTTAGACATAATTATTTAGACATTCTACTAAAAATGTGGTTATAACAAGGGATGTCCACTTTTGGTACAAAAAACCAACAATGTTCCATAGGTCGACAGGAGTGTCGACTTAAGGAACTGAGATCCGCAAATGTTATCCCTTCATAAAGTAATACATTTTTGGTAACCAATTTTTTGCAAGTGAAATCATCAGAATATTTTGTTCGGTTCCAATATTCGACAGGGGTGTTGACAATTAGAACACATGGGTGTCGGTAACTGGAACATTATATATTTTTTGTTTTCAGATGTCACAAAGAAGACTTTGCAATTATTCTGATGCTTCTATGTTGGCAGCAATAGGGAACTTGCATAAAATTTTAAATTCGAAAAAAATGGTATAAATCACAACAGAACATAATTTAGAACCTGTATCAAAGATAAAAAAGTTTTGTTTGTCTTTTGTTTTCACCCTAAAGACGACTAAAAATTCAACTTATACCAGCCACCCCAAAACGCGTCGTGATGTCACGGGGTTGTATGTTTACATTCTACACCAATTGTATATATAATTTTAAATTAGACATTATAAACGTCAGTAAAAAATACAGTTATGTGACGTTAAAAGTGTTTTTGATCGTTTGAAATATTCATAGAAAATTTGTACTTTTACAAAATGGTTTTATTTTCAATAGTAAACCTTCTTTCCTTTCCTTCAAAACTGTATCAAACTCCAATCTCAACAAACTGGTATATATTATTACAACGACATACGATAAATGTCATTAGAATATAAATATTTTTCCTTTATTCCCCGACGACGAGCTGGCCAAATACCCAAGTAGGTGGAGGCCAATAAACTAAAGAAGAAGAAGAAGAATATACGTAAATATAACCATAAACAAAACCACATAGTTAAACTCTGTGACGTCACGGGTCGTTTGAACTATTTTAAGATAAAGAAGACTTTAAATTTGTACTTCTAAGTTATTATGAGTTTTTGAAACGTGAAATGTTGTAAATCTCATTTTTATACAAAACTGAACTAGGTAATGTTCTTTCACGGTAAAATATTGCAAAACCTCTAAATTTTAAAGAACCGCTTGGATTGACATGAAATTTGGCATACACATAGCTAACAAGTCAAAGAAAAAAAGTGATATTGTGCCGATATGTGCTTTTGTCCCGGGGGTCCAAAATATTCGTCCAAAGTAAGGCCGAAAATGGATAAACTGACTAATTTTAAGTAACTTTTGTTCTATAGAGTTTTTTCACTAAGTCAATACTTTTCGAGTTATTTGGCAATGAATATGTTTATTTTTTCAACAAAATAACCACGCTTTTAGACGGTTTTTCGCAAATAACTCAAAAAGTAAGTATTTTATCGAAAAAACATTCTGAGAATAAATATAGCGTGTAAAAAATTTAAAAAATGGTGTATACGTCACGTCTCTACACCTAGTAGAAGCAGAGTTATAGCTAATGAAAAATAGGTTCATATTCGTCAAATTCCAAATGGAATACTTTAACGTGAAATAACCAAAAATGAAGCACATTTCGGGGAAAACTCATTACAACTTATTTAAAGTGTTTAAAAAAAGCTTCATTTTTGTTTTATAAAAAAAATTTCTAGCATCAAAATTAAACAAGTTACGCTCAAAATAAAGTTAATCCCTTCTGGTTTTGGTAAAAAATCGAGAAAATCGCCCCCTAATTAGTATATTAAATGAACTTAATCGTTACGACTTCACGGGTTGGTCTTCCCGATTTTTTTTTTGCAAAAACAAAAGGGACCAACTTTATTTTGAGCGTAACTTGCTTAAATTTAATGCTAGAAACTCTTTGTAAAAACAGAAATAAAGGTTTTTTAAAACACTTTAAAAAAGTTATAATGGGTTTTCCCCAAAAAGTGCTTAATTTTTTGGATATTCCACATCGAAATATTCTATTTGAAATTTGGTGAATATGAATCTATATTTCATTGGCTATAACTCTGGTTCTACGAGATCCAGAGACCTAACGCGTACACCATTTTTTTTACTTTTTTATAGCCTATATTTTTGCTAGGAACGTTTTTTTTTCGACAAAATACTTACTTTTTGAGTTATTTGCGAAAAACCGTGTAAAAATGAGGTTATTTTGTTGAAAAATGAACATATTCAATCGCAAATAACTCGAAAAGTGTTGACTTGGCGAAAAAGCTCTATAGAACAAAAGTTACTTAAAATTAGTCAGTTTACCCATTTCCGGACTTATTTTGGACATATATTTTTTCACCCCCAAGAGGGGGTGAAAGTCACCCCCAGGGCAAAAGCACACATCGGCACAATATCACTTTTTTCCTTTGACATGTAAGCTATACGCATGCCAAATTTCATGTCAATCCAAGCGGTTCTTTAAAATTTAGAGCAAAAACCGTGAAAGAACGGACTAAACATTATTATGTAATAAAAAAATGTGCAAGTTCCCTATTGAAGATGAAAATAGGCTGCCGCTAAGAAACATGGTGTTTCTAGAGTTACACTAATGGACAAACATAAAGGCAAGGTGCCAATTAAAGTAAAGATGAGAGCCGCAAGTATTTTTAGTCCAGAAAAAGAAAATCTGCTCATTGAATGGGTGAGATGTATGGCCAAAGCTGATTTTACAGTCAGTAAAGAAACATTTTTAAATAGTGTTGGCAAATTAGCAAAGGAATTAATGCTGAAATTTGGAAGTTCACATGCACACACCAGGACGAAAATGGTTCACTTTTTCTAGTAAGGCATCCTGAAATAAGTCTACGCATAAGCCAAAATTTGACAGCTATGAGAAGAAATGTTAACCAGGAAATATTAATAGCTGGTTCACTGAGGTTGAGAGTTATCTTATTGATAATGCTTTTATGGACATGTTAAAAGATGAACGTGTATTCAACGCAGATGAAACAGCTTTTTTTTAACCCGAAACCAGGAAAAGTTTTGGCAGAAAAGGGAAGCAAAACATTATACACGGCTACAGGGAATGATGAAAAATTTAATCTTACAGTTTTATTAACTGCAAATGCTAAAGGACAAATAGCTCCCCCTATGGTTGTTTATAGATATAATAGGATTCCCCAAATAATAGCAGAGACATTTCCTTCAGAATGGGCTATAGGTAAAAGTGATAATGGTTGTATGACACATGGCTTGTTTTACGAATACATAGCCAATATATTTTTACCATGGGTGAAGAAAGAGAAAATTCCTCTTCCCATTATTTTTTTTATGGATGGTCACACGTCCCACATTTCTTTACCATTAAATCAATTTTGCAAAGAACAGGGTATAGAATTACTTGCTCTCTACCCTAATGCAACCTACATACTCCAGCCAATGGATGTAGCTGTGTTCCATTCGCTCAAGCAAATTTGGCGTCAGTGTTCAGGATTGGAGAATGCAGAACAGCGGAGAACAATTTAAGAAACATGATTTTGCACCATTATTAAAAAACACGCTAGAACGTCTCACACCACAAACGTACCAAAATGGTTTTCGGAAATGTGGACTAGTTCCATGGAATAGCAGCCAAGTAAAAATATCAGAAGATAAAACACCATTAACAGTTAACAGAAAGTGACACAAACAACAAGAAGACAAAATGTTTTTGTCTGCTCTTGAAAAAAAAATTGGCAATGAAAAATTAAATTTGTTTAATCAAAATTATGGAAATTGAGAAGGGTCATTAGAAGACTACTCCTTATACAATATGTGGAAGACAATAAAAGTTAACTTTTAAACAAACTGGATGTAATCAAAGCGACACTCTATTTTGTTACGTTCTAGAATAATAATCAAACTTTGTTTTTAGGAGACCCAGTCAGTGGAAGAAAATCAAGAAGAACCTGCAGAAGAAATAATTCCAGAGGTAGAGGAAATGAAACAGGCTGAGATAATGGAACAAGAAAATGATTACAACACTGAAATACCAGAATGCTACTACAACAGAATGAAAATACACCATCTGAAGAAAGAGTGGAACTACCAGCTGCAGAACACTTTTCCCGCAGAGGTTGCAACACAGTTGCAAGAAGAACAAATAAATGCAAGTACAGAGTAAAAAGAGACACTGCATAAGGAACAAGTAACACCTGTGAAGAAAAATACCTTAACACCTTCTGAGGATAACCAAAAACCGTCAACTTCTAAATTTGAATTAATACTATCCCCATTTAAAAGAGCTTTGATGTGGCCCGAACCACAAGAGATGGCAAAATCAAAACGAAGGAGAGAAAAATTTCCGGCAGTAGTTACATCCCCGCAAATGTTAGATTATTACAGGAAACAAGAAAAACAAAAAAATGGATACACAAAAATTAAAAGATGACAGAAAAAACACAGGGAAATAAAGAAAAAACATTTAGAAGAAAAACGTATGCAACAGAAAAAGAAGAAACAGAAAATTGAAGAAGAATCTTCTGATTCCAATTCTGAAATGGAGATTTCCCTGCAAGAGTCCGATATTTCTAATTCGGATGAATGAAGTGGTGAAGAGGAATATGTTACAAAAGTTAATTCTTTAAAAAACTAAAAGAGGGAGGCTTTATATTAGTTAAGTTTAAAGGAGGAAAACGTATGGCATCAAATTTTATATATCTTTGTATTATTCAAAAAAGTATTTCAAATATTGAAATTGAAATAATGGGACTCAGTAGTATTGATAAAACAAGAAAACTATTTGTGGCCAAGGAAAATGATATATCTCTTGTATCCTTTAATCAAGTTCTAGGAAATGTTCCAAACCCCACAATTGTTGTAACAGGATAGAGAGTTAGCTACCAGTTTGAGCAAACTCTTGATGTAAAAGAAATGTAAATGTAAACATTGTATTAATATATATTATACTGATGATTAAACTAATTATTAAAATACAGATTACCAACATTTTTTGACATTATTAAAACAAATTTTAATTGTTTTTAATATGTCGACAATTGGTGCAATTGTGTGTCAGCTAATGGAACATTCTGATTTTTGGGTGTCAGTCAACCTTTGGTGCAATTACATTCTCTAAGAAAACAAGGTAAAATTTTATCTTTCCGCCAGACATATCTAGACATATCCGCCAGTTTATGCTAAGCGGGGACGGAAAGGTCGTTTCATATCTGATTCACCCACGTACTAAGGGCAGATGTAAAAATTGTCCATCAGATCAACCTCATAAATAGAAAATTAATCTTGTCTTTTTTCCTTATGGCTATTAAGACGTCGTATTATGGTCGTTTGTTTCTTTCACCCATGTTTTCCACTCTATTCTGTTTTTGGCTAGGCGTTTCATTTCTTCTTTCGTTTTCCCTCGTGCATTTCCTATGTCCTCTATTTGATCCCTCCAATTCTTTCGGGGACGCCCTCTTCTCCTTTTTGTCGTGCTTCCCATTTCCAGAATTTTCCTGGGCATCCTTTCTGGTTTCATTCTTATCACATGTCCATACCGTTCTAGTTGTTTATTTTGGATGTGATATAATATTGGCTCTATTTCCATTCTTCTTCTTATTTCTTCATTTCTTATTCCACCCCATTTTGATTTTCCTGCGATCTTTCTTAAGTGTTTCACATCCATGGCTTCTATTTTTGACTCATGTTTCTTCCGTATTGTCCAATTTTCACTTGCATGGGCTATTGCTGGTCTTATTATTGTATTATGAATAGTGTTGGAAAATTCTCGAGAATGAAAAATCGGAGAATATTCTCGAGAATATTCTCGATATGGAGAATTTTCTGAGAATGAACCCCATGACGCACTTAAGAATATTGTTGAAGATGAAAAATAGGGTTTTAAAAATCATGATCTTATATACAAAATTATGAGACGAGACAACAGTGTTCTTTTTACATAAAAAAAAAACAAAAACAACAGAAAACATAAAATTTCTTTGATAAAAAAATGAAATTTTCTTCTTAACAGCTAGTAATCGATGTGGTATGATAAAAGATGAGACCTCAGATTCAGAATCTATTTCTATCATTAGCTCATCCTAGTCATCTACAATCGGCATTTCAATGTACTGATGAGTTGTGGGATTTTGTTTTTCACGAGTGGCCAGCTCAGTCATGGATTGGTCTACGTCTAACAATTTTAAATTGTGAGCAATAAAAGTTACCTTACGAGTCCGTACAGCAGTGAGCCGGTTTCTTTTAGAGGACTGGATAAAAAACCATAAGTACTGAAACTCGTTTAAGTCGCTGCACTGGATGAAGGCATGCTTAATATATCAACTACTATTTTAGTTAATTTTGTTCCGAAACATGTACCTTTTCACCATATGATTAAGTCTAGTTTTTCAATTGTTTTTTGCAACGTATGGTTTTCCAAAAAATCCCTCCTTAGACCGATAAAGTGCCAAATCTGCCATTATTTCAGCCGACTCATCACCATATTTTAAAGTTGCTAAATTATCTACAAACTCAGTTTCCTCAACTTGTTCTTCTCTGCTTAAATGAACACCATTCTAAATATTTGCACGTTAATATTGCACCAAACAATAAATATTGACACTGTAAACACCCTTGCTAGTGGTTCATGGGATTGGCAAAAACAATATATGTATCTACATATTTTTTAAATTATAATAATTTGACCCGTATCTAGTTTTTTTTTGTTTCGGTTTTTGAAAATATAGAAAATTTTTGCCGAGAATATTCTCGAGAGAATTTTCTGGCTGAGAATATTCTGGAGAATATTCTCGTTCTCGAGAATATTGTCGTTCTCGAGAATATTCTCTTCTAACATCACTAATTATGAATCTTCCTTTTCACTTCCATTTGTATGTCTTTATGTCCTAGTATGGTTTATTTAAGGCATAAAATATTCGTGCCGATCTGTTTCCTATGATTTCTATTTCAGCGTCTATTCTCCCGTTGTCAGTTATTATACTCCCTACGTATTCATAGGTTGACACTGTTTCTCATGTTATCTGATTGCACTTTATCTCTTTGTTGTGTAGGTCCTCTTGATTATTTATTATCATTGGTTTGGTTTTATGGATGCATATCCGTTTGGATCGGATGATTTAGGTAATAATAGTTTGAAATTCTTGATATAATTTCTGAGTATTTCAAGCCTTAAAAATTTATATTTTAAAGGTGAAAACTGCCCTGAATTCGGATACAAAAAAGTTTATAAACAGTGAAATTCGGTTAAGGCCATCGGTACATAATTCGCAAATACCGGGTGTCCACTTATATTTTCCCCCATTTTAACTGCCTATAACTTCTAAACGGCTCACGATAGAAATATGCTGTTTTCGCTGAAATGTTTTATTTTAGTGAAAGTTTTGTCTGAATGGATTGAATCTTTTATATCGCTTTCAAATACGAAAAAAAAAATGGCGG
The DNA here is from genome assembly GCF_917563875.1 of Diabrotica virgifera virgifera. NCBI lineage: Eukaryota > Metazoa > Arthropoda > Insecta > Coleoptera > Chrysomelidae > Diabrotica > Diabrotica virgifera. The sequence continues at coordinate 22,030,489 of NC_065450.1, forward strand.
ATTTTTGAAAAAAACGTTGTTGACTTTTTTTAATGGAACACCCAGTATATTTTTTTGTAAATTGAAAGAAAGGTCATTCACCTATCCAGCGATATAAAGTTTTTCAAAATCGGTTGTCAAATCACTGAGTAATTAATTTTTAAAATGAGCGGTGCAACGTGGATATCACATACCTAAATAACATAACTGAGCAAAATGATATTATGTTATGTGATTTCCACATTGCATCTCTCATTTTAAAAATTAATTGCTCAGTCATTTGGCAACCGATTTTAAAAAATTTTATATCGCTGGATAGGTAAATGACCGTTTTTTTCAAGATACAAAAAAATACTGGGTGTTTTAATAAAAAAAAGTCAACAACGTTTTTTTTCAAAAATCCGCCATTTTTTATTTAAAAGCAATATAAAAAATGGTCACTTACCTAAAAACTTTAAAAAACTGTCATTTATCTATCCAGCGATATAAAATTTTTTTAAATCGGTTGTCAAATGACTGAGCAATTAATTTTTAAAATGAGAGATGCAATGTGGAAATCGCATAACTTGGTTAGTTATGTTATTTAGGTATGTGATATCTACGTTGCACCTCTCATTTTAAAAATAAATTACTCAGTGATTTGACCACCGATTTTGAAAAACTTTATATCGCTAGATAGGTGAATGACCTTTCTTTCAATTTACAAAAGAATATACTGGGTGTTCCATTAAAAAAAAGTCAACAACGTTTTTTTCAAAAATCCGTCATATTTTATTTCGTATTTGAAAGTGATATAAAAAATTCAATCCATTCAGACAAAAATTTTACTAAAATAAAACATTTCAGTGAAAACCGCATATTTTTATCTTGAGCCGTTTAGAAGTTATAGGCAGTTAAAATTGGGGAAAATATAAGTGGACACCCGGTATTTTACGGCTATCCCTACTTTATCTGTCTTTACACGGCAAATTACGTGTAGTAAAATTCACACTGGTATGGATATGTTAACATTACTAGAATGTCATTCTACTTGAAAATGTCATCATTAACTTAAAGAGATGGCGTTTTAATGTTCTTGGATAACTGTTATTTGTATAATTGCAAATTATTAATTCAGTTAATAAATGTGATATTTTTTTCACTAACTATGTATTCAGTGATTGTAATAATTTATATGTACAACAAAAACTAATACTCAATCGAGCAAAGAGGAAAAGTGATTTTTTAATAATATATTGTTACTACGGAACGCTTACAATTTTAAACATCTTTAACAACAAAATACTTAGATCACACAATATATTATCCTGATGTATTCTCTGCTTGGATCTTCCACAAATAATACACAATAAATAACTTTTTATTAAGTTCACGTCTTAAATACATTATTTATCAAATACACTATATAATCAATAGTATTTAATCAAAAACTTAAAATATTCCCGATGCCATGTCAAATATTTAAAATTGCCACTGATTGTCACTGTCTGACTGACAATATTCTATTCGACTGAGTGCGTTGTAAGACAAAGATAGATTTGGAAAATATTACCACGGACATTGTGTTCATTTTTTTCAAATCCTGAAGAAACCAATAAATATTTTTGAAAAATTTAAACGCAGAATGAAAGACTAAATTATTACCGAGGGCCGAAAGTCCCTTAGAATAAATAAAAAGTTTATTTTGAATCAGATATTTGAAATTAAAAATCACAATAAATTGTCTCTTAGTTTTTCACCCATGTAACTTAAAATAAACATTATAGAAGTTCTCAGGGACTTTCGGCACTCGCTAATAACGTAATCTTTCATTCTGCGTTTAAATTTTTCAAAAATGCGTATTAGTTTTCTCAGGATTCGAAAAAAATGAATCCCCATTTGAATAGAATTGCAGCCGAAAATACGTACCTATCCCCTTAAGATGAATTGAATAATGATGTTTTGGTGCTATAAGTAGGTATAATTTTTAAATATTTCAACCATTTGAAAATTCAATTTTAAGGGTTAAAAGTAGCACCTCATTGCCAAAATGTGTAAAAAATCTTGAGATAACAAAATTTGGTTACTATCCGAACAACCGAAGGGTTACAAAATAACCCCAGTTTTCTGAAACTACATGAGGCACCGCAACCTTTCTTGTAGTGACAAAATATCATTTTTAAAAATTCTTCAGGAGCATTCGACTTCTTTTGAAAACCACCCCCAAATGGCTTGCTTAATATTCTTGTTTCAAAGCCACTGCTGGACCTGAAGTTAAGTCCTTTTTGAGTGCTCATCTAAAACATCTACATCTAAGAATTCGTACGTGTTCTATGGTTTCATTAGTCAAGTATGAATCAAAGTATGCGTTTATAAAAGTTTCTAACCTCCAGAATACAAAAAATACCGTTGTGTTACATTATTGTATCTTCCAATTGGATTTCTATATTTTTTTGCAAAAAAAATATATTACCTTTTTTATTTTTTAACCGTAATTTTTTTATTTTTTAAGAAAGTTTTGTAAAAAGCATTTTGTAGATTTTTACATGAGCTACAAGGCTACAAGATTAATAATAAATATCTTTAAAAACCCTCAATTTCAAAAAGGAGTGACTTTGAAAGAGTTGGTAAAGGTAGTTTTTGCATTTTAGTACAAGTTTTAATTGGCAATATCTCACTCAGTTTTTGCCGTGCAAAAAACTTTGGCAAACCAAATTCTTGAGAATTAAAAATCTACAGTTTTATACAGGGTGAGTCATAACTATAGGGACATAGACTAAGGACAGGTTATTTGGACCAAAATATGGCTATTGGGCCAAATATGCCTTAATAAAATGTTGCTGAGAAAAAAGATACAGGGTGTTAAAGTTAATTTTTGTTTTTCGTTTTTTGCTAATAGTTTCCCTGTATATTTATAAATTGCTATCAAAATTGGCACAGAGGCATAATCTTAGACAAGAAATAGTATTTTATCTACAATTTTACGTTTTGTCATAGAGGGCGCCACGTGGATCATTCCTGATAATCAAATTGAGTCTAAACTTTTTCTGATGAAACTTTTTAGTAATTTTTATTAAACAATATGACGTAAACATCATTTTTACGTCAAATTGGTACTCTTGTTTAAACATGATAATTTCAACCGTTTTCGATAAAAACGCAGTCGAACTGCTTAGAGTCATTTTTCATTAGCTGTTAGAAATCAACTTAATGACGTATTTCCTCAACGATGGATTGGCAGAGGCAGTGATTTTCAATGGCCACCAAGAAGTCCTGAGTATAACCCGCTAGATTTTTATTTTTGGGGACATATGAAGTCCTTAGTTTATGCCAATGAAATTAATACACGAGACGAACTTTGGAGATGCATTCAAAATGCAGCTTATCTTATAAGGGGACAGAATAATATTTTTTTTAACGTCCGAAAATCCTTTATAAAAAGAATTAGAAAAGGCATAGAAATCGGAGGAGACCATGTAGAACATTTAGTTTGAGTTTTTGTGAGTTCTTTTAAGTTAAAGTGTGTTTAGTTTTGATTTATCGTCAAAACTGAAACCTTACGTTAGTTGCAACTTTGTTTATTAGTTTGGTATTTGATATCCCCTTCTGAGTTCCTGAAATCTTCAATTGCGTTTTTATTGAAAACGGTTGAAATTATCATGTTTAAACAAGAGTACCAATTTTACGTAAAAATGATGTTTACGTCATATTTTCTAATAAAAATTACTAAAAAGTTTCATCAGAAAAAGTTTAGACTCAATTTGATCATCAGGAATGATCCACGTGGCGCCCTCTATGACAAAACGTAAAATTGTAAATAAAATACTATTTCTTGTCTAAGATTATGCCTCTGTGCCAATTTTGATAGAAATTTATAAATATACAGGGAAACTATTAGCAAAAAACGAAAAACAAAAACTAACTTTAACACCCTGTATCTTTTTCCTCAGCAACATTTTATTAAGGCATAATTGGCCCAATAGCCATATTTTGGTCCAAATAACCTGTCCTTAGTCTATGTCCCTATAATTATGACTCACCCTGTATAAACATTTTTTTCGTATCTCTTATGCTAATCTGTCTAATTTGAAGAAGTCATTTTTTGCCAAACTACAAAAATTCGTTTTTCGCTTTTAATTAACTTCATTTTATTTTTAACTAATCATTGTAAGTCAGTCAAACTTCTACAATCTATTAACAATATATAATAGACCAGTAAGGATCTGTTTTTAGGTGGATGTGAGAGGTGGCATTCAGATTTTTGAGGATAAAGTTAGGTGATAACTTCGTTAATAATAATTGATTATTATTAACCTTCTCAAATATGCCCGGGACATTAATAAAAAAAATAAAATATTTAAAAATTTCAAAAAATTTCGTTTTTTTTTCTACTTTTTTTGCTTATACCTTAAAAACTATTCATTTTAGAACAAAGTCCTATAGGAATAAAACAAAGATAATTAAATTTTCTATCAGATGCGATTGGTTAAAAATGTCTTAATTTATCACCCTTGCTTCAAAATAGCAATAAATATAAAATAAGGGGGCAAAACAAGCCTGTCCTTATTCAATGATTTTCCATCACTTAGGTTACACTTGGAACCTTCCTAATTCGGTTAGAAAATGTTTGTAATGTGCTAAAACCGTACACCAAATTTCATTAAAATTGACTTACTAGATTCTGCATAATAATTTTGCAATCTAAACTTTTTTTAAAAATTTAAAATTTTTTAAAATCTTATACAACAAAAACTAGAACATACAAAGATTTGTCAATTTTTTTACATATAGAGAAGTACTCCACCTATCTAATGCACTTTACAGAATTGAAATCGGATTATTTAAGCAGCCTCAGCAATGTTTTAAAGTTATAAACAATTTTTTGGCTTATAAACTAATTAGTGCTGTGGCCAGGAGGGGGTGCTACGGGCTCCTTTATTTAGATGGACTTACCCAAGTTTTTTTATGTATTTTGATCCGTAGAACACGAATTTTTTGGGTAACAGTTGATCCGAACGTCGATAAGATTGTTATAAACAAAGAACTTGAGGAATTACATAAAATCAATTTTTCGCAAAATAAAACATTTTTTGTATTTCTTGGGTAATTCTAAGCAAAAAATGTTCTTACAAGTTTTTTCGTAGGATGCATAGTTTTCGAGATAAACGCGGCGGAACTTTCAAAAAATCGAGAAATTGCAATTGTTGAACGCGAATAACTTTTGATTAAAAAATAAAATAGCAATTCTGCTGACAGCATTTGAAAGTTTAAATCAAATTATACCGGTTTTAATTATTTGCAGGAATGTCAAATAAACGTCAAATTGAAAGGCAGTTTATTTAGAAGTTCTCCTAAAAATTATTAATTTTTAAGGTTTTTTCTTAACTTTTTGAGTATTACGAGTAGTATAAAGAAGTACTAAACCAGTGATCTGTAAGAAAGTGTGAAATTTAGCGCCTAGAAGTTAAATTTCAGGAAACAAATAATATGGAAGGTATACCACCCGAACCTCCAGATAAAGGTAAATTTTATGTAGAAATGGAAGGAGATGGGATGATGGAATATGAGGAATTAAATAAAAATAACAATAGAGTAAATAAGGTAACAAACAAACAAAACCAAACAAGTAGTACTATTGAGGTAAGTAACAAATTTAGTTGCAATAACGATGAAACTTTGACAAATTTAAATCAAACAGATAAGTCAGGTAAGCAAAATTTAAATAAAGTAATAAATTTAAGATTAAAACATAGATATCAATTTGGAGATAATGCACCTTATATAGTACACATAGAAAATAAAAACGGTAACATTGGTCGATTACACAGGATCGGCACGGCCCGTTTGATTTTAAGTGCAGTACCTGAAATTGAAAATAATATCACACAAATTACAGTAGTTGGTAGAAATAAAATCAAGGTAGAACTAAATAATTTTGCTAGTGCTAATAAATTAATTGATTCTCAAATTCTTAAAAGCAAAGAGTATGAGGCATATATTCCAACGTTTTTTACTCAAAAGAAAGGTGTTATAAAATTGGTAGATAAAGAGATAGAAGATAATGATTTATTATCATTAATTAAACCTAGATTTGGAATTAAATTCGAAGTATTACATGTAAAAAGAATTATGCGGAAAGTGATTCAAGATAATGGTAATACAAATTATGTAAAAACAGGAACCGTAATTGTCACTTTTAAAGGTCAGTCTATACCAAAAAATGTAATAATAGAAAAAATGATATACGAGGTGGAAAATTATACACCCAGAATAATCCAATGTTTAAAGTGTTTGAGATTTGGGCATATAAGTGCCCAATGTAGAGGAAAAGATAGGTGTGAAAGATGTGGCGAAGAACACAACAAATCTAATTGTTCCAATCCGAATAATTTACTTTGTGTATTGTGCAAAGGAAAACACAGCGCTACTGACAAGGGAGCAGATTGTACAGAAAGACAAAAACAGGAATATATTAAAAAAGTTATGAATAATGAAAATATAACATATTATGAAGCTAATAATAAATATAAAAAATGTTATTCAACAGTAAGTAAAGACCAAGAAAATACTTCAAATAAATATACAATATCTAAACGAAAAAGATCAAGTAGTATTGATTCTAGTAGTGTAGATAAAGAAACAATGGAAGCACGCAGAAAAATTTTGCAAACACCAAGAATACAAAGTCAGCCTTGTTATAATTTTAATAATCCCATTTATTCTAACACAACACAAACACAAAACGATAATCAAAATAATATAGGAGAAATAATAGTAAACTTTATTTCAGCAACATTAAATCAAATTAATCACAATTTAGATCAAAAAACGTTGGAATTATTAAAAAACAATATTTCACAATTATTATTACCTCGTGATGGCTAACGTTTCATTTCTTCAATGGAATGCGAGATCAATTAAAACAAATAAGGGTTATTTAGAAAAATTCTTGTATGACAATAAAATAGATATAGGATTAATATCAGAAACTTGGTTAAAAAAAAGTAATTTTATTAACTTTACTGGTTATAATGTCTTTAGGAATGATAGAGATGATGGATATGGTGGAGTAGCCATCCTTTTGAAAAAATTAATAAAATTTTACAACAGTCCTACTTTTCACCAAATTAATGACATAATGTGCAATAGCATATCAATTAAAATTCAATCCGGAAAAAAGTTAAACATTTATTCAATATACGTAAAACCAAATCTTAAAATCACTCTAAATGAATGGAAAAAGTTTTTTAATAGTCTAGAGAAGCCTTTTATAATTGGTGGTGATTTTAATAGCCACAATTATGTTTGGGGTTGTAGTACTGTAGATACTATAGGAAAAAATCTGTTAGAAGCTATTGAGGACTGTAATCTTGTAATTTTAAATAATGGTAAAGAAACTTTGATGCGTAGACCGAATAGCAATAATAAATCTGCAATAGATCTTACAATATGCTCAGCAAATATTAGTCATTTTTTCGATTGGGATGTTGTGGACGAGACATTAGGATCAAATCATTTTGCTATTATTATTAAGTCAAATATTAATGTTAATAAAGCGGAATGTGTAAATACAAAATTCCAATGGAACATAAATAAAGCGGATTGGTCTCTTTTCTCTTCTATCACTGATAATTTCATGGAAATAGATAATAATTTAAATTACCAACAATTTTTAAATAAATTAAACGAATATTGTAAGATATGTATACCGGAGAAGAGAACAGGGACTAATCCACGATTTAGAAAAACTTGGTGGAATGACAATTGTAAAAAAGGTAATAGAAGAACAAAAACTAGCTTTACGCAAGTTTAAACTACAGTCTAATATACAAAATTATAGAAATTATAATAAATGTGTAGCGAAAACCAAAAAAGTTGTATTAGAGAGTAAGCGTAATGCATGGAGAAATTTTTGTAAAACTTTAAACAAAAATACACCAATTAAAGATATGTGGAATCAAGCCAAACGATTACAAAACATTTTTAAACCACAAGTAAATCCAGTGACTGAAGGAGAATGGGTTGAGGAGTTTTTAAGAAAATTATGTCCAGATAATATATTTTCAAAAATTAATGTAATGGAAAGAAAAAACTCTATGCATCCACTTTCAATTCCATTTAGTTTCTGTGAATTAGAAATAAGCCTTAAGAATAAGAAAAATACTTCTCCAGGTATAGATAATGTACATTATATTATGTTGGCCAATTTACATCAAAAAGGGAAAGAAACACTATTAAATTTTTTTAATCAAATATGGTTATCAGAAGATATTCCAGATAACTGGAGAGAGTACCGGGTGATTCCTATTCTCAAAACAAATCGGAATCCTGATTCAGCAGAATCTTATAGAGGTATTTCATTGAGCTCCTGCATAACAAAAACACTGGAAAGAATGATAAAACTTAGGCTCGAAAGTTGGCTAGAAAAAAACAATAAATTATCACAAACACAATTTGGATTTCGAAAAAATCATTCTACTGTGGAAGCTGTGAGTCATTTGGTAACAGATATAAATTTAGCGTTTACGAAAAATTCTTCAGTAATCGCTCTTTTATTAGATGTTGAAGCAGCATACGACAACGTTAATTTAAATATACTATATAACAAAATGATACACAATAGGTCTGCCAGAATGCTTCTGTCAAAAAATAATAAAATTGTATGACTGTAGAAAAATTTATATATCGGTAAATAATAACACATTTGGTCCAAGACTAGCGATGGGTGGTTTACCTCAAGGAGGAATATTAAGCCCTTTGTTATATTTAATTTACACTTCTGATATAGAAAAAAATTTAAACTCAACAAAAATTTTACAATTTGCAGATGATATAGTTATTTATCAAGAAAACATTAAAATAGAAAATGCAGTCAAATCCATTGAAGAAGGAGACAAACATATTAAAATATGGAGTGAATTACATGGACTAAATATATCTGATTCCAAAACCAAATTATGTATTTTTACAAGAAAACGAAAAGAAATACCCAATCACATCTTAATAAACAATATATCCTATCCTGTACAAAGTTATGTTAAATATTTGGGTATTACTCTGGATAGACAGCTTCTCTGGAAAGAACATATAGACCATATAGTTAAAAAAACAGAAAAAGGAATAAACCTTCTTCGATTCGTATCACACTTACGTTGGGGAGCAGATCCAAATATTTCTTTGTTGTTATTTAAAAATAATATAAGAGCTATATTCGACTACGGATCAATATTATACAGTGACGCATCACAGTGTCATTTAAATAAAATAGACAAAATCATTAATAAATCCCTTAGATTGTGTATAGGAGCCCTAAGAAGTACACGGATAAATAATCTACAAGTTGAATGCTGTGAAATGCCGATGGATATAAGACGAAAAAAACTTGGCATCAACCTTTTAGTTAGATTGTATGAAAAAAAGGCAAGTTTAATTTCCAAAATACATCAACTGTTTTTAGCAGACTTGACAGAAAAATATTGGATAAAAAAGAAAACTCTAAATATGGTAGATTTATATTCAAAAATGACAATATATGATAAACAACTTTATAAATATGACATAAACCCAAATTATAATATTGACTTTAATAGTATGGAACAAGTTCAGGTATACTTTTTAAGGGATTATAGCAAGTTGCCTATATCTTTAAGAAAATTAGTGTTTATCCCCGACAGTTCACAAATGTTCAAAGATTATTGTATGCTATATACAGATGCATCAAAAAATATTGAAGGTGTGGGATGTGCCTATTGGGATAGCAGTAATAAAATTAGTAAAATGTTTAAACTAAATTCTATTATGAGTATATACACAGCTGAATTAATAGCGATAATGGAAGCACTAAAATATTTATCTAATATAAATCATTCAAAGTTTATAATTTTTAGTGACAGTAAAAGTTCTCTTAGTAAAATTAGTGCTATAAATCCTAAATCAAAAGTGAACTACATTGAATTATATATCATAAATAAAATTAAAGAACTTCAGCAACAAGGAAAGTCTGTTAAGTTGGCATGGGTTAAAAGCCACTGTGGAATAACTGGAAATGAAATGGTAGATGAATTGGCTAAAAACGCGGTGACACAAGGAGTATTAACCCATTATCTTTGTACGCCAAAAGATATTGAATCAAATTTATTCAAAGAGATTAAGAAAGAATGGAAAGAAAGGTATATTGATGAAAACGTAAATACAGGAAACCACTACAGATCAATCAGAAACTATATAACGGATAAACCTTGGTTTTCTAAAATGGAGTCGACAAAAGATATGATAAGAACCATATGCAGAATGAGATTTGACCACTGTCTTACTCCATCATATTTATTTAAAATTAATATAGCTGATAGTCCACAATGTATTTTGGACAGTTGGGCAATCTACAACACAAAATTTTGACCTGTTCTCTTATCTCTAATAAAGTTAATATGTTTTTAAATTCACTGTATTCTTTGACTGATGTCCACCATCCCATTAATTTAAATTATTTATTAACATTAGAAAATAATGAGTTGGTATACCGACTATTGTATAAACATATTTTAGATATTAAGCTTAAATTGTAATTGTAAAATATAGAGTAAGTATTTCTTGTAAATTGTTATATGTTAAAAGAAAAAGAAAAGAAAAGAAAAGAAAAAAAAAAGAAAAGAAATATAAAAAAAAATAATAAAATAAAAATAAAAAAAAATAAAAAAATAAAAAAAAAAGAAAGAAAAAATATAAAAAAAGATATAAAAAAAATAGAAAAAAAAAATATAATAATTAAAAAAATATAAAAAAATATGTAGATAAAAATGAATGACGAACTTGGACAGTCCATAGTAAAATAGCTTTCGAATGAAGTAGAGGGCTAAAGAAGAATGTTGCAGTTTTTGCTGTGGAACTCTGAGAACATCATTTGGAAAAAAATTAATAAAAATATATATATATATATATAAAAAATTATTAAAAAAAAAATACAAAAATAATTATTTATTAGTAGAATTGTTTATTATATTAGTATTAGTTTTAGGATAAGATACGAAAAAATGACTAATAAAATAAAAAATAGTAAAATTGGCGAATGGATTTAGTGTCCGCAGTCATATAAACCCAAACAAACAACAACAATTATTTGCATTGCTAAAAATTAATTTTTTTATTATTAAACAAAGGTATTTGTTTATAAGCCAAAAAATTGTTTATAAATTTAAAACATTGCTGGGGCCCCTTAAATAATCCGATTTTAATTCTGTAAAGTGTATTAGATAGGTAGAGCACATCTTTATATGTAAAAAAATTATACTAAGGTTCTAAGTGCCACCAAAGTGGTTAAAAAATATTGAATAACAACAGACTTATTTTGCCCCCTTATTTTGTATTTATTGCTATATTGCAGAAAAGGTAATACCTTAAGTTAAGACATTTCTTACCAGTCGTATATCATACAAAATTCAATTATCTTTATTTTATTTCTCTACGACTTTGTTCCAAAACGAATCGTTTTACAGTTGATAAGCAAAGAAAGCAGAAATAAATCGATGTTTTTCGAAATTTTTAAATATTTTAATTTTTTTATTAATGTTCCGGGCATATTTGAGAAGGAGCATAAGTCAATTATTATTACTGAAGGTGTCACCTAACTTTATCTGCAAAAATCCGAATGCCACCTCTCATATCCAAAAATAGACGTTTTTCGCAGATCCTTACTGGTCTATAAACAAAGAAGACTGAATAAGGTCAACGACTAATTTTAATTAGGTGGTAATTAGGAGGTCGTTTCCGCTCACTTCCTCGATGAAAAAAATCAGGCTTTCTTTTCAACCTAAGTCATTAAATTTTTGAGCTAGATACTTTTTTACCTATATTTGAAGATAGATCTTTTCAAAAACTTTAAATAAATCAGTTTCTATGGGTTACTCTGTAAAAATGCGTAGATTTCCCGTCTTTTGACTTTGAAACTCCAAAATTTAGCACTTTACTAAGCAGAGCTAACTTATAATAAAGTATAGCTCGGTAACAATTAGTCTTAAAAATTAAATAAGACCATTTTGTTTACTTGTTCAAAAGGTACATTTTTGTTAATTACGAGTTGTTTTTGATAAAATGAATATTCAGTTATTAGCAGGAAACTGTTTAAAAATATTGATTTTCTTGATATAAAACATATTCGATGACTCAAAAATATTGAGAACCACTGAACTATACTATAGTATGCAATTATACAGCTCTATCTAATTGCATACTAGTATCTAAAATTTATGCTTTTTTTATATTTCATGTATATTTTTTTCCGTGCTTGCATAACCGATTCGATTATCATTTAGTAATCGAGTAGAGACTATGGGACCCCAATCGATCTCGGGGCCCTGGGCACGTGCCTAGTGGTGAATAAGGTCTTGCCTGTTTACTTTATCTTCTTTAAATTTGTGGAAAGTCATATTTGTTGGAAAGTCCTTATGAATATTTTTAATTTTTTGACTCGACAATACTTTATTCAGTATTTTATTTATTTTTAAATTGTAGTTTGGTACTTCATGATGTTGTTTGTAATAATTATACAATGCAACGGTACAAACATATTGCGAAAGAAACGCAAAATCAAACGATCCAGCAAAAACCGTGCCATTAATTACTACAATAATTTGATTACATCTTATGGAAAACTTAAAACCACATAATTTTTAAATTATTTACTGTTAATTATTTTTCATTTGCTGTATAATATTACAGTTATTCATTTAAAAGACTAAGAATGAAGATAATCTCTCAACAAGTTGACCTCACTGGAAGTATTTTTACTCCATTGTTAAAAATAGATGTAATTTGAATATTATAATAAAACGCGCGATTTTATGCATTATGTAGATTACCTTATGAAATTTATGATTATTTATTTATATTTTCATGTATGTCATGTTGTAATCAGTGAAGGAATAGAATTTAGAAAAGAAAAGTTAGCCAGAAAAAAACAATACAAAAAAAATATGACTGCTCACAGGAAAAACTTAGGGCCGGTTGTTCGAACGCTAATCAACAATGATCACTATCAAATATTTAATTACTGTCACCAACTGTCAATGTCAACTTTTATTGGGTTGCTGAAAACATAATTCATTATAATTATGAGATTAGTTAATCAATTAACATAACAATTATTAACATAATTGATTAAGTAATTTTATAATTGTATCAATAATTATGATTTCAGCAACCCAATCCAAGTTGACATTGACAGTTGGTGACAGTAATTAAATATTTGATAATGTTCATTGTTGATTAGCGTTCGAACAACCGGCCCTTAGTGTATTACACATCAACAATGAAGCGGCGTTTTGCCTGAGAACGGCAGTACCATAGTCTTTTGAGAAGAACGGTACATGTTGACTTCGAATCTCAACTTAAAATGATTTGCTGGCACAGATTTTTCGATCCGCCAACTACACAACTTTACTTCACTACTTCATCGCTTTGGATCTAACTAAGACTTGGCTAAAACTCAGTCTTAAAACTTGGTCACTCTACTCTCTCAATACATTCCCCTTTTACAATTTACCATAGCATCATTCCTTGGCGCAAGGCTCAAGGAATGATGCTATAAGTTTCTCAAGCATTGGTTGCTTGAGCTACTGTGCATTTGAAAATACTTAAATAAGGGACAACTTTAATAAAATAAAGCGTTATAAAAGCGTTTTGGTATAATAGTCCTGTCACCAGGGGGGTACAACGGCCTCCTTTATTCAGATGGACTTACCCAAGTTTTTTTATGTATTTTGATCCGTAGAACACGAATTTTTTGGGTAACAGTTGATCCGGATGTCGATAAGATTGTTATAAACAAAGAACTTGAGGAATTCCATAACAGCAATTTTTCGCAAAACAAAACATTTTTTTGTATTTTTTGGGTCATTCTAAGCAAAAAATGTTCTCACAAGTTTTTTCGTAGGATGCATAGTTTTCGAGATAAACGCGGTTGAACTTTCAAAAAATAGAAAAATTTAAATTTTTGAACCTGTACACCTTTTGATTAAAAAATAAAATAGCAATTCTTCTTACCGCATTTGAAAGTTCAAGTCAAATTCTATGGGTTTTGATTATTTGCATTGCTAAAAATTAATTTTTAATTTCGCTTTTACCACGGGGTGGAAATTTTTTATTATACCGGGTGTCCACTTATATTTTCCCCCATTTTAACTGCCTATAACTTCTAAACGGTTTAAGATAGAAATATGCGGTTTTCGCTGAAATGTTTTATTTTAGTAAAAGTTTTGTCTGAATGGATTGAATTTTTTATATCGCTTTCAAATACGAAATAAAAAATGGCAGATTTTTGAAAAAAACTTTGTTGACTTTTTTTAATGGAACACCCAGTATATTTTTTTTGTAAATTGAAAGAAAGGTCATTCACCTATCCAGCGATATAAAGTTTTTCAAAATCGGTTGTCAAATCACTGAGTAATTAATTTTTAAAATGAGGGGTGCAACGTGGATATCACATACCTAAATAACATAACTGAGCAAAATGATATTATGTTATGTGATTTCCACATTGCATCTCTCATTTTAAAAATTAACTGCTCAGTCATTTGGCAACCGATTTTAAAAATTTTTATATCGCTAAATAGGTAAATGACCGTTTTTTCAAGACACAAAAAAATATACTGGGTGTTTTGATAAAAAAAGTCAACAACGTATTTTTTTTCAAAAATCCACCATTATTTATTTAAAAGCGACATAAAAAAATGGTCATTTATCTAAAAACTGGAAAAAACGGTGATTTATTTATCCAGCGATATAAAAATTTTTAAAATCGGTTTTCAAATGACTGAGCAATTAATTTTTAAAATGAGAGATGCATTGTGGAAATCACATAACTTGCTTAATTATGTTATTTAGGTATGTGATATCCACTTTGCACCTCTCATTTTAAAAATTAGTTACTCAGTGATTTGACAACCGATTTTAAAAAACTTTATATCGTTAGATAGGTGAATGACCTTTCTTTCAATTTACAAAAGAATATACTGGGTGTTCCATTAAAAAAAAGTCAACAAAGTTTTTTTCAAAAATTTCGTATTTGAAAGCGATATAAAAAAATTTCATCCATTCAGACAAAACTTTTACTAAAATAAAACATTTCAGTGAAAACCGCATATTTCTATCTTGAGCCGTTTAGAAGTTATAGGCAGTTAAAATGGGGGAAAATATAAGTGGACACCCGGTATTTTGACCGCAAAAGTTGGTAAAAACATTAATTCTAAACAAAAAACGTTCCATACATTTTTTTGATAGAATTTATAGTTTTCGATTTATTTGTTATCGAAAGTGTTAGTTTTATATCGAAAAAATCAATGTTTTTAATAAGTTCTCTGCTAATAACTCCAAAAGTTTTCGTTTTATCAAAACAACTTTACTTAACAAAAATGTACCTTTTAAGAAAATAAACAAAACTGTTTTTTTTTTAATTTTCTTTACGACCAATAGTAATCGAGCTATACTTTATTATATGTTAGCTCTTCTTCGTCAAATGCTAAATATTGTAGTTTCAAAGTCAAAAGACGGGAAAACTATGCATTTTTCGAGGATAACTTATTAAAATTAATTTTAAGTATTTACAAATATCTATCTCCAGAAATAAAAAAAGTCTCTAGCTCAAAAATTAAGTGACTTATAATGAAAAGAATGTCAGTCCCTATTTTATTCAGCGAAAAAGTGATCGGAAGCAGCCTCCTAATCACCACCTTAATTAAAATTAGTCATTAACCTTATTTGTTCTTCTTTATTTATGTATTATTAATAGGTCCTAGAAGTTTGACCGGCTTAGGATGATAGTTTAAAAAAAATGGAGTTAAAAGCAAATAACGAATTTTTGAAGTTTGGAAAAATGGCCTTTTCTTCAGAATAGAAAGATTTGCATCAGAGATACGAAAAAATGTTTACATATGAAATTGTAGTTTGTTTAATTCCCAAGAAACTGGTTTGCCAAAAATTTTTCTGCTGCAAAAATTGAGTGAGCTATTGACAATTAAAACTCTTAATAACATGCAAAAACCACCTTTACCAAACCCTTTCAAAGTCACCTCTTTTTGTGACTGAGGATTTTAAAAAGATTTAATATTAATAGGCTTATAGAACTTATAAAAAACTACAAAATTCTTTTTTAACAAACTTTCTAAGATAAAAAATAAAAAACTTTCGGTTAAAAAATCAATATATTTTTGTTTTGAAAAAAAAAGAGAACCCCAATTGGAAGCATAATAATGTAAGTTAGTGGTGTTTTTAGTCATTGGCCTTATTCATTCTTCTTTATTTATGTATTATTAATAGATTAATAGAAGTTTGACTGGCTTAGAATCATGAATTTTTAAAAATCTAAATATGAAATTGTAGGTTATTTAATTCCCAAGAATTTGGTTTGAAAAAATTTTTTCTACGGCAAAAATTGAGTGAATCGTAAATGAGTATTATCGAAAAACATTGATTTTTTCGATATAAAACTAACACTTTCGATAGTGAATAAATCGAAAACTACTAATTTTATCAAAAAAATGTATAAAACATTTTTTGCTTAGAATGAATGTTTTTATCAACTTTTGCGGTCAAAATATAATAAAAGTTTCCACCCCCGAGATGGGGTGGCAACCACCCCCATGGTAAAAGCGCCTTTTGGCATCATATAGATTTTGATTCCTGGACTATCCACTACTTATTGTCAAATTTTCAAGCAAATCGATCCATTCTGCAAAACTTGTGAGGTGAAAAGCTTCGGTTCATGGATAGTCCAGGCATCTGTTTTAAGATGGACGTTGAGAGGTGACTCATATTTTTTGCAGATATTGCTTGGAATTAACTCATATAATAATAAGTGAGTTATCCTCCCACTCAAAAAGGTCCGGAACTTTGTTTAAATAATCAAAATGTCAAAAAATGAAGGAAAAATTCG
The DNA here is from genome assembly GCF_917563875.1 of Diabrotica virgifera virgifera. NCBI lineage: Eukaryota > Metazoa > Arthropoda > Insecta > Coleoptera > Chrysomelidae > Diabrotica > Diabrotica virgifera. The sequence goes on from NC_065450.1 coordinate 22,047,371, forward strand.
ATTTTTTTCTTCGTTTTTTGATTATAACTTTCAAAGTATTCACTTCCGAGAAAAGTTGCACTGACATAAAAGATGCGTAACTAAATTTCCTGCAATATAGGAGTTGTCAAAATTTTTAAAAATTGTCACCTTTGTTGCATAATAGCAATAATTGCGAAAAAATCGTAAAAAAATGCGAAAAGTTCAAAATATTTCCTAAAAAATATATTTACACTCTTTTCAATGGCGGTATTACCTTTTTGAAAAATTTATATATACAGGGTGAAAGAATTGAAAAAGAAACAACATATTTTTACATAAAAAAAACAGTAAAAACACAAATTCTGGTAAACCGATTCTTTCGGTTCAAGACCCCGATATTATCCATCAAAAAAAGAAGATATATACCAAAGGGCCTAGCCGGGTAAGATGGTGAAAAGTGCCCCCAACTCAATTTAAATTCCATATAGGTCACTTTTTAGCACATATAGAGGAACTCACTTTCTGAAATTTTTAGCCCCCTAGGTGGTCACGTGACCCCCTAGTTAACAATTGTTTTTCTTCTAAAAATGAATTTTCGTTAGAACAAGTAATTTTGGCTCTATCATATAAGGATTTAATGATTCCCTTTTTAACGTTGATGTTATGATTTGATTTGTAATTGAGATATCTGTTGGTGTGTGTTAGGCTTTTTATGTTTTTATTTTTTATCTCAGCCGTGTCAAGAGCTAGCCAAATACTTTATTTAAAAAAGTAGTAAGTTTCAAAAAGGTCTATATGAAAAAAATTTTTTTTTATTTTTTGGCGGGAAATTCGAATTTTTAGAACAATTTTAAACTTTTAAATAACTCTGAAAAAAAATAAGACACTCGTTTTTATGAAAATCAATTATAATATGTATTTTTGCACAATATTTCACCCTGAATTTTTTCAGATTTTTAAAATTTGTGAAACGTACCTTTAAAAATAAAAAACCGCATTTTTGGGTGTTTTTTTTTTCGTTTTTTGATACAATTTTATACATATTTTTCAAAAAAGGTAACACCGTCACTAGAATAGGTAAAAAAATGAAAAATAATTGGGGTTTGCTTAATAAAATTTTTTTGTAACGCCATCCATTTTCAAGATACAGGGCGTTGAAGAAAACAAAATTTTACACATTTTTTACGATTTTGCCGAAACTACTGGCAACATTGCAATAAAATTTGGCAGGTTTTAAGAGGTAGTTATTGTGCATTTTGTGACATGCAATTAAGAATTTTATATTCATCATTGTCGCGCATACGGGTAATGGTCTGAACTTTTTAAAGAAAAAAAGATGGTACGCCACTGACATATTTCAAATTAACAATCAATTTTGAATTCCTCGTTCCATTTGTGACAAAAAATCTATCTTCCCATTTTTTCATACGACGCGCCGTTTTGTTGCAAAAAATAAAATATCTTAACGCTTCCAAAGTATTCGAATTAATTTTTATAATGGATGTACGAGTTTATGTAGATGTAGAAACTACTAGAAGTTCGAATGCTTTGTAAGGATTAAGATCTTTTATTTTTTGAATAAAAATGGTGCGTCGTATGAAAAAATAAGAAGATAGATTTTTTGTCACAAATTGAACGAGGAATTCAAAAACGGTTGTTAATTTAAAATATGTCAGTGGCGTACTATCTTTATTCGTTAAAAAGTTCAGACCATTACCCCTATGCGCGCCAATGATGAATATCAAATCCTTAATTGTATGTCAAAACATGCACAATAACTACCTCTTAAAACCCGCCAAGTTTTATTACAATGTTGCCAGTAGTTTCAGCAAAATCGTAAAAAATGTGTAAAATTTTGTTTTCTTCAACGCCCTGTATCTTAAAAATGGATGGCGTTACAAAAAAATTTTATAAAGCAAACCCCAATTATTTTTCACTTTTTTACCTATTCTAGTGACGGTGTTACCTTTTTGGAAAAATATGTATAAAATTGTATCAAAAAACGAAAAAAAAAAACCGAAAAAGTGCGGTTTTTTATTTTTAAAGGTACGTTTCACCAATTTTAAAAATCTGAAAAAATTCAGGGTGAAAGATTGTGCAAAAATACACGTTATAATTTATTTTCGTAAAAACGAGTGTCTTAGTTTTTTTTCAGAGTTATTTAAAAGTTTAAAATTGTTCTAAAAATTCGAATTTCCCGCCAAAAAAAAAAAAAAATTTCATATAGATCTTTTTGAAACTTACAACTTTTTTAAATAAAGTTTTTGGCTAGCTCTTGATGCGACTGAGATAAAAAATAAAAACATAAAAAGCCTAATTAGGCTCTAGAGGGGTCACGTGACCACCTAGGGGGCTAAAAATTTCAGAAAGTGAGTTCCTCTATATGTGCTAAAGAGTGGCCTATATGGAATTTAAATCGAGTTGGGGGCACTTTTCACCATCTTACCCGGCTAGGCCCTTTGGTTGAAATCTGACGTCTCGTTCAAAATTTATCGTGCTATTAGTCACATATGTATAGTCGCCATTTTGAATGCCCTCCATTTTTGTAAAAGGAACAAAAACTGAGATGGCCTCGTATCTAAATTTGAACCTTTATATGTGTAGTATATGTGGTCCAAATTATATGCTTCTACCATTAAATGCACAATAATGCTTATAGGTCTGGATCCCGCGTATGAAAAAAAGTTGATTAATAGCAAGCTGAAAATTTGTTAATAGCTTAAGGGTGTCTAGTCGGATAAACTTTGATATATGGGAACACTGGAACAGGGGCAGTTTTAATTGTGGAACAGGTTAAAAATTTGGAACAGTCACACCACGAAAACTCTCATGCAAAAATCAGACTGCTATTTATCACCTGTCATAATTCCTGTCATTTGACATATTCTACATGTTCCACTCATTAAAACGCCCATTTGGTGATAAATAGCAGCCTGATTTTTGCATGAGAGTTTAATCTCTGTTCGAAGAGTTTAAGTCTGTTCTGTGGGACAAAATACATGTGCCGTTTTCGTGGTCTGATCGTTCCAAATTTTTAACCTGTTCCACAATTAAAACTTCCCCTGTTCCAGTGTTCCCATATATCAAAATTTGTCCGACTAGACACCCTTACACTATTAACAAATTTTCAGCTTGCTATTAATCAACTTTTTTTTCATACGCGGGATCCAGACCTATTATAATATTTGCACGAATCTGCGGCATATAGGTACATGTGAAGATACGTTTTGCATTTATTAAATGGTAATTAACATAACTAAAAAGTTAAAAATATTTCCTAAACAATATTTTTACGTTCTTTTCAATGGCGGTATTATATTTTTGAAAAATTAATACATACAGGGTGAAAGAATTGAAAAAAAAACAGCATATTTTTACATAAAAACCAGGAAAAACACAACTTCTGGTAAACCGATTCTTCCGGTTCAAGACCTCGATCTTATCCATCAAAAAAAGAAGATATATACCAAATTTGGTTGAAATCTGAAGTCTCGTTCAAAAGTTATCGTGCTATTAGTCACATATGTATAGTCGCCATTTTGAATCCCCGCCATTTTTGTAAAAGGCAAAATACGAGATGGCCTTATATCTAAATTTGAACCTTTATATGTGCAGTATATGTGGTCCAAATTATATACTTCTATCATTAAATGCACAATTGTTTCACATATCGGCTGCACTATACGGGATATCGCAGATTTGAAACATTTCTTTAAAAGTTTTTTATCAGAATTTATTGTTTCTGGTCATCATGCATATTTTGATTGTTTGATATAATGCAGTATCTATTTTTACATTTTTTCAATAACTTCTAAAACGAGGAAACAATTTTTATTATAAAATTATTTAAATGGCCAACAGATGAAGAAGAAATGGTTAAATTATGTAAAATACCTACACCACCAAATTATATGTAAATGATTAATGATTTTCCTATGAATTTTAAATAAGGGAGCACCAAATGTCATGGTCACTTTCGGCTTCAAGAAATAATAATTGTTAATATATAAAATTGTAATTGACTCTTGCTTTGCATCTAAATTGATTTTATCGCATGTAACAGTAAGTACTTATACTCTGGGCTAATTAGCAACATACAAGGAAACGTTATTTACTAGCAATTTTATTGCTGGAATCGAATCTTATGATTGTTTATATTAATAATATAGGTATGCAAAGTCCGCAGATAGTGTGCTACTTTTTTATAAACAAAATGGCGCCCGAAAATCGTTTTTTTTTTCAATTTTTGCTCTATAACTCCAAAAATTTTAACTTTACACCAAAAACACCCAATTAAAAATTCGCCGTAATTAAATTCTGCATAGAGATCTTTAATTTTCAACTAAAATTTTAGATAATTAATTGTTTATCAATAATAAAATAACTTAACTATTTTCAATGGGAAATAAGCCACAATTTTACCAAAAAAAAAGATTTTATTAACGTTTCGACGCCCAAGTCGGGTGTCGTTGTCAAAATACAAAATAATACTAAATTAAACAAAAATGTTGCTGCTAAGTAAAAAATTCTTCTAATAATTTATTTAATCTGACTCATTTATATCGGCAATTCAGACATGTATTATACATTTTAAAGTAGAAGACTTTAAAATGATATTGCCAATATCGATGAGTTGCGTTCCTAGGACGACTTTACTAAAAGATAGTTCATTTGATTACATGAAATCAACCCAACTCAAGAATATCCGCCACAAAAAATCATAGGATGTGATCTGTCTTTAAAAAGACAACCAAATGCAACGGTGCAGTAAAATTCTCGCGTTAGAAACTCCATAGTAAATCACGAGGGAAAACCAGGAAAACCCTCGTGATACTATCCCGACATCGTAAGTATTTGGGTTACATTTAGTTTACTCTCAAATCTAATATATAATAATAAATCATGTAATCAAATGAACTATCTTTTAGTAAAGTCGTCCCAGGAACGCAACTCATCAATATTGGCAATATCATTTTAAAGTATTCTACTTTAAAATGTATAATACATGTCTGAATTGCCAATATAAATGAGTCAGATTAAATAAATTATTAGAAGAATTTTTTACTTAGCAACAACATTTTTGTTTAATTTAGTATTACATATTTTGTATTTTGACAACGACACCCGACTTGGGCGTCGAAACGTTAATAAAATCATTTTTTTTTTAATTGTGGCTTATTTCTCGTTGAAAATAGTTGATTATAAAAATGCCACAAGGAAATAGCTTCAGAACAACAATAAAATAACTTGGTAATATAAAAGCCCTTTTCGTATAGATAATAATTCTAGAAGCCGATGGAAATTGAATGAACAGTTTAGCAACAATTGAATTGTTAATTAAAAATTTACGGTCGCTACAATAACCACAATAATTATGATACAAAAGAATAACTATGATTTTTGTATAAAAATACACTGTACCTCTCTAATGTACTTTACAGAATTGAAATTGGACTATTTAAGCGGCCTCGGGAATATTTTAAAATTATAAACAATTTTTTGGCTTATAAACAATTAGAGTATCTCGGGAAATATTCAATTAAATTAAATAATGAAAACGGTATTGAAAAAAAAGCGGCAGGACGCTTCTTTTAAAAGAAAAAACGTTTAATTGTGATGAGTTGTTCCTGAGATACAACCGATCAAAGTTGACCGGCATTTACGGCAAAGATATAAAGAATAGGATCATAATTTTCGAACCATCACCTTTTAAATTTTGTCCTCTTTCTCCACACCAATTTTCATATCTTTAAAATACTCATAACATTTATTATTATAATAAAAACTATCGATATTACGAGTGAAAATTGACAAAAATAGCAAAATTTCAATCAAAAATTAGGTTGGAGAAAATGTAATCTCAAAGTTCAAAATTTTTATACGTTAAAAAAATGCATTTTCTCGGATTCCCATGGAGCAATTTCCTTCATTCTTTTTTTTTGTTCCCAAGTAACTCGAATAGAGCCATCTAACTAACGGATTATTAAATGTCAAACTTGCTTTTGTTTTGTTATAATAGATTAATTTATTTATAAGAAAAGAAAACTACATATTTGTTTCAGTTGTAGACTTTTTTTGGTAAACTTACTACAAGTGTACCTTTTACCGTTAAAAACACAAATATTCTCATTTGAAAGCTGTATAATTATTTAAACAAATTAAAAATTTTTGTTATAATCAATAAATTAATTTATTATAACAAAACAAAAGCAAGTTTGACATTTAATAATGCGTTAGTTATATGGTAGATTTTTAACTTTGAGATTATATTTTCTCAAACATAATTTTTGATTGAAATTTTGCTATTTTTGGCAATTTTCACTAGTAATATCAATAGTTTTTATTATAATAATAATATGTTATGAGTATTTTAAAGATATGAAAATTGGTGCGGAGTAAGAGGACAAAAATAAAAAGGTGATGGTTCGAAAATTATGATCCAATTGTTTATATCTTTGCCGTAAATGCCGGTCAACTTTGAGCGGTTGTATCTCAGGAACCACTCATCACAATTAAACGTTTTTTTTTAAGAAGCGTCTGCCGCTTTTTTTTCAATGCCGTTTTCATGATTTAATTTAATATTTCCCGAGATATTCTATTTGTTTATAAGCCAAATAATTGTTTACAATTTTAAAATATTCCTGCGGCCGCTTAAATAGTTCAATTTCAATTCTGTGAAGTACATTAGATAGGTACAGTGTCTTTTTATACAAAAATCATAGTTATTCTTATGTATCATAATTATTGTGGGTATTATAGCGACCGTAAATTTTTAATTAACAATTCAATTGTTGCTAAACTGCTCATTCAGTTTCCACCGGCTTCTGGAATTATAATCTATACGAAAAGAGCTTTTATATTGCCAAGTTATTTAATTATTGATAAACAATTACTTATCTAAAATTTTAGTTGAAAATTAAAGATTTTGTTGAAAAACCCCGCATTTTCCGGGGAAAATTTTCGTCGAAATAAATCGGGAAAAAGACGTCCCTATGCAGAATTTAGTTACGGTGAATTTTTATTTGGGTGTTTGTGGTGTAAAGTGAAAATCTTTGGAGTTATAGATCAAAAATTGAAAAAAAAACACGATTTTCGGGCGCCATTTTGTTTATAAAAAAAAGTAGCACACTCTGCGGACTTTGCATACCTATATTATTAATAATATTTACAATCATAAGATTCGATTCCATCAATAAAATTGCTCTTGTCACTTTTTTATATACGTAGTAGAAAGTACTGAATGAGATAATTAATATCTGGTTTTTTGTTTTCAGAGTGGTGCCAAAATAAATATTTCCGATGGATCGTGTCCGGAAAGAATTGTTACAGTCATAGGATCAACAAATGCAATTTTTAAAGCTTTTACATTAATATGTAAAAAATTCGAGGAGGTAAGATTATATTACATTTAATTAAGTATTAATTATTTTATTAGTGTTAAAAATAGTATATTATTTAACGAGCATGCAATGATGGGTATGGTTCTGTGCCTTCCTTTTTTTTGTCTTCCATTGTAATATTTTCTTTGTTGTTTTTGCATCGTCTTGTCTCTGTACATGTGTCAGCCATGACAGTCTTTGACTTTTCACAAATCTTACAATAAAAAAAAAGTGGGAAGTGAGAGTTAGAAGTGAGACTTGCCGTCTCACTTCCAACATGTGAACAAGTCATACCTAGATCTCAGATGTTACCTAGGGCAAATTAGATAATATTTTAAACATCCAGGCTTAATGTAGCATTGTATACCTATGTTTCCTTGACGGACTACTTTTATTGGGCTTTGACCCACATATTTTTGCGTAATACTATCTTGGTAGTTAAGCATGTACATTGCACGTAAGCACTGATGATGACTGGTAAACCAGTCGAAAACTAGTTATATGAATTGATGTGGCCCTTTTGAGGGTTTTTTAAATATACCTTTTATACAGGATTTATTGTTTTTTGTATCACATGGTATACAGCCAACTACAGGAAAACTTTTTCCTTGTGGATTTTTAAATCTTACAATATCATAACCTTCACTCAATTCATTAACCTCGTCGTTTCTCCTATTTCTCCATATGGCGTCTTCCTCTTGCACCGGGCCATATACTTTTCTCAGTATTTTTCTCTCAAATGTCCTGAGTTGGGCTTCATCTTTTTTCGTCATTACCCAGGTTTCACAACCATAGGTTACTACGGGTCTATTCAATGTTCTGTAGATAGTCATTTTGGTTCGTTTGTCTAATAATTTCGATGTCATCTATCTTTTATTAGCATAGTATGTACGATTCCCGCTGGAAATAGGTGCATTAATTTATTACGGAATTCTTCTGATTGATTTCTGTGCCCAGATATGTGAAGGCATTCACACGTTCAATAGTATAGTTGTCTATTGCGATATTTTGATTGTCAGGTGTTCTTTTGACGGTCATGTACTTCGTTTTAGTCGTGGCCTGTTCCTACTAATGGTAGCTACATCGTCTGCATATGCAGTAATTTGTACTGTTTTGGTGTTTATATGGCCGGTTACTTTGGTTTTTCTGATGACTGCCCCAATAACAAGGTTGAATAAAATGGTTGATAGAGCGTCTCCCTGTCTCACTCCCATGTTGATGTCAAACACGGGAGTCAGTTCTCCATCTGCTCTGACTGCGGCTTTTGAACCCTGCAACGTCATTTTTATGAGGCTGATATATTTCTTAAGGCACATATCCATTACGTTGGTGCTCGGTGCTCCGTATAGTGGATACGTTGGTGTTCCCGGAGCGACGCTCACCCTCGGCGATCCAATCGGTGTCGGTTTATATGTAGAGGAGCGCATGCCGTATCGATTGGAGCAGTTACACGGAGCACCAACGTAATGGATACCTACGTGCCTTTAGGTATACCTCGATTACGAAAGTCTTCCAGCATTTTGTCTCCGTTCACACTATCAAAAGCTTGTTTAAAGTCTATATATATACGGTATGCGGCAAAATAAACAGCACTGAAATTCGTATGCCTCAAATTTGTATGTGTCATAAGCCGAAACGTACTGAGTGGTTTCCGAACGTCGTTATAACGTATGTGAATATCGTGATAATGTTAGGTGCTTCAGAATGGTTCTCAGTTTTGCAGAAAAAAATTATGGTGAAGTACTATTTTCGATCATACGGAAAAGATCATGAAAACGGTCTAAGCTCAAAATCAACAATGGTTTCAGCAGGACGGGAAAACCTGTCACTGCCAGGGAGTCTCTTCGAATACTGCTCGATCATTTTGGGAGTTACCACTTACCAGAACTAACGCCACCAAATGCGTACATATGGGGAATGCTAAAGGAGTCAGACAGATCCACCGTCTGCCATTTCGGAATTGCGGACTAGAATTAAAGATGTTTTCGTGTCAGAGGCAGTGGCGGATCTAGAAATTAGCCCTGGAAGGAAAAATTTGGGGGGAACTTCCAATGAAAAACCAACCAAAAGACATAAAAAAAGAGAAACTCAGATTACATAAAAGACATAAATAATGATCAAAAATGAATAACTATTTTCAATTTCGTTGCAAAACGAAAATACAGCCGCATCATATTCTAGTCCAATCAGAGAGTGCAGCAAGCACCTCTACCGGTTTCGAAACTTATTAGTTTCTCATCAGGAAGCACATATGCTGCTCTCTCTGAACCAACTAAAACAAACCCCGGCGTGCAATCACGGATTGCAACGAGCAAAATGACATAGATGCCCTAGCGGCAACTGCTAGCAAAAGACTAAGTTTTCAATCGAATGGCATATAAAACAACATAATGTTACTCTACATCTCACCAGACTGAAAACAATGGGAACTTTCTCTGGTTACACCTCCGTGGCTTCTACAATTTGCAAGCCATAACGGATGCTGAGACTAAGGAAGATGAGGGAATTTTACAATTTATAATTCACGTCCCATCTGCTCAGCGCGGTAAAGTTCCAACGAGAATGGTTCCCTCTCGAGATGGTCCCTTCCCGAGAATGGCTGCACTCTCTGATTGGACTAGAATATGATGTGGCTGTATTTTCGTTTTGCAACGAAATTGAAAATGGCTATTCATTTTTGATTTACATGTTTACTGTGATTGGAGAACGAAGGGAATCATTTTCGTTGGAACTTTACCGAGCTGAGCAGATGGGACGTGATTTATAAATTGTAAAAGTCCATCTTCCTTAGTCTCAGCATCCGTTATGGCTTGCAAATTGTAGAAGCCTCGGAGGTGTAACCAGAGAAGGCTCCCATTGTTTTCAGTCTGGTGGGACGTAGAGTAACATTATGTTGTTTTATATGACATTAGATTGAAAACTTAGTCTTTGCTAGCAGTTGCCGCTAGGCCATCTATGCCATTTCGTTCGTTGCAATCCGTGACTGCACGCCGGGGTTTGTTTAGGTTGGTTCAGAGGGAGCAGCATATGTGCCTCCTGATGAGAGACTAATAAGTTTCGAAACCGGTAGAGGTGCTTGCTGCACTCTCTGATTGGACTAGAATATGATGCGGCTGTATTTTCGTTTTGCAACAAAATTGAAAATGGTTATTCATTTTTGATTTATATGTTTACTCTGATTGGAGTACGAAGGTAACCATTCTCGACTTTACCGCGCTGAGCAGATGGGACGTGAATTATAAATTGTAAAATTCCCTCATCTTCCTTAGTCTCAGCATCCGTTATGGCTTGCAAATTGTAGAAGCCTCGGAGGTGTAACCAGAGAAGGTTCCCATTGTTTTCATTCTGGTGGGATGTAGAGTAACATGTTGTTTTATATGCCATTAGATTGAAAAAACAGAGTCTTTTACATAAATAATAACTTATAGGCATTAAGCTCCCTTAATTTTCCTAACTAGCGTGTTTATTGGGTTGAATTTGTCTTTCTGTAGTTTCGGTTTCATGTCAGCTAATATATTTTTATGTTTAAACCATTTTTTTTTCTGTAATTTTGGATCTTGTTGGGGAGGAATTTTCCTCATTTTCCCTCCCCGTAGATCCGCCACTGGCCAGAGGGCATCTTTAACATCTGTTTTATCGGGAACGTGCGTCGTCGAGATTATGTTTGCAAGGCTATATCATGTATCTTCTTCAAGTGCCATCTCCGCGACGGAGGTCGGCAATCATCATAGCAATTCAGACTTTAGAGACGGCTGCTCTGAAAAATTAATTTGATGTACAACAGTACCATTCTCTCAGGTTGCGCAGCCACGATATTATTCGTCTCCCTATGCTTCTTTTTCCCTGCAGAATGAGTCGGAGCAAGTTGTATCTCTCTCCACGTGTAATATGTCCGAGGTATTCCAATTTTCTGGTTTTCATTGTATTTAAGACTTTCATTTCTTTGTACATCTTTTTTAGAACCTCTTTGTTTGTGACGTGTTCTGTCCATGATAGTTTCAGAATTCTTCTATACACCCACAACTCAAATGATTTTTCATTGATGCCGCATTCAAGGTCCAAGCTTCCATTCCGTAAAACAAAGTCAAGAAAACGTGGCACCTAGCCAACCTTACTCTTATCTCTAACTTCAGATCTCTTGTGCAGAGCACTTTTCGCATATCATGAATACTATACTAGATATATAAATAATCATAAACATTTCAATATTCATTTAAGTACTGTTTATTTTGCTACATAATATATTATATAGTTATGTTGTATTCATAAGCTTTTTCTTGAATCGTAAATATATTGGCAATGTAAATAATAAACTTATCCCCATTAACTCACCTCCTACTGATCAAATAAAATATCGATATTTATCAATTCTTTTCAGTTTCAGGAGATCAATAGTGGTAGCAGCTCGGTACCACGTCCTCCAATCACACTACGCCTAGTAGTTCCAGCCAGCCAATGCGGCTCTTTAATTGGAAAAGCAGGGTCCAAAATAAAAGAAATAAGAGAAGTAACTGGAGCGTCGATACAAGTAGCCTCTGAGATGTTACCCAACTCTACCGAGAGAGCTGTCACTATTTCTGGTACCGGAGAAGCAATTACGCAATGCATTTATCATATATGTAATGTTATGCTCGAGGTGAGTTAAATTAATAGTCTAATAAACGATGGTTTCAAAATTGGTAGTTTAAATAACGATTTGTGCTCTTTTACAAGTGTTAATCTATCTATGCCGATCTATGTTTCCTATAAGGTGAAGACATTTCATCTGATTATCTACAGCGTGTATAAGTTTTAATTTTAATTTACATAAAAAGGTAATTAAATTTATGTAAAAGGAGTTTACATCGACTATCAAGACAACAACTTTTCACACCATATTAAACATGGATGGCAAACTGCTAGAATCAACGGAAGATAAACTGAAAGAATGGGAAAACTTTATCAAAATTCTTTTTAATGGCATACGAGAAGAACCGAGAAGATTGTAAAATAACAACTAAGGGCCAGCAATTCTGAAATCTGAAATTATAAATGCAATTAATCAACTCAAAACAAAAAAAGCCCAGGCCCAGATGGAATATACCCAGAGACGTTAAAATTAATCAACGAAGAAAATATCAAAATATTTGTCCTTTTATTTATTCGTATTTACGATAAAGGAAAAATACCCCAAGACTGGCTAGAGTCAACATTCATCTTACTACCAAAAAAAACCAAACACACAAAATTACAACGAGTTTCGTCTGATAAGCCTTACGAGTCTTGCAGTAAAAGTCCTATTAAAAGTCGTACATAATCGAAGCTATAGACAATGCGAAACAATCATCGGAGACGATCAGTTTGGATTCAGAGCCGTCGTGGGAACGAAAGAATCCCTGTTAAATTTACTAGTTTTCGACAAAAAATGCTACGACCAACAGGAAGATATATTTATATGCTTTATGGACTTCGAAAAGGCATTTGATAGAGTAGACACGATCTACTATTAGAACATTTGCAAGAAGTCGGTTTAGATGGTTTAAGACATCAAATTACTAAAAAACTTGTACTGGAACCAAAACGCTGGAGTTAGAATCGAAAGTTCCACATCCGCAGAAGTAGAAATTAGGATGGGAGTTAGAATAGGATGTGTTCTGTTAACCCTAATGTTTAATGTTTACTCCCGAGTTTCTATTTGTAGAGGCACTGGAAGATTCCAAGGATGAAGTCAAGGTGAACGGCGTAAATATCAACAGTATGAGATACGCCGATGATACAGTGTTGATTGCGGATTCCGACGGGTCTAAAATGACTCATCGACAAGACCAACTCGACCTGTGAGCAATTTGGTATGAAAAAATAACCATTAAAAAAACCAAAGTGATGTCAATCCGAAAAAACCAAAACGTACCTCAACCCTACACAATAAATGGGCACATTTTAGAACAGGTCAATAGATTTAAGGACCTGGGATGTTGGATCGATAGCAGCCTAATCCTGATCTAGAAATAAGATCGAGAATACAACAGACCAGAAAATCTTTCGAAAAATAAAAAAACTGCTCTTTGAAACTCGATTACGTTTATCGAGATGCTACTTCTGGTGAACTCTGCGCTATGCAGTTGAGACATGGACCCTTAAAACATCAACCGTAAATAAATTGAAGGGCTTTGAAATGTGGATCTACCGGAGAATCCTTAAAATTTCATGGAAATCAATACCTCAAACGAAGAACTGCTGCATAGAATAGAATAGGAAAGAGAACTTTTCAACGCAGTGAAAGTTAGAAAAACATCATACCTAGGCCACATACTGAGAAATAGTAAGTACCAATATGCTCAACCTATAGTGAAAGGAAAGATCGAGGGAAAAAGAGGACTAGGAAGGAAAAGACTATCGTGGCTAATAAACATCCGACAATAGACAGGTACAGCTGATAAGAACAACTGAAGATAGAGAAGAGTCTGCAATAATTGTAGTAGCCAACCTCCACTGAGGAGTGTGCACTTTATGAAGAAGAAGTGTATATGTCGACGATTAGATTGTGTGCGGGTATAAACAGATATTATTGTAATTTGATAGTTGTGCCACTGAAAATGGAATTGATTATTTTAAATACCCGGATGCTGACGAGCTGTTATTTTGTAGCACCTTTGCCGTCCACTGCTGGTGACAGTTGTAGCTACTGAACTGTGTTTTTTTAGCTTCGAAGTCATAAACTTTGAATACAATGCAACATACAATACCAATAACCTGCGTCGTAAAAACTGTGCTATCAATAATTTTCAAACGGACAATAAGCACTTCTACCGTGAGAAGAAGGTTGAGGGAATTTGGTCTAAGGGCTCGCTGTCCAGCAACAGGACCTTTGTTAACAGCAGCACATCGACAACGCCAACTTCAGTTTGCTAGAGACCACGAGCATTGGACGATAGAAGATTGAAAAATGTTTTGTTTAGTGATGAGTCCAGGATGGTTCTTTATAGCTCAGATGTTCGCATTAAAACATACAGAAGACGTGGGGAACGATATGCTGCTTGTGTTCAACAAGCACGTGTTGCTTTTGGAGGAGGTTGGGTAATGTTTGGGAAGGCATTTCATTCGAAGGCCTGCTGATCTTGTGTTTATTGATAGAAGAGCGTTGAATGCTAACCGATGCATTACAGAAATTCTAGACAAGCCTCCAATGCCTTTTGCTGGGTTTGTAGAAGACAAACGAAGACTTTATTTTCAGGCAAGACAATGTGCGGCCACACGTAGCCAAGATGGTAACTCAATACCTGGAAACCGTCGATGTGTCGAAAATGAATTGGCCGACTCAAAGCCCAGACTTGACTTTGATTGAGCATGTTTGGGACCAACTCAAACGAAGAGTAAGAAACAGAATACCTTCTCCAATAAATCGTGAGCAGCTTTGGTTGGCGCTGATGGAAGAATGGAAAGCTTTTCCTCAAGACAACACCAGAATTTGACCAAGTCAGTGCCAAGTCGAATGGGGAGTGTAATTCAAAATATAGGTGGTAACACAGAATAATAAAAATCACGACTTTATTGTAATTTTTATAAAGAAAACGGAAGAAATGTACAATGTTATTTTTTTAATATTCCAATAAAATCATATTTTTTTTGATTTTTTATTTAAGAAATAATTGCATACTGGTTCAGTATATATTCTTAAACATTACACAAACATCTAAAGACAGTCAATTTCTTGTAAGATTCGTAAAAGTTAAAGCAGTGCTAAACATTTTAGGTTGTTTAAATGACGCGCAGTGTATTTATTTTGTAAGGAATTGTAACAGTTATTTGCTTCTGTGCTAATTTTTGAACCATCGTGTATTAAACTATTAGATTTAGATAGGGTTCTGAAACCCATATAAAATTAATTTTTAAACTACTATTTGATAGTCACAACACAAACCCTTATAGATGTAAATACTAATATACCTACCTACTTTTATTAATCCTTCAAAACCAAAAAGCTGGTAATAGATTGAACGCTTTACAGAACATGCTATGATAGAAGATGTATAAAATGATTTATAAAAACTGTACAACTTGTTTTCTTTAAATTTGATAACTATAGGCGGATAAGTTTATTAAGCCCGCTTAAGAACAGTTAAGTTTTTGTAGGGATAATTCAACAAGGAACATATAAAAAACTGATTACACCAAACAGCATTTGAAGTACTGGGATACTACATAAAAACCAAGGTAAACAAACCATACTGTTGGGATAACGAAGTTGAGGAAAAAATATAATGTAAAATACATTTTCCCAATTTCAAGACAAAATAAAATATAAAGAAAAACAAGCAGATGTACAAAGAAAGATTTCTAAGAAGAAGAACGAGTCTTAGGAAGGAAACTGTCAACGAATACATACTTATCTAATTAGGAGGAACCAGAAGCACAGAAAGCTGGAAATTGATAAAAAAAATTAAGAAAAGAATAAATACATAATACAGATCATAAAACCTGAAGACTCGGAAGAGTATTTCAAAGAACTTTTGGTAGAGAATAGAGTCGAATTTCAACAACATGGAAACCAAAACGAAGATAGAAGGGCAATAGTAGGCTCGCCAATAAGATTAAAAACAGAAGAAATTAAAAATGTATCTAAACAGCTGAAGAGGAACAAAGCACCTGGACCAGGGGATATACCGGGAGAATTGCTTAAGAACGGAAGGAACTATATTCGTTATTTTAGTACTATACACAAAAAGGGTGATAAAAAAACAATTGTGAACATTACCTAGCAATAGCTGTAAGCGGATCTATCAGTAGAATATATGGAAAGGTTTTGAAAAATCGAATCGAGAAAGAATATTTAGATTCTGAAGCAGAAGAACAAGCAGGATTTCGTACGGGTCGATCCACTATTGACCACATTTTCTCCTTAACTCAGAAGAAGAAAAAGATGGCACAGAACCAAGAAACACATGTTTGTTGTTTATCAACCTACGGAAAACCTACGATAGCGTTCCACGGAAGAAGCTGTGGCAATCAATGTAAAGCACGAAAGTTAGTATAGAATTAATAAAAGCCGTCAAAGTACTCTACAATCAACCCATAACAAAAATAAAAACAGGGACTAAAGCTAGGATGTGGCCTGACCCCCACTTTATTTAAAATATAAACTAAAGATGGAAAGAAAAATATAGAACAATGGGAATACCACTCAGCTTCTAAATACAAGTTTCTTAATATGTACTAAGCTTCAGCTAAAGTTTCTATTAAGTGTGGTGTCAGACAGGGTGTGTTATGTCGCCGACATTATTCAATGTCTACCCCGAACCAATTTTTTAAAAAGCGTTAAATAAGCGTCACGAACGTGTTAAAATGGGTGGTGAAATTATTAATAGCATCAGATACGCAGATGACACTGCCATAATGGCAGATAGTCTAGTAGAGCTTCAAACCCTGTTGAACGCTGTAAACAACGAATGTACTGCAAAGGGCTTAACAATCAACGCAAAGAAAACAAAATGGATGGTGGTCGGAAAAATTAATATCGAAGACTCAGTACTTGCTAAAATTATATAATAAAATCCTGGATAGGGTGGACCGCTGTAGATATTTGTATTGCTCGATTGACTGCAGGGTTGAAAGTGATGAGGAAATTTCGACCAGAATAGAACTTGTACGAAAAGCTTTATTAATAGTCCATTCTTTCACGGTTTTTGCTCTAAATTTTAAAGAACCGCTTGGATTGACATGAAATTTGGCATACGGATAGAAAAAAAGTGATATGGTGCCGATGTGTGCTTTTGCCCTGGGGGTGACTTTCACCCCCTCTTGGGGGTGAAAAAATATAAGTCTAAAATAAGTCCGGAAATGGATAAACTGACTAATTTTAAGTAACTTTTGCTCTATAGAGCTTTTTCGCCAAATCAACACTTTTCGAGTTATTTGCGAGTGAATATGTTCTTTTTCAACAAAATAACTACATTTTTAGACGGTTTTTCGCAAATAAGTCAAAAAGTAAGTATTTTGTCGAAAAAAACGTTTTTAGCAAAAATATAGCCTGTAAAAAAGTAAAAAAAATGATGTACGCGTTAGGTCTCTGGACCTCGTAAAAGCAGAGTTATAGCCAATGAAAAATAGATTCATATTCACCAAATTTCAAATAGAATAATTGAAGTGAAATATCCAAAAAATTAAGCACTTTTAGGGGAAAACCCATTATGTATAACTTTTTTAAAGTGTTTAAAAAAAGCTTTGACTTAGTGAAAAAACTCTATAGAACAAAAGTTACTTAAAATTAGTTAGTTTATCAATTTCCGGACTTACTTTGGACGAATAATTTTCGGGGGTGAAAAGCACCCCCGAGGCAAAAGTACATATCAGCACAATATCACTTTTTTTCTTTGACTTATTAGCTATGTGTATGCCAAATTTCATGTCAATCCATGCGGTTCTTTAAAATCTAGAGGTTTTGCAATATTTTACCGTTAAAGAACGGACTATGACTTTCGTTCTGTATTGTGTAGTAGAAGTCTGTCGTTAACCCCACGTCTAAGAGAATTGAAGTGCTACGTCTGGTCCGTTTTGTTTTATGGATGTGAAACCTGGATAACAAAAATAGCAAAATCTTAACAAAATAAGAATCCCGTGGACCACACACATATCTAACGAACGTCTGCTAGAGACCATGCATAAAGAGCGAGAATTGATTTACATCATAAAAATGAGAAAGGTTCAATACTTCGGTCATATAATGAGAGGACCTAAATATTGCCTACTCCGATAGATCATTCAGGGCAAAATCAAAGGAAAACGCTGGGTTGGAAGAAAACATCTGCCATGGCTACGTAACATTAGTCAATGGACACGTCGAACGGTCGAGAAATTATTTCATATAGCTGCCGACCGAGAAACATTTCAACTTGTTAATAAGACAATAATCAACACTTGCAAACAAGCACGGCATACAAAAAAGCAGGGACACTACCAAAAAAAGTAAAATGAAGTAAATTCATGTGAATCCTAAATTTTATTTGATGTTCTATTTATATTTAACTCATTGTATTTAAATATCTACTATACTACATTCACTCCCAAGACAAGCTCGAGGTCATATTGATCGGTGGGTGTGTGGTATCGTCGCAGCTTGTCATTAGTTACATATTAATTTGGTTAACAGTCTGAAACCGTGATGTCTTGGTTAGCTTGGGAATGAACGTGGTGTAGCTACTGAATGATTATTGTACAAAGAATTCCTCTTATTTTTTTTATGTTTTTGTTTCAGTCCCCTCCCAAAGGAGCAACCATCCCTTACCGCCCCAAACCCCAAGTAGGTGGTCCCGTAATCCTAGCCGGTGGACAGGCCTACACTATCCAAGGCAACTACGCCGTTCCCGCCCATACAGACGTAAGTAGCTCAACAGTAATGCCCCCCTTATTCGCTCCCGCCCATCCTACCCCCCACCCTCTGCCATTTTGCCATCCGCTGACAGCAGCGGCTGCCCCGGCGCAGCTTCTTGCTGCTTTTGAGCCGCTCAAGAACGGACACTTGCAGGCCGCCCTTCCGCCCGCGCATCTCTTGCCAGATGTAAGTTAATCGTATTGGTACTCCCCCTGTCTTCCCCTCCAATATGTTGTACTATCGTAGACTGGAACCTTTGTCCAGTAAAACCACTTGTTTTGCACCTTACCAAACCACTTTTATACTATGGACCTGGAGTGACCACCAGAATAATGTGGTTCCCTTTCAAAACCTGCACGAACCAAGAATGGAGCCACTTTTATTAGTAATGTGTCTGGTTTACATAATAGAAGTAAATATGTAAATACCTTTGAAACAGTTCATAAACCAATTCTGTTAATGAAAAATATTGAGCGTCAAATTTTTATTAAATAATTACGTCTTTTATAAAAATCGTACAAATATAAACATGTTTACGCCAGTGCGATGCCAATTACTCGATAGTTAAATCGGTCGATTGTTAATGTCCAACCCGTTTTGTGTCATATTTGTTTGTCATCTCTCAAAGCGCATTGAACGCTCATTTATTTTGGTTTTTGGTGATCTAACCGTATCTATCGTTATAAACGTCACATGTTTTTTATTTTTATTTAAATAACTATTTCATTCCAATTTCTATCAATATTATTCATTATCATTCTATCATTATCATCTATCAATTTGTTTTACTATTTTTCTTCCAAATAGTTGGCGCTCAATTTTTCTATTCACTAAATATTCTGTTTAATCTTTCACTTATTTTGATTATTTTTCCTATAACTAACTTAACCATAATGTCTATGGTGTATATTCCCCACGTTAGGCGCCAATGTATAACATTCGAACAACGCATCAGAACAAGGCGCCAATGTGTAACAATTAAACTCTAACTAACTGTGGCAGCTAATTGTTTAAGGCATCGTCTACCTCAGTTTCTCAGTTTTACTTATCATCAAGTGAGGTTAACTTATTTTTCAGTTTGCAATTAAGATAAGACGAACTTACTCTGAGTGACTGAGCTAGATGAAGTCAAACAAATGGTTCCCATAATTAGTTGGAGTTTTATTGTTACACATTAACCCCCAACTTTTCGTTGTAGTTATAATTCTACACATTGGCTGCTATTGTTTCGGATAGGCCATTCTAATGTATTTGCAGACCTAAGGAATTTTTACACTGGTATCTTTACTGTTTTGCACAGTATAAGCGTCTATTATAATTCGTTTCTATTCTATTTTATTTTCGCAACAATATCAAAACAACGTTTAGAAAGATTTGTTCTGAAAATTTGTCAGATCACCGAAGACATACATAAATTAAAAAGTTCTTAATATTTTAAAGAAAACATTCTTGTGTTGATTTAGCAAGTATGCGATGCTTTACACACTTATTGATCTCGCTTCATATATCATCAATGCGATATTTTCACTCTATGAGTAGGCTATTTCTTTCTGAAGGTACCACTCTTGTCATATTTCGTTTTGAAATTACCTTCTTCTTATAGTGCTGTATTCTTTCCTGTCATCATGATTATTTGAACTCTGTTCACTGCTGCTCTAAAAAGCTGCTTAGACGAACAAATAAACAAATCTCTGAGATTGCACAGCCATAACATTCGTCTCCTTAAAACGGTACGCTTTCCTAAAATATTTCCTAACATGATATTTTACAGAAGCTGGTATTTTGTTCCTCTCATCACGTGGGAAAGGTATTCTAGTTTTTGTATCTGTATTTCTTTATATACTGCAGAAAACAATGGACTCAAAGGCTCGATGCACATTTGCGTGTTTTCAAATTGTGTGCACGATGCGAACAAGCTGCCTGTTTTCCAGCCAAATTTCCCGTCACATACATTTAAGCGGTTTCTAGGGGTCAATACACGCCAGAAATAAACAGCTCCATATCTACGTCGCTCCACAAAATGCGATAAGGTTATTGGTTGCTCACAATTTGGATTTCGAAAAGGCCTGGGTACTAGGGAAGCACTAGTTGCAACCCAAGTGCTAGCTCAAAACTGCTACGATCAAAGGAAAGATGTAATAATGTGCTTTATAGATTATGGAAAAGCCTTCGATCGAGTACATCATAAACTCGTACATATACTAAAACAACTTGACATAGATCAAAAAGACATTCGCTGCATAGAAGCTCTTTACTGGAATCAAACAACTGTCGTCAAGGTGGATAATGAAACAACGCAAGCTCAAAAAATTCTCAGAGGTGTAAGACAGGGATGCATTCTCTCCCCACTACTGTTCAATCTATATTCAGAAAGTATCTTCCAGGAAACTCTTGAGGAATACGAAAGCGGCATCAAAGTAAATGGTACCTGGGTTAATAATATACGATATGCGGATGATTCGGTCTTAATAGCAGACAATATAGAAGACATCCAAAACCTTCTTAATAAAATTGGAGAACATTGCGAGAACATGGGACTATGGGACTTAGTATCAACATTATGTCAACATCAAAATGCAAGACTAGCATATAACAACCAAGATGTAGAGCGCGTAAGAAAATTTAAGTACCTGGGAACCTGGCTATGTGAGGACTGGATGTTGTAATGGAAATTAAATGTCGGATAGAAAGGGCCAGAAGTGCATTCATGAAATTCAGAAACGTCTTTATGAACTCTGACTTTGACCTGAACCTAAGACTAAGATTCACGAAATGCTATATATGATCGGTGCTCCTATATGGCATGGAAGTGTGGACTTTAAAAATAAATACAATGAATAAGCTAGAGGCATTTAAGACGTGGATTTATCGACGAATCCTTAAAGTTCCCTGGACTGTACGAATATCAATTGAAGAAATCCTGAGAAGAATTGGTACAGAACGACAACTGCTATACACAATTAAACAGAGAAAAACGGCATACCTGGGGCACTTAATTATAAACGAAAGATACCACTTTCTGCAAACCTTAATTGAAGGAAAGATCGAAGGAAGAAGCGGAGTGGGCAGGAAGAAAATGTCATGGCTCCGTAATTTTAAACAATGGACGGGACTAAGAAACATAGGAGACCTAATACATACTGCAAGGATAGAGAAAAATGGTCAAACGTGATCGCGAACATCCATTAGTGGATTGCATAAGAAGAAGAAGAAGAAGTATCTACGTTGAAATCGATCGCGCGGTCAACGTATACTAAATGATTGCCCAGAAGAGTCTGCCACTTGCTGACTTGTTTTCAAGTGGCTTGTCTGTGGCGGTGTCCGTGGCAAAACGACAAAAGGGCATAGAGTCCATTTCTTAATTTGCACTTATGTGACGCGAGATAAACTTATACTGTACTAAAATTAACAAAAAAAAACGTTATGCAGTTTGTACTGTCCTCAAAAACAATCACTTCCGCACACCCTGATTTATATGTAAACCAGTTCTGGGTGTTTTGCTTCCTTAGTTCCGCGGATTTGCACATTTTCTTTATAGTACATATATCTCCACACTTCAAGAGCGAACCACTAGTTGTATTTTTCAAGATAATTTTAACATAATATCCTACATTGTTTCTTCATTTTCGTTGACTTGAGTGTACTCGTATTGAAATCTGACAGCTTAATCACTGTCGACACTCACTTCATCTTTCCTCGTTGAGGTCGCTAAAGGCATGCTTTGGTATATTATTTTAATATAAATTGCGAACCAGTCGGTGCAATTTGAAATTTGATTCAGTTCAGTCATTTTACAAGTCTTCCTGTTGACGGGTAGACCTAGAAACACGTGCCAGATGATGGTCATCATCACCCAGCCCTTTGCATCCAGTTTTTTGACATTTTCTTGAGATCGTCAGTCCAACGAGTAGGGGCCTTCCTCTTCTACTTCTTTTGTCTAATCTCAGCTTCCACTCAAATAATATCTCCGTCCACCTTTAATCACTGATTCGGGCTACGTGTCCGGCCCAGTTCTATTTCAGTGTGGCAATTCGGAAAATTACATCGGTTTTACAACTCCTGTTCTTCGTCTTAAATCTTCATTTCTAACTCGGTCACGAAGCGATATAATCAGCATTGAAATTTCCATTTTCCTCTGAGCTATTTGCAGCGTTTTAGAAGTTGTAGTTCTCAATGTCAAAAGTTTCGGCACTATAGGTTATCACACACATTGATCAAATGTTTTACGTTTTAAAGAAATTGGTATATTGCTTTTAAAGATGCCTTTGAGTTTTTGATAGGCTGCCAGTGCCCATGCTAGGTTTATTCTTCTTCGTAGTTAGCGTGTTTGGTTGTCTCTTGTGATGTTTATTTCTTGTTCTATGTATTTTTCACCAGCTCTACTTCGTTGTCTTCAGTATTGATATTTCCGCTGGGTAATAGGTTTGTCATGAATTTTGTTTTGGAGATGTTTATTTTAAGCCCCACACTGGCACACATTAACTGAAGTTCATGTAACATTGTACACTTCTCCTTGAGGTTGTCAGAGAACAAAACTATGTCGCCTGCGAATTTCAAATTTGTTAATCTTCTACCGTCATTTGTTAATCTTCTGTCAGGCCTCTCTCTTCCCAGTTAAGTTTTTTACAGGCATATTCTAGTACTGCGGTAAACAGTTTAGGCGATAAGGTATCGCCCTGATGGACTCCTCTGCCGATTGGGATATGATCCGTGTTTTTATGTAGCTTCACCGACATAGTTGCATTCTTGTATGTATTGTAAATTAACGTTGTGTATCGGTAATCTTGTATCGGCATGCTTGTAGTGGTTCCAGAATTTTGTCAAATTCTACCGAGTCAAAGGCTTCATGGAAAGCTACAAAAGCCAGAAGCAGTGGTCGATTGTATTCGATAGCCTTTTCTATTACGGTTTTAATGCTCAGTAGGTGATCATTTGTTCCAAATCCGGTACGAAATCCCGCTTGCTCTATTGGCTGGTAGAAATCCAGTTTTTTCTCAAAACAATGATGATGGTAAGAGACTCAAATTGAATCGAAACACAACCGTCTATGTGTATTTTGTATTGAAAACGTTTGAGCATTTTTTGGAGTGTATTTTATGAGATTATCTAAGAATGTAATGTTGCGTTGGCTACTTTTATATTAAATAAATAGTACAAACATTATCAAATGATCTTTATGTTGCTTTAATTTAAACCAGACACATTACCGATACAATTTGAGCTTCATCTTGAAACATTGTACAAGATAATAAAAAATCACTAAATTCAAATTATTGCAGATGAATTTTGGAAGGACGTAACCCATTCTGCCATCATTATTTTCCGCTTATTAAATTTTAGGTATCGGGATCCACGTAACGATTTATGATAATTGCTCAAGTAACGTGCAGCCGTGAAGTCTGTGCAGAATGGGCGGAACGAACATAAAAGTCGATTTAGTAAGTAGCGAAACAGTGGTTTTAGTAAATATGTTGTGTTATGTACATATTTGCGTGTTACCTTCGTTTTGTCCTAGTCGCAATTGTGTTCTTATGGTCTATTGATTCTGGTGATGGTTTACAATCATTGTAAACAACCATTTAGTCCGGGAGGTAGCGTCAAGTTTGACCGGAGCATTTTAGCATGGCTGTTTTTTTATATAGTCAGTTGTTCCAAAGCTTATTAACAAATGATGTAGTATAACAAAGTAGGTGGGAAAACCCTACAATTTATATGTCAAATATATATCTTCGTGCCTTACATCTACAATGACCTAGTGGTTAGAATACCTGGCTCCTGGCTTTCACCCAGACGAGTCGGTTTCGATTCCTGGCGTCGGAATCCGTTTTGTTTTTAAAATTGACATTTGGATTTGAAAAATAATTGTTTTTATAATACCACGTTTTCATCATTTATACAACACAATATAAAGAAGTATTATAAAAACTATATAATAAAACTAATATAATATCAAATCAAAATGTCAATTTTAAACACAAAAATAATTTCCGACGTCGGGAATCGAACCCGACTCGCCTAGCTGAAAGCCAAGAGTCGGGTATTCTAACCACTAGGCCATTATGGATGTAAGACACGGAGAGCTTTTTGCAACATTTTCGTTATCAAGCAAGTACTATCTACCAAAAAAAATTCATAAAATCCGTGCTAAAATCACCGTAAAAATGCGACACTACCTCCCAGACTAATTTTATTAAAAATACGAATATTTTAAATTAATCTTTTAAAATGTGGTAATTTTTTAAAAATATATAACAATAACCTCTTTTGCATTGTGGTATTATTTCGTTATGTAAATTGTTTTTCATTTTTGTGTTTTAAATTATAATAGGTGTATTTTAATGCAGCTATTTCTTAGTATTATACTTTGTAATTATTGAATAACATATCGCACAGGAACGAGTGTAATGTTTGTACCTAAATATAAATGTAAGAATAAAACGACACTTCAAGTAAGTATGAAATGATACTTAAGATGCTTTATTGTTAAGGCATCGACTAGCTTTTTTATGTTGTGCCTTCTAAGTGTGCACTCCTAAGTGCCTTCTCTATTGAGGTTGGCGATCAATATGGCAAATTTCTCTCTGTTCTGGGCTTGATGAATTAAGTCATTCCCTGTTGTGTGGGTCCAATCACTGGTGTTTCGGAGCCAGGATTTTTTTCTTCCTATACCCCTTTTACCTTCGATTTTGCCTTATATTACCTGGAGTTGTTGAGATTCTCTATGGCGCATTATGCGTCCTAGATATGAAGTCTTTCTAATTTTGATTGTATTGACCAGATGAGGACGTGTGTTCATTATTTCCAGTACTTCTTCATTCGTAGTTCTGCTAGTCCAGCTTATTCTTAGCATCGGCGGTACATCCACATTTCGAATGAATTCAGTTTGTTGACGTCATACTGTTTTAATGTCCAGGTCTCACAGCCAGGTAATAGAGACCACATATACCACCATAACACTTTAGTGTTCTCAATCTTATTGCGACTGATAGCTTGGGGTTGCAGAGAATTTTACGCATGTTCATGAAACCAGACCTTGCTATTTCAATGCGTCTTCTAATTTCTTTTGAGTGGTCTAGCTGACTATTTAGCTCTCTGCCCAGGTATATGAGCTGTGAAAGGTGATACCATTTATTTGTATATTGGGTATATTTTGTTCATGAGAGTTCTTGTGGAATAGCCACAGTCTATTCCACAGCTCTATTCTAAGCTTATCTAAGTCTTATCTTAATGCAAATTGTACAGTGAGAAAGAGACAAATATAATATCAGAATAAATAAAAGAAACACACATTTTTGGAAATTAAGTTTAATAGGTCTACTATAGTAAATGGGGTCTACTGATCACGACTCTGTGCTTTTACGAAAAAGAAAAAAAGGGTACTACTTCCTTAAATGATTTTTCCATAAAATATGTTTTGAGCCACAACATTTTAAGTAGTATATTTTTAAAAAATTTATCTTTGGGGTGTGTTTTAACTAGACGGAACCGACTGATTATCTCTCCTTCCTGTTTGGTTACTATTATTACCTGTTATTACTGATGATGGGATCATTTTTTAAATTGGTTTATGGTTAATCTTGGAAAGAGTGTATTATTACCGCTAAACCACATTTGTGCATTATGGATACATCTTTTCCTGGTGTTTTAGTTCCAAAATTCATGTTATACAGAGTGTCCAGAAACTCTACCGACAAACGAAAACAGGAGATTCCTCAGATAATTATAAGACAATTTAACCCAATTCACCTAGTCCGAAAATGCTTCCTAAGGGAGCTAGAGCTCTTTGAAGATGGCGTCTTGGAATTAGTTTTTCTTAAATATCTCCAGAATGCTTCTCTTTAGAAAAACGAAAACGGGTACGCTTATTTATCTACTAGTACCGGCCATGGGCGCCCGTTTTGGGTAGGGCAATGGTTATTTTATCGCATAACTTTTTTGTCTTTAATTTTTAAGCATTTTTGACACTGATTTATTAAATTGTGAGGTATTGTAGTACTAAAAGGTACTCTTGCTTTAATTGAGTAAGGTGCACCGTTTTCTAGAAAAATTGATTTAGACATTTTTCGTTTTTTCAATTTTAAAAAAATTTGAAGTCAATTTCAAATAACAACGGTGATTTTACTGACTTAAAGCAAGAGTACCTTTTAGTACTAGAATACCCCATAGCTTAATCATAAAGTGTCAAAAATGCTTAAAAATTAAAGACAAAAAAGGTGTGCAATAAAATAACCGTTGACCTACCCAAAACGGACGCATATGACCGGTAATAGAATTTCACAATTAAGAAAATCGATTTATCTCTGGAAGATAAATAAACGTACCAGTTTTCGTTTTTCTAAATAGTTTTTTGAAACTTTTTTTTTCAAATTCAACACGAAAAATTTTCAAATCGATTTTTCTAGAAAACGGTGCATCCTACCGACTTAAAGCAAGAGTATCTATTAGTACTATAATACCTCACAATTTAATAAACCAGTGTCAGAAATGCTTAAGAGTTAAAGACAAAAAAGTTATATGATAAAATAACCGTTGTCCTACCCAAAACGGACGCCTATGACCGGTACTAGAAATTCGCAATTAATGGAATCGATCTATCTTTGGAAGATAAATAGGCGTACGAGTTTTCGTTTTTCTGAATAGAAGCGTTCTGGAGCTATTTTAAAAAAAACTATTTACAAAACGCCATCTTTAAAGAGCTCTAGCTCCGTTAGGAAGCGTTTTTCTACTGGGTGAATTGGGTTAAATTATCTTTAAATTATCTGAGGAATTTCCGGTCTTCGTTTGTCGGTAGAGTTTCTGGACACCCTGTATTGTTTAAATTTCTCTTAGGTTTTTTGTTTTAATGTGAAAAAGACTACAACATTCAGATACATGCAACAACCACACTGAAGTTACATACAGCCAACTGGATACTGCACTTCATGTCACATAAGGGAGTGAAATATATTTGACAAAAGTATTACTTTCTCATTTTTTAAAGCTTAGGCAAGATTTGCTTCTTTTTTATTGATATTAAAATCCATTACGTTATATACAATAAGTATGATTAATGAATACATTCTTTTATTTGTCCCTCCATTTCTCTTTGTTCAAATTTGTCTTTAAGATAAGACGTAGGTACCTACACAACTGAGAGACAGCTAGTCGAAGCCACAAGAATGAGCATCCAATGATAAATCTGTTGACTTAACAGTTATAGATTGATTGTTATATGGTTACACAGTGGCACCCAACGTGGGGGTCGAATGTGTTACAATATATAACCACTCACCGTTTCTGATGAGTGGTTGTATAGTAACAACTTTTAATATTCATTTTAACTCGTTATCTAGACTAGAATACTGCAAAATTTAATTTTTTTCTTTACATGTAGGTATCATCAAATGCCACACTCGAGAATCATTAGACTAAAGTAAGCGCCAATTGCAAATTTCACCAGTCGTTTCTTATTAGGAGCACGCCATTAGAGGAATATTGTTAACAAATTGTTTCCCCTGCTCAACATGTGACTACAAATAATTTATTTCGTATTTATTAATAAAAGATTCTGCACAACAAAAACGAAGATTAACGTTAGAAAAAAGGTTAATTAGGTTAAAATTAATTTGTGTGCTGAAGTGTCTACTTATCCATTTATTAAATTGAGTATAGTTTTTTGTGCATATGTCCATGCATACTTCAATATTTAACATAAAACATTTTCAATATTTAAAGAGACAAAAATGCCACTGAACCTCTAAAGATCATACGAACTAGCTGAATTTTGCTGAGAATGTCAATTGTTGGACCCCAAAAAGATTTAAAAAATTTGCCACTCCTACGCCGGGCTTCCCCTTAAAATCCCCCACTTAAGGGATGGCAGAACACATCGATTTACTAAGAATCTGTACTCCCGAGAAACAAATGTTTCAAACAAGAAATGTAGCTGACATAATTTTAACACGTTGGCTGCGCATATTTTTTAAGTACTTTCTTTTTTTAAATGGCGACATTAGCACTGGAGAGGGAAACAGGATGTCGCCGATGAGCAATATACACATCGAATGTGTTAAACAGAAATGTTCATAACTTTTTGTGTAGAATAAACCGTTCTCTGGACTGGCGATTTTGAATGTCAGTAAAGCGCGCGAAATCGGTTTTTTATATAAAATTTCTATTGACTCAACGATAAAAATTCTATATCTTCCCATCAGAGTGTTTTATCGGCAAACAGAGATGCTGTCGTATGCAATTTTTGTCGTATGCAATTTTTGCATTTTGTCTCAAATTAAGTGAGTTTCTATAAAGCTGTTAAATAAATAAACGTTACGCGATTTTTTACAATTTTCATGACATCAATAAAATGTATCACTTCCATTAAAGGGTCGCTGAGGAATTTCCATTTTTAGAGCCTAACCTACATAAAATTTCGATTTTGAGTTTTGGCAGCAAATATGAGGCATTTGAAATATGCCTAAAAACGCTGAATTTATTTTAACTTTTCACATTACAAATTATTTTAAACTGTTTAACTGCTTCTTTTCGATTGCACTATGCTAAATTTACAATCAAGATGCAGTAGAAATAAACAAACCAAGACACGGTAAATGCTACTAGGATCACTCCCGAATCATAAATTACACAATTTACACAACTTTGGAAATCCTGATTTGGGATTTACAATGTATATACATTGTAAGTTATGATTTGGGAGTGATACTTCCAACATTTAACGTGTCTTGGTTTGTGTATTTGTACTGCATCTTGGTTGTAAATTTAGTATAGTACGATTTTTGAAACTACACAACTTCAGCTGCAAATACCACCTTCCCAAAATGATCTCAGCTACATTAGTGTAGGAAAGAGAGGTTGAACCTAACAAAATAGACACAACTCCGGTTTTATTTTTTTTTCTGTATATCAAGGGATGCTTATTATAAGACTAACTTTTTCTTAAATAATTTCGCCCCGGAACCACCCTTTTCATCCCGTTAAATAAGGTGATTTGTGGTTTTTGCGAAATGTAGCCCTTCCTGTACGTTTTGCAAAAAATTTACTTGATAGTAAAATGAAGAGGACTAAATTTCCTACTATTTATTTCCCGACAGCATATGTCTATCACCCACCGTTTAGCGGGGGTAGCGCCCCAAACTTGACAAGTTTTTAAAAAAGATGATTTAAAAAAAATATTTTTCCCTAACTGTAATGAAAATTAAGAAGAAACCCTGGGGAGATTAATCACAAATAAGTGGCTGATTTTTTGGTATAGTTTTCATTTAAGGGCAATTGCCCATTTTTTAATTACAGGGTGTTACATTTTAAAAAACCCCTTTTTATACCATCTGAACCGCCTATGCTAGAGTAAAAAAACTTTCAACGATTATCCATGTACTGGTGTTATTTACAAATTTCTATAATGCACCACCATTTTTTTTTCGGAACCACCCCAAAAAAAGGAAAATTAATAAAGAAAGTGATTTTCTTGGAATCCTTCACATACCATGCCCTTTATTAAAATGGCAATGGAAATTCCTTCATATATCATTTTGCGCACGTTCTTATTACCCATGCATGGACATCAAAAGCGATTTCTTAATGCAACCCCTGTAACAAAAAAAAATAAATAAAGGGGGGTTGGAAAAAAATTTTTTTTTTTTGCTTTTTAACCCATGAGAACATCCCTGCGGAAACTACCCCTATCCTTGAAAATATACTGCAGAAACTACCCGTATCCCTTGGAGAGCATGTTTTGACGATTTTCTCATTACTTATGCATGTTTTTTAAACAAAACTTGTACAAAATAAATGACCACTATTTTCTCTACACATAAGGTCCTATGCATTTTTTTCGTATACGCAACCGTTATGGTACAGTGGCGCCGTAAACCTCAGAAATGCTTTGGCGGGCTCCAGTTTTTGGTTTTTTTTTCGGCACCTATTCATTTTAGTGATAACGTACTTATGGAAAATAAAAGAACACACTGTCTGCTACACATTATGACCTATGCATATTTTATTTTCTTTGCACCCTAAAGCCACAGTGGTGGCCCAAAATCAATTTTTGATTATTTTCTTTATTAATTCTCCTTTTTTTTGGTGGTGGTTCCGGGGAAAATATGGGGGTGCATTATACAAATTTGTAAATAACACTAGTACATGGATAATCGCTGAAAGTTTGTTTACTCTAGCTAGGCGAAAAAAAATTTGCAATTGCCCTTAAATGAAACCTATACCACAAAATCAGCCACTTGTTTGTGATTAATTGAAGCAGGGTTTCTTCTTAATTTTCATTATAGTTAGGGAAAAATAACTTTTTTTAAAAACATCTTTTTTAAAAATTTGTCAACTTTGGAGCGCCACCTCCTCTAAACGGTGAGTGATATACATATGCTGCCGGGAAATAAATAGTAGGAAATATAGTCCTCTTCATTTTACTATTACAGGAAGGGCTACGTTTCGCAAAAACCACAAATTACCCCCTTTAACTTTCAGATGACCAATCTTTTTTGTTACACGGATGACCAAGGGGGGGGGGAATGACCCCAGGTCAAAAATGACAATTAACAAATTAACAAAAATGACAATTAACAAATTAACAAAAAAATTAAGTTTTTTTTAATTTT
Source organism: Diabrotica virgifera virgifera (assembly GCF_917563875.1). NCBI lineage: Eukaryota > Metazoa > Arthropoda > Insecta > Coleoptera > Chrysomelidae > Diabrotica > Diabrotica virgifera. The sequence goes on from NC_065450.1 coordinate 22,078,660, forward strand.
TTTGTATGGATTTTATGTCATTTAGCCACTCACATGAGTATTAGTGTCATGTGTAGTGTGTATGTTGAGTAAGTGTCTTGTTACTTTGCAAAGTCGACGTCATTAGCGTAAAACTACTTGGAATTACACATAATAGACGGTATTTTACTAAACATCAACTTCAGAATATATTTTTTATTCGTAAAATATAGGGAATTTTTTTATTTCAAAATATGAGGATATCTAAAACGATATTAAAGTCAAATAAAAAAATAACGAGTTAAAAATTGAAAATACTTTTGAATTTATTAAAGAAATACAGACGCTGGGGTCACAATTTCCCCCGCTTGGTCATCCGAAGGTTAAAGGGATGAGAAGGGGGTTCCGGGGCGAAATTTTTTAAGAAAAAGTTTAGTCTCATAATAAGCACCCCTTGATATACCAGAAAAAAATAAAACCGGACTTGTGTCCATTTTGCGAGGTTCAACCTCTGTTTCCTACACTACATTTCTTGTTTGAAACTTTTTTATACTGCGTACAGATTCTAGGGGTAGGAGTGCATCTTTTTAAGGTCCCAAAGTTGACATTCTCGGCAAATATCAGCTTGTTCGCCTCGTTCTTAGAGATCAAATATCTAGCGACTGGACTAATGCTTATTCATAGTAACAACCATCTGGTAGTGTCCTTTTTTCATTTTCCCGAGATCGGTATAAACGAAATAATGACACAAGCGCAAATTTCAGATTATTCTGTTTTTTCTCTTTAGTCACATGTTGAGTTGATACGTTCTATAATGACCACCCTATAGATGTAGTGATCTCAGTACATGTAATTTTTCATGCTGCCTAAATATTACACTAAATCTCATATTACAAAATGTACAAAAGTTGTGCATGACCTGCTTACAAAACTTTTAACTAGACAAATTAGGTTGATCCTTCTATTCCGGATGTTTTGTTATATTTCAGTACACGAGCAACTTGCAGCTTTCAAAAGGTATAAAGTCGAAGCCAACATAAGATTAAATTAATGATGAATGAGCAGTTGGTAGTGATAATGTACTTACTATACATACTAACAAATTTAAAATTGTTTCTTTGTTTTTAAGTGTGTATAAGTAGTGATTAACTTCTTATGTTTTGTTTTTGTTCACTTTTCTACAGAACAAAATTGTCCGTACATTCCGATTGTTCATTGTTGATGGCAGATCTTCCACATTAAAAAAAATTAATCTACAAAACATGTAAGTGGTCATGGTCATGTTAGTATGACATGCGCAACCTTCTCATGTGCAAAATGTAGCTCGTTTACAAAACGCACTAGCAAGAAAGAACCAGCTTAGATTCTCACCTTAAGTACCGAGTATAAACATCCTGGGTCAACCGATAATAGTATAAAAGGCCCGGTTTCAGGTAAAATTTAAATATGTTTCCTGGTAAAATTTGTCAATCTTCATTTCTTAAAGTTGTTTTAATTTATTTTGGATCCTTTGCATAATTTTGTGGATCCTTTGCTTTATTATAGGAGTACCGTCTAGTGTCTAGTCAGTGTTAATTTTCAAAAGACCAACTCTGTCTACCTCGTTCGCTTATCGCCCCGGACCGGTCTTAACAATGGGCCAAATTAGATAAATTTAATAATATTTAGAACCACACTAATTAAAGTCAACCATTTTCTGCTAAACAAACTTTACCAGATATATTAGAGGGATGTGTCTACCTTGTTTCTTCTTAGCTGACGCTTACTCTAAAATACCCTCGGTAATATTATCCTATGCCTTCAAATGATTAAAAAAATATTTTCTTCTATAAGTTGGTAGAAATATTTTTTTAAAGACCAATCTTCAAAATTATTTGTAATTTAAAAGCCTTTGGGGACTTTTGTATCTTACAGTGGGTACTTCATGTCATGTCTGAGTGGATGAGTTTGTAAATTTTTGTATACCCCATCTTTCAGCAATTCATTAGCAATAAAATATGCTGCCGGAAGCGACCCTCTATCTACTTTCGTTTCTGAAATATGAGGTACTGGAGCTTAAGTATTAAACCGCAGTAGCTATTGCTGCTCGTTAGGGGATGAAGCAAAACATTCATTTTTGGCGTAGACCTGCAGCAATTAATTAGCAAAAAACTACCCACTTGGTTTTTAGGTGTTTAAACTGGTTATTCTCACTTTCTGTGAAATCCAGGCAATGAAAATAACGGCAGGGGTTGGAGAGGGTGAGTTTTTTAAATTCTTGCATGCCCATCTTTCAGCAATCAATTAGCAATAAAATATGCCGCCGGAAGCGACCCTCTATCTACTTTCGTTCCTGAAATATAAGTGTTGGCTACTGTAGCTTACGTGTTAAGCCGCAGTAACCATTGTGTGTGTCTGAAGGGGTTGAAGCAATAAATTTTTAATTTGCTTAATAAATAAGCAAAAAAATAAGGGGTAAATCTCTATTATGAGATGGATACTGTAGCTTAAGTTACCGCAGTATTGCAAAATTCCATGTTTGACATATATCCTCATTTTTCTCTGGCTCGATCCGTGTGTATCCATATCATCTTCGGTCCAATGGTGTGGCCAGAGTTTTCACCGCAGTTTTCTATTTGACTGCATTGTGACCTTTCTTTTGCAAGTATACTTAGGCAGACTTATGTTAGTCATTGGTCTTCCCATTGCAGTGAGGGTCTTCGAAATTATGTAGATATCAATTCTTGTGAATTAAATGCTTGAAGAACTGGTTAAACGGTTTCGTTTTTAGTTCCTTTTTATTTATTCACCAGCTTGTAACGATCCGTGTCCATTTCTTCGAATTGTACTTTTCATTGTTTCCAGTTTTTTTTTCCTTCCTTTTTTGCTTATCTTCATGACTATATTCACATACGACATACACCGTTGCGACATATTTATCGCGCATCATTATTTTCTGGGCCGGCTAGCTCAGGCGGTAGGATGTCTAACTTCCACATCCATATAGGTAGGTCGGGGATTGAATCTCATGATCAATTCGAATGTCTATAGGCCCCAGGTCAACTCATCCTGAATAAAATGAGTACCTTGTGCTTAGCACTATCCCTGTTACCTTCATTGTATACCTTAAACCCTAGAGATAGCAGACAACCCTGCTATAATCCCAAAGCCGCGTTAGCGGTATAAAACGGGAGACTTTTATACAGTCAGGACGTTTGAGTTGGAATCACTTCATTTTCTCGAGAATGGGCTACTCTGGAGATAAATCCCGAAACAGGCCGATTTTTTATTTTTTTTTCTGTTTTCTGACAGCAGTAAAATGTATTTTGCATTAAATAAATTACGTACATTCTTCTTTTTGTCTCAATTATTTTAAAAAGAAATTTTTGGGTACCCTGTATAAATAATTATATTAATGTTTATATTAGTGAATAGAGAATTGAATAAATTTTCGGATGAGCTATCACACGACCCCTATTCTCATTTAACTCGCATTCGATTACGTCATCACGATCAGATAGATGACGTCACGAGTATGATATATATGCCAAAAAATTATAATTTAAAAAAAAAATCTACCCGTTTGGGGATTTATCTCCAGAGTCGCCCATTTTCGAGAAAATGAATTTATTCTAACTCAAACGTTCTCACTGTATTATCATTTTCTGTTTTGCTAGATGGCTTTTGCGTGAATTTATTAACTATTGATTATTGAATATAGGTACAGAAAACAACCACTGTTGGTGCTATTTTCCAACATTTGTACTATTATTGGAATATTTCAATTATTTCTGCTCTTTATATAGCATTTTTACATTTTACCTTTTGAAGGTAGCAAGATGAAAGCTTTGAAATTATGTAATGATCATCCGATATCAATTTATGAACACAACAGAACAGTATGCATTTACAGTATTATTAAAATTCCTCTTGAACTATCACGATGAGCATGACATAGGGGGAAGACCACATATGATTAATGCTGAAATGTTCTGAATGACAGTAGACTTTTCGAAATAAATTTATATAAATAGGCCTGGATACCGCGTACCAAAAAAAAGTTTATTAATAGCAAGCTGAAAATTTGTTAATAGCTTAACAGTGTCTAGTCGGACAAACTTTGATGTAGGGGAATATTTAATTGTCGAACGTGATTTTAATTATGGAACGTGTTATCCTGACAAGTTTATGATTGTGAAAACTAGCAGGTTGTTTTTAAGTTTATTCAATAGTAAACTTTATATTATAATATATGAAAAAATGTTTGTCCGACAAATATGTTGGGCATTTTAATAAGTCCGACACGCAGAACATGTCATATGACAGGAACTATATTGTTGGTAAATAGTAGTCTAATTTTTGCATGAGAGTTTATTGAAAGGGTAACAAATCAATTGGAAGTTCTGTTCGACAAAATACATGTCACGTTTTCGTAGTCTGGCCTACGAAACTTTTAACCTGTTCCACAATTAAAACTTCGCCTGCTCCTGTGTCCCCGTGCATCAAATTTTGTCAGATTAGACACCGTTCAGCTATTAAAAAATTTTCAGCTTGCTATTAATCAACTTTTTGGTACGCGGGATCCAGGTCTAAAATGCCCGTATTTCTATGATCAGAAATAAATGAAGTATTGAAATGTTGATATTTTGAATAAAATGGGAGGTAGCTAGATAATTTAATTTGATTTTTGTGATTATCCAATTTAAATATTATGCATAATTATATGACAGATTATTTCATAACATCCCGTGATATTTGGCTACTATACAGGGTGTTAGTAAATAAGTATGAAAAATTTTAAGGGCCAATTCTACATGAAAAAATAATGCCGGTTTGCTCTATAAACATATGTCCGCAAATGCTTCGTTACCGAGATAGGGGGTGTTGAAATTTTTATTTTCTACTACCAATTTATTTATTGCTCTAAAACCAGTTGAGCTATGAAAATGAAATTTGGTGAGTTTTAGGAGGTAGTTATTGCGCAATTTTTGACATACAATTAAGAATTTTGTATTCATCATTGGCGCACATACGGGTAATAGTCTGAATGTTTTTAAAGAAAAAAATAGTAAGCCACTGAGAAATTTCAATTTTTAAATTCCACGTTTAATTTTTGATAAAAAACCTTTCTTGCTTTTTTTTATATGATGCACCGTTTTTATGCAGAAAAATAAAACATCTTGGCGCGTATTTTTCATTTCTTAATATCATCAACTATCCAATATAATAATACTAAACTAGAACAAGAACAGAAAATATTACTTTTAAGATTTCAACTAGGTGCAAAGCTGCAAGAAATGTTTAAAATGATCTTCTTTACAGATAACAGAAGAATTTTATATTCATCATTGGCGCGCGTACGGGTAATGGTCTGAATTTTTTTTAAGAAAAAAATAGTACGCCACTGAGATGTCAAACTAAAAATTATTTTTGAATTCCTCGTTTAATTTACGACAAAAAATCTTTCTTGCCTTTTTTTCATACGAGGCGCCGTTTTTATAAAAAAAAATAAAACATCTTAACGCTTACAAAGTATTTAAGGTAGTTTCCATATGCATAGAAACTTAGTTCAAATACTTTGTAAACGTTAAGATGTTTTATTTTTTTTTTGCATAAAAACGGCGCCTCATATGAAAAAAGGCAAGAAAGATTTTTTGACGTAAATTGAACCAGCAATTGAAAAATGGTTTTTAATTTGACATATCTCAGTGGCGTACTATTTTTATCTTAAAAAAATTCAGACCATTACTCGTACCCGCGCCAATGATGAATATAAAATTCTTCTATAACCTCTGAAGGAGGTCATTTTTAACATATGTTGTGGCTCTTCACCTAGTTAAAATTTTATTAGTAATATTTTCTGTTATTGTTCCAGTTTAGTATCATTATATTGGATATTTCTTGATAATGTATTAAAAAAATTAAAAATACGCGTCAAGATGTTTTATTTTTCTGCATAAAAGCGGTGCACCATATGAAAAAAAGACAGGAAAGGTTTTTTATCATAAATTAGACGTGGAATTTAAAAATAATTTTTAATTCGAAATATCTCAGTGGCGTACTATTTTTTTCTTTAAAAAAATTCCGACCATTACCCGTAGGCGCGCCAATGATGAATACAAAATTCTTAATTGTATGTCAAAAAATGTGTAATGACTGCCTCCTAAAACTCACTAAATTTCATTTTCATAACTCAACTGGTCTTAGAGCAATAAATAAATTGCAGTTTGAAATAAAAATTTCAACACCCCGTATCTCGGAAACTAAGCATTTGCGGACATATGTTTATAGAGCAAACTGGCATTAATTTTTCATGTAGAATTAGCCCTTAAAATTTTTCATACTTATTTACTAACACCCTGTATACATTATGTTGTTTATATTTTGTTAAAATCGACAAATATTAACTCGGGAACTTGGGCATAGACGAGGTTCGTGTATCAAATCAGTAAATATGCTTCAAAGTATTAATTTTAAAAAGTTTACTGTATTAAATAAACGACGCTACAAAACAAAAAACTCATATCTAGTGACTGGAACAAATCGGCAAAATAATGGACTTCATATTCCCCCTCATTCCTTGAGCCCTTGTCAGAGCGTGATGACACTGAAAATATTTTTAGCTTGTTTTTTTTTTCATTGATTACGGTCCTGTGTCAGATGGACGGCGTTATGTAGGGATTTTCCTACCAGAGCCTTCATTTAGTCTGCCCATCGTATTGGAGTTCTTCCTCTTGGTCTTCGGTCTTCCAGCTTTCCTTCTACTATCAATAGTTCCATAGTCCCTGTTCTCCTGGCTATGAGGCCGAGTAATTTACGTATGCACGGTTTACTTTTTTTAATATCCTATTTTTATATAAAGCTCTTCCACTGGACATCCTTAGAATTCTTCTGTAGGCCCACATTTAGAAGGCTTCGATCTTCTATCGATTTTTTTAAGTCACATGTTTGTAAAACTCTAACATGAAGTAAAAGCCACTTCTATGTAAAAGGTATATTTACTAAAAATTTTAAAAAATCCCAATGGATTGAATAAAATATGTCCAATTCAGAACGTTTTCGGACCTATCAGTTCATCATCAATGAATCTAAAATAGAATAATTAATCCCACTATTAAAATTGAAAAAATGGTTGAAATTTTGAAAGTTAAAAAATGTGATTATGATTACTTACTCAAATACTTGCTAAATAGCCCCAGAACCAAACAATGGTTGTAATTATAATTCAATATACATTATGTTGTTGTAATATTGAACCGGCTAAACGCCGATGTTAATAGATATAACCTCTGGGGAACATGGTGAAACTCTAATCGAGAAACTTAATCAATCATCTTAGGCCAACGGTGACTACCAAGTGTCAAAGGTTTGTAAGGAACTGTTTGGAGTGACATTGACAGTAAAGGAAGAAATTAGTCGATTTTTAAAGGTTTTAACAAAAGGTCATGATTCAAAACAATGATATGGTAAAGATTTTAATATCTGAAAATGTCTGTCATTTAAATCTATTGTTTTTTAAAAAAGAAAAGAAAATTGTGTTTTACAAAATTTAAAAAAAAATTATTTTAATTTAACTGTTAACTACAAATTGACTGTACAATTAATTTGATCAGTTTAATTTTACAGTCAAGTTGTAGTCAACAGTTAAATTAAAATAATTTTATATTTTAAAAATTTTGTAAAACACAATTTTCTTTTTTAAAAAACAGTAGATTTAAATGATAGACATTTTCAGATATTAAAATCTTTACCATATCATTGTTTTGAATCATGACCTTTTGTTAAAACATTTGAAAATCGACAACCTTCTTCCTTACTGTCAATGTCACTCCAAACAGTTCCTTACAAACCTTTGACACTTGGTAGTCAACGTTGGCCTAAGATGGTTGATTAAGTTTCTCGATTAGAGTTTCACCATGTTCCCAGAGGTTATATCTATTAACATCGGCGTTTAGCCGGTTTAATATTACAACAACATAATGTAGATTGAATTATAATTACAACCATTGTTTGGTTCTGGGGCTATTTAGCAAGTATTTGAGTAAGTAAACATAATCACATTTTTTAACTTTCAAAATTTCAACCATTTTTTCAATTTTAATAGTGGGATTAATTATTCTATTTTAGATTCATTGATGATGAACTGATAGGTCCGAAAACGTTCTGAATTGGACATATTTTATTCAATCCAATGGGATTTTTTAAATTTATAGTATATACCTTTTACATAGAAGTGGTTTTCACTTCATGTTGAGTTTTTTAACTATATGGTATACAGCCAACCTAGGGAACTACCCCTTTTTAGTTCACATGTTCGTCTGCATAGGTAGAAAAGAGGAAAATAGGGGCATTGACCAACTTGAGCTTAGTATTCCTTGTTGTTATTCGGTCTTTCCATATCGCAATTAATTTAACTATTGCGGTTTGGACCATTGCTAGCTACGCTTGATTTCTGAGGAGCAATCGCCATTGTTGAGTTATCAAGGAGCCCAAGTATACAAATATGTGCACTACTTCGAAATTCGTCACTTGGTGTATGGGCGACAAATATCCAAATTATTTGCTTATAATTATTTGTTATACAGTATTGGAAATCTTTTTTCGGAACATCGGAACTTTCAATGCAATAAGTTAGATTCTTGATTTGCAATTTGAATAAATAGTCCACGTTGATAGCCTTCTTGGGTTGTGTTTATAAGGTGTATTTGTCATCACTAGATTGTTTCCACTGACAAATTGTAGAAGACGTTCTCCTCTGTTGTTTCTAATGTCCAAGCCAAATGTCTCCAGAATATATCTCAAAGTTTCTCACACCTTGGCGTTAAAGTCTCCAATAATATACAGTGATGAGCGCACTAATAACCGGCAAAATAGCGCAAAAGATGGAAAACATAATACATTGCGAAACAAAAAGAGATGGAACTAGTGGAGGTAGAAATTATCAGTAGTAATTGCACAAGAGCTCTGAAATTATTGAATTTTTCCCGAGACACTTTGACAGTTTTAATTTCACGAGCCGAAGGCGAGTGAAATTATGTCAAAGTGTCACGAGAGCAAAAATTCTATATTAATTTCAGAGGTCGAGTGCAATTTGTTGCGATTATTTCATGAATAAAACTGTTCAAAACCAAAATTTTATTGTAACTTATTTATGTAAGTACCATTAAACGCACAGTTTTTATAAATATTTGACGATTGAAAGCCATCACTTTTATAATTTTTAAAACATTAATTGTCATTAATGTCACTGAATGTATTTTTTCATAGCAACGAAGGGCATCTGACGTAATATGCTTAACCACGGGAGATTATCAAAAATTATCACCTTAATTTGCATCTCTGTAGCTTTCTATTGGTCAGAATATCCTATGAATGAAATAATCGTTATAAATGTATAAATTATCATTACACTACATGGTTTCCCGCGTTTAGACGTCTGTGACAGGAGTATTTTATAAAATTCTACTGCCAGTGACGGTTGTCAGTTGTCATACTCCTCTGATACGTCTAAAAGTGGGAAACTATGTAATCTAATGTTAATTTATACGTTTATAACGACCATTTCCATCTCCACTAGTTTCATCTCTTTTTGTTTCGCAATGTATTATGTTTTCCATATTTTGCGCTATTTTTCCGGTTATTAGCACGCTCTTCACTGTATACTTGTTTTTTTTTTTTCATAGTATAGCTTTATTTGTGGGATTTTCTTTAAGATATTTTATATCTTTTAAATGTCGTCAATATCTTCTTCTGGGGCATCTGTTGTGGTCATATATACCTGAATTACATGTAAATTTTCTGGTTTTGCTTCTAATGTTATTTTTATGCGTCTTCATATACAATGGACCCAATATAGACTTCATATACAATAAACAAAAAATATCTTCAGAATTGAAACCAAAAACAATTTATGTACCTAATGCAAGAAAAAATATCTCGTTGTACTGAGAAGATTATCAACAAATCCTACAGTATCAGCAAGCTTATGAGTTTGAGAGGAGCTTGTTGATGCGGTATATAGATAGTGTTTTCGAATCGCGGTTACAACTATTTCCAGACCTTATTTTATGAGACTCTTGGGCTCGTATACCGAAAGTTTTATTTTCAAAACCAATAGTAAAATTCATCATAGTCAAATCGGTTCCATGACATCTCGTAACCCCACAAATGGTAACGGACAATTCATAACGGCAACAGTTCGTAACTACTTATTCGTAACGGTACAGTTCGTAACGCCAGCATTTAATTTTTTTTTTAGGAAATTTAGTATTACTGAATTTAATAAAAAATTCATTTTACATACATTCCTATACTGAAAGTAATGGTACTTTTTTTAAGGTCACTATATTTCCCACATATTTTTGCATATTTATTCTTGTTAATAGGATAACTTAAGAATTTAAAAAAAAAAATTTTGCATTATCTTTTTAAAGTTGTAAAACTAATGGTGAAAATTAGTGAAAGAAATCAAAACAGTTTAATAATAATGTATTTACTATAATAAAACAATTTACATTACTAGATTATATTATTTATTTTAAGACAATTTTAAAAATTGATTTCTCTACGAAATATAAAATGTGTTGATAAACGTTATTTCAATAATTGTAAAACTGTAATAAAAGTTGTCTCCACGTTAACAAAAATAAACAGAATAATTAGATAATATTTCCGTTACGAATATGTATAGTTACGAACTGTCGCCGTTACAAATTTCGTTTGCAAAGATGTCGTTTACGAGATGTCTGGTCACGGGTCAAATCATACTAATTCCTGTTCCATATTTTTGATACTAAAGCAAAACATATGGGGGTAGGCAGGAAGTTCAATTCTAGATACGAAGAGGGATATCATTGTAGATAATTTTTCTGAACATTTTATATTGTTCTTAGGTTTATGGTAAGCTGATGAAGCAGATTTTAAATAGTTGCATGCCAGAAGATAGGAATACTAAGTACAATTGATAATATTATAGATAGATGTGTGGTTTGTACAACATTTTCATTATTAACTTTTTTATATATTTTTAAAATATAATATTTATCATTAAATATAAAAAAGAAAATTTAGATTACTTTTATTCTGCTTACGTACAATTTGACAATTAATTTTAATATCTAATTGCGGCACAATGGTGACAGGTCAATAGCAAAACAGATCTTGCTGATTTTGCTGACAACAAAACAGATCAACACAGCACATCAACAAAATATTACAATACAACAAAGTACCCAAAGAATGGAAAATAAGTGATATTTAAAAAAGGTAACAAAAAAGCACCGGAAAACTAGAGGAATCAATCTAGCACCACGCTGAAAAGACGTAAATTTTAACCAAATTAATAAACTAGAGAATATCACTTGAACATGGACAACAAGGCACTCGAAGCGAGAGATCTTCCACTGATGCAGTATTTGTATAAGACAAATCACGGAAAGGGACTATAATACATTCGACCGTAGTTCCTTTGCATGATTGACCTAAAAATGGACTTTACAGAGTATAGCCTTTTATATTTAACTTTTATACAATAGCCGGATACCTTTAGATATGATTATAACAATGGAAGATTATAGAAGGACAACGAAACTCACCAGAATAAGACAACTGACAGTTTAGATGAATAGAGTAAAACAGAAAGCAAATGCGGAAAATTTTTAAACTACATATTATATGGAAAACCTGGTCAGATTATTCTACAAGGGATATAGAGCCAGATTGTAACGTGCGGGAGAAATGTTAGGCAAAGCGGAGTTAAACAGAGACGCGCACTGTCCCCGAGACTAGTGCTAATCATAACGGATTGGTCCATGGAGAAAGTAAGCGATAAAAAACAGCTATTAGGTGGAACTTACACAACAAATTGGAGGACTTAGAGTTTGCAGACAACATTTTTGTCCCCTAACTGAACATAGCAATCATATTCAGAACATGCAGAAGAAGATGGAGAAATACGGAAGAGAATAACGCAGGCAAACAGAGCTTATTTTGCCCTCTCCCGTATATTTCGGTCTAAAAGTGTTCACCGAATTCTAAAGTAGTCACCTAAAACTCGGCACATTCGAAAGGAAAGTACTGAGGAGAATACTAGTAGTCCTGTCGCCAGGGGGGGTACAACGGCCTCCTTAATTCAGATGGACTTACCCAAGTTTTTGTTATGTATTTTGATCCGTAGAAAACGAATTTTTTGGGTAACAGTTGATCCGGATGTCGATAAGATTGTTATAAACAAAACACTTGAGGAATTACGTAACAGCGATTTTTCGCAAGAAAAAAACATTTTTTTGTATTGTTTTGGGTGATTCTAAGCAAAAAATGTTCCTACAAGTTTTTTCGTAGGATGCATAGTTTTCGAGATAAACGCGGTTGAACTTTCAAAAAATCAAAAAATTGAAATTTTTGAACCCGAATAACTTTTGACTAAAAAATAAAATAGTAATTCTGCTTACTGCATTGGAAAGTTCTATCGAAGTCAAATTCTATCGGTTTTGATTATTTGCATTGCTAAAAATAAATTTTTTTATTGTTAAACAAAGCTATAAACACATAGTGCTTGAATGATGTTTTCAATGCATTTCTCATTTAAAATCGAACGAGTAGGCGCGCATACAGACAATTTCTACGTAGATTACGTACATTAAAACGCATGCATTGGGCACGGGAAACACTATGTGTTTATAACTTTGTTTAGCAATAAAAAAATTAACTTTTAGCAATGCAAATACTCAAAAGCGATAGAATTTGACTTGAACTTTCCAATGCAGTAAGCAGAATTGCTATTTTATTTTTTAATCAAAAGTTATTCAGGTTCAAAAATTGCAATTTTTCGATTTTTTGAAAGTTCAACTGCGTTTATCTCGAAAACTATGCATCCTACGAAAAAACCAGATTTCATGGCTTAGAAATATCAGAGACTGGACCGGCCTTGATTAAACATATTTATTTAGAGCCGCATTGGAGAGAGACAGATTTGCCAGTGTAGTCGCTAACCTTCACTAAAGGAGAAAGCACAACAAGAAGAAGAAGGAGATAGAGACAGATCAAACAGAAAGAGAGAGGGATGAAAAAGACTTGTAGAGTCGATAAATTTAATTGAGTGTAAAATGAGGCCTTAAGAGGTAAAGGAAGGAAAATCTAATATAAGTAATACGATTTTAAGCAACACGGACAACATGGATGTCAGGAGCATATGAGAGACTAGTGAAACAAACAAAGGGAGTAGAAGTCTATGTTTAGAAATGAATAGAATAAGGTACGCAGATACTATTTTACAAAATGCATCTTTCCAGAGATTATCCTATAAACTTACTCCAATACTTCAGATCTTTTCTCGTTTATTCTTTAGACTTCAGTTTTATGTGACTTACTTTGTACTATTTTAATACATATGACATTTTTATGTCTTCATAGATTATTTTCTCTAATCTCCATATTCAACACCTTTCCTGTAACTTCTGGTTCTTTCTTCTTTTAAAACCAAACAACGATACTCTTCTCTTCCCATTTATAAGAATAGCTGAATGTCCACCTTACGGCCGAAAACATGAGTGTAACAACTTATATTATCCGGTTCCCCTACAGAACCATTTATGTTTTGCCATTACAAGACGGATAGGTGAGTTCATATTTCATATTTCCTTCTTATACTATAATAGACATGTAGCTACATTACCAAGAACCTATTTTTCTTAGGTATTGAGATATTCATGATGTTCATGATTTTTTTCTACTTTTTTGTTATATCCTTTTTTTAATAGATTTATTTACTATGATACTTCTCGTCTTATTTCACGGTATTATAACATATAGCCAGAATAGTTCATATATACATGGTTGAAAGTTAAGTCATATAATATTTAAAACTATAATGCACATTCAAAGGAATTCTCATCAAGGATTTATATGTATTTCAATGGAAACATGCTGGCTTCACATTTGTGGAAACGTTATGTGTGCCTGTCTATACTTGCGTTTATTTGAATACTGAATAATTTTACTTTTGAACGAAGTTATCTTCAAATTCAACGTTATACATAATTGTGTAATTCCGTGTGTTCGGATTTTAACTCAATAAAGTTACATATTATTAAAATTTGTAGTGTGTATATAATGTTATGTTAGACAATTCAATGATTTTAATTTTGAAATTATGTCGAAATTTTTAAGAACTCGAACTTTCAAAAGAAAAATTTCGATATGTGTAATTTCAAAATTAATGTCATTAAATTATCTGCGCAAAAAATTGAAGCGAGCAATTAAACTTAGCTTCTTGTACTCTTTTCAAATGTGCAAACGAATTTTGAAAATTTTAAGATACAGGGTGTTGTTTCAAGGTCACAATTATTTTAATTTTTTTTTTTTGTTAATCCGGACCTGAATTTTTCTTGTGATTACTAAATGGGTCGTTGTAATGATTATTTTTAAAATGAGTATTTGTTCATTAACTTTAATAATTTATTATTAAAAGTTAATAACATTTTGCTTTTTAATCAGAGTTCTTAAAAATGTCAATATAATTTAAACTTAAAGTCATTAAATGTTCTGCCTCACGCCCAAACACGCCTCAAACACTATCAAATAATTTGAAAAACACGTGAAATTTGACAAATAATTTGATCACAGGGTCCTTTAGTTAGCCTTCGGGCCGCATAAAATACTCTAGAGGGCCGCATGCCCGAGTATCACTGGACTAGATGGACCGACGACATAAAAAGAGTATCGGGAAACTGGCTACCAGCGGCCTAGTATAGAGAACACTGGAAAGAACTGAGAGAGGCATATGTCCAACAGTAGACGCGATTGGCTGGTTGATGATGATGATTACCTTTTAGAAGGTCAGGTCAATTTGTTTTATTTTTTTATTTAAATTTTTTTATATTTTTTTTATTTATTAGTTTTCTCTCTTTTTTCGTCAGTCAAATGTAAAGGACATTCTACCAGCATATACAGTTGAGTCCACGAGTCTTTACCCGTGCGTCATCATTTAAAGCATATGAGATAAGTCGGAAATTTACTAAACCCGATCACGGGTTATAGTATAAAATTTGACGTTATCAAATAAAATAGAATGTCAAATTTAAGTTTTGCTTTAAAATTTTGGTGCATAATTACTGCTACATTTGAAGTATCTTAATAAATTCTTTTATTATCATTGATAAATAAATAAACAATTTATAAAAAAATTCATTAACATATTTTCTTTTTGTTATTTTATTTACTTTGGCGGAACATTAAACACAAGCATTCCTTAACTGTGTCAATGAGGTTAGCTTTGTAAAATAACATAAACTTACCGTAAAATTTCAAACTCCAATATAAAATTAGTTGTGAAAACAACTGTTTGTATACTTAGTGTGACCAACTAGTCCGAAAAATCCGGGACATGGCCCGAAATAAAAAGTCGCGTCCCGGACAAGTCTTCCGGGCCATCCGAATTTTCAACGTTTTGGTAAAATTCTATTTTGAAATTTTGAATACGTTATTCTTCAAATAATTCACAGCAATTGAATTGGTGGGACGAAAAAAAGTCGACAATTTCTAGAGTGTAATACTAACACCACATCCAAAACGCATCCATTTTATATCATGGTATTATAGTTCTACGAAACCTATAACAGTGGACTTTTTTTTCGTTTCTGTATTTTAATTTAATTTTAATTTTTATCGAACGACGGAAAGCTAGACTTAGAAATTACAGATGGGACAACGAAAGATATGAGAATATATTATGCGATTAATAATACGATACTGGGAAAAAGGGAAATCAGCTAGGAAACAAAAATACATGTATTTATACAATCACAGTACCAACTTTTCTATATGCAAGCGAGACATGAGTTACCTAGAAATAAAAGACATGAAAGTGCCATAAATGCAGCAGAAATAAAGCTACTGAGAAAAAAGCTGGAAAGATGAAGCTGGGCAGGGAAAGGAACAAAAAGAAGGAGGGAAAAGAACAGACTAGTAAAGAAGGTGACAGATGCGAAAAGACAGGGGAATATAATATGAAGGGACAGACCTAGAAAGGGGCGAATGGAACAAATCCAGGAAATCGATACCAAGAGAGGGAAAACAGTGCAACAGATGAAGGAAATGGCAGGAGATCGGAAGGCGTGGAAGAAATGGGTAACAGGTAGATAGGTGATAGCAAAGTCTGACGCTCTTATTGGGCATAAGGACAACGAGAAGAATAAGTATTATAATTATCGTCTTCTGAAAAAAACAATGGCCCGATTTTCATTGAAAAGTCCCGGATTTCAGCTATTTTTTCAGCCTTGTCCCGAATTCGACTGAATTGGAGTTGGTCACACTATGTATACTATAAAAAACTTCAAAATGCAAAAATTCAACAAAATAACAGCAAAAAATTCAACAAACTGACAGCCACAAAAGTAAACAAACCAAAACGTCAGAAATTGTACTTAAAATATGTGAAAACATCCCCAATCGTTTTTTTTTGTACTTATCTCTTTTCAATGTACTGAGTCTAAATCGTTCATAAAAATAACATGTAGTCCAGAAAGCCACTGCGCATCCGCTAGGAAAAATATTCCGATTCGGATTTATTGCACAATCTTACTCAAAAAGGACCCCTTTTAACAAATTTGCATATTGCCAGGCAAAAAATTTGGGTAGAAATTTTTTAAACGTTTTTTTTTGTATTTTTTTCCTAAAAGTATTCTTTTTGCATGGAACAAAGTTTTTTTGGGTTTTTTGGATCATTCCAAACAGAAAAGGTCTTTAGTGACTTTTCTCTAAAGTTGATAGTTTTTGACATATATATAAGCGATTAAAAATTGAAAAATTGCGAAATTGGCCATTTTTAACCCTCAAAAACTATGTGAAAAACTTAAAATTTGAATGTTGCCAAGGTAGATAGATATTCTTTAAACATCGATTGATGAAATCCAGAAGAGTTTTTTGCAATACAATATTCAAGACTCCTTTGTTTTTTATTTGCTAATGAAGCGTGCGCGACACTATTTTCTACCGTTGCATGTGTATACAGTATGGTGCAAATGAAACGAATAAATTTCTTTAAGGCGACTTTAAGGAAAAGTCCCGAAACAGGTCGATTTTTATTTTTATGTTATGATATTGTGGTATATATGGTATACTAGTGACGTCATCCATCTGGGCGTGATGACGTAATCGATTATTTTTTAAATGAGAATAGGGGTCGTGTGATAGCTCATTTGAAAGGTTCTTCAATTCTCTATTCAGTAATATAAACATGTACATAATTATTTATACACGGTGTCCAAAAAAAATTGTTTATTAAATTATTTGAAAAAAAAGGATGTAATTTATTTAATTCAAAATACATTTTACTGTTACCCGAAAACTGAAAAATGTTTATTTCACAAATAAACATTGCTTTTCGATTACATTCAATGTTCAAGCCAGCTCCCGCCAGCCACCTGCCTCTTGGAAGTTTGAACATTTAATCTAAGCGAAAAGCAAAGTTTATTTGTGAAATAAACTTTGTTTCCTGATTTGTAAACAAGAGGAAACAGTAAAATGTATTTTGAATTAAATAAGTTACATGCATTCTTCTTTTTTTGTCAAATAATTTAATTTAATAAAAAATTTTTGGATACCCTGTATAAATAATTATGTAAATGTTTATATTACTGAATAGAGAATTGAAGAACCTTTCAAATGAGCTAGCACACGACCCCTATTCTCATTTAAAAAAAATCATCGATTACGTCATCACGCCCAGATGGATGACATCACTAGTATACCATAAATGCCACAATAGCATAACTTAAAAATAATAATCGACCTGTTTCGGGATTTTTCCTTAAAATCACCGGTTTACGAAATAACGAATTTATTCCTTTCGTTTGCACCATACTGTATACACATGCAACGGTGGAAAATACTGTCGCGCACGCTTGATTAGCAATTAAAAAACAAAGGAGTTTTGAATGCTGTATTGCAAAACACTCTTCGGGATTTAAAGAATATCTACCTACCTTGGCAACGTTCAAATTTTCAGTTTTTCACATAGTTTTTGATGGTTAAAAATGGTCGATTTCGCAATTTTTAATCGCTTATATGTCAAAAACTAGCAACTTTAGAGAAATCACTAAAGACCTTTTCTGTTTGGAATGATCCAAAAAATCTAAAAAAAACTTTGTTCCATGCAAAAAACATAATTTTGGGAAAAAACAAAAAAAAAACGTTTAAAAAATTTTTGACCCACTTTTGGTCCTAGCAACATGCAAATTTGTTAAAAGGGGTCCTTTTTGAGTAAGATTGTGCAAAAAATCCGAATCGGAATATTTTTCCTAGCGAATGCGCAGTGGCTTTCTGGACTAATGTGTTTTTACTTAATAACAGGTGGTAGCTGGTTTGTCATTAGTTTCACGCGTGAAAGAGAAGGATGCTAGATAAAAAGTAAACCCTATTCCACGAGCATACGCCTGTTTTGGATTACTTCGACAACTAATATTTTACTGTGCAAAATAAGAAGAACGAAAGTAAATTGCAAATTACATTGTTGTTTATTGGAATAATTATTAGAGCCATTTACTTTCGTACTTCGTATGTTGCACAGTAAAATATTCGTTGTCGAAGTAATCCAAAACAGGCGTATGTTCGTGGAATGGCCCATATGTGTTTTATCTCGCCAGGTATTAATGACAAACGGGTAAAGACTCGTGGACTCAAGTGTACTGTAGATTAGTATTATCAGGAACTACAACGTTTTTGCAAAACCCAGCGGCAGGTCAGTTTTTGATTAAGAGGACATATTTTCCGTTATTTTCGATTATGTAGTTTACTTTCACCCATAAACCAGGATAAGCATCTCCCCGACCTTTTTTATGACAATGGGGGTCAAACATAAGATATCGTTTGAAAGAACTTTTTTGAGTTATTAGAAAAAAAAATTTAATTAACATTTTTAGCTGGTTACTTATTTCTTAGTTGACCAAATGGTGAAACTGATGACTTCCAGCGTCCATACGATGATAAAGGTTTATTCGAAACGTTCTTCCAAGTTCGGAATGATTCGTAGGCAATCGTTAACGAAAATGTTCTAAAGATGCGGGTGGTGTTCTATAGATTTTCCATTTTAAGTGTATCCACAAAAAAAATCCAAAAGAGGCAAATCTGGTAACGGATGAGGCCATTCGATGCTGCGTCTCCTCACGATCCAATCCCGTAGAAAATTTTCATTATATTGTTGATAAAGGCCGAAAGTCCTTTAGAGTAACCAAAAAGATTCTTTTGAATGAGATATTTGAAGTTAAAAATCACACTAAACGTTCTCTTTTCTTTTCACCCCTGTAATTTATTGAAATAAACATTCTGGAAGTTTTCAGGGTTGATAAAGATCTAAAGGTCTAAAGATTACATTATTACCGAGGGCCGAAAGTCCTTTAGAATAACCAAAAAGTTTCTTTTGAATGAGATATTTGAAATTAAAAATCACACTAAATGTTCTCTTTTTTCACCCCTGTAACTTATTGAAATAAACATTGTGGAACTTTTCAGGGACTTTCGGCCCTCGGTAACAATCAATCTTTCATTCTGCTTTTAAATGTTTCAAAAATACTTAGTTTTCTGAGGATTCGAAAAAAATGAATGCATTTAAAACACATTGGCGCGAAATTTGCGCCTACGCCCTTAAAAACAATATCCATCTTATATTGTGTACGTTTTAAAATTATTATTTTTACACCTTTCAAAGACTAGATCGTTCTGGTAGCAATTAGGCAACCTAGTTAGGTACACGAAACATCTTCTTTAATTCAGTTAAATATAAATTGATTATTTTGTGGTAAATATACAAAAAAGTTAAAAAAAAAAAGTAAGAAATAGTGTAGTACTTAAGCAGATACACTTTCCCGTTGTTGTGGATCTGTTGTTTTGATAACATGTGTAATTTTCGTATTGTTTCAGATCGCAGGTTTGGGAAAAAGTCCTCTTGCAGGTCTAGCTGCATTAGGATTGGGCGGATTGGCCCCTGGTGGAGCAGGAGGATTGAATCCAGCAGGTATTACTCTTAAATATTAACTTCACTACAGGCGCGGATACAGAGGGGGTCAACGGGTCCATGGACCCCTATTGCATTTATTCTCTTATTTTTTACAGTTTTACAATTAACCCGACTTCAGCAAAGGAACATTACTGCTATAAATTATCAACTTGTGTAACTATTTTTTGCAGAATGCTTTATTTGAATTATTAATTTATGCGTTTGTAGCAACTGAAAATATGGAACGGCATGACTCAGTAGGAAAGATCATTCATTAAGAGATAGCTATTAAAGTGGGACTCCTCCATCTCCCATATTATCAATACGTTTCTAAGAGTATGCTTGAGAATGACAATTACAAAACTGCCATTACAGACCAAGCAGTGTCAAATAATGGAACATATTTCATATTAGTTAATAAATTCACGAGACAAACAACACTAATTGATGTGGCGATATCTAACAAAAATAATCTGCGTGTCAAATATAACGAAAACATCGCCAACTACGTAGATTTGGAACTACCAGACAGTACCTATTATTCTCTCTACTACTGGAATCAGTCCGAAGAACATTCTAGAAACCATAAAGTAGTTAGGTATGAATGAAAATCTCTAAAGATAGACCATATTTAAAGCTGTACCACTTTTTAAACAATGCACGAAAATTTTTGGAAGATACTCCAGCATCCCAAGTCACCTAGGGCTCGATAGCACGGAAAGAGCGTCACTAAAGCTCAATCCTTCTGATACCGTAATTATCTGGGATGAGTGAATTTTCCCCTTAGAGGAAGTAAGTGCCATGTGGTTAAATCTGAAATAATGGAGTTATAAAATGGTCAAAAACGAATATAGAAAGTCTTCAGCATAAAATAAGAACACTTCTCGCAAAGGCACAAAAATATCATTCACTCAGTGCAGTAGAGAGAATAACATTACCGCGGCTCTACCATCTACTTTAAATAGAGCAATTGGCGCAGTAGATGAAACAGCGCTGCTTAAACTGATGGAACAAGCAATGAGCATAAACCACCTTTCTGAGCCAGAAAAAGTGCTAACCTGATCAGCCAAAAATATGTCGGCAGAACTATTGGTTGACTTCAGGATATATGCCGAAACAGAGGGTTACCTACTGGCCATTCAAGATCAGGTTATTCCAACTAAAAATTACCGGAAATATGTAGTCAAAGACGCTCAAGTCCAAAATGACAAATGCCGATATGAATGCCAAGCAAAAAAGAAACAACATCTTACAGCGGGCTCCCAGCTGTTAATCAATACCGATTATAAAGAACGACATGACTCAGTAGGAAATATTATGCACCAGGAATTAGCCAATAAACTGGGACTTCTCCAAACCGACCATCTTCCTTGTTATGAATACGTCGCTGACAGAATGTTTGAAAACGACAACTAAAAGCTATACTGGAACCGCACTGTGCTAGAGCTTTAGAGGGAACGTGAGCCCTATGGCTAAATCTGGATAACGATATTAATATTTTCGGTAAATCTGCCCCCCCCCCCTCCCTATTATGAATTTCTAGATCCGCGCCTGCTTCACTCTGATCAGGTTGTCCTGAAAAATTGACCTACTTTTTTGTTAAATTGAACAATTCTTAAAGAGGATGGTCATTCATAAAAAAAAAGGTTTTCTATGCCGCTGAGAAAGAATGCGACGTGCTGGGTGAAATCTGGCAACACTGCCTTACACACCAACTCTCCATGTCTCTTACCCCACCACTTTTGCCTCGCTGCATTGCTCAGTGTCGGCCTAGCAGCCTTCGAAGATGGAGGTCCCGGTCGCTGTTACCGCCAATGTGAAATTCATGCTGTGATACGTTTTTTCTATGTGATACAAAATGTATTTCATCTATTAGCATTCATCGTCAGTGAACCGAAGTTTATGGGTAAAAGTGCATATCAGTTCAACATGTATGCCAATGGTGTAGGTAGAGTGTAGAGAATTCAGTGAAAGCCGAACGGAAATTCACGATGAATCTGAAGGCCTTCCTTGTGAACATGTTAAATATACAAGGTGATTCTTCTTCTTGATGTGTCTATCCGTGACGACTGTTGGCGATCATCATGGCAATCTTCACTTTATCTGCAGCAACAGGTTCTGAGGTTCTTTAACCAGAATGTTCTTCTTCCTGAATTCCGCTTTCCAAATATTTTTCCTTGCAGGATGGCTTGTAGGAGGGCATATCTGGATTCATTTCGCCTAATGTGTCCAAAGTATTCCAACTTTCGAGATTTGATGGTGGTTAGTACTTCTCGGTTCTTCCCCATTCTTCTAAGAACTTCCTCATTTGTGACCCGATCAGTCCATGGGATTTTAAGAATTCTCCGATATAGCCACATCTCAAATGCTTCCAATTTTCGGCACATATCCTCATTCAACGTCCATGATTTAACACCATAAAAAAGGATAGAGAAGACGTAACATCTCAGCATTCTTACTTTTATACCAAGAGAAAGGTTGTGGCTCTTGAAAAACGCCCCCATACGGTTGAAGATTGATCTAGCTTTTCCGATGCGCGCTCTTATTTCTTGGTTGTTGGTCCATTCTTCATTTATTATGGTGCCGAGGTAGTTGTAGTGCCTCACTCTTTCTACAGCGGTTTGGTTGATATAGAATTGACCTTCTGTTATCTTTTTCTTGCTTTGTTTTTTTTTACGTTTATATTGAGTCCATATTGTTGACTGTAATACGTGATTTTGTCCATGAGGACTTGTAGGTCTTCTAGGTTGTCCGCAAATACTATGGTGTCATCTGCATACCTGATATTATTTAGCCGGTACCCGTTTAGTAGAATACCTTTTTCAATTTCGTGCAAAGCTTCGATAAATATTCTTTCAGAGTAAAGATTAAAAATTAGGGGGGACAAAATGCAGCCTTGCCTCACTCCACGCATGATTTTGACATATTCGGTGAGTTCACCGTCAACTCTGAGGTTTGCAGTCTGATTCCAGTAAAGGTTTCTAATTATTTTAAGATCTTGGTTGTTAATTCCTGCTTCTTTTGGTATTTGCATCATCTTGGAGTGTTGTACTCGATCAAACGCCTTCTCGTAATCAACCAGACATGCGTATACGTCGCAATTTACGTCTTTGCATCTCTGGAATAAGACTTGTATTGAAAACAAAGCTTCTCTCGTACCAACAGCATTTATGAACCCGAACTGGTTGGGCGAAATTTGACTTTCACATAGCTTGTAAATTCTCGTATGGATTACCTTTAGGAACAATTTTAGGAGATGACTCATCAGACATATCGTACGGTATTCTTCGCACTTTTTGGCTCCTGGTTTTTTGGAAGTGCAATAAACTCGAGACTTCAGCCATTCTGTTGGTATTTGTCCAGAGTTGTATATGTTGTTGAATATCTTTGTGATTATTGCTATTGATTCGTTGTCCATCAGTTTGAGTAGTTCTGCTTGTATATTATCGGGACCTGCTGCTTTTCCATCCGTTAGCTGTGTTATGGCAGAATAAACTTCCTGCTGTAATATTCTTGGTCCATCATTTACCTCTTCTTCTAGCTCAAACGTGTTGTCTCTTTGGTATTCAAATAGTTTTTTTAGATATTCTTTCCACGTTCTAATTTTACTCTGTTTATCTAAGATGATGTTTCCGTCAGAATCAGTTAGATTTCCTCTCTGTCTCCGTCTTAATCCACCTGTGAGTTCTTTAACTTTCCTATGTACATTGTGACTATCGTACTTTGATTGTAGAATCTCAATTTCTTGGCATCTCTCCATTGCTTCTTTTTCTTTCGTTTCTCTAATTTTCCTTCATATTGATATGTTGATTGTTTGGTATGTGTCGGGGTCATTTTTGGCATTTCTTCTTTCGTCCATTAGTTTCAGGATCTCATCTGTCATCCATGATTTCTTCTTGGTTAATTTATCTGCCTTTAAGTGTCTATCCTTTACATTTTGAACTATTTCGGTCATCTGTTTGATCATTTGTTCTTCGTTCGATGCGTCTCTAATTGCAGTCACTTGCTCGTTTAACGTGGCTTGGACCTTCATTTTCGTGTCAGGGTATGATTGTGATTTCTTTTTCTGCACTATTTTGAGTTTGACGCGAAATACTCCCACCAGTGGAACGTGGTCCATCTCTTCGGAATCTTTCGTTTACTAAAATGTAATCTACACTCACCTCCCGATTAACCGGGATAAAGTAGGGTTAAGGCTTCCCGGATACGTAAAATCGCGGTTAATCCGCAAAATACTATAAATTTAACAGGAAAGGGTATTAAAATGCAAAACACTATTAAATGGTGTAATTAACGTATTTATATTGCATTAAAACATACCTGAATGTTGTATTTGACAAGAATCACATAAATAACACACATACATATTGTAACACAATAAAACACGTTACTGTAAATACCAAGAATATGAACAATAACAGTACATACTTTCAAATATGTAAAAAGAATATTTACAAGGTACAAACTAGCGTGAATTACTTTCTTTGAAAACAATCCGTAACAGTTTTCTGTTTTTGAACAGAGAAACATCTCTTTTTGATTCTACTTCTCATGTTTCGTAACACAATTTTGTCTGCGATTGGAGCATCTTCTTGACTCTCAACGTACTCAAGCAGCTGTTCCACACTCGCCAATGCAGCACTGTGCGACACAGTTGTTTGTTGTTGATCGCGTGACCCCCCCCCCTCCTCATCACTTTCACTCTCGTCCTCCCCAACTCCACCTGTTATCTTGTTTACAATCTGCTCAAATCTGCAATCTGCTATGATCTGTCAGCTGCTCATACCCTTGATCTTCCGCATCACAATCCAACCACTGCAGTATATTTTCTCCGTCCACTTCCTCTCCTCCTGGCACATTTTTTATAGCTTCAGTGATATTTTTAACAACAAAATCAGTCTCATCAAATCCTAGAAAGTCATCGTCTTCACAAATGTCGGGCATGATTTTTTTCCAAGATCGTACGATAGTAAGCGGTTTGGTTTTTTCCCAAACAGATCGTACTTCGTAGATGGCATCTAAGATTGTGAAGTCCTTCCAAAAACTCTTGAGATCGTTCCCTTCTTCTATTCTTTTCTGAAGGATAGCTGAGCGATAGTTACGTTTCAGAGAAGAAATAACGCCTTGGTCCATTGGTTGTATCATTGCCGTAACATTGGGAGGCATATATTTCACGAAGATTTTTCCATCAGGTGAACTTAAAGTTGTTGCACTAAGATGGGAAGGTGCGTTGTCCAAGAGAAGTACAGCTTTCTGAGAAATACCATTAGCTTTCAAGTGTTTTTTTACCTCCGGTACAAATTTGGAGTCAAAGCAAGATTTAAATATTTCGCAATTCATCCAAGCAGCCTTCTGATGAAAATAGTCTACCGATAAATTTTTGGCCTCAGTGCCCTTAAAAGATCTAGGTTTCTTTGCTTTTCCGATCACAAGTAAGGGCAATTTATGTTTCCCAGTTGCGTTAGCGCAGGTCATAATTGTTATGCGCTCTTTCGAAGCTTTGTATCCCGGTGTATTACGCTCCTTTTTAAATGCTAGAGTCCGGGTGGGTAGACATTTCCAGTACAACCCCGATTCATCGGCGTTGTAAATTTGTTCATGCAATCGTTCATGCCTCGTCCTCCACAAATTTTTGAAATTCCGCTTTAAACTGATTAACAGCGTCAATGTCACCACTTAAAATTTCTCCTTTTGTAGAAACATCCCGGATTCCGTGTCTCTGTTTGAATGGCGTGAACCAACCAGATGATGCGTCGAAGTCCCCTTCTATGCCGAGAGCTTCAAAAAAAAACTTTGCTTTCGTCATGCAAATCGGTTCTGACACCGGAGTTCCCTGTGCGCGTTGCTGCGAAAACAACTCCAACATGCACTGATCAAGTTCGTCAAACTTTGATTTTTTCATGGTTTTCCGATTGGCCATTCCAAAATTCGTGTCCGAGGATCATGCAAAAGTTACGAGTTTATCTTTATTTTTTAAAATATCACGCACTGTGCTATCGCCAACATTGTACTGGTTACACATCTGTTTAACCGTGGATCCACGTTCAATATTTTGAACAATGTCCAACTTTTGTTGGATCGTCAAAACAACACGTTTACGCTTAGTAGCGGTAGCCATCGTACGCACACTCTGTGTCACACTCCACTGCTGTACTGATTGTGGGTAGGGCGGGGCGCGCGGGTGAGAGTGTGTCGACGTATCGGGAGGGGTCTATGACCTTGAGAGGGCCCGGCTGCCGGCTGGAGATGAGTGACTCGCCTACTGAGCTTCACAGGACCGTCTCCAGCTGCATTTAATTTTACGTATTTTTTCTGAAACGCGTCCCGGTTAAGCCGCATCACGGTTATTCCGATTACGGTTAATCGGGAGTTGAGTGTATTTGATTTCTAATAATTCTCCCGGGTTTGTCTTGAGGTGATTCAGTGAAACGGTACCATTTGACAACGCTGCTGACGATAAAATAGAGGAGCCGCAAGCTTGCGAGCTAAACTTTGTGAATCTAGAGAGTGGGAAGTTTAGTTATCATGGAGACGTGCTCTTGTGAACAACGCGCATTTGCTGTGAAAGTTTTGTGCATGTACAACGAGCATTTCGTTTACACTACCATTTGCCGCCGCCATTGAAGTTCCGTCTAGCATCGCTATTAAGACTTGGTTAGGAACTTTGAAAGTAGTGGTTCAATATCACAGAAAAGAGTGGCAGTGTCAGAGCTGCTCGCACACCACAGAATATTGAAGCGGTGCCAAATTCATTACATGCAAGTCGTCGTAGGGATCTTCGAAGATTCGCGTGTAATGAATTTGGCATCGCTTCAATATTCTGTGGTGTGCGAGCAGTTCTGACACTGCCAGCTCTTTTTTGTGATGTTGAACCACTACTTTCAAAGTTCCTAACCCAAGTCTTGTAACTTGGTCTTGTGAACGAAGCGGTAAATGGTAGTGTAAACGAAATGCTCGTTGTACACGCACAAAACTTTCACCATTTTTGTAATAAGCTTTCACAGCAAATGCGCGTTGTTCACAAGATCACGCCTTCATGATAACTAAACTTCCCACTCTCTAGATTTACAACGTTTACGTCGCAAGCCCACGGCTCCTCTATTTTATCGTCAGCAGCGTTGTCAAATCGTACCGTTTCACTGAATCACCCTTTATATGCACTTTTACCCGTAAACTTCGATTAACTAACAATGAATGTCTTATAGGTGAAATCCATTTTGCATTTAAAAAACGTATCACAGCATGAATTTCACATTAGCGGTAACAGCGACCGGGATCTCCATCTTCGAAGGCTGAGGTGAAGCGATAATGAGCAATGCAGCGAGGCGAAAGTGATGGGGTAAGAGAGAGGGAGAGTTCATGTGTAAGGCAGTGTTGCCAAATTTCTCCTAGTACGTTGCACTCTTTCTCAGCGGCACATGGAACCTTTTTTAACGAATGACCTTCGTACAATAAACGTTTCACAAAATATTTCCACTTTCTTTCGTATTGTTAATTAAAAATGTATTTCAAGCTCTGGCTGCTTTGGCAGGATCGCAGTTAAGAACCGCAAATTCCAGAAACCAACAGAACTCAAACCAACAGACACACGAAATGACCGTTCCAAATGAATTGATCGGTTGCATTATCGGTAAAGGAGGCACCAAAATTGCAGAAATAAGACAGATTTCCGGAGCTATGATCCGCATTTCAAATTGCGACGACAGAGAAACTGGAACTTCGGATCGTACGATTACAATCACTGGAAATCCTGACGCAGTAGCCTTGGCGCAGTATCTCATCAATATGAGGTATGTAACATTTTTTATATTTCAGTTTTTTCTACTTTTTCTGCGATTCTCTGTACTCTCTAGTGGAGTAAATGATAGATATAGAATTGCCGTCGATCGAGGACAACAGAGAGTCATTTGATGTGTTCTTGGCATTTCATTTTAAATGCTCTTGATCCGTACTCTATCCTATGTAACCGCAGTGATCAATGATCTCCTCTTATTTCCCAATAACACATCAATTGATCCAATGAGATCCTTTCTAACTCTTTTGACTTCTTAAAAATTTACATATGGAGATATATTTTTTTATTAAAAGATGAGCATTTTGTATTAAATCCATTTTGTCTCAATTGTTTTTGGAAAGTAGCATGTAATTGTTGTATAGCGTAAAATAAATTGTAGCATTTCTACTTTGGAATGTCTTCTGATTTGAAAGCATTAACGTCAGAGATAGTCATATACAGGGTGTCCCAGACTAATTTAGCCACGCTATATCTCTTAAAGAATAGAGATTTTCAAATGGGACAAAAAGTGATATATTCTACTTGTAATACACTTTAATATGGTGTAAAAACATCATCCCCTAAATATTCATCCCTTAGTTACAACCCCTAACTTTAATTTTTTTAATAGCACCCTATATATTTTTTTATAGTTTTGGATGTGGTCTTTTATCGTCTATTCAACACATTTTTTGAAAATAAAATCGGTTCGTAAATAACCAAGAAACTATCAGTTTATTTTTATTAATTGTGTATCCCAGACTAATTTATCCAGGCTATATTTCTCAAACGAATAGAGATTTTCGAATGGAACAAAAACTCATCTATTCCATTTGTAATACACTTTCATATGGCGTAGAAAAAATTCATCCCCTAAATATTCATCCCTTACTTACAGGGTGCTATTTAAAAAAAAGTTAGGGTTGTAATTAAGACAGGGATGACTTCGTCAGACAGGGATGTATACTATCGCCACAATTATTCAATATATATGGAGAGCATATTATGAGAAGAGCACTTGAAGGATGGGAAAAAGGCATCTCAATAAATGGTCATAAAATAAACAACCTACGTTTCGCAGATGGCACAGCCCTTCTTGCAAATAGTCTTGCAGAGCTGATTGATCTTATACGACTGGTTGAAAACGAAAGTCAAATATTTGGTCTGCAATTAAACATATCAAAGACAAAGATCATGATCGTGGATAGACTACATAACAATCATCCACATATAACCACAATTGATTGGTGTGAGGTTGTGAACTCATACTTATATCTGGGATCATTAATCACAAACACAGGGTCACTGCAGGAGGAAATAAAACGTAGATGTGATCTAGCAAAAGTCGCCAGAGCAAAAATGACCACAATATGGAAGGACTGTCAAATTTCAAGAGCGTTAAAGATGAGGTTGATCAACTGCTTAATATTCCCAATACTAACTTACGGATGTGAATCTTGGACCCTGAGAAACTCGGAAAGAAAAAAGATAGACGCCACTGAAATGTTCTGTTGGAGACGAATGCTACGAATTCCTTGGACCGACCATAGAACAAATAATTCGATTTTAAGAGAGCTAAAAGTTAGCCAACGGCTCTCCAGTAAAGTCCATCTCCAACAATTAAAATACTTTGGACATGTTATGAGAGCCAACACAGAAAACATGGAAAGACTCATTATACAAGGAAAGGTGGAAGGCCGAAGATCACTAGGAAGATCCCCAACAAGATATATCGATCAGATTACAGGAATATGCAAAAGACCTATGCATGAGTTAAAAGAAATGACCAGAGACAGAGATCTTTGGAGACGGACAATACATGACATCACGTCGACTACTACACTCCCTCCGGGGGGTCAGGATTGAAGAGAGAGAGAACTAAGGGATGAATATTTAGGGGATAATTTTTGTCTACGCCATATTAAAGTGTATTATAAATGTAATAGATCAGTTTTTGTCCCATTAGAAAATCTCTATTCGTTTAATAAATATAGCCTGGATAAATTAGTCTGGGACACATAATTAACAAAACTAAACTGCTATTTTCTTGGTTATTTACGAACCGATTTTATTTAAAAAAAATGTGTTGAATAGACGATAGAAGACCACATCCAAAACTATAAAAAAATATACAGGGTGCTATTAAAAAAATTAAAGTTAGGGGTTGTAACTAAGGGATGATATTTAGGAAATGATTTTTTTCTACGTCATGTTAAAGTATATGACAAGTAGACTAGACCGCTTTTTATCCCATTCGAAAATCTTTTTTCGTTTAAGAGATATAGCGTGGCTAAATTAGTCTGGGACACCCTGTATACACCCTCTGAGGATCTCTAATGAGAGTGGTACGTAAGGGCGTTTATGACGCTCTCTGAATGAACTGAGATATAAGACGTCTCTTGATTTCGTTTTAAAGCGAATTTTTTTATAAACGTTACTTAAATTGTATTTGTTTGCAATTGGCAGTATTTATGGCAGATTAAGATAAGTTTAAAAAGATCGGGGGGTATAAGTCACGTTTATTTGTTTACGAATCATGGAATGGTTGCTTTATGCATCTACGATGACCTCTATATAACATGTAAGGACGTCAGAAAGGGAGTCTGCATATACACGTTCAATCTATTAGAGCACGCTGCTTTCTCTCTTTCAAATTGGGTATGTATGAAATTAAATAGAATCAGTGACTAATATACAGTTATATGATAACGTGAATAAAGTTTACACAAACGTAAAATGTTCAACACGCGACACAAGATTAAATAATTCAGCACAAACAATAATCAAACATTGACTCTCCACATCGTGGTGGTAGCGGGTGCTACCCCGTGTACTTTTACTTTACTTAAAGTTGTAGTTTCAAACTGAAGCTTAGTACTGACTTTTTGTAATCGTTCTAAAACGGTACTCCAAAATATGGACAAAAATACTGTCTCTAGTGATTCTGTAGTTTGTAGATTCTGACTGATTCTGTAATTGCCGGTCAATTTTCTTTCAGAGCTCGACAAACATCGTTTCTCGTTAACCAAGGTGTTTTAGATAGGCTTTGAAGTACCACAGAGCATTTTGGTTCAAATAAAGCTCCCATCGATGTGTTGAACTTGTGAAAAAATTGTACAGTTCTTGAAGTAGACTTTGAAAAAAAAGAAACAGCAACCACACATGAACTAACGGCCACAGATCCTACCAGATTTAAGGAATGAGCGGCACGTGGGACATAGCCTGAGGACATAGTTTTTTTATTCTGGTTTGAACACCTGAGTCCCTGCCATATTACTCGCATTGTCATATGACTAACCACGGCATTTTGTGATATCCAAATCGAATTTATCACAAACATTTACAATTTCTTCAGCTTTGTGTCCGACGTTAGGCAAAAAACACAAAAAGCGTTCTACAGGTATGCCATCTCTAGTCAATTTCCTTAGTACCAATGTTAATTGGTCAATATGAGATATGTCTGGAGTGGAGTCTACCATAATTCCAAAATATTTTGCTTCCTTAGCTTCATTTAACATTTGTCTTCAAACATTTTCAGCCATAAGAAGGATAACTTCTTCATATGTTGACTAGGAAATGTATGAAGTTGTACCTGAACCTCCATCGCCATATACTTTCAATTGCTCTGCAAGAAAGTAGTCAAATTCGAATAAAAATTGTATGAAACCTAAAAAGATGCCTTGATCAAACAGTCCTAAATATTCATGGCTACCACGAAAAGCTAATCCTTCTGTTGATAGAAATTTTACAGCGGCAACAACACGCTTAAGAACATTCATCCAGTCTTTAGTTTCCTTATTTAACTGATCAGCAAGACTTGAACTAACATAATATCCTTTTATTTGACCTCTAAATTTTAATGTTTTCTGGTGTGACTTATGACAAGGAGTAGTACTTTGTGAAGTATTTTTCCAATCACTAAAACCGGTTGTAAGTGGATTTGCGTTAGCAGAGCAACTGAACAAAATGCATGGTGCACAAAACACAGACCCTTTTCTCTGAGTAAATGACATACAATTTCTATTTATTATTTTTCTATTTTTAAGTTTACGAGAAAATAGTTTATCAGTTAAATAACTGTCTTTTTTATCTGATGGATAGTGCTCCTTTGATGATGTGTAAGTTGGTTGCCGGTTTTGTGATGCACCGAACAAAATCTGCCTGTTCCGCGCCCTAACAAATTTGGCGCTCTAGGCCAGTGCCTAGTCGGCCTAGTGGTAAATCCGGCCCTGTCTCCAACTTCAATTTTTCGTACTTAATCTATCGTAGAATCTTGGGTTGGTTAGTTATCGTTATTTGGGTGAGCTCTTTGAAAATAATATCAATACATGCATGCCTTTTAACAGAAATCAATATCATGATTGATGATACTATTTTGATCATTCATATCTCATTTTGGAAGAATGTACATTTATACTTTTATATACAGGGTGAGTCATGAGGAACTGTACATACTCCTACCTCGTGTAGAGGCTCCTATGGGGAATAACAAATGACCATTAAAAAGTGTCTGCTCCCATTGTTTAATAATATACAGGGCGAGTTTCGCATTTTGACAGAAATTTGTATTCGTCATAATTTTTGAACGGTCAGATCGATGTGTCTCTTATTTTGGCCAATCGTTACACTATTACCACCTAATCAACTAATTTATTCAAACTAGAAAAAAATCAGGTCCGGCTTTAAAAAAATTAGTTCGTTTGGGTCTTAGAAAAAATTTCACCCTGTATACGCTTTTTGAAAACTCTAATATGAATTTTACCAATTAGACAAATAGGCAATTAAAATGGCATATTTATTTTTTTCCGCACACGATTACTTAATTTTTTATAAAAAAATCAAATTTCACTATGAATTAAAAGTTTGGTAAAGTGAACCATAGATTAAAAAAAATAACTTTTATTACAAAAATTAATTTTTTTGCACAAATAAGTAATTTATGTTACCATCCAATCAACTGATTTATTCAAACTAGAGAAAAATCAGGTCCGGATTTAAAAAATTAGTTCGTTTTGGTCTTAGAAAAAATTTCACCCTGTATACGCTTTTTGAAAACTCTAATATGAATTTTACAAATATGACAAATAGGCAATTAAAATGGCATATTTATTTTTTCCCCACACGGTTACTTAATTTTTTATTAAAAATCAAATTTGTCAAAATCGGAATTTTCTAAAAATGAAAAAAAAATGAACTCACGGTTTAACTCGCTACAACTCTGTTCCATTTTAATATTTTTTTCTGAAATTTTTACAGCACATACTTCTTACCATTATGAAGACTATGAAAATTGTTGTAGACTTTCAGTCTTCTTCTTGTAAAAGTTGCAAACTTGTAAATCGCAAAAATTACATGGAAAAATTTAAAATTTATCAATTTGATCACGTCTATGTTAAACTATAGAGTCCAAAAGAAGTGTTATTTAGATCTAGACGTGTTATAGAAGAAAAAATGGTAAAACTTTTAATGTTAAGGAAAACGTTGTTTTTGTAAATTAATTTTTGTAAAAAAAGTTAATTTTTTTAAATCTATGCAAAAACTTTGCCAAACTTTTTATGCATTGTCAAATTTGATTTTTTAATAAAAAAATAAGTAATCGTGTGGGGAAAAAATAAATATGCCATTTTAATTGCCTATTTGTCTTATTTGTAAAATTCATATTAGAGTTTTCAAAAAACGTATACAAGGTGAAATTTTTTCTAAGACCCAAACGAACTAATTTTTTTAAAGCCGGACCTGATTTCTTTCTAGTTTGAATAAATCAGTTGATTAGGTGGCAATAGTCTAACGATTGACCAAAATAAGAGACACATCGATCTGACCGTTCAAAAATTATGACGAATACAAATTTCTGTCAAAATGCGAAACTCGCCCTGTATATTATTAAACAATGGGAGCAGACACTTTTTAATGGTCATTTGTTATTCCCCATAGGGGCCTCTATACGAGGTAGGAGTATGTACAGTTCCTCATGACTCACCCTGTATTATGTTGCCAATTGCAAATTATAAAAATTATAAACAGTTTAAGGGTTTATTTATACAATCTGTTAACATCACTGTTGGAGTAATAAATATTACAACAAGTTTACGTCTAGTTACAAAATTTATCCATTCTTGCAAATTGTATACAAATAACACTGTATTTACAAATTGCAGATTTAATATAAAATGCTCTTCCAATAGATAAAGGCATTAGGTATTTAAACATATGTAAATTTTTGAGAACTGAAATCCCCCTGCAGTCCGGTGCCAGTAGTAGCCTGAACAACCAATTACGTATTTGTAGCCTTGTTTTTTTTTTTATTTTTTAATGTGGGTAAATGAAGAAAAAAATATACATACATACACTCAAAATTTTTAGGCAGCTTGGTTTCGATTCAGAAGTGTTCATGTGGCCCCACTGAAGAGATCTGAAGAGATCAAAACGGATGTATGGGGCAGAGGTGTAACCAGGATGATCCTAAGGGGGGGGGTTACAACTACTTGATGGTCTCTGGGGGTATGGAATAGTAATGGGTAATGGTGTTAAGCGTATAGAGCTCAAAGTATATCCAAATGGGGGTGTTATAACCCCCAAAACCCCCCTGGTTACGCCTATGGTATGGGGATGATGTATCATCATTTCTGAACCGAAATGAAACATAAGCTGTTTTTAATTTAATTTTTAATAATTAAAATTTCAAATTTTTTTTCTCCTTTTTAGTTTTTTTATCCTGTATATGTATTCTGAATCTTGATCTCCCTCTAGTACAATCAGTTAAAAAAATATTTGCTAAAAGAGGGTTCTTAAAATGTTAAGAGGTTTGGTTCTGGATAGGATAGATCTCAATGTACTGGTTATTTTGAATGTTTCTCGCAAAGAGGGATTCAAAGATAACAATAATATAATGTTGATTGATGATCGCCAGTGAATATTAGTGAGTTTGTAATCAATTTCATTTCTATACCTATATCCAGGACTTCCCTAAGTTTAAAGTCGGCGAACATGGTGTTTAGATCTAGTATGATAGAATAAATATGTAAAATAATTTCTGAGAAACGATTCTTTTATCTTAGATTTATATAGTACAGTCAAGGTTATGGAAACTTTTTTCTAGCATATTTCCGTCGTGGGAATTTTCTTCCATCACAGTTGTATGTATCGAGTCTGATTGGTTCACTGTTGACTTCATAATAATCTCTTGATTCTTAAGAATCGTTTAATTGCTGTTGTATTACTGTATTACTGGATATTGGAATTTGAACTTTTCACTTTAAATGAAGATTGAGATTGGCATCACTTCTGTTTCCCTTGCTGAAGATGAACTACTTACGTACGATGAAACGTTGTACAACAAGCATGACTTTATCATGAGCGGTTAAAGTTATGGTTCTGATAGGTGTACGCTGAATACAAGTCCATCCTATATTTGTTGTGTTGCACACTGAAAACAAGTTCGTCACCTTCCTACTTACATAGATCATGAATATTGTTTTTTCCATTCGATACAAATAAACACAAAATAAAAACAAAAAATACTTATCACAAATGTGTTAGTTTTTGTTTTTGTGATTCACTGTATTTTTTTATTTATACAAATTTTTCTTCATTTACCTAACAACTCATCGAGTCCATATGCACATTATATTTATTTTTCAATTATACTTAGGAACGTATTTGAATTTTGATATAGAACTGGGATTCATTCGTATACTTCACTCAACAGATAGTGAAGTGAAAAAGAGAAAGAACTAGTGCAGTTCAATAAGGACTACACTAGGAGTTAATAGAGGTCTATTGAAGCTACATTTGTCAAATTGGCTTTGGGGCATGGTCATCTCACTTGGAAGTGATATGAATTGGCCACCGAGATCGTGCGATTTGACCTAGTTTGATTCTTTCGGTGAGGTCTTCTTAAGTCGCAGATTTATACTAAAAAGTCGCATACCACAGCGGCCTTCAAAACCAACATAACCCATTCTATCGGTCAACTCCAGCCTAATTTATGTGCCAGAGTCATGGAAAATAGGATCTTTCGGATGCACACCACCCAGCGAAGCAGCGATGAATATTGAACTTTGTTATACCCCATACATAATGACATCGAGGTGCCTTTCAAACGAATACAAAATTTAGATGGTATCTCCCCCACACTTTGTCTTCTGTATCTGTAGAATAGGGAGGGCGAGTCAAGTCCCACAGCACTTAGGCAAAAATTGACCCACAGTGCATCTTCCCAGGGGGTCTTCGTCCTTAGCTCATTGTCCATCCTGCCATTTCCATGAAGGCGGACAAATCACCAGGGGACATCTCCCCTATGACGATAACTCCGGACATTTACATAGGACATGTTCGACAGTTTCGTCATCTCGTTCACACTTCCTGAACAGAGGTGTGTCTACTAGCCCCATTGTGTAGAGGTATTTGCTTAGGTGACAACGGTCAGTTAAAAAACCAACTGTCAAGCGTAGGTTTTTCCTGGTCATTCTCAAGTACTTTTCTGATTCTGACTTCCCAAAGTTCCTTAGTGTTACCTTGGCAAGTCTACATCCTGACCCTTCTTCCCATCTCTTCACGGTTTGCGTGTGGGAGTGACATTTGGCAATTTCCTCGATTGTTGGCGTTGAGCAGCCAAAAAGATCACCAGGTCCCAAGAGTCTTAGGCCTGCTACCTTCGTAGCTAGCTGGTCAGCAATGTGGTTGCCTTTATTTCCATTGTGTCCTTTAACCCACCTCAGGATGATGTTGTGACCATGCGAAGCTTTGGCTAGTAACTCATGACACTCCATTACTAGCCCTGATATGGCACGTGGTCTATTCAAAGTTAAAATTAATTATTCAAAATTCTCTTGTCTGCTGTCTGTGCAGATTATTATGGTTTTACCTGCTATACCTTTCCGGATTATCTCTTTGGCGGCTATGGAGATACCAGCCAGTTCAGTCTGAACTAGGCTAGCATTTTTGTGCATACCCTATTTTATACTAAGGTTCAGTGATCTGGCGTGTATCCCGCATCCTGAGCCTTCTTTCATTTTGGAGCCATCGGTGTAGATGCAATATGCATTTGCCACGTTTGAGTTCCTATGTTGTCTTGTTTCGATTTTGTCAGGGCAGGCCACATGCACAGATTTCATAACGAGAGAATTTTAAAAGTGGTATGGGAGGAGATTCCGGACGTCCCAGAATACGATGGTGAGATAACATCAAGCAGATCTCCGAAAAATGAACATTCCATTAGACCCTAGGTTGATGGAAGACCGAACAAATTGTAAAAAAGTTGTACAGTCAGCCAGGACCCACCCAGGGTTTTAGCGCTACGTGATGATGACATAGTAGATGCCCTGTTCTGTAATGAAATCTGATTAATCTTTACCTTCATCTAATTAGATTGGTATTTTTTATTTTTATGTATAATTTTAGTTTTAATCAGGCTACAAATACAACCCCTCTTAGTCTAGGTCGCCCCCTCCAGCTAGGTCGCCGTGGACTTTTCAATTCTGTTGGATCTACCCAAGTTTTTTTAATGTATTTTGGCTGCTGAATACGAATTTCTAGGGTGGATTTCGATCCGAGTGGTCAAACATTTTATAAAAATGTTTGACCACTAGTTGTTATAAACATTTTGTTTATAAATTGTTTATAAGGATCTAGTTCGTAAACTCGAGATAAAAAAATTTCAAATAATATTTGTTCCTTGAATAAAAATAAAGAAAATGGCGTTTACTAAACTTTAATCCACTAATTAGAACTCGAGGTATTGTAAAATTCGTGCAAAATGGTTGCGCAAAACAAGTATTTTTCGAAGCTTTTTCAATCGTAACTCGGTTTTGACTCATGCAAATGAGCTTTGCAAAGTCTTATTTTAAACCTTAATTTATAGACTTTAAAACAAAACTTGTTAAATTACTACATCTTTAGTTGTATTAAAGTTATACCTTGTAATTTTCTTAAGAAATTATTAAATGAATTTTTTTATTTAGTAGGGTTTTAAGGAAATTTGAGCAATAAACATTTATATTTGGATCTGAATTTATATTGAATTAACAATAATGATAAAAGAACTTAAAGGTACATTTTGAGCTTGGGAAAATGTTCGTAGGTTTATTTTTGGTTAGATGATTTAATTATAAGAATTATTTGAGAAAATTGTATGAGAATCTTCAAAAATGAAGATAAAACTATAAAATGTATCAATGCACTGCGAACCGATCTTGCGCCTCAAAGCGCGCTATTAAATTATCGATATCTTGTCCAAAAATAAATCTACGAACATTTTCCCACGCTCAAAATATTCCTTTTCGGTTCTTCTATCATTACTGATAATTCAAGTATAAATGTTTATTGTTCAAATTTGCTTAAACCCCTTATAAACGAATTAATTTACAATGTTTTTAAATTGTAGCTTTAAACGGATGTAATTTTAATGCAAATAAAGATAAAGCAATTTAACAACATTTTGTTTGGAAGTCTATAAATTAAGCTTTAAAGTGAGACTTTGTAAAGCTCATTTGCATGAGTTTAAGACAAGTTACGATTGGAAAAGCTTCGAAAAATACTTATTTTGAACAATTTTACAATATTTCGAGTTCTAATTATTGGTTTTATTTCTTTGTTTTTTACTTCAAGGAACACATATTTGTGAAGATATTTTTTAATTCTTTTAATTTATGATATAGAGTCTTATAAACAATTAAATTGATTATAATAGTTTGGCCACTCGGATCGAAATCCACCCTCGAAATTCGTAATCAGCAGCCAAAAATACGTAAAAAAACTTGGGGAGTGGACCCATCAGAATTAAGAAGGCTGCAGTGACCTATCTGGCTCCTAATAGTACGGGATCCGAATCTGGCTCGATCTTCACCCATCTGTTTACCGGATGAAACATTTTTTTTATTAAATTTTATACATAGACAACTACGACTTGCATGGCTGTCTATCAAAATATGTTCATAGCTTTCCTTAAGGGGGCGTAGGGTTTGAAATCAACATTTCAAGCACATTTTTGTGAATTTTTTTGAAAGTGGGGTAGAATTACTTTATTTTTAAATTAATTAAACATATTCAGTACAATTCAAAGAATATTAAAAACAAATTTGAAAGAAAAATATTGAAAAATAAGCCAACGTTGGCCAATTTTTACAGACCACTCAAAAATTGGATGTTGCAGTGGACATCAGAACTCGTCATTGGATCATGTGACACAAAAAATAAAAAAAAAATAGTTAATGAGTTTCTCGAGGTAACGCTGTCGAGTTTTTCTTTAGTTTTAATGATTTTTTACTTTTTGGTATCACTCAGAAGTCAAAATAACGAAATTTTTTGCAGAAAGGGTGAAAATCAACATATTTATTATTATTAAACAAAAAATAAGCATTAAAAAAATATGCCGATTGCGTTACCTCACGAAATGTCTTGATAAAATATATACAAAATTTCAGGTCGAGTGATCAAGTAGTTGAGTCTCCCTTTTTTGCATAATTATTCGTTGTTTTGATTTCTGAGTGATACCAAAAAGTCAAAAAGCGTTAAAACTAAAAGACTCGACAGTGTTACCTCAAGAAACTCAAGCTTGTAAAATCTTTTTGAATTTTTTATTTCACATGATTCAATGACCGAGTTCTGATGTCCACCGCAAAATCCATTTTTTTATGTGTCTGTAAAAATTTGCTGGCATTGGCTTATTTTTCAATATTTTTCCTTTCAATATTTTTTGAATATTTTTTGAATTGTACTGAATATGTTTATTTAGTTTAAAAATAAAATAATTCTACCATACTTTCAATAAAAAATTCACAAAAATGTGTTTGAAATGTTGATGTCAAACCCTACGCCCCACCCCCTTAAGGGTAGCTATGAACATATTTTAATAGGCAATACATGCAAGACATATATTTGTCTATATACATATGAAATTTATTAAAAAAATATTTCGTTTGGTAAACAGATGGTCGAAGGTCGACCTAGATTCAGATCTTAGACTAGTAGGCGTACGGTTTACCCCTCAAAAAACGCTTAGAAGCAGAATATATCGATTAATTTTTTTTGCATTTCTAATGCACCAAACCATTCGATGCTATATTTTTTTCTAAGTTGAAATGTATTTTTTAAATTTTTCCAAGTGTGCCGGCAATTGTTATTAACAAATAGCTTATACAAAAAAGCAATTTCACCGAATTGCTTCTAAATCAATTGTTTTAGGTGTATCTCATCTAATCTCTTGGTAATTTTTCGAAAAATGCTCCCCTTTCGAGTTATTTGCAATTTTTTGTTAAAAAAGTGCCTTAGTTATTTCTTGAGATTTATTTTTCTAAAAAACGACTAAATGAATAATTGTAATCCTACAAAAAGCTTTATAATATTTAGACCTTCAAGTACAAGTAAGTGTTTTGGCTTTTAGCAAACCAAATGGAAAAAATTTAATAATAATAACTTACCGAGATTTTCTTAGATTTTCTTCGTGTTGTTAAATGTTGAAGCACTATTTTCGGTGGCATTAAGGAAAATGAAGGATGGGATAAAAGAAGGGAACTTACCGAAAATATGTTGTCTGGTATCGTCAATTTGTCTCACGGAAAACACACACAAAATCAAATTAAAATTGTCAAAGTGTACTATACGTTCCGACTGTATGTCTGTTAACGACTGACTGATTTAACATAAAGGACAGAAGATTATGCTTACTTAGAACTGTGTTGCCAAGACGTTCCCGAATTAAAATAAATGAAATATATATTCATATTGGCGCAAACATAGCCCCCGCCCTGAAAAACCCATTTTTCAGCCAAATCTGTATGCAATTTGTGCCGAAAACACAATAAAAAAAACTAGTTCCAAATAAATACTCAAAGGACCAGGCATAAATTAATATACCAAAATTTTCAGAGTTAATTACCGTAACTCAAAAAAAAAATAATCGAAAAAAAATAAATAAATTCTAATGAAAAATACCTATAACTATATACAAAAGATATTACTGTAAATTTATTGATTCGGAAGAGGGCATAACTTCAAAACTGGTCGTGTAAATGTCCCTTTCGAAGTTTTCACAGTAACATTTCTAACAACTCCGTCTTTACCCGGATGAACCTCAGTAACAATGGCCAACGGCCAACAAAGTGTAGGTACATTGTCTACCTTTAAAATAACAACCGTTCCGATTTTAACATTAGGCAAATCTATATTCCATTTTTCTCTAGTTTGTAAGGTAGTCAAATATTCCAAACGCCACCTTTTCCAGAAATCTTGCACCATTCGATCGATTAACTGGAACCTATCTAACCGGTTTATATTTAAATCTGTTAAATCGTCGGCCGGCAAACTTCCTAACGGTGTTAAATTTAAAAAATGTGATGGAGTTAATACCGATATTTGAGATGAATCAGTTGGTCGACGACAAAGAGGTCTCGAATTTAAGATTGCCTCTATTTGAATTAATAGAGTATTTAACTCTTCATATGTTAACAACTGATCCCCTATGACCTTATAGAGATGCGACTTAGCGCTCTTTACATTACTTTCCCAAAGACCCCCGTGACTCGGACTTTGTGGACTTATAAATTTCCATTCCACACCGTTCAAATTTAATTCACATAATAGTGCATTTTGATATTCTTCCGAACTAGCAAACCGATTAATTTCACTTAAAACCGTTTTCGCACAAACAAAAGATGATCCCTGATCAGAATACAAAACCTTGCATGGGCCCCTTCTTGCTAAAAGTCTTTTAAATGCTTGCATAAAATGTGGTGTGCTTAAAGAACTCACCAATTCTAAATGAACCGCTTTTGTGCTTAAACAAACCGCTAATAAACAATACGATTTATGAACCGCCGCATTACGTTTTTTACCTAATGTAATATTTATTGGCCCAAAATAGTCAACCCCTACGTGTAAAAAGGGTTTAGTAGCAGTAACCCTCGATACCGGTAAATCTGCCATGAGCGGTGTCAAAATTTTCGGTTTATTTCTAAAACAACGATTGCATTTAAAAACCCGATTTCTTATAAGATTTCTTGCCCCAAGAATCCAATACTTTTGACGCAATAAAGCTTCAAGCAAATATGCCCCCGTATGCATATAAATTATATGATAAAAATCAACAATCCGTTCAACTAACGTTTCTTTTCCCGGTAAAATTAGTGGATGTTTTCCCGAAAAACTAAGGGATGAATTATTAAGTCGTCCCCCCACCATAAGTAAACCGTCTTGTAAAAATGGCCGTAATTTCTTAAGCTGTGTTTTACATTGTTTGTTTTCTTTTATCATTTTTATTTCAGTTTCAAAATGTTTTAACTGAATTAACTGAATTAAATAACATTCTGCTGTTCTTAGCGCAGTAGCCGTAATTAATTTTTGCACAGGAATTAATTTTAACAACATTAAAACCCGAACCGTAATCCGTAAAATTTTATGCCAGCTAGAATGACGTTCAACCAATTCAAGTAAGGGATGAATTTTTTCACCCTGCTTCTCCTCCTCAATAACCAAAACCTTAACCTCCGAAATATCCGATTCTAATATTGAAGAAGGCCAGTCCGATTCCCGTAATTTTATCCAACTAGGACCTTGTAACCAAAGTTCATGATTTATTAATTGTGAGG
This sequence comes from Diabrotica virgifera virgifera, assembly GCF_917563875.1. Classification (NCBI taxonomy): domain Eukaryota; kingdom Metazoa; phylum Arthropoda; class Insecta; order Coleoptera; family Chrysomelidae; genus Diabrotica; species Diabrotica virgifera. Next base: position 22,120,946 of record NC_065450.1, read on the forward strand.
GTGTCAACCCTCTTGACAAGCAGTCCGCGGGATTATTTTTACCTTCAATATGTTGCCATGAAATATTAGGAAGGTTTTCTTTAATTTGCTGCACTCGATTAGCTACAAAAATATCTTTGGTATTTGCCGAAGTTAACCAACTCACCACCGTGGTCGAATCAGAATACGCAACTAGTTGTGAAATATGAGTAAGTTTGCTATAATTTTCAAATATTAATTTCAGCAAAGATGATAACAACAAAGCCGCGCATAATTCTAGCTTCGGAATGGTCATGGTCTTTTTTAAAGGTGCACATCTCGATTTTGCAGCAACCAGTCTCACACTCACTTCACCGCTAGAATTTACAACCCTTAAATAAACTACCCCACCGTAACCGTCTTGACTTGCATCCGCAAACCCCAAAATCATAATCGGAATATCCCTCATGGCTCCTACATGTCTAGGGACCTCAAATTTTGAAAAATCTTGCCATTCATTGCATACCTTTTCCCATGATTTTTTAATCGTATCCGGGGGTGAGTCATCCCAACCCAATTTTAGTTGCCATAACTCCCTGATCATTAACTTTAAATGCAAAATAAATGGAGCAATCAGACCAATAGGATCATAACATTTTGCAGTAAGAGATAAAATCTTACGTTTTGTACAATTTTTATCGGGGGTGGTTAACCTATAGTTCAAAACATCCCTCTGCGGATCCCATTGCATCCCTAAAACTTTAGTCTCCGATTTAAATGTAACCGAATTTTGTAAACGTTTTTCCAGCGGAATTTCTGATAACAAATTGTCCAAATTAGTCGACCATTTAACTAAGTCAAAACAACCACCTTTGAAGAGATTTACCGATTGATTATATAATTCTTTAGCTTCAATTTCGTCCGGAACACTCGTTAAAAAATCATCCATATATAGCCCCGAAGAAATATATTTTTTAGCTAAAGGATAATCTTTGCCATCTTCATTTATCAATTGCTGAACCGTCCGTAGCGCTAAAAAAGGTGACGACCTTAAACCGAACGCAACCACCGTAAATTCATACGTTTTTATTTCCTCGTTTGGATCAAATCTCCATAATATTCTTTGAAACCGCCAGTGATCTTGTACTAATTTTATTTGTAAAAACATCTTTTTTAAATCCGAACTCAATGCTACTGGAAAAAGCCGAAAATTTATTAATAAAGTGCATATGTCCGCCTGCAGTTTAGGCCCGCTATGCAATAAATCATTCAAGGAGACATCACTGTCTGAAGGGCAAGATGCATCCAATACGATACGTATAGGTGTACTTAAACTCTCTAATTTTATTACAGGGTGATGACTAATATAATAGGATAAGTCACAATCTTCTTTTTCCAATAATTTTAAGTATCCTTGATCCAAAAAATCCTGCATAATTTTATTGTAATCCGCACGCAAGCTGTCCGATTTTGTCAACCGTTTTTCCAAGGTTTTTAACCGATTTTCCGCCGAAACCCTTGAATTTCCCAAATTTTTTGGTGAACTTTTAAAAGGTAATGCAACAGTAAACCGGCCCGATATATCCCTGGAAACCGTGGTTTTATAAATATTTTCACATTCTATAGCGTCTAAATCCGGAATTTCCCGTTTTGGAACCTGCTCTAATTCCCAAAATTTTGTCAAAATTTGTTCAATCGATGTTTCTTCCCTTAAAGTGAGCAAATTTATGGGAGTGGAATATTCCGTATCCACCTGACCCATAATAACATACCCGAACGTTGTTTCTAAAGCCGCCCCTAAACCTGAAGAACTCAAAATCCGATTACCGCCGAAAAGAATAGGAAAAAACTGCGCACCGATTATGCCATCGATTGATTTAGGTTCAAAAAACTTATCGTCCGCTAATTGTAAATTTTTAAATTCCGATAAAGTTTGCAAATTTAATTTCGTTTTTGGCAATTTATCTGTAATATGATCAATAACTAAAGCTTGAACATCGTATTTTTTAGTCTGATCAAAACGCGAAGCGATAATAATGTCCGTTACTCCCCTTACCGACTGAGAGTTTTGTCCCAAACCTTGTACCGAAGAATTAATTTTTGTATATCTAAGACCTAGTTTTTTACAACATTCCGTGGTCAAAAGATTACACTGACTACCGTTGTCCAAAATAAACCGCGCCGTTGCATTTTGTAAAGGACTATTTAACACACATACCGTTACCGTTGCTAATAGAACCGTTTTTTCCTGATTTCTACTCAAAAAACTAGAATTTTGAAACGCACAATTAACTGAACCCGAATTGTGGTTATTGGAACCCGTTTCTGGAATACCGACACCAGAATTTGGTTGATTATTTTGATTATTTTCTTTCGCGCCCCTTATTTCCGGTTTTCCTGCGCATAAAAGAAAATGATGATTCTTGGCACACTGGGCACACGGTCTTTTTAAGCACTGTCTTACACCATGTGACTGGGAAAAACACAGAAAGCATAAATTATTATTTTTTACCAAATCGTACCTTTGTGTAGGATTCATAGCCTTAAATTTATCACACCTACCCAAAAAATGTGACGATTTTTTACATAAAACACAAAAAGGCATTCTGTTATTGTTTTTATTCTCATGCTGGCTTACAAAAAATGATTTCGAATTTTTATTTTTATGATAGCCACCGGAGCTAGCCTCTTGTGAGTCACTATTATGCAAAATTTTTGTTTGATCCTTAACAAATTTAATTAAATCCGTGTAAGTAGGAATAACCGTTCCGCGCATGTGATTTTCAAAAGATTTTACCGTTTCCCTGTCCAGTTTTGAGAGTGCATGATAAAGTAAAATAAAATCCGTTAAATCCGGGACATCCAACTTTTTTAAGGCATTAACCGAGGCGTCAAAGATTTCTAAAAAACTGTTTAGATTTTTTTCAGATTCCGATTGCAAGGATTTAAAATTAAAAATTTGTTGTAAATAAGTGTTTGCTAACAACCTTTTATTATGATATTTTTCTAAAAGTGCTTTCCATAACGTATCATAATTATCCCCAGAAGTAGCTATTCCCGCACAAATACTAAGGGCCGATCCCTTTAAATGTGAAACCAAAAGCCGAGCCTTATCTGCATCCGTCAGCTGGAAATTATCGTGTACCAATGGTTTGTAAATCGAATAAAAAGTTTCCCATTCCTTTGTTTCCCCGTGGAAATCTGGAATAGTGATTTTTGGCAAAAGACTGTGTACATTACACTGTTGTTGTGTACTTTGCTGTAAAGTTGGATTTACAATATTGGTGCTTGGTTTTAATTTTGTATAAGCCGCCCTTGCTTCACAACACATTTCGTTAATAACAGACATCACCTGAAAATCTGGTTTATAGTTTTCATCAACGTCAAACCCGACTGCGTTGATTTCATCCAAAATTTCGAGAATTTCTGTCCTTGTCGAATCCATCGACTGATACAAGTTTGTGAATTTTTTAATGGTGTTATCCGTAGTTAAGTTTTTCGATAAGTCATATAAAGTCTGAATGATTGTATAAAGCGTTTCTTTTTTAGCCGTTAATATTTTAAATTGCCTTTCGTAAGTAGTCATTGTTACTGAAATCAATCCGCAAAATCAGAAAAAAAACAAAGTCTACTTTAAGAAAACTGTAGCATATAACAAACCAGGTCTGAGTATAAATTTTGAATAAAATTAATTAATTATAGAGATTTGTTAAAAAACAAGCCTTCCGGGCAGTTATTATGCAAACTATTTATTTTGTTTAGAACCGTGAATCAAATTTAGTATTTGTTTACAAAATAATTTTTATTCATACATCCGAATTTTTCCGTAACCGATTGAGTCGAAAAATATTCACGTTTGACAACACCGCAAATATTTAAAAACCTAACTTCTTTCACGCCCGAAGCCCAAGTTGTTCCGAGAAACAAAAACGATACAAATACAAAAATCAGCAAAAAGTTATCACAGAGTTTTTTTTCCGATACGTGCCGACATTAAATTTTACCGAACAATTTGTTTCTAAATAAGAATATTATTATTTAATAATACAAAACTAAGCAAAGCAAACTGTAAACCTACGCTGAATATCCGGCTCGAAGGACCAATTATGTTTTGGCTTTTAGCAAACCAAATGGAAAAAATTTAATAATAATAACTTACCGAGATTTTCTTAGATTTTCTTCGTGTTGTTAAATGTTGAAGCACTATTTTCGGTGGCATTAAGGAAAATGAAGGATGGGATAAAAGAAGGGAACTTACCGAAAATATGTTGTCTGGTATCGTCAATTTGTCTCACGGAAAACAAACACAAAATCAAATTAAAATTGTCAAAGTGTACTATACGTTCCGACTGTATGTCTGTTAACGACTGACTGATTTAACATAAAGGACAGAAGATTATGCTTACTTAGAACTGTGTTGCCAAGACGTTCCCGAATTAAAATAAATGAAATATATATTCATATTGGCGCAAACAGTAAGAATGTTTGGATAAGGATCAATGGTTTCTATATCGCTGAAAACATAGACTATTTCGAATGCCTCTACCGTTGCCGTGTAGCTTAAATGTGATCAACGGTCGCAGCGATTCAGGCGCGCGGTGCGTAAATCCTTGTTTAAATATAAAACTATGTTTTTAGTAAAATAGATACCACTTATCCTTGTCAAAATATTTTTGCGTGTACTAGAAGGTTTAAAGATTATAAATCTTTTCTTAGAATTGCAATTTAGTTAGTAGTTTTTTAGAAAGAAAAATTCCAAAAATCACTAAGGCATTTTTTCAACAAGAAATTGCAAATAACTCGAAAAGGAAACATTTTTCATAAAATTATTAAGAGAGTAAAAGCGTTTATTTCGATGAGATACGCCTAAAAATTGATTCCGAAGCAATTCGGTGAAATTGCTTTTTTTGTATAAGTGATTTGTTACAATTGCCGGCCCACTTGGAAAAATTAAATAATTAAAACAAAATACATTTCAATTACGAAAAATATATAGAATCGAATAAAAAAGGTTTGGTGCGTTAGAAATGCAAAAAAATAGTCGGTTGATGTTCTGCTTGTAGGGGTAAACCGCTCGCCTATAGACTATCTTGTATTCCGACTTAACTTATTCCTATCAAATCATCACTTAACAATAACAATCCCTATTCTCTTGTCTTTTCCTAGCGTCGAGTTGCAGAAAGCTAACCTTGAGGCCCAAAACTCTCCCAGTACCGGCCAGTCCTCTAACTCCAACACCAATAGTTCCAGTACTAGTGCCGCCTCTCCCCTGGCTAGTGCCATCCCCATTGCGCAGCTGCTAGCCAAACCTGGCGCCCTCAACGCGCTAACTAGTCTTACCGCGTTGGGGGGGCTTACGGAGCTACTCAGCGGCCAAGGGGGCGGTCCTCCCTCCATCCAGACCACAGGTGTCCACCGTGCCCACAAGAGCTATACGCCGCGCATGCGTTCTCCCGGTGGTGGCAATGAAGGAGGCAGAATCAAGAATGAAAGAAACAAGTTTAATCCTTATTAGGTGGCATATTCTAGTATTTACGTTTTGACTTTTCTATTATTAGGTGTAACGTGTCATTGATTTTATACAGAATTTTTTAATTTAGTGTTACAAGGTTAAGTCTTGTTTCATTAATATGGAGCGATTATTTTTTAGCACGTACCGCATTCCTATTTACACGTACCCATACAAAATCATGCTCTGCTTATACACCTGGATTTTCATTTAACAGGAAGTTAAAAATCCACAAGGAAAAATAATTTTCTGTAGTCGGCTGTATAAAAGGTATATTGTGTTAAAAAAACCCTTTCGGGTTACATCACACAAAGTTTTCGGAATACAATTGCATCATCAATACTGCTGACATGTATACATGCTTTGGACCACCATAATATCTTTACTCCAGGGAAATAAGCAAAAAATAGACCATGTTCGGGACACTGATTTATCCAGGTATCTGATAACTTTTTTAGTTACTATAGACATAGACCTATAGGAAGAAAACCTATCTGTTTCCTGTCTAGAGTTCGGGGCCGTTTTTTAATTACTATCAATTTAGTGCAAAAAACACGATTGTTTCGATTTTTTGCACCCCATTAAGAAGCCAAATAGTTGACATAAAAATTACAAAATTTGATTTTTAAGAACATTGAAAAAGCTTCAAAATGCTTATTTTTGAAAGTTAAAAAGTCGATTTGTTGCTTCACAAACTGCAAAAAAAGTGAAAATCGTTATTTGTTAATAACTTTTATAAAACTAACGTAGAACTTTGGTGTTTCACCCAAAGTTGGGTGACTTAACAAACCGTCAAAATTTGAGACCCATCCATTAATTAGTTTAAAAGTTATTCTATTTGTTTATAAAAGAGGCCTTAGTTTTTGCAATAACATAAGACAGAACATATTGAAGATATGGCAATTCTGCGTATGCCGAATAAAAGTAGAAGACTTATACTATCAAAATGTATTAAAAAAGAAAAGAAATTATTTATTATAGTAAAAAATCCCAATGCCGAATTTTTAAAATTTTGTAGTTTATAAATATTTAGAATAACTTTAAAAATATTGTCCATCGAAAAAATCTTTTCATACATTCAAAAAGCTGGTATTTTACACGAATTTTCAAATAGTATGTATATTATGGTTTTTAGTCATGGTATGTGAAAGGGTAACCGGGAGCCTAGAAATCCATGAATTCAAAAACTAAAAAAAGCAACTGAAAACTACTATTATTTTTTAGTATATCTCGGAATTTACTCAATGGATTTTGATCTTTCCTTTTTAATTTATATGTACCTTTTGTGTACATTACAAACATGCAATTTGTCTAAATATTTATTAACTAATAAACAGTATAACTTGTTTAAACAATTTTTAGAAAAATACTTTTTTTCCCAAAAATCTTTTTTTTAATCATACTGTCATTATTAATCATAGAAAAAATTAAAGTACAGTTTAATAAATAAATTATCTTCAATAAATAATTATATATTAAAAATAATTTATTTATTTTAAAGTGGACTTTAACTTTTTCTATGATTATTAATGATACTACATATGATAAAAAATAGATTTTTTAAGGAAAATTATTTTTTCAAATATTGTTTGAACAATTTAGACTGTTTATTAATTAATAAATTTATAAACAAATTGTATATTTGTAATGAAAAGAAATTAAAAAAAGAAATATCAAAATCCATGGAGTAGATCCGGAGATATAAAAAACTTTAGTAGTTTGAAATTATTGCTTGTTCGGTATTTAAACTCGGTGGATTTGGAGGTTCCCCTTAGTCATCATTTGAACTACATTTTTGAAAATTCGTAGAGGGTCCTGTGAAGGTATAATGTTTGTGCAAATTGTTTGACAAAAAATACAAATCCCATTCTTTAAAATTGAGTTAATTATGTTCCTTAATTTATGATCAACAAATTAACCAGGAATTAAAAAAAAACATGACTAACTTTGGCCCAGATTGACATATGCCATTTTTTTTGTTTAAAAATTCGTGTTAACCAGCTTTGCGAATATCTAAAAAGATTTTTTCTATCGACAATATTTTTAAAGTTATTCTAAATGTTTATAAACTACAAAATTTTAAACATTTGGCATTAGGATTTTTGACTATAATAAGCATTTTTTATACTTTTCTAATACATATTGATAGTATAAGTATTATACTTTAACTTGGCGTCCGCAGAATTGCCCTATCTTCATTATTTTCTGTCTTATGTTATTGCAAAAAATAGATCTCTGGGATAAACAAATGCTATAACTTTTAAACTAATTAATGGATCGGTCTCATATTTTGAGGGTTTGTTAAGTACCCCAATACACAATTTTGGGTGAAACACCAAAGTTCTACGTTAGATTTAATAAAAGTTATTAACAAATAACGATTTTCACTTATTTTTTCAGTTCGCGAAGCAACAAATTGACTTTTATACTTTTAAAAATCGGCATTTTGAAGCTTCTTCAATGTTCTAAAAAATCAAATTTTGTAATTTTATGTTAGGACAGTTAATGAGGGTATGTGGCTCCGAATTCTATCCTACTATATCGATTTACGTGACATTTTCACAGTAAGTAGGGAATAGCCCAAGAAACAAAGTCTACCCTATGCCGATGTGTGCTTTTGTCTTGGGGGCGGTTCCCACCCCTTCTCGGAGGTGGAAAATTTTTTGCTTAAATAACTACGGAAGTTGCTAGAGAACCTAATACTAAGCAAAAATTGTTCTATAATTTTTTTTTTCGAAAACTCAATACTTTTTGAGTTATTCCTGGTTGAAAATTGGCCATTTTCATTGAAACATAATAAGTGAAAAAAAACTTGTTTTCTTGGTGCATGCTCAAATCAGTGTATTTAACTTGAAATAACAGAGAAACGGTCGATTTTAGGTGTATAATGCTGCCAATAACTTTTTTTTTGTGATTGAAAAGACCTTTAAAATAAGCAATATTAAATGTTGATTACATTCAAACTATGCGGGATAAACTGTAAAAAATTTGATGATTAACGTATTTTAAGAAAAGAATGAGAAGTATATTTAACCCCTCATCCACAAGAATTTAAATGCATCGTTTTCCTTCTACAATACATTTTACTATAGTGTTCTTATTATGTTCAAAAAGTTGGGCGGGTTTAAAATGAATGGTTTTTGAAAAAAATAAGATCAAATTATTGAGCGCATTTTTAAATTTTCTTAAAAATCTTCCTTTTTCTCCATGTAACTCGAAAATGATAAGAGATGCCAAAAAAAGATGCCATACAAAAATTAAGGTTTCTTGTAGATAAACATTTTGATTTTATTTTTTATAACAGTATGTCTTATCATTTTCAAACAAAGAGAAAAAGAAGATTTTTAAGAAAATTTAAATATGCGCTCTATATTTGATCTTATTTTTTTCAAAAACCGTTCATTTTAAACCCGCTCAACTTTTTGAACATAAAAATAACACTGTAGTAAAATATTGTAGAAGGAAAACGATGCATTTAAATTATTGTGGGTGAGGGGTTAAAAATATACTTCTCAATTTTTTTCTTAAAATTCGTTAGTCATCAATTTTTTGCAGCATATCTCGCTTAGTTTGAATGTGATCGACATTTAGTATTGCTTATTTGAAAGGACTTTTCAAGCACAATAAAAGGTATTGGTAGAATTATATACATAAAATCGACCGTTTCTCTGTTATTTCAAGTTGAATACACTGCTTTGAGCATGCACCAAAAAAACAAACTCTTTTTACCTACCATATCTCTTTTTGTGTTATAACTAGAAGATTGAAGAAGGAACGAATCTCTTTGTTTTTTTATGAGCTACAAAAATGTTTTATATAATTTTTTTAGTTAGATGCATTGTTTTTAAGGTATTCGCAAAAAACCGTTTGAAAAGGTGTTATATTTCAATGAAAATGGACAATTTTCAAACACGAATAACTCAATAAGTATCGAGTTTTCGAAAAAAAATTATAGAACAGTTTTTGCTTTTTCTCTAGCAACTTGCGTAGTTGTTTAACCAAAAAAATTTCCACCTCCGAGAAGGGGTGGGAACCGCCATCAAGACAAAAGCACACATCGGCATAGGGTAGACTTTGAATAAGGAGATATTTTCAGGCTATTCCTAAAAGTTCATTAAAATCCATGCAGTAGGATAGAATTCGGAGGTAATAACCTGTTCTTGCTCTTATTGACTGCCCTATGTCAACTATGTAGCTTTTTAATGGAGTGCAAAAAATCGAAAAAAATCGCGTTTTTTGCACTAAATTGTTAATAATTATAAAACGGCTCCGACTTAGGAAACTAGGCAGGAAACAGGTAGATTTTCTTTCTATAGGTCTACAACAACAAAAAAAGTTATCAGCTACCTGTATAATTCAGTGTCGTGAGAAAAACCTTATTTCTCTGGACTACTTGGTGAAAACCCTTTAAATGGTATAAAGTTGTTTAATAAAGTTACATTTGTGTATAAAATAATATGTGATGTATACCTGTAAGCATTACTGATGATAGAATTGCATTCTGAAAACGTTTTGTGATGTAACCCAAAAGGGTCTTTAATTTTTAACTTTCAATTGTATGGAAAAAACATCAGTAGTGATGGAATAGCACCACATCGGTTTAAATTGTTTTTTATCCTAAATTTGATTTTTTTTGCTAAATGCTTCCTGACTTTATATCTACTTTTTATTCAAAAACTTTATATTTACTTTTGTTAAATTTTGTTATTTTTTATGCTCTCTAAGTCCTTCTTTTGGAATGATGTGCAAATAATTATAAAAAACAATAATCGCTTCATAACTCGAGTTTGAGATGCTATAGCATTAGATCTGAAAAATTGTAGGGACCAATTTTTTAACAAAATATGAATTTAAAAGGGGGGCAAAACGATAAAGAGGATTTTAATTTATTTGGTGAAAATTTAGGGTAAATGGCGGTAATGGGAAAAGGTTTTCTATTTCTAACTCATATACTTAAAAGTTTATATCTATTTGAGACTGTTTTGCTAGTCATACCTCGAAGATAGTATATATCAGAACGTGTGCAGTGGAATTAAAAGCACACTTTGTATAAAATCAGTGACGTAGTCTGTAAGAATTAGGCTGTAAGGTTATATTATTTTTTACTTTTTATATATGTTATTGTATAGGGTGATTTATTGGGAAATACTTTTTTACATTGGTTTTATTTTAAAGAATCTTTCGATAGATAGCAAACACACATGACAACGTTAAACTGGTTCAAAAAATATGAGAACCAGTTACTCAAAGTATTAGTGAAAATCTATTTTGAGCTATATTATCTACTCAATATTTAACTTCCTATATGTCACTATGGAACACGACACGCCTTTTATATTACTTTTTAGAGTTCTCATCACTTAAGGGACCCGCAATGGCAGCATCTTCGTAAGGAAAAGTCAGTGTTTCCCGCTTGTTCCAAATCACCAAAAATCACTCCTGGTATTTCCCTGAGCAAATTTTTTTTCTGAAAACTCTCTTTTAGATGCTGCGTTTTGGGACAGGCTGGTTTTCCTATGTTTTGACAAAGCTTACAGGTATCATTTCCAAATTTTTATTTGAGCCATTGTATTTTGCTTAATTTTATTTTCTTCGTCTATTTGGTCACTTTGAGAATCATTTCAGCTAATTCGATATTTAAGTAGTTCATGCTTCATCTATTAACTTCACAACTCTTTATGAGCCCCTTCCATTATGATTAGTCATCAAATATGAGAGTTCCTTATATGTGATGTGTTAAGCGGCCCATAAAGTGCGTTCTTGCTCGACAGTTTTTTTCGTCGAGCAAGTCTGTTCGTCCTTTCGAACAAAAATGATTATTGCATCATTTTTGCAAGCGAGCAAGAACGACAGTTTTCAACCCACACACTTCCGTTTTGCTTCATTTTTGTTCGAACAGACTTGCTCGTTGAACAATAACGCAATTTGTGGGCCGCTTTACACTGTCGACTGACTTGACTGTGTAGTTAAATGTATGTAAAGATGTATGCATACACATCTACTGAAATTGAATATTATCTTGTGTGCATCTTAAATCACTGCTTATTTATTTATTTTTTGCTGTGTGTATACAGGGTGAGGCAGATAAAAGTCCTATTAGAAATATCTCGAGAACTAAAGGTAACAGAATCATGAAAATTGAAATGAAGGGGTTTTGAAGAGTGATCTCTTTAATGAAAATATTTTCATCGATTTGCTACTTCCGGTTATACCGGAAGTGGCTTAAAACTTCGTTTTTTTAAATAGAACTTCCTGTATATTTTTACATTTTTGGATTCTCCTGGATGTCTTCTTTCTTAAAATATTAGGTTTTGTAATGTTATACAGGGTAGTTTAAAAGATAATTACGTTTTTTTTTCTTAATTTCCTAGCAATATTCACACCCTGTAGAATTGTAGTAGTTTGACATCAAAAACTCTATGTTCAAATGATTTTTAATATATTCTACTATTGTTAATAATTGTTAGTATAGCTAAATGTTGAATTGTACTATACAGGGTTGGTCGAAACTCGGAAAGATTATTTTCTGAGTTTTCTTAAATGGAACACCCTATATTTTATTATTGTAATGAAATGATGTTTTATGCTACTTTTTTATTTCTTAAGCATTCCCTATACCTAACTGCTTTTATTTGTGAATTATTGGTGATTCAAGCCAAAAATTATTCAATCACAAAATATTCAAAATCACAATATTCAATCACAAATAATTTTCGGAAATAAATACATATTAATCTATACTGATCTTTAAAATTGTCAATAATGGTTGAGCTATCAAAATACCTACGTAGTTAACATTCTTGGTGCGATTAACAATTAAGCACAAATTAAAGCATTTAGGTATAGGGAATGCTTAAGAAATAAAAAAATACCATAAAATGTCTTTTCATTGCAATATTAAAATACAGGGTGTTACATTTAAGAAAATTCAGAAAATCCTCATTCCGAGTTTCGACCAACCCTGTATACTAAAATTTAACATTTAGTATACTAATAATTCTTAATAATTGTAGACTATATTAAAAATCATTTTAACACAAATAGATTTTTTGATATCCAACTACTACAAGTCTACAGGGTGTGAAAATTGCTACGAACTTAATAAAAAAACGTAATTAGCTTTTAAACTACCCTGTATAACATTAAAAAACCGCATATTTTAAGAAAGAAGACATCGAGTAGAATCTAAAAATGTAAAAATATACAGGGTGTCCCATTTAAAAAAACGAAGTTTTGAGCAACTTCCGGTATAACCGGAAGTGGCAAATTGATGAAAATATTTTCATTAAATAGATCACCCTTCAAAACCCCTTCATTCCAATTTTCATGATTCTATTACCTTTAGTTCTTTAAATATTTCTAATAGGCCAGTTATCTGGCTCACCCTATATATTCGTGTGTATTGTTCGATTGTGTATGTATCCATTTTTACATTTAAACGGAACAGAAAGATATAGCGGTACCTATACATATATTACTGATGGTACTTGAAGATTCTTTAATTCCGTGCAATCCGTTTTCTTTTACAATGTCTGGTGTTATTTTTGTTGAATTCATTGGGCTTCTTTAGTTTTTCTTCCATATTCTACTTCATTTCCCATATTTTTGTTTTTCTCCCTCTTTATTACTTATCTCTTCGTCCACTCATTCGTTCCACATATTTAACCTGCCTATTGATTCTTTACGTGGTGGTGTGTAGCTACTTTTGTTTGGAAAATTTAAGTTCTCCTTCCCGTGTAGAATATTGGATAGATAATGTAATCCTCTGATATTATTTGAAAACGGTGTTACTACTCAATAAAAATGTTTTGCTATTCTTGTAATATATTTGATTATTTGTGCCAAAGATTTTAGAAAGGTGTTATCCTTTTTTTTATTATTTTTTACTTTCTAACTCAAGTTTAAGTTAACGTATTTTTTCATATATTAACACCCTATACTTATATAAAATATGTATACATTCGTTTGTAAATTATGTTCGAATTTAAGTTTGTCAAATGTCATCTTTATGTCGTTTTTATTGCGTATATGTTGTTGCCTGATGTTTGGATTGGAAAATATAGCTAAAGATGGTGATAGTGAAGACAGGGTAATAAGATTTTTATATAAAAATGCTATATGCGTTAGTTTTGCAACAGTTGATCTTGTCCTTGGGTTCTGTTTCTCATTTTCTGTTGGTTTCTTACTCTTACGGCCAGGACGAGTTCTATAACACTACAACTAATGCAGCCGTTGCTCAGCGACCAAGATACTGGCATTCTACAGCAACAACAACATACTGCAGCCAATTGCCAACAGTAAGTTCTGCCGAAACTGTCTTATTGTGAGGCACGAAAGTATATCCATTATGTTGCTGTCTGTACATACGATGGTCTAATCATAACATATGAGGACATCAGAAGAATGGATATATACGTTGTATAGAACACGCTGGTTTCTCCCCTTAGAATTGAGTATGTATATTATGAAAATATACAAAGGAATGCTCAAGTGGACTGTAGTAAAATCTATTTTGCAAGTGAAATAAAAGAAGAAAATATCACGTATTATGTATACATTTAATTCTAAATCATCGATATCTACAAAATTAAAATAATGATATATATATTATATATGATCTGAACGAATCCAAAACTTATTGAATGAATAGATTCTGGCGAGAAGCTACAAAACACATAAATAACAATAGGCTTTATTAATTCTATTGCTAGTTGATTGTTATATGAACTAATGGCATAAAACCTTAATACAAGCAATATGTTGTTAATATTATAAACGTGATACAAAGGTGAAAAATATCTCAATACACATAATTATCAATAAAGCTCATTTAGCAACGAAATGAATAAACCTTGTTAATAAAGGCACACCAAAATTTATTCAGCGATAAATATACGAATAATATTGAACTTGATTCAGTTATTAATAAAAGGAAAGGAAAATTATAATCAGTGGTGCATGTACGAATAATAATGAAATTAATACAATTATTAATAACAAGCAAATCAAAAAATAGAAGGATTGGACTTTAGTAGGCATGATAATGTTAATAATTGGTACAACGGTACACAATATGAAATATAGTTCAGCACAAACAGTTGCAAACTTGAAACAAATAATTGAATAATAATGTATACGGCTTGTACGTTGATACATGGGGCGACTTCTAGCCATAAGAAATTGTGAAGAATCTACCTGAGCAATTTTCAGAAACCAAATCTATAAATTATCTTTATACATTTTATGATTTAAGGCCGAGCTTAGCAGTGTCAGTGATCTTAATTTCAATCTTTTATATTTTAAAATAAAAGTAGATACATATTTTTTATTTTTAGGGTCCTGCATTACGTGTAATATACGTGTGCTTTATCAACCACATAAAGATGACTGTTTTCTTTTTCGTTTATTTTATGTTTAGTTCCGGATAAGATTTAGTTCAAACTACGTATGCCTATTTTTGGGCAGCTTAGAGTTGACATATCAGTTGCGTTGAATGTTGACTGTAGTACAGGTAATTTATTTTCTATACAGAGCGAAACGTAGAACAGATTTAACTTTTGAACACAGAAATAGCTGTCAGGAGTAATGATACTACAAAAAGAATGGGGTCAATAATCAGAAAATTAAAACAGTTTTATGTAATATACAGTGATGAGTGGTTTAATAACCAGAAAAATAACGGAAAAGACGGAAAACATAATACGTTGTGAAATAAAAAGCGATGAAATAGTAGAGGTGCGAAATTACCATTAGAAACCTATAAATTTACAATTATGTTGATAGTTTGTCATCTTTTAGAGGTATCGGGGTCATGGTGGCGTTTGTCAAACTCCTCACATACCTACGTCTATAGGTGGGAAACTATCAGTATAATGTAAATTTGTAGATTTCTATTGCTAATTTGCCATCTCTACTAGTTTCATCTCTTTATTTTACAACGTATTATGTTTTCCGTCTTTTGCGTTATTGTGGCGGTTATTAGCGCACTCATCACTATATATAACATTCACAACGCGCGCATGCGTCACTGGTTTTTGTGTAGATACAGAGTACGTCATTTTTTTGTCTATATGCTCGAATATGGCCGTAACGCTCTATTTCTTTTTAGGAATTTATTGCCTGGCAATTTTCCAGAATTGACACGTTTTCTTCTATGAAATGTATCACAGATTTGGAATTGTGGCATTAGATATATGTCAAACTGTTGGGAGAATTTATCATACCTTACCTTTAAGAGAAACTAAGCCTCTTGTACCTACTGTAGAAATCCCTAAAACTACATCAATTTGACTAGTCGTACATTTTATCAGCTCGTGTAGTGATGTATGTTACGTCGCCCTCGTAGGTTTCTCAGTCAAAAATTGGACCGATTTCCAACGTAATTGTTATAAAATCCTTAGTAGGTCTACGTTTTCTGTTTTGTCGTTTTTACATCCACCGGTCGCGATGACCTCGAGCTTAGCTTTAAGTCGGATGAAGGATAATAGTCCAAGAGGCAGCGCTGAAAAATTTCACTGAATTTACTGAAGCTAGTTATTTCACAGTTGATTACTGTGATTGTGTAGAGAAACATACTGCGGTCGGTCAAGCGAAACGTAGTACAGGTGGTACTGACAGCTTGTCAAAGTTGCTTACCTGCGGAGATAATTAAATACATTTACTAAGGCTGAAAATTAGTACACACATTCTAAAGTCAATATAAATAAGTTATTATAGTCGGTCAGCTGTATGACGGGACAGAGCCGGTCGGTCGGCCCCAATGAATGTACAGGGTTATTCACTATATTTTGACCCCCTCTAAACTGCTTTATTTACAGAATTAGAAAAAAATGTAAAATACAAAACTTATTGAATTTTTAAATTATGATTTTTTTACATATATATCGTACTAGTGGCATCATCCATCTGGGCGTGATGACGTAATCGACTATTTTTTTAAATGAGAATAGGGGTTGTGCGCTAGCTCATTTGAAAGGTTATTTAATTCCCTATTCAGTAATATAAACATTAACATTATTGTTTATACAGGGTGTCCAAAAAAAATTTAAATTAATTGTTTAATAATTCAAAAAAAAATTTTGGACACCCTGTATAAATAATGATCTTAATGTTTATATTACTGCATAGAGAATTAAATAAACTTTCAAGTGAGCTAGCACACGACCTCTATTCTCATTTAAAAAAATAGACGATTACGTCATCACGCCCAGATGGATGACCTCACTAGTATGATATATATGTTAAAAAATCATATTTATAAAATCGAATAACTTCTGTATTTTGCATTTTTTTCTAATTCTGTAAATAAAGCAGTTTACAAGGGGGTCAAAATATAGTGAATAACCCTGTACATTCATTGGGGCCGACCGACCGGCTCTGTCCCGTCATACAGCTGACCGACTATACTTTTATTTATATTCAATTTAGAATGTGTGTACTGATTTTCAGCCTTAGTAAATGGATTTAATTACCTCCGCAGGTAAGCAACTTTGACAAGCTGTCAGTACCACCTGTTCTACGTTTCACCTGACCGACCGCAGTATGTTTCTCTACACAATCACGGTAATCAACTGTGAAAAAACTAGCTTTAGTAAATTCAGAGAGATTTTTCGGCGCTGCCTCTCCGTCTATAATATTGAACCCACTTTGTACATTGTTGTAGATCATGACTTTATACAAAAATATTTTTTTAAATATTTCTATTTTCAAAAGTTAAAAGTTTAACGAGCTTTTAGTTCATTCCGTAGTTTGCTAACTATAAAACAAAACAATATGTTTATTAAAATTATGTAGTTCGTTAGTTTGAGTTAATCTAATATGCTACTTTGTGATTAGGTACTTATGATGAGTTAAACGATTTTAGGTGTTTCAAATTACACAATAAATGTACAGTAGCATAATATGTTTTCATTTGAATCGAGATTCGTTCAAAATTATCGCTACATTTCGCTAAAGCTTGTAGTAAGGTTTTGTCTATCCCTTCACCTAATATATCTTAACTGATTCCTTTCTACAATGTTGAAGATAAATATTATGTTTATAAGTGATTAAGCCACAATTGATTGTAATGGTAATTACATTATTCTAATTACAAAATAAAAATAGACGGTTGCGTTTTGATTGCCATATGCAATATCCTGACACGTGTTTCTAGCTTTACCCGTTATCAAAGAGGCTTGAAATAATATTTCAACCAACCAAGATGGTTATCGTTCACCCCAGCTCAGCTCAGTCTCTCCCAAGGTGTGTGTTCGCCGTGTCCTAATCGTAAATATCTTCTTCTTGATGTGCCTATCCGTGACGAATGTTGGCGATCATCATGGCAATCTTCACTTTATCTGCAGCAACGCGGAAAAGCTGCACAGATGTTGTGTTGAACCAGATGCTGAGGTTCTTTAACCAGGATGTTCTTCTTCTTCCTGGACCTCGCTTTCCAAATATTTGTTCTTTCAGGATGGCTTGTAGGAGGGCATATCTGGATTCATTTCGCATAATGTGTCCAAAGTATTCCAACTTTCGAGATTTGATGGTGGTTAGTACTTCTCGGTTCTTCCCCATTCTTCTAAAAACCTCCTCATTTGTGACCCGATCAGTCCATGGGATTTTAAGAATTCTCCGATATAGCCACATCTCAAATGCTTCCAATTTTCGGCACATATCCTCGTTCAAGGTCCATGATTCAACACCATAAAAAAGGACAGAGAAGACGTAACATCTCAGCATTCTTACTTTTATACCAAGAGAAAGGTTGTGGCTCTTGAAAAACGCCCCCATACGGTTGAAGATTGATCTAGCTTTTCCGACGCGCGCTCTTATTTCTTGGTTATTGGTCCATTCTTCATTTATTATGGTGCCGAGGTAGTTGTAGTGCCTCACTCTTTCTACAGGGGTTTGGTTGATATCGAGTTGACCTTCTGTTATCTTTTTCTTGCTAACGATCATAAGCTTTGTTTTCTTTACGTTTATATTGAGTCCATATTGTTGACTGTAATACGTGATTTTGTCCATGAGGACTTGTAGGTCTTCTAGGTTGTCCGCAAATACTATGGTGTCATCTGCATACCTGATATTATTTAGCCGGTACCCGTTTAGTAGAATACCTTTTTTAGTTTCGTGCAAAGCTTCGATAAATATTTTTTCAGAGTAAAGATTGAAAATTACTGTGGACAAAATGCAGCCTTGCCTCACTCCACGCATGATTTTGACATATTCGGTGAGTTCACCGTCAACTCTGAGGTTTGCAGTCTGATTCCAGTAAAGGTTTTTAATTATTTTCAGCTCTTGGTTGTTAATTCCTGCTTCTTTTAGTATTTGCGTGTTGTCATCTTGGCGTGTTGTACTCGATCAAACGCCTTCTCGTAATCAACCAGACATGCGTATACGTCGCAATTTACGTCTCTGCATCTCTGGAATAAGACTTGTATTGATAACAAAGCTTCTCTCGTACCAACAGCATTTATGAACCCGAACTGGTTGGGCGAAATTTGACTTTCACATAGCTTGTAAATTCTCGTATGGATTACCTTTAGGAACAATTTTATTAGATGACTCATCAGGCTTATCGTACGGTATTTTTCGCACTTTTTGGCTCCTGGTTTTTTTGAAAGTGCAATAAACTCAGACTTCAGCCATTCTGTTGGTATTTGTCCAGAGTTGTATATGTTGTTGAATATCTTTGTGATTATTGCTATTGATTGATTCGTTGTCCATCAGTTTGAGTAGTTCTGCTTGTATATTATCGGGAACTGCTGCTTTGCCATCCTTTAGCTGTGTTATGGCAGAATAAACTTCCTGCTGTAATATTCTTGGTCCATCATTTACCTCTTCTAGCTCAAAGGTGTTATCTCTTTGGTCTTCAAATAGTTTTTCTAGATATTCTTTCCACGTTCTAATTTTACTCTGTTTATCTAAGATGATGTTTCCGTCAGAATCAGTTAGATTTCCTCTCTGTCTCCGTCTTAGTCCACCTGTGAGTTCTTTAACTTTCCTATGTACATTGTGACTATCGTACTTTAATTGTAGAATCTCAATTTCTTGGCATCTCTCCATTGCTTCTTTTTCTTTCGCTTCTCTAATTTTCCTTCTTATTGATATATTGATTGTTTTGTATGTGTCCGGATCATATTTTGCATTTTTTCTTTCATCCATTAGTTTCAGGATCTCATCTGTCATCCATGATTTCTTCTTGGTTAATTTATCTGCCTTTAAGTGTCTATCCTTTCCATTTTGAACTATTTCGGTCATCTATTTGATCATTTGTTCTTCGTTCGATGCGTCTCTAATTGCAGTCACTTGCTCGTTTAACGTGGCTTGGACCCTCATTTTCGTCAGGGTCTTTTAGCATACGTAGGTCGTATGATTGTGATTTCTTTTTCTGCACTATTTTGAGTTTGACGCGAAATACTCCCACCAGTGGAACGTGGTCCGTCTCTAAGTCTGCTCCAGGATAAGTCTTGACAGATGTAAAGCTGTTTCGCAATCTTTTGTTTACTAAAATGTAATCTATTTGATTTCTAATAATTCTCCCGGGTTTGTCTTGAGGGGATTTCCATGTGTACAGCTTTCGAGGTGGTAATTGGAAAAATGTGTTAGTGACAACGAGTTCTGAGTCTTCTGCGAATTTTTCTAGGAGGTCTCCTCTGTCGTTTCTGACTCCGACTCTAAGTCCATGTGCGCCGATGTACTGCGTCTTATCTCCAGCTCCAATCTTGGCATTAAAGTCTCCCATAATGATAAGAACTTCCTGTCGTGGAATTTTCTGTATAATTCTGTTGATATTCTCATAAAACTCAATAGCTTCTTCCTCTTCTTTGTCTGCAGTGGGAGCATAAACTTGGATAATATTTATATTGACGGGGTTGGCTTGTACTTGTAGTAACATCACTCTCTCTGATATTGGCGTAAAGTTAGTAACGCATTTGGCAACTTTGGGTGATACGATAAATCCGACTCGCATATTCATGTGATCCATCACTTTTTCCCAAGTAGTATACCTTGTGATTTTCCACTTGTATTTCCCCAGAATCTGGCCATCTCATTTCTGCTATTCCCATGATTTCAATATGCATTCTCTTCATCTCCTGTATTGTATTGTGGATTTTTCCTGCTTTATATAAGGTTTTGACATTCCATGTACAGATCTTGATATTCTTTCTGCACTTCAATTTATTATCTTGTGGTGAACTCAAAACTGTCCTCCCCGGAGAACCGATCGGAGGACTTACTCCGGAATTTATTTTAGTGTTGAGCATTACCATGATTGATTGACTAGGGCGTATCGCTCTGGATCATTAATGGGGTGTTTGCCCTACTTGTGCTTCCCCATCCTTATACCGTTGACCAAATATTTGGTTCATCCGCCTTCGGGGCCGATTTCACAACCTCAGGACAAAAGGGTGCCCTACCACTTACCAACTCATCCGCCCGAAGCCGTTGGTCAGTAAGTGGGGGATTGCTTATACCGGCAATCTTTCGGTGAAGAATATGTAGTAGAAAGAAATATAGCGACCCGTCTGCCTTCGGAAACTTAATCGCCATTCGGGGTCGGAAGAAACAAGAGTTAGCCAAGAGAGGGCGAGAGGCTGATAGGAAAGATTAAAGACATTTCACTCAAGACAAGTTGAAAAAGAGCAAAATGTGAAGGCCCTTATGATCCGCCAGGTGCGTTTCATATGCGTATGAGTATCGATACGCCCTGTATTCCCGCTCATACTTCGGGGTGTTGACTACAGACTGTATTAGTGATGTAACGAATGTCATTTTTTGAACATTCGCGAATACGAATGTGAATATCTGCTACCGACATTCGCGAATGCGGATGCGAATGCGAATATTCAGGTTTTTTTTTAAATTTGTTTATATTTTTGTAATGTTTCCTAAATTTTTAATGAAAAGTTAATTGATATTCACTGTAAATGAATCTGAAACTTAAGCTTTATTACATAATACCAAATAATAAAAAAAGTGAAGGCTGATAATGTGATTATACAAGGTTAAGTTCTATCTATCTACTGCCCTTCATTTGTCCAAAGTTGAACGTAGAACTCTACCTAATTTTTCCACTCTTCTCGGTTCAGTGCTAATGGTCGATCTGGTCCCTGCGTATCTTTTTAGGTCATCCGACCATCTCTTCTGTGGTCTGCCCCTTCCTCTTTTGTAGTCCCAAGGTCTCCAGTGAGTTATCGCTTCATTCTATCGTCCGTCTCTTTGTCTAATGTTGTGTCGTGCATATTTCCATTTGAGAGTAGCTGCATGTTTGAGGTTAAGTTACCTTTTCTTGATAAAAAAAAGATGAGAAGTGAATAGATTTTGATTTTATTAACCTAATATTATCTTCAAATTATTTTTTTTCTGATATTGATATTCGCAAAACATTCGCACAAATTTCGCGAATGCAGATGCGAATGCGAATATGCAAAAACATGCGAATATTCGCGAATGCGAATACGAATATTCGTTACATCACTAGACTGTATGGCTCGTTCAGCATGCCATAGCATGGAGTATAGGGTGCACGCCATTTTAACAATGTGAACACCCCAACTACATGGCCTGACCCCAATATATACCCCAAATTACAATCAATTACAAAAAATATGAACTATGAAAATTCAGAATGGAAGCAAACAAAACAATATTTTAACCAATCATGTTTATTGTTCATAAGAATATAATAAAAATATGACTTATTAAATGCATTAACAAAAAATATATTCAAATTCTTGCCAAAAACTAAAAATTTGGATTATACTTATGCATGCATGACTTGTGGTACTGGTTCGATGGTAACTTATTGATGCCGAATGGTACAGCTGTTGACTTGTAGACCTGGGCATATGTTGTGACCCTAGGTCCCTGCATCTACGGTCGTGGTGGTGTTGTAGATGTTGGGTGCTGCTGTCTATTTAGATGCATCCTATTGTCGTGGCCTTATAAGTGACATCACCGGTGATGAAGACCCATCATTCCCGAAGAGGGAAAGGTTTGATTTCTTTCCAAAAACTAGAATACAAAACGTGTATAAGTTTTGACATCAAGAAGTAGAAACCAAAATGAGTCTGCCATTCTTTTAAGAAATAATCAGAGAGAGTAGCAGATGACAAGAATAAATTAAATGGATTTAAGATTAATACTAGTTAAATTATCTGATCACTAAAAGCATGTCAATAGATGAAATGAAATATTCAAAATTAAGATATCAAGACACGTGGAGAGGCGAGGTTAGGTATAGAAACAAAAAAGGTTATGAATGTAGGAATATAATGATTGTAATTAATACAGGCTTAGAATAAAAAACTCACCCCAAGAGAATAAGTGTTGATGGATAAATAAATCTAATATTCAAATTTCATGCCTTTAAATAAATTAATTTTCCACTCCATTACTAATTGCCACTCTCATTGACATGACAGCGCAAAGTATGAGGAGGTGGACAACCATGTTCAGTATTAAAATATATGTTTAGAGAGTAAGAATATATGAAGTACGTTCAGTATGATGATGTAGGTGTTAGACGAAAAGAGATACTACTAGATAGAGGATAGCAAAAGAGGGCGCCACCGAGTTTTTCACGAAGAAAACAGGTAAAACAAATAGAAGATTATTACTAATGAAATATTAAAGAAAATAGAATAAAATAATTATTAAGAATGAAATGGCAAAGATGTGACGTTTGTAACGTTACAGGCTTTGCAAGAAGACTTATTTGAATCAAAACGCACCGACTGGTCGGTAAATATATTTAAATATTATACCGGAGTATGGTTAGAACGACCTCTAACGGGGAAAGATTCAAATAAACTGTTTACCCAGGTATAAATTACCAATCGGGCGATGCTTAGGAAAATATTCCGCCAACGCATCTCAGCTTACCCGTCTGAACCGCCATTATTGGGTACTCTAATACCGAGTATATTGAAAAAAAAAGGCATCTCAATAAATGGTCATAAAATAAACAACCCACGTTTCGCAGATGACACAAGCCCTTCTTGCAAATAATCAAGCAGAGCTGATTGATCTTATACTACTGGTTGAAAACGAAAGTCAAATATTTGGTCTGCAATTAAGCATATCAAAGACAAAGATTATGATAATGGATAGACTACATAACAATCGTCTACACATAATCACAATTGATCGTTTTAAGGCTGTTAGCTCATACTTATATCTGGGATCATTAATCACAAACACAGGGTCACTACAGGAAAAAATAAAACGTAGATGTGATCTACCAAAAGTTGCCACAGCAAAAATAACCACAATATGAGGTTGATCAACTGCTTAATATTCCCAATACTGACTTACGGATGTGAATCTTGGACCCTGAGAAATTCGGAAAGAAGAAAGATAGACGCCACTAAAATGTTCTATTGGAGACGAATGCTACGAATTCCTTGGACCGACCATAGGGCAAATAATTCAATTTTAAGAGAGCTAAAAGTTAGCCAACGGCTCTCCAGTAAAGTCTATCTCCAACAATTAAAATACTTTTAGTTCATGTGGTGAGACCGCTCCCGTCTGGAAAAATTAAACAAATATGAAAGATCACGTTTTTTTGCTCCGGAACATATATTTTTAAGTTTTGTGGGTCACTCTAAACAAGAAGGGTATCTTGTAAATTTTCTCAAAAATTGATAGTTTTCGAGTTATAAGAGATTTAAAATCTGAAAAATGCGACTAAACCCACTTTTTTGAGGCCTAAAAACTCATATTTAAATTAGTATTTTTAAGGTTGCCAGATACTTAAATTGAAGATTAAACATTCAGCTTCAAGATTCTGAAGAGTGATCGCGTCTAACCTTAATTTATACCGTCGTTTTTTAATTGTTAAATATGAGTGTTTATCCGATTTTTTTGCCGGTGCGGCGAGCTCTATTTCAAAAATCTCCTATTTTCCTACGAAAAATATTTTTTCTAGATTCTTTGGAATATTCTAAATAAATTAAGTTTTTTGGCATTTTTCTCAAAACTTAATAGTTTTAAAGTTATAAGCAATTTAAAATCCAAAAATGCGTTTTTTTGCCATTTTTCGGATTTTAAATCGCTTATAACTTTAAAACTATTATCTTTTGAGAAAAATGTCAAGTAACTTATTTTATTTAGAATATCCCAAAGAATCCAGAAAAAATATTTTTCGGAGGAAAATAGGAGATTTTTGAAATAGAGCTCGCCGTACCGGCAAAAAAATCGGATAAACACTCATATTTAATTAACTATTAAAAACGTCTTAAATTATCAAGAAAAATTACAAGATACCTTTCTTGTTTAAAATAACCCAAAAAACCTATAATGTTCCAGAGCAAAAAACGTGATCTTTTGTATTTGTTTAAAAACATCGTTTAAACAATTTCTGCCCAAAAATTCCGCCCGGCACCCCTCAGATTTGATTAGAGGGGACATTTTTGAATATGAATCCACAAAGAAATCGAATCAGAAATTTTTTCAGACGGGAGCGGTCTCACCACATGGATTATTTGGACATGTTATGAGAGCAAACACAGAAAACATGAAAATACTCATTATACAAGGAAAGGTGGAAGGCCGAAGATCACGAGGAAGATCCCCAACAAGATGGATCGATTCAAATTACAGGAATATGCAAAAGACCTATGCACGAGTTAAAAGAAATGACCAGAGACGGGGCAATACACGACATCACGTCGACCACTACACTCCCTCCGGGGGGTCAGGATTGAAGAGAGAGATATTGTAAAACAAAATAAAAATAGACGGTTTCGTTTTGATTCAAATCGAGTCTCTTGCCCTGGCACGTGTTTCTAGGTTTACCCGTTATCAAAGAGGCTTTGCAAGAAGACTGATTTGAATCAAAACGCACCGACTGATCGGTAAAGATATTTAAAGAGTCGACCCCCCAACCGCTCAACTGTCATCAACACGCCTAACTTCGCGCACAACTTTGATAAAAATATGGATTGAAATCCAGATCCCGTAATTTTTTGGGCATTATAAAGTGAGCACAAAAACATACATAATTTTTTTTGTAATTCCACCTTCATTTACTCTTGTAGACTCTTTACCGGTAACGTAGAGTCGTAACTATTTACCCAAGTATAAAAATACCAATGGGCCAGCGTAGCTAAGCGGTAGTGTGCTTGGCTCGCGTGCCGGTGGTCCGGAGTTCAAATCCTACCGCCGGCAAGAACAACTAGACATTTTTAACTTGTTTATAGGCCCCAGGTCGACTCAGCCTGAATAAAATAAGTACCTTGGATAAAACCAGGGGTAATAATAAGCGGTTGAAGCGTAGCACTGGCCCTGTTATCTTGCTTGTATACCGTAGGCCCTAGATACAGCAGACTACCCTGCTGTACTCCCAAAGCCACAGCGGTATAAAACGGGAGACTATTATTATTATAAAAATACCAAACCTTGAGTAGGATGGCATTATCAAGATTTTGCCTACTGCACCGTAGGAATCGGATGGAATACTCGGAATGAGCTAATTTCTTGTGCAGTGAGTCCAAGCTCCTAAAATCATTTGTTTAACTACAGCGTATTTCAGGACTATAAAAACTAAATGAGAATTTTCTTGACAACGTTGTCGCTCTTCACGACAGCGGCCGTGAAAGGTACTATTAGGCAGGTACTTGTAGAGGATTATCGCTGTTAACTGTTGTGGAATACAAAAGGAGGATTTATTTATGATAATTCACAGATTGGGCGAAATATGGCAAACCCGCTTGCAGTAGACAACCATGCGGATTCTTAGGTTTGAAACGCAGAGTAGGCCCATACCGGTTGTTTGTCTACAAGATCGAGATCAAATAAGTTGTTGACAAACAGAAGCGCCAAAAAAATTAGGTTATAACTGCCTAATCTTTTTTGAAAACGATTTTCGGAGCGGAAATCGAAATGTCAAATTATAAAATGTAATTCTTCTTCTTCTTCTTAACTCAGGCGAGACTCGTTAGTCTCTAGCACTTGATCATAAGACATTTGTACCAAACCCTGTTCTTTTCTTAAACTCTAATAAGTCCTGTGGCCTCAACGAAGGCCAACAGTTGTCTTATTGGTAGTTTTAAAATCTCTTCTGGTTCAAACTTCATTTGACCAGTAAAGTCCTGCCTTACATCATCAAGTACACTGCAATGGTATAGTATGTGTATGGCAGTCTCTTTTCCATTTCGCACTTTCTGCACCATGGTTCATTCACCTTACCTAGTTTGTATAGGTGCTTTCTTAAACGGAAATGTCCAGTCACCATTTCAGTGACCGTTTTGATCTCTCGTTTATTGGAGTTGATCAAACTGTCCGAGAGTTCTTAATCAATATCCTTGATTATTTGAGTGATTCTCCATTTATTTGATGATTCTTGATTAGCCATTTCTGAACCTCGTTTTTCGTAGCATCTTTAGTGATGCCACAAAAAGGTTCTGGGCCTTCAAAAGTTTCTCTCGAGCCTCGTTTCGCTAACATATCTGCTTGTTCGTTCCCATGCGCCCCTTCAAAAAATGTAATTATTGTCATTACAAATCAATTGCGAATTAATTCCATATAAACATATATTTAACTTGACATACCACAAAAAAAAAGCAGTTTCAGAACCTTTTATACTATGCCGTATATTATCCTCTAAAATCCTTGTCACCTAAAAGCTCTGGATGAACTTAACGAATCGGCAATGAGGGAATCAACAACGGAAATTCATTAATGTGAATTAAGAAAAAAAATAAGGAAAACTGATTTCACTGTACATACAATCAACTGTTTGGATAAGGCATTAGGATCATCAGGGATACAGGTATTCTTGACAGCGTTCAACCTTCCAGCAGGCGCAACAGAATAGTAACATTAACGAGTGGAATTGTATTTATCGAATAAGACTTACGGCCGGTTGTTCGAACGCTAATCAACAATGATCACTATCAAATATTTAATTACTGTCACAACTGTTAATGTCAACTTTGGTTGGTTGCTGAAAACATAATTGATTATAATTATGAGATTAGTTAATCAATTAACATAACAATTATTAACATAATTTTTTAACTAATTGCATAATTATAATCAATAATTATGTTTTCAGCAACCCAATCAAAGTTGACATTGACAGTTGTGACAGTAATTAAATATTTGATAATGATAATTTTTGATTAGCGTTCGAACAACCGGCCCTTAAACTAAGAAAAAATAGGCTAGTTAAAAATTGTATTTATTAGAATTAAAACAAACTTTAAGCCCAGAACAGATGAGCCACTCTGTGGCTCCACAAAGTGGCTTATACAGGCGATTTTGTAGCGCCAACGATTTTGTAGTGAACGCCATTAGCAGCGAGGATCGACGACAGTCTGGAATGGCACATTTGAGTTACATAAGAATGTACATCTAATCATCGGCTTCTATATCTATATTTTCGACTTCTGCCAATTTTAGCTCTTCTGAAGAAACATTTCATTTATGGCATTCTTAGACGCATATCTACTTACGTATGTCTTTTTTCAATTTACTAGTTTTGATGGGAAATAAGCCACAATTTTACTAAAAAAAAAATGATTTTATATATAAAAAAAAAATAAAATATTTTTTTTTTAGTAAAATTGTGGCTTATTTCCCATCAAAACTAGTTAATTGCAAAAATTCCACAAGAAAATAGCTTCAGAAGAACATGTCTTTTTTTATCTTATTAAAAATACATAAACCAAGATAACCAAAAGTGTACATTATATTTTTTAACAGTTTCCTGAAGAAAATTATCAAAATAGTATACCTACTGAATTGGAGTCTTGTATTTATATCAGGCACAAAAATAATAAATATACTAATAAACTGTTTAAAAGTTATGAATTATACTTTACTGCAGTAAGTTATGAATTCACCAAGCTAGAAAGCCCTTTCAAGATGGTAGTGGACGATACAGATTTATTGCTCGTCGAATACAACTTATAGTCGCAAGTATAAACCACCACAATGTATCTAATAGATATTGCGCCTGTTGGAAGGTTAATTTGACCTTTTAGTCAAAAGATCGCATAACCAAGTGTCAGAGAAAGTCACGTGTTCGGCCTGAACCAGGAAGAAGCAAGATGAAAATCATGCTGGCTACTCACCTGCGAAGAAGACGAAATAGCTCTATTTGTGTTCTGGTATTTTGTTTACAGTTTATCCCAAACCCTTTTTTCAGTACGTCATACAGTATTTCTCATGATCATCTTTCAGTGCGTCACAGTTTTTCGATTTCTTTCTAACGCATTAAATTGTATGTGACAGAAAAAAAGGCACGTCGGTGATTACATTTCG
Organism: Diabrotica virgifera virgifera; assembly: GCF_917563875.1. Classification (NCBI taxonomy): domain Eukaryota; kingdom Metazoa; phylum Arthropoda; class Insecta; order Coleoptera; family Chrysomelidae; genus Diabrotica; species Diabrotica virgifera. The sequence goes on from NC_065450.1 coordinate 22,149,669, forward strand.
TCGGTGACATTTTTATAACATTCATTCTAGTTGTCGATAGATGGCGCCATAATAAAAAAATAATTTTTTTTTAATTAGATAATAATATTACAAATATAATCTGTATAATTTATAAGACTATACAAATCAAAGAAAATACCATTTTATAAATGCAAGAAACACATTTGATTGGTTTTTATTCCAAATTGAAAATAAAATGTGACAACTGTCAGATTTAACTAAAATGTCATGTTAGAATAAATGTCATAAATTGTATTATCACGGACTTACCATTTTTCCTATCATTTGTTACGCACTGAAAAATGATCATGAAAAGGACAAATATAAGATTTTAATTATGTCGCGAATCACTGCATGACATTTTAGTTAAAATCTGACAGTTGTCAGAATATTTATGAGCAAAATTTCTACTTTTAGGTGAATTTTGTGGGGGGTGTCCTCGGATTTTCTTCAAATTTTAGTATGTTTGTTATTGGACCTGTTGAAAAAACGGTATCCTGAAAGTTACAGCCCTCTGGGTGTATTAGGGCCCGTCAAAGACCCAAAGGGGTCGTTTTTACCCTATATTTGACAGAATGTGTTTCGGCTCCCAGTTAACCCATTTTAACTCACCAAACGTCATTTTTTTCGTAATTTTAAGTAGTTTTCAGTGAAAATTTTAAGTCCTTAGTTCATAATGCTAATTTTTAGGAGCATTTTAAGTAAAGTTATAAATTTCAAAAAATTGACATTTCTAAAAATTCTCCAAAAATCAATGCAGTACAATGAATTAAAATCGAATTAAAATTTAATTTTTGGAGAATTTTTAAAAATGGCAGTTTTTTGAAATTTATAACGTTACTTAAAATGCTCCCAAAAATTATCGTTATTAACTAGGAACTTAAAATAGGCGTTTTTCACTGAAAAAACAACTTAAAATTGCGAAAAAATGACTTTTGGTGAGTTAAAATCGGTTAACTGTGAGCCGATTTACAGCCTGTCTCAAATATAGAGTAAAAACGACCTTTTTTGAGTCTTTGTCGGTCCCTATATAGGGTCCTAGTACCCCTAGAGGGCTGTAACTCTCGGGATAACGTTTTTTCAACAGGTCCAATAACATACTAAAATTTGAAGAAAATCCCGAGGATACCCCCAGAAAGTTCACCGAAAAGTAGAAATATTGCTCTCATATTTACGTTTATATAAATAAATATCAGTATTTATATAACTATTTGCTAGAATATTAATATTTAAAATATTTTAAGGAACAAATAAATAAACATAGAATACAATTTCACTATACATTGTCCGAATATACCAATGACATAAAATATTTATATTTACGTCGTTGACAAATTTATAACCTAGATTTACATTTGTCATTTTAGCCGTTAATCTTTTGAAAGTACTGACACGATAGATTACTTTTGTTTCGAAATATCTTTATTCACATCATGAATTGGTTATCTATTTAGTTAGAGTATTCTAATTGTCAACCAATTATACATCTATAAGTATAAGTCGCTATAATATGGAAATACACTTCAAGGAATACATAATTTTCGAATAATCACGGACGTACGTTTTTTTGAATTAAAGTGTGGAAACAATTGGGGGAGACCTATGTCCAGCAGTGGACGTAAATTGGTTGGATGATGATACGTTTTTTTCTGTCACTTCAAGCTTAATGCGTTAGAGCGAATTTCACAATCTATGAAGCACTGAAAAAAGGGTTTGGGATAAACTGTATTTATAGTATTCGTTATGCGCACGAACTCACGTGACCTATAGGGCTTTTCATTCACGTCATTTGTTTCGAGCTTCTGTCATATGTCGTATAATCTGTGTATATTAATATTATACATAGATTATACAACATATGACAGAAGTTTGAAACAAATGATAATCGATGAAAAGCCCTATTGTAGAATTTTACATAATTGTCAAGTGATTTAAACTTTAAATCACTTGATCGTTATAAGTTACACTTTCAGATATTTAAATTATTTTAATATAACCATGTTTAAACGTTCAAAAAAAAGGAAGCGCTAGTTTTCCTCCTTTTAATAATAAATATAATATTATGTGTGTGCCTCCATTTGCTTTTATACATAGCAGGAGGATAGTATTCCAATAAAATTCTTCCCTTTATAATATAACTTGCTTAATAAAATCTTCATTTTCCAAAACAGTATAGTAAATTCTCCGTAGACTGTCCTGCAATTTAACTGCACAGACTATCCACAAGATGCATCTGCCATAGTGCGCCTGCGCATAGCGAATAGTCTAAGAATGTAACATTTTTATTTTATACCTATTGTATAAAAAAATAATATAGGTTAGGTAATTTTTATCATCAGATCATGAATAATTTTCAAGGTGAGTGGTATTTTATTTTTATCCAAATTGTAATGTTTTTAATTTAAATGGTCCAATTTAAGTATTTTTATACATTGAGTACATTTTTTGAATACCTTTGTATAATTTATTATGTTTTAAAAATATAGTGCTCTTATACGAGTAGGTACAGGATATTATGTATAACGTTAAATACAAATTACACCCACCTTCAACTTTCCCAAGTACGAACAACTACAGTTGTATCCTTTTTCTCACAACGACGATTGATATTGTAGAGACTATATACTATAACAAGTATATTTTGTTGAATATAGTTGTTATCGATTTTACGCTCGGTTTCATAATCAGTAAAGTGGACTTTAAATTTTAAGTTGGTACCTTTATCAACGCAATTCATATGGGTAAATGTCAACGTTAAAGTGAACTTTCAAAGACAAAGATCCGAATATTCCAGTCAAATGTTATGTCTGTTCTACTCTATGGATGTGAAACCTGGAAAGTGACAAAATACCTTACAGACAAATTGCAGGTCTTTGTTAACAAATGTCTACGAAGAATTGTTCGTATTTTCTGGCCAAACACCATCAGAAACGAAGATCTGCTACACCTGACCCAACAAAAGAGGGTAGAAAATGAAATAAAATACAGAAAGTAGGGGTGGATAGGTCACACACTCCGAAAAGATAGTTCCAGTATTGCAAAAAATGCCCTAGAGTGGAATCCCCAAGGAAAGAGAAAAAGAGGTCGTCCAGCACAAACTTGGAGAAGATCCATCATGGACGAGATAAGAAGTCAAGGAAAGTCTTGGAATGAGGTGAAGGCCCTAGCGCAAAATAGAACCCGATGGCGCGTTTTCACTGAAGCTCTATGCTCCACTTAGGAGTTCAAGAACATTATATATATATATATATATATATATATATATATAAAGTGAACTTTAGTTAATATTCACTTTAAGTTGATTATGAAAACGGGCGTTATTTCCTGTTCGTTCTTAAGTTTTAGGAATCTTGCACAAAACTTCTCAGGTCCTACAGCCTTACCATATTTAGTTTGTTTATTAGCTGATGTAACTTCTATAGTAAGCGAGGGTCTTGCTTGGCATTCCCTCTCTTCAACGGTTTTATGTCTTTCATCTGCAAAAGTTACATATTTCTTCCAAGTGTCTAGTTTCACTTTTACACTTGAATGATATCTTGTCAACAAATTTTGGTCAGCAGTTATTAAATAGCTTTTCCATATCCAAATTCGTATATGATATTAAGTGTACCCTCAGTTGACATGTTTAGAGTCTTTGCTATCCCAGAAATGTTTGTTTTATAATCGGCAATGATCATAATGTACTTGATACATAATTTTTGGGATAGTAAAGGTTTCTAGACCATCTGAACATTTAAACCATGAATAAGTTCAGCTTTAATTTCTGAATTGCTTTTCCCATAAGATTTTTAATTTCCCATAGAAAAGAAAAGATTTCCCATAAGATATTTATTTCCTGTTCCTTTACTGATTCCGTTGATTTTATCCTTTGGTCTTACTTCCTTATTGCTTCCACCCACTCACAGTCTTTGTTACACAGACTTGAAAAAATATTTTTAATATGTAGTAAAAGTAAACCGAATATCATTACATGACATATTATGTGTTATGTTGATAGGTCTGGATCCCGCGTATGAAAAAAAAGTTGATTAATAGCAAGCTGAAAATGTGTTAATAGCTTAAGGGTGTCTAGTCGGATAAACTATGATATATGGGAACACTGGAACAGGAGCAGTTTTAATTGTGGAACAGGTTAAAAATTTGGAATGGTCACACCACGAAAACGGCACATTTATTTTGTCCGACAGAACAGACTTAAACTCTCCGAACAGAGATTTAACTCTCCTGAAAAAATCAGACTGCTATTTATCACCTGTCATAATTCCTGTCATTTGACATATTTTACATGTTCCACTCATTAAAACGCCCATTTTGTGATAAATAGCAGTCTGATTTTTGCATGAGAGTTTAATCTCTGTTCGAAGAGTTTAAGTCTGTTCTGTCGGACAAAATAAATGTGCCGTTTTCGTGGTGTGACCGTTCCAAATTTTTAACCTGTTCCACAATTAAAACTGCCCCTGTTCCAGTGTTCCCATATATCAAAGTTTATCCGACTAGACACCCTTAAGCTATTAACAAATTTTCAGCTTGCTATTAATCAACTTTTTTTTCATACGCGGGATCCAGACCTATGACATATGTATTTTGAATGTGACTAGGTTTTTCAAAAAGTCTTATATAATCTTATTTATAATATATGAAAGCCATCGCTTAATTAAGAATCCATATCCGGAATACTCAAAATGGGCTTCCACATCACCTATCACTTTTTCATTCTCAAGTGATGTATTTTTACTATGTGTCTACACTTTTGTCTTAACTCTTTAACTGAACAATTTGAGGTGGAGAGAGCTGTTTGTCTTAAGTTGCTCGTTCAGAATTATATCTGTATTTTTTATTTGAACTTCCATAGTTTCTAATAAAGATAGCTTTACGTCTTTATTTTGAAGATGGAGAATTTGAAATTGGTCTTTAAAACAATGATTATGATCAGGAAGGTGAAGTGTGTAATTTTTTTTTGTTGAAAGCTATTTTGTGTTCTGCTATACGGTCTACCAATTTGACCGATGTAAGTTTTTGAGCAGTTACCACATTTTGGATCTTGTTGTTCTTAACCTATTGACTGCCGGCAATGCGTCTCCCGCGTTTTGGCAAACGGTTAATGCGCCGGCAACGCGGCTCCCGCGTTCTTCATGTGATTCATCTTACGGGTCTAATGTTATGCTGGCATATATTAACATCATATTGTGGCTGGCAGTCACAAGTTTCGAACAACAAGGTTAAAAAAGGCACCTGCGCCAATTTCAAATTCTCCGTATTCAAAATAAAGACCTTAAACTATTTTTAGTAGAATATTATATGGAAATTAATAAATTAAAAAGTACAGATGTCAATATGAATGACTTGAAACAAACTGTTCCCCCCCTCCACAACTTATTCAGTTAAAGACTAAAAAGACAAATGTTGAATGGGTTGCATATGTGAGTTCATTTTAAATGAAGTAAAGAAACACAGACTTACTCACAATCATTTAATTTACTTCGACATAAATTAAATGATTGTAAGTCTGTGTTTCTTTACTTCAACTAAAAAGACACTTTGCCGAAACAGCCGTAGTGACGATAAATAGTAATATTTTGTTGGAAGCGTTGAAAACCAAAGTTTTCAATGTTTTATTGTCGGTTTAGGAATATTTTGTTGTCTATTAATCCGAAAAATCATATTTTTTTCACCATTAAATCTGGATTTGAAAAAGGCTGATATTTTTTGTATATACTTATGTCAATTGAATGAATGGGAAGAGAAAAATATTTTTGCAGTGTGTAATAATAAACTGCTCGTCAAAAGTTAGGGATATAGAAAATTATGCTGATTTTCATAGTTAATTTTTTCGCAAACAGACGGATTCCGCTATTTTTTTATTTTAGCCTTTTCTTTAGTATTTACACAGTTGTGCAAAGGTTTACTCAAACTTATTTTTTGTACTTATACCGGGTGGAAGAAAAAATATGTTTTTCTTGTGTTAAGTTTGCGACACCCTGTATGGAGAACGAGGTACAAATGTGAGTATACATCAGAATAATATTGTAGTCTTATGTTTTGTGAACATGCTGTTGTTTAATTGTCCCTGATATCTTTAGAAACAAAAATAATAGACGGTTTTGTAATTTAACATGTGTTTTAACCGAAACAAAAGTTTGAGACACCTTGTAGGGAGAAAAAGGCACAAAGGTGAGTATACCCCGATATTATGTTGTAGTCTCATATTTTTTGAATATTTTATTTTTTTAATTTCTCTGATATCTTTAATAACAAAGAAACTAGACGGTATTACTCTTTAATATGGTTTTCTATGTTTCACATGTGATGTGACGCATGTCATCAGTTAAAACACATATTAAAGAGTAATATCGTCTAGTTTCTTTGATATTAAAGATATCAGAGAAATTAAAAAATAAAATATTCACAAAATATGAGACTACAACAAAATATCGAGGTATACTCTCCTTTGTGCCTTTTTCTCCCTACAAGGTGTCTCAAACTTTTGTTTCGGTTAAAACACATGTTAAATTACAAAACCGTCTATTTTTTTTTATTTCTAAAGATATCAGGGACATTCAAAAAACAAAATGTTCACAAAACATAAGACTACAATACGATTTCGATATATACTCCCATTTGTACCTCGTCCTCCCTACAGGGCGTCTCAAACTTAACATAAGAAAAACATTTCTTTTCTTCCACCCGGTATAAGTACAAAAAAAAAGTTTGAGTAAACCTTTGCATAACTGTGTAAATACTAAAGAAAAGTCTAAAATAATAAAAAAAAATTAGCGGAATCCGTTAATCTGTTCACGAAAAAATCTACTATAAAAATTCAGCAGAATTTTCTATATCCCTAACTTTTGACGAGCAGTTTAGTTAATTCCTAGATGCTTTCTTCTGTAAGCTTTCGGCTTACAAGCCATCTTGAGAGCTATCGTAAAAACTGTAAAATACCACTACTAAAGAGGGATCCCATTTTTATTGACAAAATTTTAAGGAAAAAAATTCTTATAGACTTCCTTATAGTTGCAAAGATTTATTTAAAAATTGAAAAAACATTTCGCAAACCGCAGATTCACAAAAAACGCATTAAAAAGTTTGAGCATGGTTCAGGTACAAACACCTACCATCTGGAGTCGAGACAGCTGTCATACGAGTATATAGGAAATTAAAATATTTTATTTTGTGAAAATTTAGAATACAGTGGAACCTCTATTATCCGTCTCTCCATTAACCGTCTCTCCATTAACCGTCACCTCTGTTAACCGTCAGGGTACATACAGACGTATTGACTACATAAGCAAAAATTTTAATGTAAAAAAATAAAAAAAAAAGTAAATTTGATTTGTGATGAGGACACAAACGGCTATCCATTGCTGACAGATAAAGAAATCGTTGAAATGGCAACAAAGGTGGACCAAACAGATTCAGAAGCTGACACAGACTTGGAATTTGACTGTAGATATGTTGATGAACCTATTGTAACTGACAAAGATTTGCGTAAATAATCTAGAGAAGCTGCATCGCACATGCAATAATTCATCGAGTGGTATTCTCAACAAGAAGAAGCCATGATTGTATGCCGTAGTAGAAGTAGATTGCATGATCTTATGCCGATTAAAAAATTCAGCCGTCGCAAAATGTGAAGCAACAGTAAAACAAACAAAGATTTCAGAATATTTTAAATTGATTCGATTGTACGAACACAAATCCCTCTAATATTGTCAAACAAAACATGCAAATGAAATTTGAGAGTTGTACTATGAATATTAAAAAATTTTTAATGTTCTATTAACCGTCTTTTCGATTATCCGTCACACCCTTGGTCCGGTGCCCTGACGGATAATCGAGGTTCTACTGTAATTGTAATCCAAAAAATTGAGAGATGTATCAGACTGTTTAAAATTTAGTTATATACATAAATCTTGATTTCAAGAGTAAGAGTATACATGTTGAATAATGACTGAAGGTGCAAAAAAATCAATGAACAAGATATCCATAAAACAATAATTTAAATCATTTTTATATGTAAAGAAAAACGTACAAAGCTTTTGATGGTAGTGATATCTACAGAGAAATTCACACATGGAGTGCAGTACGGCTAAGATAAGGCAATACATTTCTAATGGGGAATAAACGCACAGGGTTGTCGGTCTTCACCAGTTGTTGATTGCTCTCAAGAGCGTCGCACAGGAACTCTGGCAACACTGAATGCACATTCCTATCTTAACCGTACTGCACTCCCAGTGTGAATTTCACAATAGTATGGTACTTAAGTGGATTAAAATCGTATCTAGTGATGGAAAATGTACAATTTTTAAATAAAATTTTTGAACCTTTCTTGTTTTAAATTTTTGTAATTAATCTTTTGACAATTTATTAAAGTAAAAACCATACTAGATATCATTACCATTAAGTAAGTTTCTTCTTCTTTACATATAAAAAGGATTTGAAATATTGTTTTAGTGATAACTTGAATTTTTTTGACCTTCAGCTGCCTCGACTACAGATGTTGATTGCTTGCACCTGTTAGTACCATACTCAAATTTTTTAATGTTTTTTGTTGTCCTAATGTGCCGTTTATTAGATGTTTTTTCAATTTTTAAATAAATTTTTTCAACAATCCTCGCAAGTTTTTTAACTTCGGAAAATGAATTCTATAGGAATTTTTTTCGATAAAAATGGGATCCCTCTTTAGTAGTGGTACTTATGGTTTTTGACCATAGCTCTGAAGATAGCTTTGTAAGCCCAAGGCGTTCAGCTAGTAATTAAATATGTTGACACACTTCAAAAATACTTTTCTCCTCCCAATCACTTAAATCGTGATTTGTCTTTAAGTATGTACATTCCACTAACGTTTATCTATCACCTACTATCAGAAACATTACTTTCCTATTTTAATAAGTGCCAATTCTAATTTTTAACAGGATATCTATGGAGACAGCAGGACTGCCTCTACCAGGCTACCACTACATCGCTCCAAACCACATCGTGAAGGCCCCCATTCATTGAAGACCACCCGCAAGCAAAGATGTAAAACTGGGTGAGCCCCAAGTTCAGTAGTTGGTGTACGCATTCACCTCAATCATATCGAAAACGTCGTCGCCTGATCTGTGAAATTATACTGTTTGACAATATGTCGTTTATAATCTTGATAAACTAAAAAAATCAACAAGATTGGTACTGGGGAACAAAGCCAAAGATTTTTATTTTCACGTTTTATAATGTACATTTATATGATATATTTAGATAAAACTCAAAAGGTTTTCATTTTTATTTGTTAAGTATTATGCTAGTTAGTTCCATTTTTCGAAATCCAGACAAACTAATATTTTTACAAACAGTTAAATTGTTGCAGATATATTAATGTTTTATAGTTAACTTATTTGTTTATTGTCCTGTTCAAAATGTCAGTCGTTAATTATAAGAGTATTTTAAAACAGTAACGGACAACTGTCAAATGGCCACTGTCAAACGTTTGATGTCAGTTTTCAAATTGTGACGGCATCTTTTGTGTGGGTCGATGTCAGAGTTAGTTCACAACTAATTGCTTTAATTTCTGAATACTTGCAAACTACGTACACAGTGCTAGCCAAAGGTCTCCTCCCCCCTCGTATCTTTTGAACAATAGAGAAATTTGGAGTGAGAGAAGAAACGCACGTAGGCTTCTCCGCAGGTGACGTAATAGTGATAGATGACGTTACAGAGCCACTGTGACCTATAATTTTGAATAGGACCTTATGGTAAGTGATATATTTTATCTCATTTGAAAGGTACTGAAAATACCTATTCAATCGTACTAATTTTGTTTGGGCTTAGTGTGTACTAATTTAAACCTAAACAAAATTAGTATGATTGAATGGGTATGCTCAATACTTTTCGAACGAGATATCCCTTGCCATAAGTTCCCATTGCTTCTGTCACAGCGTCTTTTTAACGTCATCTTTTACGTCACCTGTTATAACTAGTTGAGAAGACTACGTCCGTTTATTTCCTCCCTCCAAATTTGACTATCATAAGTATAACCGTTCAAAGGATTCCAAGGGGAGGAGACTTCTGACTAGCACTGTATAATGTATTTAATATATCGTGGATTTTAATTGATTTTCTTGATTGATCTCTTTTGTAATCACTAATTTTGGGTAATGTCCAATAGCTTCAAACTACTTTGGATCTTCTCATTTTAGAGATACTAAAGTTACTACAATAAGTCTTAAAACTTGTGAAGTGACTGGTGTAATGTGTAATGTTTATTTGCATAACAAATTCCCAATTATAATAAAAAGTATACGAAATTTTACGATACGCGCATTACGTTTGGATTCTTTCCTTCTTATTGAAAATTATGAAAATTTTGACAGTTGTCCATTACATAAAAATCATTAATAATGTGATATAAACTGGGTATAAAACTGCCTTCAATTTAGAGGTTTTCGGGATGAAATTTTAGAAAATACCATCGTAGATTCCTGTAGATTTGTTTTCAGAATTAAAAATTACACGGTTTTTAACAAAAATACTTAATTGCCTCCCTAGGTACTCTTGCTCAGTGCTGTTTTGGTTAAATGAAATAATGTGAAGGAAACTAACATACAGCTTAAAAAATAATAAAATGGTTACCAAGATCAATATAATTATTAAAACAGATTGAAAAATCACTTACTCGGTTATTGGATTGGATCCCATGTATTTTGGCTGCCTCTAGCTACATCTTTAGGGAGCTTCAGATTGATTCATATCATAATCACTTCTGTTTGGGGCTTGTGAAGTTCCAGTTTTATACTGTCGATGGTAGATGGCTGCGCTTGGCTGATTATTGGCGCATGAGAGAGGGTTTTAAGCAGGCTAATTTGGCAGAAATAATGGACTGGACTGTGGTATTTATAGGTCTCCAGGTTGACAGAAATTGGTGATCATCATCTGTTTTGTTGACAGTTGCGACGTTTTTGCATTTAAGAGAATTCTTTGCTGATCCCTGATGTGAAATATGATCGTAAGCTGTCCAAAACTGGAAGTCTTCGATTTTGACTGTACATATATTTTACTAACTGAAACCCTCATATAAACAACATAATGAATGAGAATATCGTAACTCCAAATGAACGTAGATTGGAAAATCTTGACAATACAATGTCTGATCCATCTTTACATTTAATTAACCTCGTATTACTTTATTTACTGACTGCTTACATCAACACACAACACTATTAACTACTGCCAAAGAACTTGAAAATCGCATCATCAAAAGATCTATTTCAGGCAAACATTCTTCCATTCAGTAAGACACTCAACGCCTGGATAATATGGTACGATTCAATTTTGGCCAATCATATAAAACCTAATAATAAGGCCCATCGAACGATTTGATCTAGCTCTCGCTTCCCAGCAATCATTAAATAAACAAATAGCCAAAGTGCTTTTCGCTTAGAAGGTTTAGGATGTTTATATGAGAAACTTTCTTGTCAATGTTTTGAAAATGCAAATCTTCTATGGGTTGCGGTAGGTAACCATAAAAATTTTATGATATACAGGGTCAGATAAAAGTTAGTGTTTTCTGAATTAAATAGAATTTAGAAAATTGTAACTTTTGGATCGTTACACAGTTTCTGTTGCAAGAGTACCGATACAATTGTTAATACTTACCTATGAATAATAGTAAAAACCAGTAACTTCACTCAATACCAAATTTGCTCAAAAACTGTACTGTTCTTTAAAACACCTCCGGTTACCGGAGCTTTAATAAGTAGACCGCAGCAATAATTCTAAAGTATGAAAAGATTGTGATAAAACAGTATAGAATAAAATTTTATCTAAATTTAAGACAGGACAATAAGTGAATTATATTGTTTTTAGAAAGTACGGTGTTCTAAGTTAGAAAAAATAGACAGAGCTGCCAATGAATTCAACTATTACTGGAAAAATGTCACTGGATGTTTAACTTTGTAATCTAAATGTTTTTAAATGTGAGAAATATCCAGTGCTTTAATGTATTTGGTATATTTAGGTATCCAGTAATACGTGAATGTAAATCGTCTGTTCTGTGAGAACAGAACAATGCAATAGTAAAAGTTTTTGATCATTTAAAAATCACAACAAATGTTAAAATTATGAGTTTTAATGGCTTACTCGTTCAATGTGGCAAAACAGTTATTGGGAATTCAAATTAACAATATCTGGAGTGTTTTCTATATCCATGTGAAAATATAAGTACAGTATATAGGTAGTAACACTTTTACAAAAAAAAACAAAAAAACTTGACAAGCCAGGAGAGATGTAAATCTCCAACTTACATATTGAGGGGATTAAATATCTTACGAAGGTGCCAGAGAATCTCAAATAGATCAGAATCATGATAGGTTACACCAAGTAACATGATAGGTTAGAACAATACTAAACCCCGTAAGAAACCAAGAAAAAAACCAAAAATAAATTGAGGAACTATGTAGAACAAATTGAACAAGTTTTTAAGAAATGAATCTAATGACGAGAGAAGCATGTAAAACATAGATAGTATATGAACGGCTAAGAAAGGCATATAACGATCGAGAGGAAGAAAATGCAAGAGATCCAGGATAAAAAGCTTAATGAGACATAAAGACACAGATTTTCTACACAGTATATCAATTAAAAAAGATTTTATCTGTAACTTGTACAAATAACTTTATTGAATATTGAACCAAAGTATTAGTGAAGAAGTAAACATTGTATATTTCGCGTTTCTTTATCTAGTAGTAGATATAAGAAGAGAGACCGCAACAAAAGCAGCAAGAGTAAGTGGTTGCCTCCGAGAAACCATATGGAGAAACAAATATCTGACCACGGAAAGCAAAATAAAAGTATACAAGACAACAGTAAGACCTATCCTAACATATGCAGCGGAGACAAGGAACGATACAAGAAAGACGAAACAACAAATCAACAATATCGACATGAAAGTATTAAGATCAATAGCGTGCATATCCTTAAGAGACCGACAAAGCAACAGAAGCATACGAGAACGATGCAAAATTCAAAATATTAACAGGTGGATAAAAACAAGAAAGAAAAACTGAAACGAACATGTAAACCGAATGGATCCAGATAGATTATCTGTAAAAACAACAAGCCGTATAGCAGAGGACCCGTTGGAAGGCCGCCGAAAAGGTGGAAAGACAATGTACAGTCAACAACAACTGAGGCAGATAAACAGGAGTAATCCTAATCGCACGAAGAAGAAGAAGAAGAAGAAGAAAATATAGAAAAATTCCCGATACTATTCCTTTTTAAACTTTATGTCTACCTTACCACACCATTATTATAAAATTTCTTATAAATGTGTTTGGCCTAGTTAATACATCTCTCCCTTTATTTATAAAGCAGAATCTCAATAATTTATTAATGCATTGGACTACTCTTAGAACTTTTATTGGCGTTGGTGGCAGCTCTGGTAGTATATTAAATACAGTATTGTTATGAAACTTACGGGGTGACATGGGCACTTTACGATTGCAAGTATCAGTGTCGAGTTAGAATCGTATAAATTAGGCTGTGGTACATAGTATTTGATAGTATTTAGTGTTTCTTCCAAAATTCGTGTGTGCCAAAATATATCACAACTTTGCTCATCTTAGGCTGCATATGTTAGAAAGGTGCATAACTTACCCAATCACTGTACTTTTTTTAATCGAGATTTTAATCTTCTTTATGTGCTGTGCTTGTTTTCAACCGTTGGCTATCGTCGTATATTTTTAAAAGGTATAAAATATTTTTCCCATAAAGCAACTAGATACGTCTGACTAGATAGATGTCATTTATTTATATTCATGTTCATTCTAACGTTTTCTGTTAAAAACCAGTAATTTCGTTTACTTCAGTATTTTCCTGAGAATACGTTTTACCTTTTTTACAAGATCTTCGTGTAGCCTCTTCATTATTGGTATTTTTGTAGTCACTATAACACTTATTCAGTTAATTATTTACATTTTACCCGGGTGTCTAAACAATAATTCTGCGTGCACAAAATTGTGTTACTAGAGCTCGAAAATGAGTAACTCTTTCGCAATAAGTGTAAACAACATAGTTTTACTCAATGCGTGGCACTAGTGCAGTCGATTACTTCACAGTTATCTCAGAATTCATTGTTTGCAGTCTTTATTCATCGTAACGAATAAAGGATATTACTTTTTATTAGCTTGTCATACTCCGTTCGGAAGGCACGTAAAGCCATCGGTCCCGGCTACGTAAGTAGTCGTTAAATCATGTTAAGGGCGCTTGCGCGACCTGAAAACCCTGAGACTAAACTTTAGCTGGAAGGTTACACGAACTTACAATAAATCCATTCGTTACAAAAGAAAAACATTCTTCACATGTATCGTAGATACATGGACATGATTTATTAGTATATTTCTCTGGATTTATGATCATCTAAATTTTTTTGTACATATAATAATTGTACGAATAACTTCACAACAAATGAATAATTCGCAATGCTCGATTCCATCGCAATAAATATCTTGAAATAAATTTGAACAACCAACTTTTATATATAACAGTAGCAATGATAGAACAATTAACTAATTAACAAAATTATAAAATATCGGAAGAATGGAGAACGAGCGAATTAATTCTATTATTCCTCTATAAAGAGGAGATAAGAAACAGCCAGAAAACTACAGAGGTATCAACTTATTAAATACTACCCTAAAACTTACAACTAAAATTTTACAAGAACTAAGGATAAGAGGATACTGAATCAGAGGATAAGTTTAGCAGATGAACAACAGGGTTTTCGTACTGGAAGATCGTGTAAGATGCAATACTCTACATAAATCAAATTACATATGTACTGATAAATCACTAGAGTATAATAGAGCAGCATTTCTATGTCTGATTAATTTGAAGAAAGCATTTGACAGGGTAAGACTCGAAGAAGTAATCGATCTTCTGTATAATAAAGAAGTTCCCCTATATATTATAAAAACTATTGAAAACATCTACCAAAACAACAAACTGGAAGTCAGAATAGATGGGCATCTTACAGAACCTAAAGACATACGCAGAGTTCATTGAGCTCTATGCTCTTCAATTTAATCATGGATGAAATCATCAAAAGCGTCAACAAAGGATGAGTATACAGAATGGGAAACATAAATAAAAATACTCAGTTACGCAGAGGACGCAATAATGATAGTCTAAGATGAAGATAGTCTGCAAAGATTAGTCCACAGTCTTGACATAAGAGCAAAATAATTCAATATGACAATTTCATCTTAGAAAACTAAAAGAATAGTAATCAGTACAGAACCAATCAGATGTAAAAATAGAAATTGATGGCATCAGTATTGAACAAGTAATGGAAATAAAATACCTTGGAATTACACTTTCCAGCTATGGAGACTTGGACAAAGAAGTGAGAAATCAAGTACAAAAAGCAAATAGACTGGCAAGATGCCTTAATAACACTATATGGCGAAACCGACATACCTATTAACACTGAGATGAAGTGAAGAATTTATAAAGTCGGTACAGTAACCTGCTTATTAGAATAGGCTTCGTGCCAAGCAAAAATATTCTTATAAGCGGGATATTCTAATAACCGATCATTGGTGGCTAGCTGAAATAAGTGTACCGAATATACGTTATTATAGTACATACTATGTCAATATATATATGCATATGGTTTTAGGTCTTTTTATGTAAATAAAAATTTATAATATATTTACAAAAATAATTACGAAACGATTAGACAATAAATTGGAATTGGGTTTTAGAAAAGACTTTCGAACAAACGATCAACTATTGGTAATAAATAATCTTATAGAAAAATGCTGTTTCTAAAAACGGCCAAGTGTGTGGCAATGTACCTATAAAAATTTGTAGACAAATGAAATTATTTTATGACCTTGTCGGCATACGATTGAATTTTCTGTGGGAAAGAGGCGTTTACTTATAACACAGTAATAAAGTGTTTATTAGGTACCTGACAAACCGTAATAATATACAAAACAGCAGGCTTTCCATGCTCTTACCGACAAAACATTATATCAGGCAAATTTAAAATTTTTAGGAAATTGTACCTAAGAATTTATTTGTTGACCTGCAAAAATTATTCTAAAAAGCGATATTAGGTTACTAAACCATATTCCAATAAACGGATAAATTTATTAAAGAGTAAATGGAAACGTTTCAGGACCTCGAATTTATATTCCATAAACCGGGATATTCCTATAAGCGGGTTCGACTGTATAACAATATTGCATCAGAAACTAGATCTGATACAGCCACAATACAAAGACTACTACAAACGGCAGGGATGAGAGTACTGAGAAGAATTACAGGAAATACACAGAGATCGAAAGAGGAGTGAAGACATTAGAAGAAAATGTAACATATAAACGAATGGACACTAAATAAAAAAAAGAATGGAATATCCTCATAAGCAAAATGGGGGAGACACGTGTGGTCAAAATAGCAAGAGATAAATCGGTAGAAGTATCGGCCGACCGCGCAATAGATGGAGTAACAGCCTTCCATACAGTTCCATCCTTCCATCAATCCGCCAATGAACAATCAACAATGTTTACATTTTTTGCCTCCTTATTTGTTCCACCTAGCAACACGCGCACTAATTTAAAAAAATGGGCTTCACTTATTTTTCCAAGTTCTACGTCTAGTTTATTATTACTACATCTATGTGTGTAGATACTTGATGGAATATATTATGTTGTGTTGGTTATATTAGTGGATTCTTTCAGGATAAATCGATTATTGCATAAACCAATTCTTTCAAATAAAAGGATTTTTTCGAAATACATAATCACTACTTTATTTTACAAATTAAGAGGATTGAAACGTAAATTTCTTGCTGGAAGGTTCAGCTTCAGAATATCGAAGTATAGTGACTGGGTAATTTTCAAAAAATTAAGTATTGACAATCTCATCAAAAATGCTCATTTCACTCGACTATTCTAATAAAAATCAATGCAATATTTTTGCAATTAAGACGTACGTTTATTTGTAAATAGCGGTAGTATTAATGTGATCACTTAACTGGAGTTTGCACTATCGCAACATGTTATAATAATTTTAATTTTGTTTTAGTGTGAATAGATTCGCGAGGAGTATGTACACAGTATATCGAACGTGTATAAAATTGCAAGTTCCGAAACTACGAGGGTCGTTCGTAAAAAAACGTTCACTACGCCGCTGAGAAGAAATGCGACGTAGTGGGAGAAATCTGGCAACACTGTTTTACGCATCAGCTTTTTCTCTCTCTTATCCCACCACTCAGGCTTCGCTGTATTGCTCAGTGCTGGCTTAGCAGTCTTCGAAGATGGGGCTCCCGATCGTTGTTACCACCAGATGCGAAATTCTTTCAACAAGGAATCGACCTTTATCCTCATGGAACAACAGTTAAGTGTAACAAATATTCTTCTTCTTACGGTGCCTTATCCTTAAGGGCGTTGGCCATTACATTTGCCCATTTAACCTTATTTGCAGCCGCCCTGAATAGTGCTACGTAGGTCAGACTCGTCCATTGTCGTAGGTTTTTAAGCCAAGAGTTGCGTCTTCTTCCTAGTCCCCTTTTGCTCTTGATTTTTCCTTCGATTATAAGTTAGAGCAGTTCATACTTTTGATTTCTTATGATGTGACGAAAATATTGTGTTTTCCGTTCTTTTATTATAAGCATAAGCTCTCTTTCCTTATTCATCCTCCGCAAGACTTCCGCATTTGTCGTATAGCTCATGTAGGATATTCTGAGCATTTTATGATAGCACCAACATTCGAATGCTTGGATTCTCTTTTGTATTGCTTCTGTTATTGTCCAGGCTTCAACACAATAAAGCAAGGTGGAGAAAACATAGCACTTAAGTATACTAGTTTTCAATGAGATATTCAACTAGCGGTTGCATAGAACTTTTTGCATTTTGTAAAACACTGTACGTGTCTTCTCCAGACGTGTTCTGATCTCGAATGAGTGGTCCCAAGTTTTATCAAGGTTACTTCCAAGGTACGTTATTCTTGTTACTCTTTCCAGATCTGTTCCGTCGACATTGACCTTCACCCTTCTGATTTGATGCTTGCTGATGACCATCGTTTTTGTCTTCTTTGTATTCAATTTCATCCCAAATTCTCTACAGGCTGTCGTTACTCCGTTCATTAGGCGTTACAGTGTTTCAGCATTATCTGCCAAAATGACCGTGCCATCAGCGTATCGCAGGTTATTATTGCCCGTTTATAATTATACCACCCGAGGTGCCTTCCAAAGCTTTCTTAAATATCTTTTCAGAGTAAACGTTAAACAGCAAAGGTCCCTGTCTTACTCCCTTCTCGATATTGATTTTTCCAGATGTTTCGCTTTTTATTCTGATTTTAGCCTTTTGTTATTGGTAGAGGTTTAAAATGATCCTTTACTCTTTATCGTCGATATTACATGACTTAAAATATCTATTAGTTTATCATGTTTTACCAGGTTAAAAGCTTTCTGAAAGTCTATAAAACACAAGTATACATCAGAATCGACATTTCTACATCTTTCAACCAGCACACGTATTGAAAAAAGTGCTTCTCTTGTTCCGAAGCTAATCTTAAATCGTCTAGTTTATTGTATACTCTATTGTGTATTATTCGTAGGAAAAGCTGTAGCATACGATTCATCAGGCTAATAATCCTATGGTCTTCACATTTCTTGGAGTTTCTCTTCTTTGGTCCTGGTATAAACACCGATGTCAGCCAATCATTTGGTATTATGCCTGTTTCGTATATTTTGTTAGTTTCACAAATATTGCGAGATATTTAAAAGACTGAGACATGCGCCCTTACAGTATGCCTTTCCTGTCCCAAAAGACGGTTGTCATTTCCAGCCGACTGCGTTTGTTTACACTTCATCAGCTTCGACGAGGTTGAGTGACGTCATTCACATGATTGCTGTTTGGTAAATTTGAAACACCCATTTGTCGTCGCCTATAACAATGGAATCCAAAAATTCTTCCTTGTTGTCTTTACATTGTTGCATTTAGAAAACGTACCACACACAGCACGAATATCGTATCTGGCGCTAACAGCGAGGAGCCGGGAGTTCCATCTTCGAAGGCTGCTAGTAGTCCGGCTCCGAGCACTGTAGCGAGGCCCGAGTGGTGGGATTGAGAGAGAGGGAGAGTTGGTGATAAGACAGTGTTGCCAGATTTCTCACAGTACGTCGTGTTCTTTCTCAGCGGTGTTGGGAACCTTTTTTACGAACGATCCTCGTATATATTATGTACCAGGTATAGGTACCGTAACATGTTTTCTATTTTGAAATTTGCTCACAATTTGCATCTTGTAATATACATCGTATATACTAGTACCCGGCAGTGTTCCAAAACACTGAAAATTGCTTTAAAAAGCAAGCATAACATTTTTATTACTTAGTTTTATTATTCTTTTCACAATTGTGATGCTAGTTTATGTGGGAACAACCGAGTATTAAAATTTGTCACATTAGAAGATCCGATCACATACACCCTCTCATTTTAAGAATTTTTTAAATTTTCTGTGATTAAGTATGCGTTAATTTTTATATATGTAATTGCAAAGTTTTATTTCCGAAGAAATTGCCACTTTGGATAGACGGGAAGTGAGATGCACATTATAGATCTCCCCTTAGTCTTCTTTAATCCAACATTCGTTTGGTCTCATTAATTTTATTTTCTTCGGAAATAAAGCTTTCAATTGTTTTAGGCAGATGTCGCTACGCATCAATATCGAGTTATTTTATCGTGATTCGATACTAAACGTGCATAGAAATCGGCCCACTTAAAAATTTTGGTCATTTAGGTCTCATATTTCCTAAACTTGTTGGGTGATTTAAATGATTTTTTGAACATGTTATAGCCTGATTCTTTAACAATACCACTGTAATAATATTGTTGCTAAACAGGTAAATTTTCATTGTATACTGGGTGTACCAATCAAACTGTGTTTTTTTCTCAAAGTTCGCATCACCCTATGGAATATTCTAGCACTTATAAAATACTAAAATTAAAACCCAACTATAGCCACAGGTTTTCTTAACATTTTTTTTTGATTCATTCATGTTGGATAATAAAAAAGTTAGGTACTTTAACAACTAGACATGTTCTTCATCAATATACGGTGTTTCTAAAAAGTGCAACAAACTTTTAAGGGGTAATTCTGCATGAAAAAATAATGACAGTTGGATTTATAAAGGTATGTCCGCAAATGTTTCGTTTCCGAGATACGGGATGTTGAATTATTTCTTACAAACTGTCGATTTATTTATTGCTTTAAAACCATTGTAGATATGCAACTGAAATTTGGTAGGCTTTAAAAGATAGCTATTGCGGATTTTTTGACATAAAATTAAGAATTTTATATTCACCATTAGCGTGCATACGGGTAATATGATCGGTCATATTACACATATGCGCGCTAATGGTGAATATTAAATTCTTAATTGTATGTCAAAAATGTGCATAACTACGTCTTAAAACCCACCAAATTTCATTGACGTATCTCAACCGGTTTTAAAGCAATAAAATAAATCGTCAGTTTGTAAGAAACAATTCAACATCCCGTATCTCGGAAACGAAACATTTACGGACAATACTTTATAAATCCAACTGTCATTATTTTTTCATGCAGAATTATCCCTTAAAGTTTGTCGCACTTATTTAGAAACACCGTGTTTTTATGAAGAACATATATCTAGTTGTTAAAGTACCTAACTTTTTTATTATCCAACATAAACGAATGAATCAAAAACAGAATGTTAAGAATACCTGAGGCTATAGTTGGGTTTTAATTTCAGTATTTTATAAATCGATGGTTAAACTGCAAATCGATGGTTTGAAAATAAAACAAATATATTTTGACGTAATAAATTTTTACCTGTTATAATTTTTTTATTGGAAATTTTCTGATGTGACAATATATCGACTTTATTACTCCATTTTTATAGATCTTTACATTTTTCCATTTAACAAAAATTGTGTAATACACTTTTAGAGGAAAATGCCTAAGTAGACGCTTTTGGGGCATTTCTATGCATACAGTGTATACAAGGTTAACATGGAAAAAGACTTGCAGTCTCGACAGTCCTATATTTTCCTAACTTTGGAGCTGAATACTCTGTAAGTTCCCACATTTATCTACCACAATTTTTATTATACTTTTTAGAATTTTTGACAAATATAATAGAAATAGCGGACTGAGAAAAGTGTTTAAAAGACATAATTTATTTATAATTTGGTTTTACGCTTGTTGATAGTATTAATCAAAGTGTATTCTAGTCCTTAAATGTATACCATATCTTTCGATATTAAAGGTCTAGTCATTTTTATTTATCATTATAAATTTAAGGTGTTTGTTATGGTTGCCATTTGTTGGTTTTTGAATAGCTATTATTTTCAATTTCACTGATATAAATAAGAGAAACAAATAATTCAGAGAAATCGGGATGAAAATTATAATGAAGTCTCCGACAGGGAGGAGTACGCAGCCCAACACTATTCTAATGAAATGAATGACGACACGATTCAAGTTCTCTGTTAACCCAGATATGAAAATATCAAAAGGCGCCGCTAGGAAAATATTTCAACATGCGATCTCAGCGAAACGGGTCCTTTGTACTCCAACACAGAGTATGGCATTAATAAAAATAGAAAATAGACGGCTTCGTTTTGATTTAAATCTGTCTCCTGCCATCCCCCGATAGCTATTTCTAGGTCTACCCGTTGTCAAGGAGGCTATGCAAGGAGACAAATTTATATCAAAACTTCCCGGTATAAAATAAAACTATTTATACCGTAGTAAGGTTAGAACGCCCTCTAACGGGGAATAAGTGAAATAAATGAATATGAAAATATCCAAAGGCGCCACTAGGAAAAGCCTTTTTCTAGCGGCGCCTTTTGATATTTTCATATCTGGGTTAACAGAGAATTAGAATCGTGTCGACATTCATTTCACTTATTCCCCGTTAGAGGGCGTTCTAACCTTACTATGGTATAAATAGTTTTATTTTATACCGAGAAGATCGGAAGTTTTGATGTAAATTTGTCTTCTTGCGTAGCCTCCTTGACAGCGGGTAGACCTAGAAATAGTTATCGGGGGATGGAGGAAGACAGATTTTAATCAAAACGAAACCGGCTATTTTCTATTTCTAATATTTATGGGCGACATTATTAAGAAATACACAACAAGGAGTAAAAAGCTGAATGTATGGTATAGAAATCTGCGAATAGTAGAAATCCCGAAAGGAGTATTTATTGACGTTTTGGTGCTAATTGCTAAAACTGAAAAAGAACTAAATAATTTAGAAATATGGAAAGAAATACTCACTGAAAACAAAATAAAGATAAATATTAACAAAACAAAAGTTATACAGATAGAAGAAACAAGAAAAGAACTTAATATAGAAATAGAAGGAACAAAAATAGGACAAGTTAAAACTTTTACATATTTGGGCATAATAATAGCAACAGGATGTCTAGAAGCAAAAAATCAATAGCAGGGTAGAGAAAACGCTACAACTATATCATACAATGAACAACAAAGGACATCGCACACATCTTATGGAAAATATAATGTCACTCAAGATCAATAAAATTTATACGAATAGATTCGTTGTAAATTAACGGTCAAATCTTATCATTGCGCCAACTCCATATTTTCAAAATAAGAGCAGAAATTGATATAAATAAATCTGAAATCAAATGGATACGTACATAAGTTAGAGAGAGAAAAAAAATGTGTGTGTACTTTGTACGCACGTAAGAAGTTATATTTCTATTATATGATTTAAACTAAATTAATATACTTTTTATTTATATTTTGTTTAAATATTAAACTAATTTATACTTACTACTTCTCAAACATTTTTATTAGAACAGTGCCAAAAATTAAAATAATAAAAGAATAAAACACACACAAACACATTAAACAAGCCACAAATGATGTCTGAACATTAATTGTCGAAAATTTTTTTAACTAAATACGTATTTTCTGTAAATACAATTATATAATAAATATACTTACAATCATAAAATGTATTAAAAAAAACAAAAAAGAAAGTTTCTATTGGGACTCGAACCAGCGCTGATAAGCGCGGTTGGTATTGGAATTCATTCGCCTTCAACGCTTCAACACTATGTGTCATTATTTACGAAGATCGACTAACTAAACGGATTAAACTTGTGATATTTTGAAAATTGATCAAATTATTTTAATTTTGAATTGAAATGATTTAGAATTGAAAAAATACAACAAAACATAGAGTAAGAAAACAATATATTAGGTGAATATTGATAGAAATTTTGATGGTAATCAAATTATATAAATAAAAGTATTACATACTATGTATGTATTTTGGCAGATCAAATAGGTAGGTTTATACTCATGATACACTAACAATTATTACGTACCTGTTGCTTTTAAAAACTATTTAAAAGTCACTACAATATTATAAACTTTTTTGTTTCTGTCCTCAAAACAAAACTAATATATTATACATTTGTTTACCTTTACCTTTACCTCCAAACCACAGCTGTCCTACAGCTGCCATATCGGATAATTTTTGACATGTCATTTGAACATCCAATCAGAACAAAGTTATAATGCGCATGCGCCGGGCTGATAGGTTTTAACATAAAAATTCACCCTCTATCGCCGGTAAAGAAGTATAACTTCAAAAATATTTTATAATACCCAAATTGTCGGTACTCCATAAATCAGCGGATTAGTTTTACTAATCCGCTTAGGCCCAGCGGGGTTTAAGCTCTTTTGAATAGCACCCAGAGCAATAGTGATTGTAACTGACACTTTTACTGACTAAAAAATTTGATTTCGATAAACTTTAATTGCAGTTTGCGCCGTAAGTAATCATAATTAAGAGTTGGCGCAATGATAAGATTTGACTGTTAATTTAAAACGAATCTATTCGTATAAATTTTATTGAATTTGAGATTATATTTTCCATAAGATGTGTGCGATGTCCTTTATATGCATAAAAGAAATATCACGGAATACAAAAATGAAAGTTTTCAAAGCAGTTTATAGACCTGTTCTAGAAAAAAGGCAAGATACAGGCTATAGGGATGGAGTTTTTAAGAAACGTTAAAAGTGCTAGGTACTAAAATGGTTATAGTAAGAAACGAACTGAAAATAAAATCCACATTGGAGTCTATAGATCAGATATAGCTGAGTTAGTGGGGTTATTTTCACCGGATGAAAGATACCGTGCCAATGAGAAGAATGTGGGGAGCAAAAATGTTGAAAAACAAAAAAAAGGGAAGCCCAAGACAGACAAGGGATGAAGTAATCATCGGAAAGATGGAGACAAAGGAAATGACATGAACAGACGCAAGGATGTTGAGACTGAACCGCAAAGAATGGAAGAAATTTGAACCTACACCATTATATGGTAGAAAAGTCCGAAGCCCCAACTTTAATTCCAAACAATCTACAATCTACATAGTTTATTTATAGCAACAAATTATTATGTAAGATCATTCTAGAAAGAGGAACATATTTTCCAAAACAGACGGAAACAAGTTATTATGTAGAAGTTTTTATCAGTTTTCATTTTATTATTGTTAAAATATTACATTAAAGTAATAATCCATTTGGATCGATGTTAAAATACCTTAAGTAATTCGGCTTTTTAGAAACAATAGCTAAGTAATCTTAAATAGAGATTAGTAAAGTCGCTACTGTTTTAGAAACAAGATACAACACTTCGATTAAATAAAAATTTAACGGCTTTTAAATTACACTTAATATATGTATAAAAAAATATGTAAAAGTATTCTACAGAAATAATGAAGTAACATAAAAGTATAATATGTCTGTCAAAGAGCATAAGGCCCCAAGAAAATAGAGACAAGGAAGTGTGTCATACGTTAACAGTACGACGTACCAATGTCCGGTTTACCAAAGAGTAATATAATAAAAAAAGGGTAATCGATAAGTATAATGACTTTTTTATCCTGTTTATATTCCTCTTATAATTTTATAAATTATCTGCACCTAATACTAAATTAATATACAACCTATTCAAAAACTAACAATATGGCAAGTATTTATGGAACATCACCTAGGACAGTCTTTTATCAGACTAACAGTGGAATTGTCAGATTGCGTCATATTTTGCAAGTTTTGACAAATTTTCTTTACTTACAAATAATATCAGTTAACAGTGACCGAACAGTTAAAACACTTGCTAGGACATATACTGAACTGAAAACGATAAGAAAAAAGACACGAAGAGGAAGAGGGAAGAAAACACTGATAGAAAGATTTTAAATAAAAAAGTAGCTGGTTATCTAATCTGTAAAATACAGAGGAACAAATGGTTAGTAAAAGAGCCAAAACAGCTATATCGCTTGTTTTCATTGTACAATAGCTCCAAAAATTAACTATATGCCAAAGATTAATAGAGAAACAATCACGGAAATGCAGAAAGGAGGACATTTGTCAATATGATGTTATTAGATGTACTGGGTGATTCTGCCATTATTGAAGACTTGCAAATTTATGAAGCGACCTGACATACACCAAATACGCATTTTAGTTATAACATTTGACTATAATGAGGACAATCTCTTGTTATTTCTTTATGTTAACATTTGATATAGATATTTATTAAAACATGATGTGCCAATTATTGGATCAAGACCTTAGTCAGCAAACTATGTACAAATATGTATTATCACTCGAAATATGTAAGAAGCAGATATATATCTGTACTCTCTTTTATCATGTCGTGTGTAGATAATTTTTCGTTTTGATTTGTATACTTTTTAAACTTCAGAAGTTGTATTAGCTGTTACTATAAGTTTTTTGTTACATTGTTGATTAAATCAATGTTTTAAAGGTAGTATGTACTTTCCTGCAAGAATATTAACATCAAGAAAATAGTTACGCAATAGATAATGTACCAATTACAGGTTTCTATTAACCCAACGCATAATTTTGATATTATTTACTAAAAGTAGAGCAATACTTAAAACAGCATTCGCAGAGTGATGTCGCCACTGGTACTTTAGGTTAGGTTATGTATAACCATAGACGTATAATACCTCGACTGCGCGCGGCAATCTAAAACAATTTCCCCAGTGCGACAGAAAATGTAAGCAGGGTATGCATCTCTTTCTAATCGGCGGGATTTATCCACTAAAATAAGCTTTATAAGTTACGTGGTCGATAAACCCCGCCTTCTTCTTAAAGTGCCCTTTATGGAGGTTGGCTACTACAATTGCAAACTTGTCTGTCTTCAGCTGTTCAAAATTTAGCCATGTCCATTGTCAAATGTTTCTTAATCACGATAGTCTTTTCCTTCCGAATCCTCTCCTTCTCTCGATATTTCCTTTCACTATTAGTTACATATTCTTTTTTTTTGTGCCTATTTGCTTCGAATATTGGCGATCATTCTGCCTATAATTGTTTTATTAACTGACGCTTTAAATAAATTAGTTGTTGTTGTGAAGAACCCTTTCCTCAGGTTTTTTAACCATGATATTCTTCTTCTCCCAAATCCTTGCTTTCCGAATACTTTGCATTGAAGGATTATTTTCAGTAATCTGCATTTCTCTTTATTTCCCCATTCTTCGTGGTATGGTCTCGTTGGTTATCTTGTCCGTCCATAGTATCCTTAAGATTCGCCTATATAGCCACATCTCGAATGCTTCAAGTTTTTTCTCCATCGCTTCAGTGAGTGTCCAGAATCCAACTCATTTCTTGATCATATTGGTTCTTATTATTTCTCAGCATGTTGCCAAGGTATGATGTCTTTTTAAATTTCGCTGTGTTGAGTTCTCGTTCTTTGCCTATTCTATGCAGCACTTCTTCATTTGAGGTATACGATGTCCATGACATTTTGAGGATTCTCCGGTAGATCCACATTTCAAAGAGATGTCAACTGCATAGAGAAGAGTCGACCGACCACCATTTTGATAAACGTAGTTGAATTTCGAGTTTTATTCGAGAGCCACATATCAGTTTTTTTTTATTTTTTTCGAAAGATTTTTTGGCCTGCTCTATTCTCGATCTTACTTCTAGATCAGGATTTAGGCTGCTATGTATCCAACACCCCAGGTAAATCAATTTATTGGCCTGTTTATTGTGCAAGGTTGAGGTACATTCTGGTTTTTTCGGATTGCCATCAGTTTGGTTTTGTTAATGTTTATTTTCATGTCGAATTGCTCACAGACCGAGTTGTTCCTGTCGATGAGTCGTCGTAGACCCAAGTAGGAATCCGCAATCAACACCGTATCATCGGCGTATCTGATGCTGTTGATGTTTAAGCCATTCACTTTCACGCTATTCTCGGAATCCTCCAGTGCTTCTTTAAATAGAAATTCGGAATAAAGATTAAATAGCAGAGGTGACAAAACACATCCTTGTCTAACTCCTAATTTCTATTTCTGCGGACGTGGAACCTTCGATCCTAATTCTGACATTTTGGTTCCAAAGTTTTTACCGATTAGAAAGATTGGATACAGTTGGAAAAATGAAAGAATACCAATGAACGATCACATCAATCACTTATTTTGTATTTGCTGTCTTTTTCTATAACAAACGTTGGTTATTTATAGAAAAAAACAGCAAATACAAAATAAGTGATTGATGTGATCGTTCATGGGTATTCTTTCATTTTTCCGACTGTAGATATCCACACCCTGCTTACAACGTTTTTCTCTGACGCAATGGGGGAACAGTTTTAGATTGCAGCACACAGTCTAGGTATTATATATCTTATGAGGATGACATCTCTTCTAACCTCACCTAACCTAACATTGGCGCCTTCTTTCTGAAAATTTTACGACCTGTTTGTGCGGAGCTGTGCATTTAGTGAAGATCATTTCAAAATTTAACAAATACAAGGTGATTTACTGAAAAATCTTTGATTATTTATACACGCTTTTAAAAGATTTCTTTCACTAAAACATCATGTTGGCATCGTGGAAAAGTCTTCCATACACGCAGCAGGGAAGTAAACTATATTCTAAAATGATTTCTATTGAAATGGTTGTTTTATTACGGTTGTTCATAAAATATGTATTAATTTTCAATATACATATCTTTTCAGGGTATTATTTTGAAATTTCGGTCAGTTTACAAGTTAAGAATGCTAAATGATTAAAGTTAGATATATTTCACTAGAATATTACCTAACTGTAGGCTTAAGTTCACGTTCTTAATAAAATTGTCACTAGTAACGTGGTGGTTTGTAAGTATAGTGCTAACAGTGCGATACAGGGTTGAGCGGTGGTTGAAAATTTAGGAAATACTTTCAAAGTGAACGTTCCTTCTATAGAACTGATTCAGAATAATTTATTTACTTAAATCATAACAAACAGATCATTTCAATACATCTTTTAAATTCTATAGTGCTATATTTTTTGCAAAATCGTTAGGATAGGTCATAATGTTCAGTACAAATAAGATTACCCTCCCCAACTTTAAGAAATAAAACTACAGCTTGTTTAACAATCAGTAACATTTTAACATGTTTTGATTCTAATTGATTTCAACTCACTCCCTTTGAGAGTTGTTCTCGTAGGCACTCCTCAGATAAAAAGAATATATGTCAGGAGTTGCTGTCATCTTGTGGGTATGATCTAGCATCTAGCACGGCTTTCTATTTACGGAGTATTCTTAAATCCAAAGACCAACATCACGTCTTTACATATTTCCCCACCGTGTGACATCAAGTGATAGCAGTACCGAAATATATATATTTAGATGAATATAAACGAAGACAATAATCTTCAATAGTATTAATTATAGTTTTCTTTTGTGCTAGACAACATTAGAGGTTAAGGATAATTTCTCGAGCTTTGAAGAAGCTGTATTAAATATCGGTCTAAAAGTAAATGAAGGCCAAACAAAATATGTACATGATCGTTACAAAACAAGAACGACTGCGAATAAGGCAAAATGTTACTATAAACAATCATACTATAAATAGATAAATGTTACTGTAAACATATCTTTCTTTCCAATGCAACATCTAATCAGATCAAAACTTCTCTCAAAAAGGTGCAAAAATCCACACAAAATACAAAACCATAATACGACCAGGAGTCACGTAGGGAAGCGAATCATGGGCGCTAACTAAAAAAGAAGTAAATAAATTGCTGGTGTGGGAATGCAAAATTCTTCGATTAATTTATGACGTTTGCAGAGATAGCGTGACAAACGAATGGAGGCGCAGACACAACAACGAGATGGAGTCTCTTTTCGGAAAGGAAAATCTGCTAAATTTACAATACAATCAATATGCAGTAGGAAAAACAAACCAAGACACGTTAAATGCTACTAGGAACACTCCCGTATCATAATTTACAATGTATATACATTGTCAATCCCAAATCATGATTTCCAAAGTTTATATATTGTAAATTATGATTCAAGAATGTAGTAGCATTTAACGCGTCTTGGTTTGTGTATTTCTACTGCGTCTTGATTGTAAATTTAGTATAATGAGATATATAAAAGGCCAATAGCTACAGGTCATGTGGTACGCACTAACAGCAATCGCCTTATAAACAATGTGTTTTGAGAAAGACCGACGCGACGGAAGAAGGTCTGTAGGACGGCCTAGTCCTACAGACTAGGTAAAATGGGAAATAGTGGCACAGGGCTGGCAAACATGGAAGGCAATAGTAAACGCGGCAAATACTCACGCATAGTTGTAATTGATGATGATTTGTGCTAGACGAAATATGCAAAATATCTTCTTTCTTTTACTAGTTTACTACCTATACGTGCCTAAAAATGTTTTTGAGAAATAGTTTACTATCTATACGTGCCTGATCAGGGCCGGCGATAACGGGCCTGCAAGGGATGCACTGCAGGAGAGGCGCCCTGTTTGAAGGACACCAAAATGAACTTTTTTGCTGGTGTTATACAAAATACTAATTAAAAAAACCGAAGGGCGCCTTTCCAGTTTTGCAGGCGTTCACCTTAGACCCTAGCGTTGGGACTGCGCCTGATAATGAGATCTAGCGCACTCAATTCCATGTTCCAATCTGATTTTGATCTCCATTGATCCGTGATAATGGATCTCCATGAAACACGTGAAGATCATCAACTTAATGTTAATATAAGTTTGTTTTTTATTCAGGTTATAAAACTTAAGCGTTGATGATGAAGATATTCAGCACGATGATCACACCAAATAATGGAGATGACTGGGACTGGTAACTCATGATCACACCAAATAAAGGAGATGACTGGGACTTGAACACGTACAGGAGAGAGGTAATTGGACAGAAATAGTCCTAACAAATTACATCAAGCCACTACATCCTTACGAAAGAGAAAATATAGAGTAGGGGTGTTGATGTAGAGCTTTGTATTCATAAATAATTTGAAAATTATGCTTAAAACAAGAAAATGTTTCTCACTTTTGGTTACACATGAATTGTGCTGTTCCAGGTTTTTCGATGAGCTGTAGTTTCTTACCAAAACTCTCAGCCTATTATGTATCGTACATATTTATGCTTTACCAATATTCTCCGGCTAACAAAATACTTGTAATACTGATGGACATTCTTACGGCTATACCCAATAACTCGGCCGTATTAATATACTGACACGAAAAATTCACAGCGACATCTATAATATGTTACCGAACTAGTAGTTGGGAATAATCCAGCAGTTTTAAGTTATCAGGTTTTCAAGCAATTCTCATACTATAGAATCAAATTAAAACCATTCTATAGACTATAGAGTCTTTCACGTCAAGAACGAAAGTAGATAGGGCTACATATTTCTTATGGCCGATAGAGACGTGCCGATGCCACCTGTCTGAATAAAATGAATCGTATTGAGAATGTTGGTAACACTGATCTGCATAAGCCAAACGTTCCATTCTTAACGTGAAATAAAGTATAGGTAGTTCAAGTATAACCCTAAATTTGAGGTCACCAGATCAACCCTAGTTCGCATACTTAGTAATTAGTTTGTTAGCAGGGGCCTTAATGTTTGGCTATTTAATAGTTGTCGTGTTGTGCCAGGCAATCAACGGTTAGCTTTGTCTGCAGCGTCATGCGCAGTACTTAAGGTGCCAAAATGGTAGATATTATCGTCGTTAAGTATAATTCCATAAATCAATAATATAAATAAATTAGAAATGCCGCATATTTTTAATTTTTCGTGTGGAAGTTGGTGATTTGAGTATTTTTTAGGTTTTACTTAGTTAAACAGTCTGTAAGATACGTTATGGCTCATAACTAATAAAAATTAAATGTTCAGTTGCAAAATAATAGCATCTCTTTGTTTTTTTTTTCTTCTGGCAACTTTCTGTGTATATAAAGAAGTTGATGGTCAAGAATAAAAATATATTGTTCTTTTATTTAACAACCAATATTAAGCTTCTTAAGTCGTTTTTAGTAGTGTTTAACGGTATCTCTCCATTTTCTGTCAATATATCAGCTTCTCTTTCTTAATTAGTAACAAAAATGTATACACATTTATGCTTTTGATCTTGACGTCACACTTTCTTTCGTTCTTATTTCAATGGAAGTCGTATTTGTTAAACGTTTGTAAATATTGTTACAAGTTTGTATGTATTTAAATATTTGTTTGTGTTTAAAGACTTTTAATATATTCTGAAACACGAAACATAAAATGTGTTAAACATGTTTATCCCGGTACTGATTCGTTAAATTAATAAACATAATTTTAATTATAACTGTAATAACAGTTAGTTTCCACGTTAACAAAAATAAAGAGAATGATTCAATTTGGACGTTACGAATTTGTATAGTTACGAACTGTCGCTGTTACCAGTTGTCCGGTTACGAACTGTCGCGGTACGAGATGTCTGGTCACGACATACTATACTACTTTATTAGATTTTTTTAATTTAAAGTGGGAAAGGTACATACCTGTGGTTTGAATGTATACTATAGTAGTTGGAAATTTTATTCTGTAAACATCGACAATTCGTTTCAATTTATAATTTTAAGCCTCCTACTCTATATTTTCTTCTTCGTAAGGATGTAGTGGGGTCATTTTTGGCTATTGCTGTTAAATTATCTCTCTACTGTTCGTGTTGTTTCGCTTCTGAGAATTAATAACCAGGCATGTCCTTTATTTGATCCGACCATCGTGCTGGAGATCTTCCTCTTGATATTTTGCCTTCGACTATCATTCGTTCCATGCCTTCTCTTCTTGTTTAACAGTTAACATGTAATCTAAACATATCCACTGTTTTGTGATGAAGGTATTTAGCAAGTACTTCTAAGTTCACTGAAGATGGTCTGATAAGACCGAAAACATTCGTTCTGAAGAATTGTGTTCCATTTGGAATTTCACTTTAATGTTTTACTAAACATTACAAACTACATTTGTCACTACTTAAATTCATCTTTGTCACTTTTCTTTGACCTTCCATCATTCACCAAATTTGCTTTCTTAATTGGTTGCGTTTTGATCTATTTAAGAGTTTTGGATTTTTTAGTATTGTTAGATTTCATGGTTGGTTTTTATTCTTCGTTATTCCCCATTTTTTCGTCCCTCAAAGCATTTTTAGTTTTATGCTTCCTTCATTTAAATTTTTCCTCTGAACTGTTGTGAACATTTGGTTGCTGAATGTTGCTCTTTTGAATGAAAACATGTAATTTTATTTAGTTGTAAAAAAATAATATAGAATCCTTCGAAATAAAACAAGCTATGGCACAACTAAAGAACAATGAGGCTCCGGGCCCAGATGGAATACTTGCCGAAATGTTAAAGGAGGGGAGTTAAATTATTCTCGAAGAATTGAAAAATCTTTTCAACGAATGCCTTCACAAAGGAGAAATCCCAGATGATTGGAAAGAAAGCTTTACAATCATTCTCTTCAAAAAAGGAGACAGGGGAGATCTGAAGAACTATAGGCCAATTTCCCTGTTGTCCCAAATGTACAAACTGTTTATGAGAGTAATAACTAATATGCTATCGTCGAAGCTTGATAGCTATCAACCGGTAGAGCAGGCAGGATTCCGAAAGGGTTACAGTACAGTGGATCATCTTCTTATAGTCAGAACGCTAATAGGGAAAGCCAATGAATATCACTTGAACTTATACATTGGCTTCGTTGATTATGAAAAGGTATTCGACTCCATAGAACTTTGGGCAATAGAGAGAGCTATGAACAACTGCAGGATAGATTCTCGATACAGAATGCTCATACATAATATTTATAAGAAAGCTACAATGAAAATACAAATAGATGAGAAAATCAAAGCTATACCAATCAACAGAGGAGTTCGCCAGGGAGACGTTATTTCACCAAAGCTGTTCACACTGGGACTTGAAGACGTGTTCAAAGACATTAACTGGGTAGATAAAGGAATAAATGTTAATGGAATAAAACTGAGTCATTTGAGATATGCTGACGACATTGTAATATTCGCTACAAGTTTCGAAGAATTACAGACCATGATGACGCAACTATTTCAAGCTTCGGAAAAAGTAGGTCTTAAGATGAACTTGTAAAAAACAAAAGTAATGACGAATACACCGAACATTCCAAAATAACGTTGAATGACATAGATTTAGAAACAGTAAGTGAATACGTCTACCTGGGACAGATAATGAAAGTTAACAAAGAAAATCAAACTGCCGAAATTACTAGAATTAGCGTGGGCAGGATTTGGAAAACTGAGTTGGATCTTGAAAAATTCTAAAATAGAACAATATTTGAGAACCAGAGTTTACGATCAGTGTATCCTCCCTATACTTACATATGGTTCACAGACGTGGACACTCACCAAGGCCAAATATAAAATAGTAAAGGCACAGAGAGCGATGGAAAGATCAATGCTCGGGGTGAGGCTCATAGACAAAAAAACAAATACATAGATTAGAAGTAAAAGACGCAGGAGAACATGCTGCCAAATTAAAATGGAGCTTCGCAGGACACAATGCCCGACTGAAGGATAAAAGATGGAATCACGAAATACAACAATGGAGACCGTGGTTAGGAAGAAGTAGAGGAAGGCCATAAATGAGATGGGTCGATGACATAAAGAAGTTTGGAGGACACAACTGGAAACAGGTGGCGCAAAATAGACAACACTGGATTGAATTGGGGGAGGCCTATGTCCAAAGTTGGATTACTGAAGGCTGAAGAAATAAATATGTACTGTCGTTTACAGTTGTTTTGAAGTCGTAAATAATTCTTAATCTACATATATTGTAATCAGAAAGCTAACATAAAGATTTGATTCCGATTCATAGCACACTACACGCTGTTCTGAAGAAACCATGAGGTTGAAATGTACATAAACAGATGGTAGTGTTCTCTGAATCATAATTAAATTTTAACTGTCTTTACATACCTTCGTTTTTACTCACGTATTGAGTACTAGGAATCAATTTTTTTAATCTACCTAGATAAATTGACTTGTTGTGGAATGCATATTATAGATTCCCCATATCTAAGCATTTATCGCTCCTTTTTCCTTGCAAATTATAGAAGGATAGGGTATAGGTATAAGTGAGAATTTGTTTCCCATTTAAGAAATCTTTTAGATTTTTATTTTTAAATGGAGTCTCTTGGGTTTCGTCTATCGAATATATTATGATTAACAGTTGGTGCTTTTATTTTGTAAGAACAAATAGTTATGTGAATTATTGAGCTTGTGCAACACTTATTTATACAAAGACTTATGAAAATAGTGTGACAAAAACTTTTAAAAAAAGTGTTCAAATTCACCAATAAGTAGATAT
This sequence comes from Diabrotica virgifera virgifera, assembly GCF_917563875.1. NCBI lineage: Eukaryota > Metazoa > Arthropoda > Insecta > Coleoptera > Chrysomelidae > Diabrotica > Diabrotica virgifera. The sequence continues at coordinate 22,184,355 of NC_065450.1, forward strand.
ATTAATAAATATATTAATTAATTCACCAATAATATATTTAAGGTGCCATATTTTAAATTTTTGTGATTTTTTACGTACTTAATTCCTGCAAAATTGTTTTTCTGTGATATTGGAAGTTGTGATATTTTCCCCTTATTTATAGTTCTCAAGACACGTTTGAGAAAAGTCTGTTATTAATTTATGGAATTATTGACCAAAATATATATGTATATACATAATTGATATTAAAAATTTTTGTAAGTAGATATAAATGTGACTGATTTATAAGCAACTATTTTTGCAAGATCATCTATAAACGCCGAAATTGTTATATCTCGGCTCCCTGATAACTATATTAAAAAATCACAATCAGCTAAAGGTTAGATATCATTTAGAAGCCTTTATTGAATACAGGGTCTTTATCAATTAAGAAATAGTAGTATAAAACAGAATTTAGTCCGATGCGGACGTTATATCCTGGATTTCTTCAGAAATATATATTAATGTAAGGTTTTCAAATTATAAATTTTATATTGATTATGTCATCTAACTGAAATCTTCTTAACCAATGCCGTTCATGCTATGTACATCCACAATGAGTTGTGAATTCGATTTCGGGCTACTTTATCGCAAACTAAAGAGTTGAGCCTCCATACACACAGAGACTACACTCCAGGCCGGAGGTGGAAGCAACCGTTCACTCCACGGTTACACGGATTTTGTTTATTAAGAGCGAGGCATCTCTTCAATACGTAGTTCCTTCGCCGCGGCAGGCTCCGGCTCAATCCGTCGCAGCCCAGATTGTACACTTCCTCGCTGGCCTGCTTTTATACCGTTGACTGACCTCCTCTTTCTCTCTTAGTTATTCTAAGGTGGGATGTAGATCGAACGCGCATACTGTTGGATTTTCTCGACGTGCCGGCGCGCGTTCGATATTTGTATACACAATCATTACAACTTTTTTATATATATTCAGTAAAACTCCTGCAGAAATCTTCTGATTATTGCTCCCTGATCATAACTACGATCAATAAGCAGGTTAGTTCTCTCTTCATTTAATACTACAGGAAACTTATCCAAGGTCATATTCACCAATTATTCTTAGAATCTAATACATAATAACACTACTAACTAACTTGAACACTTTAGCCACACTTAACTATGCTTTTTCATTTATGTCACTACCTCGAACAGCTTCGTTCTCTTAAGTCTTCTTATCTGATTAGCGTTGTCTAGGAGTTTGCTAGCTTGGACATTCATATGGTTGGAGAGCCTTTGTTCATGGCTCTCGGCAAACTTACCTACAGTAGAGCGTCGATAATCCGAACTAATTGGTACAGGGGTAGTTCGGATTATCGAACATATGTTCAAGATACATACAAAGCTCATAAACATAGTACATATGCACATATGTTTTAGTTACAAGGAATAAAACACCTGCATAATAAACAAATATATTGTATGTATTTCTGCATAAACAAAACAAAAATCCGCGGTCATATTTTGCCCATATTGTCATATTAAATCCAAAAATTCGGTCCGCGATCATATTTTTAATTTTATATTTTTTTGCGTTCGGATTACAAGGGCTTGGATTATCGACGCTCTACTGTATTTATTGTCTGGCTAACCATATCCATTTGTAGGTCTCGATGAAGATTACAGTTTCTGAAGTACCAGGGAGCGTTGACGATGTTCCTTAACACTTTATTCTGATGTCGTATAATTTAGATGTTTCTGTATTTTATATAGCCCTGTAAGTAGCTGTTGTAAGTTGACAGACAATCTGTTGTAAGTCTTTCTTAACTTAATTTCTAATTCTTCCTTTTTTTTCTTAATATGCGCTTTCCAGCGTAGCTTTGAATCTAATTTCATACCCAAATATTTTGTCGTATTTGCATAAGTAAAGGCGTTTAGTTTCTATTTATACTGACTGGAATATATTGTTCTCTTTTGTTTGTCGTAAATTTTGTAGCTTGGTTGCTGCTTCCTCGTGTTTTTTTCCGACTGCTAAAATGCATGTGTCGTCTGTCAATGTCGCAATTGTGTTGGTTTATAATGATGGGATATCTCTGGAATAGAGCAGGTATAGTCCTGTTGACAGGACACTTCCTTGCGGAACTCCAGCTTTAACTTGTCTTAATTCTGTATGTATATGCTTCTTTATTTTTAACTCAGAAAGTATCTGTCGGATATATATGATTCTAATAGTTGAGAATATTGTTTTGGTAAGTAGCACATCATTTTATGATATAATCCGTCATACTACACTTTGTTGAAAGCCTGACAAAGCCTAAATCGAGAAAAAATGCAGAACAAACGTTTCCTTCTTCTAGAGATTTTTCTACTATATCTATTATTCTATGCACTTGATGTATCGTTCTCTAAACGCAAATCAAATATAAGGTACATACCAGAAATAGTAAAAAGTGTGTAAATGCATATATTTTATAGCTTCACCCAATTTGCAAGCTCTAAGTGGGGATTAGCTATAAGCCTTTTAATCAGCACAGACATGTTGTGCGTCTCTTATGTCTTAAGTCGTTTTACTCTTTTTATTGTAGCTTTAAGTGTCCGTGTCCTGGATTCCTAGAGGATAACAGCTTGAAACTAAATCGCGTCAATATTTTTTTGTCGTAGATATTCCCCAAAACCTCATAAGGTCCACTTGTATCTGTAATACCTTCAAGAAAAAGTATTATTTGATAATTGTGTTAATTAAAAAACGTTAAAAATTCAACCTAATTCTTTGTTGCGATACGGTGGCCCTCCCCATTTCTTTTATCGAATTTATAACATTGTTTATCCCAAAAAAGTAACTTTTATAATAAAACGATTTATTTCTTTGATACCAATTCCAAAGCAAATATTTTGTTTAAAATTTGATCACATAAAAATATTTTATTAAAAGGAAAGTCAAAAATTGCTAGTGATTGCAGGTCAGTCCTCATAGAAGATAAAATCAACACTTTCAACCGTTGTATCTATACTGTTCTGATTCTATCTATGTCAAGCTGTAGTAGTTTTCATGCTCTCATAATATTGTCATTTATGGTAATTTGAAGACCACGAAGTACAAAATATATGGAGCCTTTGGTAATATTGTTTAGAACACTTCACCAATTGGTAAATTGACTTGGTGAATGTCTCTTGTTCTTCACATAAGTCGGGAACCAGCTTCTACTTCTATAGTGGTTGATTATGAAGACTCGATTATCTTTGTCGAGTCGAAGTAAGGTGTAAATCTGTGTTGAAATTAATAATAACTGGAGATAATGTTTTATTTTATAACACAAACACCTTTACCAACCAATGTACCCTACAATAATAACGATTACGAACTTTAATACACAACTTTGCATGTCTTAGCGAACCGTGCGTAAACTAGGACCGCGTTTTGAGTGTCAAGATTAATCGTGATAGGGAGACAATCGAAAATAATTCACGTAATAAACGTGAGATTGTCCAAACTATGGACGTACGAGAGTAACAAGAACATTGTAAATTGAGACTGATTGACAATCGGGAGACTACATTGGTAATAGGGAACTTGCATAAATTTTTAAATATTAAAATTATATTAAAAAACATAAGGTAACATGACTTTAAAACGCTTGCATGCAAGAAAAAAACAAATATTTTTAAACAATGCGTTTATTACGAGGCTTTGAAAATGCTATGAAATTCAAATTTCTTAGTAGGCGCTAGAACGTCCGTCTATTGGTCTGACGTCACGGACCACAAGCACACAAGTAAGCGGGCTACGCTACGAGTCGACAAAAACGCGATTAGAGTATTACGGGACTTGTATTACCAGGTAGTATTTGTATTCTTGTATAGTTCTACAATCAGTTTATTTAGTTTCAAAGTGAAATTTATAAATCTTTAGAAATTCCTACTTTCTAAAGGGTTTAAAACGCATAAGTACTATTACTCACGAGGGTTTTTCCAAACAAAGCGATTAGCTTTTTCTGGGGATTGTCTAGCACATTTTAATCGTCTTTAGTTCAAATGCTAAGGGTAAGTTTAGTTTAATTCAACTAACTTGGGGATTAAAAATACAAGATCTTAAGTATATTTACTAATTAATGGAACATATTTTGCAAATATTCTCGAAGCATTTCTTTCGCTTATGGCGAAATCATCTCCAAGAGACATAAATGTGTGTCCTATTATTATCTTTTTTAGAGTTAAAAATAGATGCATTGTTTGTATTTTACAATATTTTTCCATTAACTAGAACGTATACAATGAAATGTATACAATCTGTTCTAAATTTACAATCAAGATGCAGTAGAAATAGATAAACCAAGACACGCTAAATGCTACTAGGAGCACTCCCGAATCATAATTTACAATGTATAAACTTTGGAAATCATGATTTGGAATATACAATGTATATACTATATACATTTTAAATTATGATTCGGGAGTGCTCCTAGTAGCATTTAACGTGTCTTGGTTTGTTTATTTCTCTGTCTGTATTGAAACTTCATCACTGTACAATTCAGAAACAAACTTTTAAATTGTTTTGCTTCTTCTTCTTTCGCATCTTTATCACAAGATACAGAATCACTTTCATTGTACCAATAGTCATCACTACCACTATATATTCACTATTATCTTCAAATACAGAACTTTCTGATTCACTCTTTATTGTATCTTCAAATAAAGTCTTTTATAGGTGAAGTTCCTGCATCCTTATTATGTATTTTCATTGGCGACAACCCGACTGTAATACTCCTTTGAAATTTACACTGAATACCTTTATTGATATACCGTTTTTGAGGTAAACCTGGCTGGTTTAATTCAGGTCCTGATTGAACTAAGTTTATGAAATTAGGATCACACTGTCTCTTATCATCATTGTCCTCTAGAACAGACTTAGATGTAGAAGCGGCATCTTCAAGAAGCTGTCGTTTAACCCTTTTAGGGGCTGCTTCCCTCACAGGCTGAGAAAAAGCTCGTTTTCTGTCTGGTTGACAATCAAATATGTGCGGGACAACAACTGACTTAATAATTTTGGAACCACCCATAATCTTGAATTATATATAATTATCCATGTCTTGTTCCAACTGCAACCAATAAACAAGTTTAAGTAGGCACATTTCATGAAACGACAACTAATATTTTTTCTTGAAATAGAAAATGTCTTATTAGGTATGATATTATCATTATACCTAATTAGATAAATACTCGCATCGAAATAATCCTCACAGACATAAAAACTTTTGCTACTTTGTGAAATATATCCTTTTTATCTCGCCAGCATGCCTTTAGCCATTTTAATCAGCGTTTTGGTTCTACTTGTAGAGTAAAACAATGTTTGTTGGATGTTCTGACAGTTTTGCTTTGGCATTCCGGCACTATATAGTACTTATATTGCTCGGAATTATTTTCAGTTTTGATAAAGTATATTATACACTAAATACAATAATATAAATACCGAGCAAACAACATAGTCATTCGACACGCACAACTACTAGCAATGGCAAAATGCATTCAGTGCAATAATAGCTCACCGAACGGGCGAACGAGAACGCTGGTTGGTAACGTTAGACTGTCAGACCCCACCTCGCGCTTTTGAAGTTGTTTGAAACGGAAATTTTGGGCGCGGAACTTTGATCAGTTGTTGTACGTACACTATTCATTGTTAAGATGTAATATTTTGAATATAACATTTTTAAACATAAGTTAACAATTTTATACAAAAATATTTTTATGTGCAAGTTCCCTATTGTGTTAAATGCGACCGACTCACTCTGCGATTGGTATCTCACTGAGCAGCATAAGAAATCGGCTTCTTTATACTTTTACAACGAGGGGGAAATCGATAATTAATTTTTGTGCGTGTCTAATTTAAATTCTAGAGTAAATAAAACCTTTTAGTTCGGTCGTAATATAATCCAAGCCATTTTAATCCACATATGGTGAATTTAGGCTATAAATTATTTTTATGAAGTCTGAAAATTTGTGAAATGGAAGAAATAATTGAGGATCGAGATTATGAATTTGTTTTCAGAGCGTAAATATTTTCAAGTCAAAAGGTTTGCGACAGTCAACGATAATACGGAGAACTCTAATGGATTAGCAATTTAATGACTTTTCTCATATTCGAGTTAATTGGAAGCTGCAAGGGGACAGCAACTTGTAACAACTATTATGATTGATATATCGGTGAGGATTGATTTTGCATTCACTTAATAACAATTGAAAAGTCGGGATGAGTAATTTGATTTTTTTCGATTAGATTGTGTTGTTAGGTTTATGTATCTATGTATGCTGTTTCTAGTGCTTTTCGCTTAAGATCACAACACGACTGTAATGATTGTATTTAGTCTAGATGCACGCTATTTTCAATCCTACAAAATTTTATCATATCTGTCTGCATATCCTAAATTATACAGTAGGTCAAAACCTTAGCACGGGAACTCTACAATTTTCTTATACTTTTATTCCACATCCACTTAATAGTCCAAGGCGCATCTGTTTTGAGATGGACGTTGAGAGGTGACTCAAATTTTTTTGCAGAAATTGCTTGAAAATAACTCAAATAATAATATTTGAGTTATCCTCCCACTCAAAATGGTCCGGAACATTGTTTAAATAATCAAAATGTCAAAATATGAAGGAAAAATTCGATTTTTTATTGGTTTTTTGATTATAACTTTAAAACTATTCATTTCTGAGAAAAATTGTACTGACATAAAAGTTGCGTAATTAAATTTCCTACAATATAGAATTGGTAATTTAAAAAATAGTAATCATTGTTGCAAAATAGCAATAATTTCGAAAAAAAAACATACAAAAACAAGTATTCGCATTTTACGTTTTTCAACCATTTATGCTAAACTTACTACCTTCATATTTTAACCAGAAGAACCTTATGATATACTATAACAACACTGTAAATTTCATTAAGATCGGTTTAACAGATTTTGCAAAATAAATTTGCAATCTAGCTTTCGCAAAAAAAATTCATTTTTTTTTAATGTTGCAGGACTGAAAATAAAGCAGATAGCACGTTGAATTTTTTTTGCTTATAGAAGTGTACTATACCTTTCATTTGCAATTTGCAAAATTAAAATCGATTAATTAACACGGCGTCAGGAAATTTTTTAAATATTCATTAATTTTTGGTGCTACGCGCAGGACAGCGGTGTTCGATTCACACAAGTTGATTTCCACCAAAATTTCTTCGAATCTTTGTCTAATATATTATTTTGTTACTCTATATTTTGTTGTATTTTAATATTTTAATTTCACAAAAATCAAACTAATTGTATTATTGTTTGTGAAATATTGTTTAAACAATTGCATATGTTTAAAAATAATAAACTTTTATTCTCTAAGTTAAAATATATGAACAAAGCAAGTTTTTGCTAAAAAAAGTGTTATTTCAAAGGATGGAGTAGGTGTTTTTATTTTGCAATAAACAAATTTATTTATTTATATCGAAATGTAATAAAAATTAAAATGTATCAATCATTATCAAAGGTCATTGGAATGCCCAATCAGAGCAAACTATCCGCTGTCCTGCGCGTAGCACCAAAAATTAATGTTTATTTAAAAAAATTCCTGACGCCATAGTAGTTAATCCATTTTAATTTTGAAAATTTCAAATGAAAGGTACAGTACACTTCTATAAGCAAAAAAATCAACTTGCTCCCTGCTTTATTTTCAGTTCTGTATAATTTTGAAAAAATGAATTTTTTTGCGAAAGCTTGATTGCAAAATCTATTGAATCGATCTTAATGAAATTTACAGTATTGTTTTACTGTATCATAAAGTTTTTCTGGGTGAAATATGAAGGTCCTAAGTGTAGCATAAATGGTTGAAAAACGTAAAATGCGAATACTTGTTTTTGTATGGTTTTTACGCAATTATTCCTATTTTGCAACAAAGGTGACTATTTTTTAAATTTTTAACTAATTCTGTATTTTAGGAAATTTAATTACGCAACTTCTATGTCAGTACAACTTTTCTCGGAAATGAATACTTTTAAAGTTATAATCAAAAAACGAAGAAAAAATCGAGTTTTTCCTTTATTTTTGACATTTTGATTATTTAAACAATGTTCCGGACCTTTTTGAAAGGGAGGATAACTCAAATATTATTATTTGAGTTATTTTCAAGCAATTTCTGCAAAAAAAATTGAGTAACCTCTCAACGTCCAAATGTACTAATATTTTTACAGATGCGCCCTGGTCTATAACTCCCTCTAAACATATCTAAAATATTATAAATCAGAAATGTTTCTTAGTGAGATATATTGTAAAACAGAAATATTTTTGATTAAATTAATGTTGTGCTTTTCTTTTCCTCAATATCTCTGTGTTTCTTGAACGGTTTTTATGCGATGTTAATTTGATGATAAGGTTACCATACTATATTATCTTTTCTTCTTGTAAAAACTGTATATTTCGTTAAATGATACATCTTAAGACGCTGTATATACAAATATCTGGACGATAGTCGAGTATATCTGCGTCTTTACATCTCTTGTTAACGATCCTTTTTTAAACTAGGTCAGCTCGATGCAAAACTGTAGATGTTGTGTACAACTCTTATTTAACACAGAAACTATTTATAATATTTGTTAATCAATATATCCGTGTTATGTTATGAAACACTCCGTAAAATATTGTCGGATGTAGGACCGATGTGCCGAGGAGGAATCAGGCGACAGAGTTACCTATACTTTAAACCTAGCTAAAAATCGGATCGCTAACAGGAGCACTTAACAGTTTTTCTAATGGACAGATATTATTAATGCCAGCCTATTATCACATAATGCATATAACCAGTTCAATAGTAAATAATAAGCTAGTCAATTTTATCAATAGTAATAATGGGAAATAATTTTTTGAAATTCTCGTGCCTTAATCTTGCTCAATAATTTTTTCGACAATATCTGTTTTAAAATTTACTGAATAATATGCAATTAAATGTGGTATAGGTGTTTCACTCGTAAAAAATTACTGAGAAAGATTTTGAAAGAATCGGCAAACAATTATGTTGCACATATCATTGTTTCTATTTGCAAAATGTTAGCATCTCAATAACATTAAAGTATTTTGTTTGTTTTGTTTAATAAAGTGTGATTATTATGTGGTAGTGATTTATTTAACACGTCAAGTAGCCCAGTCGGGATACCATTTGACCTTGCATTAGGAGCTGCCCCAAATTTTATTTTTCTAATCTTTAGGGGGGGGGGGGTCAATAGTAGTATAAATTTAAAATCTCGACTGAATTTGACCGTTGCGTTAGCCGCCATCTTGATTTTAAACGAGAACCGTTTTTGCTCAATATCTCCGCCATTTTCAACTTTTCGACAAATAATATACAAACTGAAATAGTTGAAAATGCGATTTTCTATAATTTCGTTTAATATAATTTTTTTCGTGCGGTCCATATTTTCCGAGTTATGGGGAAAACAGTGACAGTTAAAGCATAATTATTGATTTATTGAATTATCTCGTTTATTATTACCTTTACAACAAATTTTAACCTATACAAAAATGAACAGAATTAAATTTTGTACAATTTTGATTTCATTCATTTTTTTGATAAAATGAATATTTAAGGTAGTACGTATGCGGTAAAGGCGCGAGCGTAAGACCCGATTGATTTTAAAGCAATTGTTTTTCTTCAATATCTTCCCCATTTTCAACTTTTCGACAAAAAGTGTAAGGACTGAAATTATTGCATTACGATTTACTACAATTTTTCGAGAGAACCAGTGGCGGGTCTAAGAAAGGGGAATGGGAAAATTCCCACCAACGGGGTCCAAAATTAAAAAAAATTGTTGAAATATTAAAATATGTTAGCTGACATGAAACTTAATTATCGACAGACAAATTCAACCAATAAAACCCTTTAGTTATTAAAATTAAGTGAACTTAATGCATATAAGTTATTATTTATGTCTTTTATGTACTTAGTTTGGTTGGTGTTTCATCGGAAGTTTCAAAAATTGAATAAAATATAATTCTCTTTATTTCTGTTTATGTACAATTATATCGTAAAGTTAATAATAAATGAGACAATTCAATAATTATGCTTCCCCTCCGCTTCCATTATTTTCCTCCTTAACTTGGAGAATATTGATCGCATAAAAAAATTGTGGAAAAGAAATTGTAGGAAATTGCGTTTCCAACAATTTTAGTTCCTACCGTTTTTGTCGAAAAGTGTAAAACAACCGCGGAGTTCAGTCGAGATTTTAAATTTACACTATCATTGATCTCCCCTAAAGGATAGAATTATAAAATTTGGGGCAGCTCGGAAAAAAGATATAATTCAGTAATTATGCTCACCCCACCACTTTTTACTATTTTCCCACTTAACTCGGAAAATATCAACCGCATGAAAAAAATTGTTAAAAAGAAATTGTAGGAAATCATATTTGGAACAATTTAAGTTGAAAATGGTGTAGATATTGAACAAAAACAATTGCTACAAAATAAATCAGGTCTTACGCTCGCGCCATTATCGCCTACATACTATATTAACTTCAGCAAAGAAATGAAAGAAACTAAAATTGTGTTCAATTCTCTCTATTTTTGTATAGGAATATTTTTTTCGTAAAACTAACAATAAACGAGATAATTCAATAATTATGCTCTATTTATATAAAACTGTCACTATTTTCTGCTATAACTCGGAAAATATCGATGGCACGAAAAAATTGTAAAAATAGAAATGATAGAAAACTACATTTTCAACAATTTTGGTTGTTATACTTTTTGTCAAAAAGTTGAAAATGGCGGAGATATTGAACAAAAACAGTTCTCGTTTAAAATCAAGATGGCGGCTAACGCAATAGCGGAATTGAGTCGAGATTTTAAATTTACACTAGTAATGACCCCCCTAAAGATAAAAAAAAATAAAATTTGGGGCAGCTCCTAATGCAAGGTTAGGCCTGTTATTTGTCTAACCCGACTGGACTAAAGGCCAATTGAAATACAACGAGGTGTCAGATAGGGTTGTGTGCTATCACCGATACTGTTTAACGTGTGCTCTGAGGTAATATTTGCGAACGCTTTATCGCACTCTTCAGAAGGAATCAGGATAAACGGTGAAAGGGTAAATAGCATCCGCTATGCCGGTGACACGGTATTAATGGCTGATTCGGACCATAGTCTGCAGATACTGTTAAATGGGGTTACTGGGAGTTGTGAAAAATGGGGATGAAGATCAATACGCTCACTGAATTCTATAGTGGCACATTTTCGGAAAATGGTGTTTTGTGCTAACCACTACCTAAAAATCACGAAATTTCACTTTATAATTGAAAGAAACCGGCATAAAGATAGCTTGCATAGAATCCTGTAGATAGAGTTGTACCCATAGATATATTATACTCTAGATTGCGCCTTACGATCTTAAAATGGGTGACGGTTGCGACAGAGATAAATGAGCCTATTTGGTCGGTAGTCTCTTTCTAATTCAAGGGGAGTATCGACGACGTCACTATCCTACTCTATCGACGAGTATTTTAGATGATTTGACAGTTCGAGCGGATGGCGACGAGAACTGGGCCCGGATTACGTACACTCGATACGCATCGTATCCGCCATGTTTTCCCATAAGGCGCTACAGTAAAACATGGCGGATACGATGCGTATCGAGTGTACGTAATCCGGGCCCTGGTCGTTTGTCTTCGGACGTGGATAATCCTGGTTCGAATCCCATACCAATCTTTACTTTTTTTATTTTTTATTTAATCAATATTGCGTTTATTAGATATTATTATATCTCTAAAATAAATCTAAGCAAAGAAATATATAACAAATAAGAAAAACTGTGTAGGTACCTATAGATTTTTAAAAATATAAAAGCCAATGTTATTTTTTTAATAAGTTAATGGTACAATAGTATAAAGTAATTGTTAAAAATATTCGTACAAATTACCAATAATTAATATCAACATAATTTACCATCATCGATTTATTAATTGAATCGGTCATTTCAAAAACAACACGAGACACGAGTCACATATTCCTAATTTTACAGAAGAGCAAAGAAAACTAGTCGAAAGATGGATGACATCAAAATTCAGAGTTATATTGTAGTTTTGTTCCTAATGTTTTTACTGGACTGGTGTCGTTTTTGCACACAACGTTTATCTTAAAGGAGTCTATTCCTCTCAAAAAGTTAGTTTCTGAAAATTGTGGACTTTGCTGTTTTTGAAATGACCGATTCAATTATAAGTAATTAGACATTATTTTTATTTATGAAACTATTATTACAATTTTTTAAAAAGGTAGAAGCAATACAAACATTATTCACGTCATTCGAATAAGGCCGAATTTATATTAATAACGAATGACTTATTTTACAAATAATTATGTATTCCAATATTAACTTACTATACATACATTTATTATCTGCTAGATTTACTTAGGTCCATTTTTCAGATGTAAAAATATCTAATAAACGCAATATTGATTAAATTAAAAATAAAAAAGGTAAAGTTGGTATGGGATTCGAACCACGATTATCCATGTCGTGAACCAAAGAACTGTCAATCGTCACCACCCGCTCGAACTGTCAATACATAATACTCGATAAACTGGGATAGTCACGTCGCCGATATTCCCCTTAAATTAAAAAGAGACTACCGACCAAATAGGCTCATTTATCTCTGTCGCAACCGTCACTCATTTTAAGATCGTAAGGCGCAATCTAGAGTATTATAAATCTATGGTTGTACCACGTGCATATTTCGTTCGAGCGACAGCACTATACCGTAACATATTTAATATGACGTTGACTTTAGGTGTTTGTGTTGCTTCTACGTGGAATACCGGCACATTTTCATAAAACTAATGTTATGCCAATTTATAATTTTTATAACCTTCAATAAAAATATCTTATTTTTTAGTCTATACCGGCACATTAAAAGTTGTGCTAGTATGGAATGAATTTTTTGGCAAAAACATACTCTTTGTGTCACCAAAATATAAGATTGTGTCGGTATAGAATTTACTTTAATTTAAATACTTTACTTTATGCCTGGGGCATATAATGAGAGGTAGCAGATACAGGATGCTGCAGTTAATACTCAATAGAAAGATCGACGGAAAAAGAGGAATTGGTCGAAAGAAATATTCATGGCTCCGAGACCTTCGTCAATGGACTGGCTTATCAACAGATCAATTGTTACATGCCGCACAAGATCGAGAACGATATCGCCAAATTGTTATGGAAGCTACCCACGCCTAAAAATTTGGGCACGGTACTTAAAGAAGAAGAAGAAGACTTTATGCCATGAAAGAACAAAGTTGTATCAGTATAGGTTTACTTTTTCTTATATTTCACTCAGAATGTAACAAGAAGAAGAATGTAAGAAGTGGATACAAAACAGAATTAAAGGCCTCTGAAACTCTGGACAATCTTCGTAATATAATTACATGCAATAAAGTTATTTTATTGAAAAAGTTATACAATTATATGCAATAAAGTTATTTTATTGAAAAGTTATTATGACGAAAATAAAGCCGATTCCTGCTTTTTTCAAAATGTAACAATTTTAAACAATCGTCATTTCAATCCTAAAAGAAATGAATAGCTTCCGACTTGAAATTAACTTTATTTAGGTATAATTGATACGATCCATGTGATTTGACCGGTTTGGAATGCTTAGTTTAGTAAAAATAGTGGATTAAATCGAAAATGATATTTTTGTAATTAAAAAAAGTGCATTTTTCTTAAATAAATCAAAGAATTCAATATATAAAAAACATGTTTCAAGTATTAATTGTAGAATTTTTTTACTACAAATTTTGATTTTTTTTGTTTTTGTATCATGAACGCTTTTAGGTTTATGTTGTTCTGAAGCTATTGCCTTGTGGCATTTTTATGATTAACTATTTTTTACTAGTAGTATTTTGTATTTTGACAACTACACCCAATTTGGGCGTCGAAACGTTAATAAAATTATTTTTTCAATTTAATTGTGGCTTATTTCCCATCTAAATACTAGTAGTATTTTGTATTTTGACAACGACACCCAATTTGGGCGTCGAAACGTTAATAAAATTATTTTTTCAATTTAATTGTGGCTTATTTTCCATCTAAATAGTTAATCTTTCAGGTTTATTTAAGAAAAATTCACTTTTTTTATTTATAAAAATGTCATTTTCGATCAACTATTTTTTCTAAACTAAACATTTCAAACAGGTCAAATCACATGGATAGTATCAATTACACCTAGATAAACTCTATTTTTAATGGGAAATAAGCCACAATTTTACTAAAAAATTATTTTATTAACGTTTCGACGTCTAAATTTAATAATTAATATTTTTTGTATTTTGACAACGGCATCCATCCATCAATAAAATCATTTTTTTAGTAAAATTGTGGCTTATTTCCCATTAAAAATAGTTAATTACAAAAATGCCACAAGAAAATAGCTTCAGAACAATACCTAAATAAAGTTCATTTCATGTGGGAAGCTATTCATTTCTATTACCCGTTGTCCTAGGTGAACGACAAACTCGACAACGCGACAATATCACGTAATGGTTGTATTTTGTGTGTGGCCTACGTTTTCGAACTTGTTTTGTACGCGACGAGACACGACACAGTGTCAAGCTTGCAGTGTCAAGTGTAAGTTACTTTTTTCAATTCACTTTATGCTACTCAATAGTTTGTTAAATATATAGAAACTAATATAGTACCAGTTTTCGTTTTACTAAATAGTATCTTTTTAAATTCAAAAAACGAAAAATTTTCAATGCGATTTTTCTAGAAAACTTTGTATTCTATCGACTTAAAGCAATAGTACCTTTTAGTACTGGAATACCTCACATTTAATAATCCAGAGTCAAAAATGCTTAAAACCTAAAGACAAAAAAGTTATACGATAAAATATCCGCAGTCTTACCCAAAACGGACGCCTTTAACCCGTACTATAAATTCGTAATAGATGGAATCGATTTATCTCTGAAAGATATAAATTCGAGTACCAATTTTCATTTTTCTAAATAGAAGCGTTCTGGAGGTATTTAAGAAAAAGTAATTACCAAACGCCATCTTCAAATAACTCTAGCTCCCTTAGGAAGCATTTCGGACTAGCTGAATTGGGTTAAATTTTCTTAAAATTATCTGAGGAATCTCCTGTCTTCGTTTGTCAGTAGAGTTTCTAGACACCCTATTTTCATCCCCTAGATGGGGTGGTTCTCACCCCCAGGACAAACGCCCGATTCTGCATAGGGTAGATTTTGAAGGAGATGGTCAACCGAGCTTAAATCCAAATTTTCATTAAAATAGGTGTTGATTCTCAAAATTCCACGTTTTTACAGTTTTTTACCGCTGATGACTGATCTAATAGGACAAAAATAAAAAACAACAACAAATTTTTCCCACATTTATTAATCAGATACAACACAAATGAAGCAAACTCCTGAAACCTTACATTTTTTTAACGTTACAGATAAAACTACGTAACTATAGTTCGAATACTATCAATGCGTACGAAAAAGTAAAGACATACAATGGTTATTATATACACATTTGAGTTGTTTCTAGTACATATTAAAGCTATTCTACGATTAGTTTTCCTTTACAATACGAAAACCGATATAGGTATCTATTAGTAGTTGAAAAGTCAGTTTTTATTTGGTTTTGCTGTTAAGATACAGCCTCGAGTAACCTGCGCTCCATGATTTTCTATCCCTTTTGACTTTTATAATTTTGTGGACTGACCACAGGACAAATAATTTAATTTTAAATGAGCTAAAGGGCAGCAAGCGTTTCTCCAGCAAAGTCCATCTCCAATAATAATTAAAGTATTTTGGACAAGTTATGAGAGAAGACGCAGGCAAGAAAAGACTTTATCAATGGAAAGGTAGAAGGCCGAAGGTCACGAGGAAGATCCCCAACAAGATGTATCGACTAAATTACAGGTTGCAAGTTATTATACTACAAGAGGCTACTAAATACAGTGGATTCAAAGACAATAAGGATAAAGATGGGAGTTTCTGAATTATTTTTATTTATTTTATTTTCATTAATCTGTTTCGTTTTAAATAAAAACATGAAGTCTATTCTAGTTTTAGTATATACAAACGAAAAAAAAATCAAGCCAAGTGAAGTATTTTACACTTTACGACCAGATTATTTATATTAAAAAACTACCATTAAATTACAAAAACGTTATCGACTAGATTTGTAAAAACTACTGTTAGTGCAGTGACAGAAGGTTTCCACCTCAGATTTCGTCAAACCTCCATCGATTTTCATAAAAATTGATAACAGTCCATGTGGTGAGACCGCTCCCGTCTGAAAAACATTTCTAATTCGGTTTCTCTGCGGATTCATATTCAAAAATGTCCCCTTTAAACAAATATGAAGGGTGCCGGACGGAATTTTTATCAAATACATATGATCATCTTTTATTGCTCAAAAAAATATATTTTAGGTTTTTTTTGGGTCATTCTAAACAAGAAAGGTATCTTGTGATTTTTCTCAAAAATTGACAGTTTTCGAGTTATGGGCGATTTAAAATCTAAAAAAATGCAAAAATACGCATTTTCGAGGCTAAAAAATTAGTATTTTTAAGGGTGCCAATAACTTGGATTAATTTAGACCGTAGTTTTTTAATTGTTAATTATGCGTGTCCATCCGGTTTTTTTTTGCAGGTGCGGCGCGCACTATTTTCAAAAATCTCCTATTTTCCTCCGAAAAATATTTTTTCTAGATTCTTTGGGACATTCTAAATAAAATAAATTTTTTGACATTTTTCTCAAAAGTTAATAGTTTTAAAGTTATAAGCGATTTAAAATCCGAAAAATGACAAAAAAACACATTTTCGCATTTTATTTAAATCGCTTATAACTTTAAAACTAGTAACTTTTGAGAAAAATGTCAAGAAACTTATTTGATTTAGAATATCCCAAAGAATCTAGAAAAAATATTTTTCGGAGGAAAATAGGAGATTTTTGAAATAGAGCGCGCCGCACCGGCCAAAAAATCGGATGGACATCCATATTTAACAATTAAAAACAACGGTTTAAGTTAAGGTTAGACGCGATTAGTCTTCAGAATCTTGAAGCTGAATGTTGGAACTTCAATTTAAGTATCTGACAACCTCCAAAATACTAATTTAAATATGAGTTTTTAAGCCTCGAAAATGCGTATTTTCGCATTTTTCAGATTTTAAATCGATATATAACTCGAAAACTATCAATGTTTCAGAAAAATTACAAGAGACCTTTCTTGCTTAGAATGACCCAAAAAAATCTAAAAATATGTGTTCCAGAGCATAAAGACGTGATCTTTTGTATTTATTTAAAAGAATTGTTTTAACAATTTCTGGTCAAAAATTCCGCCCGGTACCCTTTGATTTGTTTAAAGGGGACATTTTTTAATAGGAATCCACAAAGAAACCGAATTAGAAATTTCTCCAGACGGGAGCGGTCTCACCATATGGACTATAATACTTAGAGGATACCTCAAGAAACAAAAGTAATATGGTGCCAACTTGCGCTTTTACCCTAAAAGTGACATGGTGCCAAAATTATAAGCGAAATTTATCATATGAAGTTATTAAAATAAATCCATACTTTTTGAGTTATTACAGATCGAAGATTTTAATTTTTCGTGAAAAAATGCATGTTTTCAAGCGATTTTTCGTAAATAACTCAAAAACTATTAAGTTTTTACAAAAAAGTTATTATTACCAAAACTGAAGCTAATACAAAATCAAATTAATTCCCTACTTCAAGAACCTTTTAATATTAATTCAAAGTGAGTTATAGTTAATTGAATGTATATTTTGTTTTCGGCGAGTACTCAAATCTAAACATTCAAGCTTAAATAACAGAAAAACCATTTTATACCATAGTATACAAACACTTATTAAAGTATTAGTAATAGCTATATTAAATGAGCTCTAGAAGAACTTGATAGCGTCAAAATTAAGCAAACTATGACAAAAATAAATAAACTCTTTATATTTTTGAGGAAAAAGTGAAAAATAAAGTATAAGTACCCCATTTTCACAAAAATTTAAATTTACAGTATTTAATCCCTATAAGAGTTTCTGTATTTTAGCATAAGTAATGACCATAACAATGTTGGCCAGTTTAGCATTTATATTTTTGAAAAAAAAAATTAAAATTTTCGTAAACTTCATTTTCTTTTGATAATAACTCTAAAAATACTCGATATACATAAAAAATGATAGAGAAGCAACTTGGTATTTTTTTTATTATCAAATATTTCACTTTTTTTATTATTTTTGTAGGATAAAAAATAACTGAGATAGAAACCTTTAAATTCTAAATTTTACTGCGAGAACCATGTAACCGGGGCCATTTAACGTTTAATATTTAAGAGGAAACAGTAGCGATCAACAGGTAGCGAAAATGCGTTCCCAGATTGCGGCTATAATTTTGAATATTTTTTCGAGATATTTGGCACACATATTCGTAATATAATAAAGAATGGCGGTACAGAGCCCAATTTGAAAAATATATTAATATGTGGAAATTACTCTGTAATTAAATACAATATTAAAAAAACGAGCCTGTACCGCCATTAAGAAGAACAAAAAAATACACTTTCTTCAAATAAACTTTTTTATCCGATGCCTAGATTTTGTGTCATTTTGGAACTACTAATGAAATAAAAATTTTTAGTAGTTCCAAAATGACACAAAATCTAGGCATCGGATAAAAAAGTTTATTTGAAGAAAGTGTATTTTTTTGTTCTTCTTAATGGCGGTACAGGCTCCTTTTTTTTAATATTGTATATAATTACAGAGTAATTTCCACATATTAATATATTTTCAAATTGGGCTCTGTACCGCCATTCTTTATTATATTACGAATACGTGTGCCAAATATCTCGAAAAAATATTCAAAATTACAGCCGCAATCTTGGAACGCGTTTTTGCTACCTGTTGATCGCTACTGTTTCCTCTTAAAAAAAAATAATGGACTTAAAAGACTAAATTTAATACGAATATAATATATATAGCCCCTCAAACACCTTTCAAATTGTTTTCGGATGAACCTGATATAATAAGAATTAACCGAGTTATTCTAAAAAAAAACAAGAACATTTTTTTGGAAAAATTTTTGAAGCATAAATTTTGAAAAATTTTTGGAGCATTATGATGGTATCAACTTCATCTGGAGCTCATTTGATAGGTATTTCTGGGTACTTTGACAAGTGTTTAGTAAGTACCCATATGTTATAAAATGCATCGTTTTCCCGTTATTCAAGCATGGCTTGAGTATTCGCCGAAAAAAATATACATTCAATTACCTATAACCCATTTTGAATTAAACACTAAAAGGTTTCTCAAGTAAAGAATTTATTCGGTTTTTTACAAGCTTCAATTTTGGCAATGACAACTTTTTTGTAACAACTTATACTTTTTGAGTTATCTATAAAAAAAACCACTTTAAAACAAACATTGTTTTCACGAAAAATTAAAATATTTTACCTTTAATAACTCAAAAAGTATTAATTTATTTTAATAACTTTATCTAAAGGCGCAAGTTGGCACCACGTCACATTTGTTTATTGAGAAATCCTCTAACCACTCACCAATTTTCATGAAAATCGATAGAGGTTCACCGAAATCGGAGGTAATAGCTCATATATCATATCCACCTTCAGTGACTGCACTATGTTATGTTATATCAATGGACTCATTTCTACTAGCTAAATTTAAATATACAAAATGTGATAAGAGAATCATGGTCAGCAGGTTCAAAAATAAATAGAAACATAATATTTACATATTTTAAAAATCATAAAATGTTTTTAAAAATTAAAAAATGAGAAACAAAAAATAAATTCTGAAAAAATAACATATTTAGGAACAGGCATCAAAATAGGAAATAATTTTATTTAAAATACAATCCATTTTCAAAAAGTCACTTATAACATAAGTTTTATGAAATTATTATTTTTGGAAGATATTGTCTGTTATGTTATACAGTTAATTAAAAAATATCAAAAATGTTATGTTTGATCGAAATTGGGAAATGATTTGTCAGTCATTTACATTATTGCGCTGATCAACAAGTAATTACGCCATTAACCCCTTCCATACGGTGATGCACCCGTGTGCATCATGCTTGACTGTCCGCTACGTACGGTGATGCACACGGGTGCATCATGAGTTTGCGTTCGCCATATACGTCGGTGCAGCCGTCTGCATCATATTTAAGGTATTTTTGTTCGATCCGAGTGTTCTTATTCTAATCTAGAGGTAGGGAAACCCATTTTGAATTAGTTTTAGTGTGATATTGTATTTTAACCGATAACGATGCGCGAATCCGTATATAGGTGCGAATTGCCGTATGACGGTCCGGCGCGAAGGGGTTAATACAACTCTTAAAGACTTTAAGACTTGTACCAGCACATTTAAATTCCAAGAAGGATGTCAAAAAAGTTGCGTTAACACCGGCAATAATATCAAAGATTACAGGATATGGTTTTGAAATATCGATTAATGAAGAAATAACTTTTAATATCGAAGTGTTAAACTTAGTAGTAGGTATAGTTTTAATTGGAAATTAAAATCTTAAAAAATCCAAATGCATCACATAAATGTCAAAACGTTTTTGGACTTATCCTCAGTGAACTCGCATTACTTGCCAGGTTGATTGCCATGAGTACCAATACAGTTAACTTGCCATTTATGCTGCAGCTTTTCTAGAGCATGTTGATCCATGAGACCATGACAATTTTTATTTGATAGTTTTTTAAGTTATACCGAGTACCTTTGGCCCTAATATGTGAGTTTATCTTCTTGACCGAGTACCATATATGGTACTCAAATAACTCTTTGGCAATGCAGGAAAAAAGATGCTGGCAGTCAACCTGTTAATATAGCCCCAGAACCAAATAGTGGTTGGATTTAATATGCAAATTACATAGTGATATTGTAAAATTGAAACAGTTAAAGCCGATGTTAATGGATAACTTTCGGGAACATGAATCCCTACCAGAACATAATCAGAACACCCGATTTGATCTACTTTCGTCTGCTAAAATGGCGTTCATTTTTGAACATGATATTAATATTTCATCAAAATGTTCACTTTTACTTCTTTTGTGCTCTATTTCGCCAAAACGTTATTCGTTAGCTACAGATCTAACCTATAAATAAACGAAAGTTGTATACAGTAACTGCCACCCTACTAGATACATAGGAACATTGAGCTATTACAGTCCTGGACCCTTCACTTGGTGCAATATTAACACAGAAAGTGAAAGTTGACAAATAATAGATCAGCTGTATGACGTTAATAGCTGTCATTTTGTTAACGTTGTAAAAGTTTTAAAGTATTGAAATGTTCTTGGTGTTTGAATGAAGTTATTTTAAAGCAGAGTAACAATACTATTGATTAATGTTGTTCTTGTTCGGAAGCTATTTTCTTGTGGCATTTTTGTAATTAACTATTTTAATGAGAAATAAGCCACAATTTTACTAAACAAATGATTTTATTAACGTTTCGACGTCCAAATCGGATGCCGTTGTCAAAATACAAAAATATTGTCAATATCCTATTATTTAAAGTATTTTTTGTATGGAAAAACAATTATTTTGAATAGTTTCTTGACAGTAATATGATAGAGACGAAAGTCACATCTGAGAACGGACCGGATTAGCCCATAAGCACAGCACTTAGGTACCTACCCATGTATCTAGTAGCATGGCGTTTACTGTATAAGAGATTACCTTTGTATAAAATATACAGTGGTGAGCGCGCTAATAACCGGCAAAATATCGCAAAAGATGGAAAACATAATACATTGTGAAATAAAACGAGATGAAACTAGTAGAGGTGGAAATTATCGATATTAATTAACGTATAAATTAACATTACAATACATAGTTCCTCACCTTTAGATGTCTGTGGCAGAAGTATTTTATAAAATTCTCCTGTCACAGTAACAGTTGTCATACTCCTGTAATGTAATGTTAATTTATACGTTTATATCAATAATTTTCACCTCTACTAGTTTCATCCCTTTTTACTTCACAATGTATTATGTTTTCCATCTTTTGCGATATTTTGCCGGTTATTAACCCACTCATCACTGTATAAATAATGGTTTTGACAGAATATCTTCAGTAAAGTGAACAAATTTTTTTCAATAAAATAAAAAACATGCCTTTTCTCAATAAAAAACTAAAAATCATTTTCCAATTCATAAATTTTGTTTTTTCAAAATACATGATTCGATTGAAGCATTTAGGTTACTAAACTAATTTACTACTTATCTTGCACTTTTAAGTTTGAATAAAAGTAACATAATAAGTATAATTTTATTAAAATTTACAAGTTTGTAAAAAGACAGATAAACTTTATAATGATATGATGAATCTTTTATAATGTGGTCGTCGCAAAAGATATCTATAAAAGTCAAGAAATTGTAAATATATATTGTATTAAAAACTCATTTTGTTGCCCTGTTTATATTAAAGTCAATACACAAAAATATGAGACTAAAGCTCACTGCCCACTACACCGTGTCATACTATGACCGTACTAGCACCGTATCAGACAAAAAATATTCTTTGCATTGTAGAGTATGGGTTCATGCCCACTAGAACGTTCCGTCACTGACCAACACCGTCGCGTGCCATGCACGGATCGTCAAGAATTGCCAGCGAGATTTGTTATGCTGCAGCCACACTAACGTCTAATGCCGTTGATTATCGCATTATTTGACATTAAAGATAGGTGTAGCCACGACTTAGCGAGGTAATTTGTTATTGCCAATATTAATCACGTTAAACGTTAGGCCTATTTCACACTTTACGACTTCGGTCGTCATTGTCGTACATTCCATTAGTCCAATACAGCAATGTACGGAGCCTTTCACACAGGACGACCACGACTAACTGTCGTGCCGTTGCACTTCGGCTGTCGTCCAATGTCACTGCAATGGACGACGGTCGTGTCGTGCCGTGCTATCAGTGAACCACGGGCATAAATCAGTGCTTCCATACTTAACGACAGTTAGTCGTGTAAAGCCAGTGAATCCAGTGGCACGTACCTACATAATGCAGACAATATAGATGGGGAATTTTTACTTACATAGATATAATATATAGGTAAGCATCTGGTTGGTATTATCTTATTGTGAGGACAAAAATTTCAGCATTAACAATGTTTATGACTTTTTCAAAGTGAAGAGGAATGACCCTATTATAAAATGCATTATTATCAATGTACCCTATTATAAAAATTAAATCATAAATGTTTCATCGGGAATATCTAAAATGTCTTATTAATATTTTAAAGATTCTTTTATAGCACAGTTTAGTGTCCAGTGACATGACATAAACGTAGATATATATTCGTGTTTTATTAATGATTATTGAAATATGTATAGATATTAATATAATCGGTATATTAAATAATCTAAAATCAGTTTTTTTTCTAAAATCTTTTAAATATTGAAAGATGAAAATTGAGCCCTATAACAATAATTATTGTTCACTAATTGAATTGTATTTATTAACAAAATAGGTATATATTTTTTATACAACATATTGCTACTGAACTGGGACAACAAAAATGGGACAACAATCCTTAAAGCAAGCATTTAATTTAATAAGCTGGGATTACCAAAGATGATCGGGGCGAACAAAAACAAAATTTATGTAATTTAATGTTTTGTATTTTGATAACTTGTATGAAGAACAATTTGGAAGTACACCGCAAGAAAGGCTGAGAGAAATAAATGACATGGGGGAACAATTAAGAGGGATTTCAAGAGAAGAACTGGTAGAAGCGATACGAAAATTAAAGGTAGGTAAAGCTCCAGGGGAAGATGAAATTGCACCAGAAATGATCAAATACTTAAGACAGAAAGGGAAAGACTGGCTGTGGACAATATGCAAAGATGCATGGAAGTAGAAAAGGATCCCAAAAGATTGGGAAAGCAATTTAATACTACCAATATATAAGAAGCGCGAGTAAACTCTTTGTCACTGACATGCGGAAATAATAATTAAAAAATTTATTTTGGTCATTTCTTAAATCTCCAAAAAGTGTATGATATAAACCTACTTCTTCTCTTCTTCCATTGATTGGATGCACCCAATGTAGGCGATTACGTCTCTGTCTTTTTTACGGCGATAAATTAACCATAAAGCCAAAATTTTTGCCCGATTCATTCTACGCCTTGTGCTCTCTACGACAATAAGATGAATACTGTCATAAAGTGTGAAAGTCCGATGAGCACGACGACCAAAATCGTAAAGTATGAAAGAGGCGTTAGGCAATAGCTCGAGTGGCGGTTTCTTTCGACACATCAAAGGATTTACTCCGTCACTTATCGCGTTGTTTTGGCTACACTAGCGCTGTTTTAGTTATACGCAACAAGTTCTAGCTTGCAAGTGTAGCAGTGTAATTTGTTTTGTGAAATACATACAATTCTACGAAAGTGGAGTGGTGTAATGAAAAAATAATCGAATTTTTAACAGTGTTTGAAACGGAACCTTGTTTATTGGATCCCCGACAAAAATTACACAAAAATCGTGGTGTTGATGGTGACGCTTGGCGTCGAATTCTGCAGTCATCATCTTTTCCAGGTAGAAGATTTAAAAAAGAAAAGAGGCACTTTTCTTATGGGATACTATAAGACTCAATTAAATAAATATAAAAAATCGTTTTCTGTGCATTTTTATCATCCACCATCTTCTTTTGAGTCTTGGTTTTTGCTTGATCCATTTATAAAATAATAAATTCATAAAATAATGATTAGCACTCATAAAATATAACAGCATAGCAACTTCGACTTCCATCTTCAAATTATTTGATTAAAAAACGCGTTTTTTACTGACTACGCTCTAAAATAAGTGTGGCCAGTCACTTTAATGCGCAGTTTAATCCATCATTTTAGGTGTATAAATTAATACGATAATGAACGTTATCGTTAGTGTGGCCCCAGCATTAGTGCCGATCCGCTCCGCGAAACGTTGTTAAACCGGTGTATACGGGTTACAACAGCGTATGATGACCATAGTAAAGCTGTTATAAACGTGTTGCGTTTGTTTCAGTGCCTTGTTAGTCATTTTAACAAGACGTGTGTACGCATTCGATAACACGGATGACGAAACATTAATGGAAACTGTTCGAAAAAACGAATAGAAAACACAATACGAAGGAAATATTATAACTAAGAAAACGGGAACCATGCGGATATGATACGTAGATGCTACGGTCACTATATCCGTTGTAGATAGTATCACACGCTGTTGATACGTTCTAGTGGGCATAGTAGACCGTGTCGTGTTTTTTCCATTCCTGTTACGTTTATAGCACGGTCATGGTATGAAACGGTGT
Source organism: Diabrotica virgifera virgifera (assembly GCF_917563875.1). NCBI lineage: Eukaryota > Metazoa > Arthropoda > Insecta > Coleoptera > Chrysomelidae > Diabrotica > Diabrotica virgifera. The sequence goes on from NC_065450.1 coordinate 22,209,668, forward strand.
AGTGGGCAGAGAGCTTAAGGGCGGCCGTACACGGACTGCTGGGGAAGTTTATTACTGAGCGACATACACGGACAGCTCAGCTCTCGATATGTCGTGTGTATGGCAGCAAATATAAGGTAATAGTTCACCGCGCGGTCGTAGCTACAAGCAGTCGATCTCAACTGCTTGAAGCTGTTCTTGTACGGCCAACCTAAATTAAAGCATTAATAGATATTTTATAGATATGTCCAAATACGGAAGTATATATCAACGTACTTCGTGTATACATCTGTTAGAAAATTACACTGTTCAAGGTACATGAAACAAAATCTAGATCTGTTTTTGTCGTTTTAAAAAATACGATAGTTTTAATAATAATATGTCAAACCTGGGTCCTGTAATTGCACCATGATACCTGATCCTAGGTGAGGTTTGAGGTTATAGCCACAGCTATCCTCCACGCTTTGTTAAAAATAGAAGAAGTATCCGAAAAGAAGTATTTTTTTTATGAGAGCAGCAAATACCTCGACGAAGATGACATCTACCATGACAACAGGCGCGTCGCCCAGACGAAAAGGATTTGAGTCGGCCGATCAATGAGCCGTATAAACAGAAATAGGGTCCCATGTCTTAATGGCGCTCAAACGTTGGCCGTAAAATCGGAATGGAACAAAATATTTGTTATGTTTCAAATTGTTTTAGAACTAAATAGTTATCAATTATCCAGACGTTGGCCGAATTTTTGAACGATGCAGTCACTGTTTTATTACACAAGAAAGGAGATATAACAGATTTAACTAAACTATCGTCCTATCAGTTTGCTATCACACATATAAAAACTTTTCACAAAAATTATCAAAAAAAGACTGCAGGCTAAGTTAGACTTCTACCAGCCTAGAGAACAAGCTGGATTTAGATATAGTGCGGCCGATATGTGATACAATTGCACATTTAATGATACAAGCATATAATTTGGACCACATATACTACACATATAAAGGTTCAAATTTAGATATGAGGCCATCTCAGATTTTACCTTTTACAAAAATGGCGGGGATTCAAAATGGCGACTATACATATGTGACTAATAGCACGATAACTTTTGAACGAGACTTCAGATTTCAACCAAATTTGGTATATAGGTTCTTTTTTTGATTTACAAGATGGATGTGGTGAACCAGAAGAATCGGTTTACCAGAAGTTGTGTTTTTACTGGTTGTTTATGTAAAAAATATGTTTTTTTTTTCAATTTTTTCCCTCTGTATATATTAATTTTTCAAAAAGGTAATACCGCAATTGAATAGAGCATAAAATTATTTTGTAGAAAATATTTTGAAAATTTTAGTTATGTTAATTACATTTAATAAATGCATTATGTATCTTCATATGTACCTATGTGTGACAGATTCGTACAAATATTATAAGAATTATTGTGAATTTAATCGTAGAAGCATATAATTTGGACCACATATACTACACACATCAAGGTTCAAATTTAGATAAAAGGCCATCTCAGATTTTACTTTTTACAAAAATGGCGGGCATTCAAAATGGCGACTATACATATGTGACTAATAGCACGATAACTTTTGAACGAAAAGTCCGATTTCAACCAAATTTGGTATATAGGTTCTTCTTTTGATGTGCAAGACCAAAGTCTTGAACCGGAAGAATCGATTTACCAGAAGTTGTGTTTTTCCTGATTTTTATGTAAAAACATGTTTTTCTAATAATTCTTTCACACTGTATATATTAATTTTTCAAAAAGTTAATACCGGCGTTGAAAAGAGCGTAAAAATATTTTTAGGCAATATTTTGAACTCTTTAGTTACGTTAATTACCAATTAATAAATGCATAATGTATCTTCACATGTACCTATAAACCTATGTGCGGCAGATTCGTGCAAATAATATAAGAATTATTGTGCATTTAAGGGTCATATCATATAATTTGGACCACACACACTACACATACAAAGATTCAAATTTAGATATGAGGCCATCTCAGATTTTATCTTTTACAAAAATGGCGGGTATTCAAAATTAATCTGACGCACACAGGTACATCTGAAGATACGTTATGCATTTATTAAATTGTAATTAACATAACTAAAAAGTTCAAAATCTCTCGTAAAAATTATGTTTACACTCATTTCAATGGCGGTATTAACTTTTTGGAAAATTAATATATACAGGGTGAAAAAATTGAAAAAAACAACAGATTTTTACATAAAAAAAACAGTAAAAACACAACTTCTGGTGAACCGATTCTTCCGGTTCAAAACCTCGATCTTATTCATCCAAAAAACAACCTTGATGACAAATTTGGCTGAAATCGGACTTTTCGTTCAAAAGCTATCGTGCTATTACTCACATATGTATAGCCGCCATTTTGAATACTCGCCATTTTTGTAAGAGGCAAAATCTGAGATGGCCTCATATCTGAATTTGAACTTTTGTATGTGTAGTATATGTGGTCCAAATTATATGCTTCTACCGTTAAATTCACAATAATTCTTATAATATTTGCACGAATCTGCCACACAAAGGTGCATGTGAAGATACGTTATGCATTTATTAAATGGTAATTAACATAACTAAAAAGTTCAAAATATTTTCTAAAACATATTCTTACGCTCTTTTCAATGATTATGAAAAATTAATATATACAGGGTAAAAAAATTGAAAATAAATTATTTACATAATATAAAATAGTTTTACATGAAAAACCAGGAAAAACACAACTTCTGGTAAACCGATTCTTCCAGTTCACGACATAGACCTTGTAAATCACAAAAAGAACCTATGTACCAAATTTGGTTGAAATCGGACTTTTCATTCAAAAGATATCGTGCTATTAGTCACATATGTATTTTGAATGTCCGCCATTTTTGTAAAAGGTAAAATCTGAGATGGCTTCATATCTAAATTTGAACCTTTATATGTGCAGTATATGTGGCCCAATTTATATGCTTGTATCATTAAATGTGCAATTCTTATAAATATTTTCACGAATCTGCCGCACTAATAGGGATATAGCATTGCCGACCACTTACTAGCAGTAAAGAACCTGATAGAGAAGTCTGCGGAATACAACAAACTGTTGACTTTGATATTCGTGGACTGCGAGAAAGCATTCAATACCATAAGCCGGCAAAAAATGTTAAAAGCATTGACAGAATGCTCAATAGACCATCGCTATGCTAACATAATCCAATATATCTACCAAAATGAAACGACTAGCGTATAGACCAGGGCGCATCTGTAAAAATATTAGTACATTTGGATGTTGAAAGGTGACTTATATTTTTTTGCAGAAATTGCTTGGAATTAACTCATATAATAATAATTGAGTTATCCTCCCACTAAAAAAGGTCCGGAACATTGTTTAAATAATCAAAATATCAACAAATGAAGGAAAAATTCGATTTTTTTCTTCGTTTTTTGATTATAACTTTGCTGTTTATTTGGGTTTATATGACTGCGGACACTAAATCCATTCGCCAAATATAACTTTAAAAGTACTCATTTCCCAGAAAAGTTGCACTAACATAAAAGTTGCGCAATTAAATTTACTACAACATAGGATTAGTTATAAATTTTAAAAATTATCACCTTTGTTGCAAAACAGCAATAATTGCGAAAAAACCATAAAAAACAAGTATTCGCATTTTATGTATTTGAACCATTTATGCTACACATAAGACCTTCATATTTCACCCAGAAAAACTTTATGACATAATAAAACAATACTGTAAATTTCATTAAGATCGGTTATTAAACCGATCTTAATGAAATTTACAGTATTGTTTTATTATATCATAAAGTTTTTCTGGGTAAAATATGAAGTACCTATCTAAGTGTAGCACAAATGGTTGAAAAACGTAAAATGCGAATACTGTTTTTTTATGGTTTTTTCGCAATTATTGCTAGTTTGCAACAAGGGTGACAATTTTTAAAAATGTTAACCAATCCTATATTGTAGGAAATTTAATTACGTAACTTTTATGTCAGTGCAACTTTTATGTCAGTGCAACTTTTCTCGGAAGCGAATACTTTTAAAGTTAAGGCGCAGTCTCTCTTATGCGATTGTCGCATGCGTTTGACGCAAGCAGCAGTCGCAAGCAATTAACGCAGTGGTTGGGGTGGTCTCTCTTGTGCGTTTAGACGCATCCGACGCATCAGATATAACAGCTGATGAAAAGCGGGAATTTTAAAAATAATATGTTATATCTAACGTGCTATGTACTAAGAGTATAAGTCATAAAAAAGATTTTTCGGGATGCTTCTATATTTTGAATTATATAATTAATAAGGTATTACCAAAGTAGAAAGTAAAATGGTTAATTACTAATTTATTAATCATATTTCGTCACCATTTTCATATTCAGTTGTAATAGTTATTTCATCAGTGGTAAAAAAGACTTTGAAAAGTCCTAATAAAATATTTTCATTTTTGACTTATACTCTTAATACATAGCACTCTAGATATATTATCTAATAGCACCAATAACAGTAACATTGCTTCAGAGTAATTTATAATAATATTGATATTGCTTCATAGTAATTTATAATAATATTGATATTTAGTAATTTATAATTATAGTAATACTTATTAATTAATAATAATAGGAATATTTAGTAATTTATAATAATGGTAATAACTTAGTAATTAATAATATTCATTAGTCATTTATAATAATATGTAGTAACATTTAGTAATTTATAATTAGTAGGTAGTAGTAATAGTAGTAAGTAGTAATTAATTTAGTGATAATAATAATATAATTGGTGCATCTACAGAGACAGGTTTATCTTCACATATTAAAAGAGCAAGAATTGGAGGAGAACATTTTAAAAATGATGCTCTCAGATGAAGGTAAACCAAAAAAGAGTAAAACTGATGAAATGTATGTGAATAGGGTTGAAGAAGGATACCAAACCAATTTAATAAGTAAATATATGGTTGATAATGAGACCAAGTTTCATAGTTTCTTTCGCGTGACGAAGAACCAGCTCCAATTCTTGTTATGTGCTATTAAGGAAGACATAACGAAATCTCCTACAAGAATGGTAAAGAGAATGATAACACTATATATAACACCAGAAGAAAAACTTGGTGTCACATTAAGGTTAGTACAAAATGTTTATTTCCTGTGCAATTATGAAAACAACAGAATTGCTTATTTATATCTGGAAATTACGTATTATTAAAATATTAATTAATAAAGCTTTTTAACCTCGAACCTCGTTATCATAATTTGATAAACAATAAACAACAAACTTTTAAATTCTATGTCAAATTTTTTGTTGTTTTATGAAATGGACGCATGCAATCACTGCAAAGCACTGCTATCATTACCAGTCGATGCAGCAGGCGCATGCGATTCCTCGCGTCGGACGCACAAGACAGACCGGCCGTATAAAGTTTACATTTGAGGAGTGCACAGAACATCGCTTGCGACTGCTGCTTGCGTCAAACGCATGCGACAATCGCATAAGAGACTGCGGCTTTATAATCAAAAAACGAAGAAAAAAATCGAATTTTACCTTCATTTTTTGACATTTTGATTATTTAAACAATGTTCCGGGCCTTTTTGAGTGGGAGGATAACTCAATTATTATTATTATATGAATGAATTCTAAGCAATTTCTGCAAAAAAATATGAGTCACCTCTCAACGTCCATCTCAAAACAGATGCGCCCTGGACTAGTAATACAATTTGAACAAGAAAGAAAATAAATTCTGTATACAGACGAAAAGGAGACATCATATGGTATCAATTGAAAATGGAGAGAAGCTCAGTCATTTGACATTCGCAGATGACATCGTCCTTATAGCCGATCGCGTGGATGACGCAATATCACGTAAATTATGACGGATGACGCAAATTATATCACGTTTCCTTAGGGGTTGGACTAAAGGTTAACATGAACAAGACACAAGTAATGACTAATCTGGTGCTAAATCCTAATATTGTTGTTGATGGAAGAAATATTGAGCAGACTGCATCTTATAAGTAGTTGGATTGGGAAGAAATAACCAGATATGTCGGCTCAATCTGAGAGACCGAATCTCAAATGAAGAAATACGTCTTAGAACTAAAACAACAGACGCTGTCAAAAGAATCGCGTCGCCAAAGTGGAATTGGGAAGGACACGTCGCAAGATTATCAGACAACCGATGGACAAAAGACAAAACATCTTGTCGAGTGGAGGCGACGACAAGAAGCACTGCAGAGGACGGCCACCAACCAGATGGACCGAGAATCTCAAGCGTGTTATCAGTAACTGAATGCAAGCCTCACAAGACAGAGACCGGTGAAAAAGAGCTGTGGCAGACCTATGTCCAGCAGTGGACGCGTACAGATTGATGATGATGATGAATTATCAACAACAGGCACTTTTTGACATATTATCCGTATCTTTTAAACATCGAACAAATATTGTAGACAAATTGTAACCGTGGACTAAAAAATATAAATAAATTATTAAATATGTATTAATTGTACTCTAACATGAAACAATAGAGAGAAAAATAAAGTTGTGCTCTATGTTTATAATACTAGTAGTTTCGAATATATTATCATCTTTTAAATCTAATGTTTATATACATATACTGAAAGTGGTTTTAAAAGTCTAAATAACAGCCTATATACAAGTATTAAAAACATGCAAAACATACAGCGACGAAACTGGAGCAACAGCAGAGATTGTTTTTTATTAATTTATTAAAAAACAAAATTATTTATAGGTACTGTAACTTTATTTATAAAACTGCATAAACAGATTTAACTTTGCACAAGAAGGGTCGATTTCTCATAACTAAGTTAATCTATAGTTCAATTGACTGAGGATCATCCTTGAACTTCGGTTATTCTGGGAAATGCAAGTCTCATTGACAGTTCAGTTGTAGTTCACGTTCTACGCCTAATATTCGTTGGCAGTGCAAAAATCCCTAGATTCTAGTAGCTTTCGAGAAATGCCAATAGATGGCAAATGACATGGACTATAAGACTATCGCCATTTTCTATGAACTTTTTTATGGTATCTCTGAATAACGTTAAATTTGAGTATTTATAGTCAAACAGTCATTTTAATAATTATAAATAGATCTAACAAAAATACAAATAATGTTATTCGTTAGGCTTAGATATCTATTTAACAAATGATAACAAACCGATTTCCAAACCAGTAATTTGGAACGGGTATTTTGTGTACGCGTATCAATTTGACCTAAAAACCACAAAAATACTTGGATCAACCCATAGACATATATTAACATTATACATATAGTCCAGATGTATCGTCGCCCCCGTTAGTTAAATTATTCCGATTTGATTTTTTGCACAAACTTACTCAAAAAGAGGTGCTTATAACAAATCCACAGGGTGTCAGGCGGCACCGTGGTCTAAAAATTGTTTAAACAATTTTTTTGTTAAACAAAATCACAAGAACAATTTTTTCACTTCAGACAATTTTTTTTAGATCAATTGGGTCATTCATGAGCACAAAAGGTATCTTGTGATTTTTCTCTAGAATTGATTGTTGTCGAGTTATACGCGATTTAAAATTTGAAAAATACGAAAACGACCTTTAAGGCTTAATAACTCTGTTAAAAATTATTATTATGAAAGTCATAAGTGACCAAATCAAAGTTTAAAGCCCCCCTCCCCCTACAAGACCATGAAGAAATTTTTAACATTATTTGAGCGAAACAATGAGCGCTAAGCGTGTATTGAGGCGGCCGTCAATGTGAGATGCACCATTGGACGGCGGGAATGATGCATCTCTTGCATGATGAATACATGAATAGATTCGTCACGAATTTACGATTATTTCATATCCCTGCGGTAACTCTGAAATTTGATCAAAAACGGCACAAATTATTGTAATTAAAGTTTATCGAAATCACATTTTTGAAGTCCATAAAAATGTCACACACAAATATTATAATTTTTGGTGCCATTCAAAACAGATTAAACCCAGCGTGAGCTTAAGCCATTATCATTTATTATCTGTAAGAAGAATACTTGCAGAAGATTTATGGAGTACCGAATTCTAAAATATTTTTTCTCTGTCTAACTTTGATATAAAATTTTCGTAATTTTGAGACGAATCTGTTCATGTAAATTTTATTGAATTTGAGTGACATTATATTTTCCATAAGATGTGAGCGGTGTCCTTTATAAGCATGGCAAGATCAAGGAAAGCAAGGTTAAGAAATGGCATAAAACCTTTTATAACAATTCTGAGAGCATAGTTTGAAGAAATCGGTATTCAAAATCGTTTTCAGCATTAATAATGAAACGCATAGAGTAATGAGTCCCAACCATAATGAAGGTGTACGGACAAACAAGCCCCAGTCAAAAATCCCCTCAAAAAATTCAGGTCAAATAATCCCCACAAACTTTTTTGGACAAAATATCCCCACCAAAAAAATTCCAGGCAAAAAAAACCCTAAGAAATATTTGCTACCGAATCGTTCTCAAAAGTTTTCCCGTGAACGCAATCGTTTTTCAGCGTTTAACAATTTACGCAACTTTAAGACGTAAATGTTTTTCAGCCTCAGTGCATGAGAGTATAGCAATCGCCATGAAACCGTTTTTCGGCATGAAAATAATGATTGGCAATTAAGATTAAGCATTAATTGTAATTTCGAATTCCAATTTCCTATTCCAACTGGTCTTCCCCAGTACTCATGCCGAAAAGTTCAAATTTTACATGACAAAAGAGTGTGAGTTTTTTCAAAACAGTGGAAAATATGGGAAATGAGCAAAGCCTGTGGGAATCATGTTGTAATTATTCGCTTAAATCTTTTACTTACTCTGCTTTGAATAAGTATGTTCAAAACATTTCCTATTCGTGATGATAACTGCTGGTTCTGATTAGAATACTACTAATACTACTGTAGTATTTTGTATTTTGACAACGACACCCGATTTGGGCGTCGAAACATTAATAAAATTATTTTTTTAAATTTAATTGTGGCTTATTTCCCATAAAAATAGTTAGTCACCTGACTTATTCAACATTTATGGTGAACATGTCATGAGGATGGCTTTAGAAGGATGGGCCGGTGGAGTAACAGTAGCTGATAGGAAAATCTCCAATTTAAGATTTGCTGATGACACTACACTTATAGCAGCAAATGAGTTGAGTATGAGAGCAATAAAGTTGGTCTGAAAATCAATAAAGCTAAGACAAAAATAATGGTGGTCGACAGATTCCACACTATTCAACTGACTAACATGTTACAGGAATATCAGATAGTAAACAGCTTTGTCTATCTCGGGTCTAGTATAACTAACGATGGTAACTGTGAAGCAGAAGTTCGGAGACGTATTGGTATGGCAAATAATGCGATGAGGCACCTAACTAAAGTTTGGAAAGGCAGATTTATCTCTCAAAATATCAAGATGAGACTGGTGAATGCCCTTGTATTCTTAATATTTCTATACGGGGCAGAGACTTGGACTCTTCGCGCACGCGAGCGCCAAAAAATTGATGCCTTTGAAATGTGCTGGAGAAGAATGCTGCGGATACCTTGGACAGCTCATAGAACAAACGTTTCCATTCTAAACCCACTCCAAATTAAAAAAAGGCTGTCCACAATATGTCTGCAACGAATTCTGCAATTCTTCGGTCACGTGGTTCGCAGAAGTGACGATAGTTTGGAGAGATTAATTGTTTCTGGAAACGTTCCGGGGAGAAGATCAAGAGGACGATCACCAACTAGATGGTCCGACCAAATAAAGAATTCAGCTGGAAACTCATTCTGCGAAGCTCTTAGAGCAGCTGAAGATAGAGACCAATGGAGAAACATTGTTAGGAATATTGGAAGAAATCACGATCCTCAGTAATGGGAAAGGACAAGAGAGAGAGAGAGAGAGACAGGCTGAAAAATATTTGCGTCGATTGCGTCCACGGGAAACAACTTTTGAGAACTATTCGGCAGCAAATATTTCTTCGGGATTTTTTGTCCGGAATTATTTGTGGGGATTTGTTTGTCCAGGGATGATTTGTTTTAGGTTCATTGAGAAAGCTCATATAAGAAGTAGAAAAATGGCAAGATTGCATTCGACATCGCACGTAAAGTATGTAAATGGTCGTCCAATTTCACCGCTGTAAACTATAGTTCCTTGTAAGTTACCTTAAGATCAGTTCTAGTTCTTACGTATACTACATTATCGATTACAAAAATAATTCAGTCAAGTTAATGTAAAATGGACGTTACTAAAGACACCAATATAATTCTAATTGATCTCTGTTGGGTATATCGTGACATGGGAGCAATATTGCAATACTTGAATACACGTTTTTTTGAAAAGGTGGATACTGGCAATGACACTAAAAAATAATTGAGACTCAAAAGCGTTATATTCAGTAGACAACTACTTGAACATAACAGTCACATTTTTTTAGAAGATTTTTAGAAAGGAAAAGAATAATTATCCGAATAAACCTAGTTCTCCGCTATTTTTTCTTCGATTTTTACGTTGTGCGACTCAAAAATATGACTGCAATTTTAACCCCCCCCCCCTTCCTCCTCGCCCCATCACCAAAACCGTAATTTTTTGTTATTTTTTTTAGGTGGGATGCAATCACTTTAAAAATTTCAAAAAATGCACACGCATAGTTAAAGCTTTTACAAAATTATAGACTCATAGGTTATGTACACTCAACCTCAAAATCCATTTTTAATGTTTTTTTTTGAAAAAAGCTTATAACTTTTTTTGGAGATGGCTGCAGATCTACTTTTTTATTTTGTGTATTTGATCAAAAACTAGATTTCTAACTTTTTTCAGATTTTTCGGTAAGTTGCGCCACCTTCAAAACTCTGAAAAACTGTTTTTAAGGTTTTTTGGGGATTTTCCCTATTTTATAGACTTCAAAATAGCGTACAACTTTTTGTTGGAGATGGCTGCAGATCTACTTTTTTAATTTATGTATTTGATCAAAAACTAGATTTCTAACTTTTTTCAGATTTTTCAGTAAGGCGCGCCACCTTCAAAAATCTGAAAAACTGTTTTTAAGGTTTATTGGGGATTTTCCCTATTTTATAGACTTCAAAATCACGTATAACTTTTTGTTGGAGATGGCTGCAGATCTACTTTTTTAATTTATGTATTTGATCAAAAACTAGATTTCTAACTTTTTTCAGATTTTTCGGTAAGTTACGCCACCTTCAAAACTCTGAAAAACTGTTTTTAAGGTTTTTTGGGGATTTTCTCTATTTTATAGACTTCAAAATAGCGTATAACTTTTTGTTGGAGATGGCTGCAGATCTACTTTTTTAATTTATGTATTTGATCAAAAACTAGATTTCTAACTTTTTTCAGATTTTTCGGTATGGCGCGCCACCTTCAAAAATCTGAAAAACTGTTTTTAAGGTTTATTGGGGATTTTCCCTATTTTATAGACTTCAAAATAGATCTAGTCAAGGTTTTTATAGGTTGTATTTAATTTGAAGTAACTGGATCCTTTAGGTTAGGTTAGGTTTAAATTATACCGTGTATTAACCTTTAACAGCTTTTTGGTTTTCGAAATCTTTACAGAAATATACGATTTTAAGTTCTTTGGTAAAAATCTGATACCTATTGTAAGAAAAGTTTTAGTTCTTCATATATAACAACATTCTCCTAAAACCACTTCTTTAGGTTACGTCAGGTTTTGATCAATCTGTTAATGTATATTTTTAAGGTTATATTAGGTTAGGACAGATCTTAAGGCGCATTTAAATCAAAGCGAACACGAACGAACGAACGAATTCGTTCGTTAACTTTATTGTATTTGTACAGCGAATCGAGCACGACCGAACGAATTCGTTCTCATTCGCACATGTTCCAAACCTTAGTTGATAATGCCAGATTTAAATAAAATATTAATAAATAAAACTTATCATCAAAATTTTTCAACAAAATAATAAAAAACACCTGGATAAATTATTTTTGAGTCTGGAAATAATTTCTATTTTATTTTATTTATTACAATCAATTTTTTTAAAAGAAAAAATTATAGAATAGAAACAGGACAAAATGAAATTATTGAAGTCGTATCAAAATTTATACATATATTTATGAATATGACATATGTTTTTTCTTACAGAACACACATACGAATTCGTTCCTTCGTTCGTTCGATCGTGTTCGCTTTGATTTAAATGCGCCTTTACAGTATTTTATCATCAGGTATTTTTTCAAGTAAAATATGTGAACACAAGAGGCGTTTTGGTGTACATCTCACAACTTTTGACATAAATTTGTTAAAATCAATGGGAAAAACCCAATAGTTGGCTGTATACCATAGTTTAAAAACTCATACAGAAGTAAAAACTTCAACTTGTATTCTGGTATAAAATCGTTCATTAAAAAACTATCTAGAAAGTCATCCAAATGGATTGCAAAACGTTTTCGTTCTAATTCAGAACATATTCAGTGCATTCTACTGAGTAGTTTGAAACTAGCACACTATTCAAAGTGGTAACCCCATAATATATGGTTTAAATATGTTATTTTAACAAAACATGGTGACTAAAGTCGATGTTATAATAAAACACATGCCCAAAGGGCAACATGGTTCCCTGCTCGAAAATGCTAGGTACTTGCAGTTCAATGGGCACAGACCATTGAACTGGCAAGTACCTAGCATTTTCGAGCAGGGAACCACGTTGCCCTTTGAGCATGTGTTCTATTATATCTAATAACACTGACTTGTTGTCACCATGTTTTGTTAAAATAACATATTTAAACCATATATTATGGGGCTACTACTTTGAATAGTGTGCTAGTTTCAAACTACTCAGTAGAATGCACTGGAGATGTTTTGAATTAGAACTAAAACGTTTTGCAATCCATTTGGATGACTTTTTAGATAGTTTTTTAATAAACGATTTTATACTAGAATACAAGTTGAAGTTTTTACTTCTGTATGAGTTTATAAATTTGTTAGCCATCTATTTAGAGTTCGAATATATACCCGCTTTCAAACCCTATTCAATGATAACCCATTTGCCCCTCCGGTACAGAGTGACCACACGAAAGTAATACTACTTCCTTCAGAACAATATACAGAGTGTCTAGATAAAACTTACATTTCTTATAAATTAATATCAGTGCCAGGTTTCCACATTTCTTTCCTTCTTTAGTAAAAAGGTATTGCTACATCCATGTCAGTCCAAATATTAGAGAAATTATGTCATACATTGTTAATAACATGCGACAAATTGGTAAAGTAAAGTATTATTGCATTGGCAAGAATATTTATTTAAACATATTTTATAAATGCACTATTATGAATTTTGTTACATCAAATTTGTATAATTTGTTACATCAATATAATTAATATATTGAAGCTGCCCCGTATTTAATATCCAATTATTATACAGAAAATTCGCAAGAGCAAAACTTCAGTCTGTGCTTTTCACCTTCAGTGCCGACTGTTCAAAAGAAAACTCAACATACCCTGGAATAACACCTTGCTAGAGCATTGGCTAAAAAGCCAATTTGCCTCGCAGTCACACTAGAGAGCTCATTATCTTAATATGCAGGTTCTACTGTGAACAATACCGAAAGAAGGTGGATGCAAGCAACAACCTTTTAAGGAAAATTAGCAACAGTACAAGGCTTTATCAAATTATAAAATTATTCAATTTGTTCTCGTAATACTAACAATGTATGGAATGAATAAGTACTATTAGAAGTTGTTTTACGATCATGAAGCCATAAACTGTTCTTTATTCCCCATAATATTAAAAGCAGTACATTAATAAGGTCAATGCATGTCAACAAACCAAACTTAGAATGTCAAAAAGTGAATTTTCTGTGAGTGGTGTTAAAATCTGCATACACTCGTGTACATATTAGCTGGCCGACAAAAGATTGATCCATCTGCTATTTTTGCTAACTATATCAATGTTTACCCAAATCTTTAACCCGATGAAGATTTTTCTCTGTTTACATGTTAACTATTTAATAATCCTACTGAGACATTTTTTATTACAGAATTATATTATTTTTTAAAATATGAGATGTAACATTAATGTGCTTTTTTTCTGAAAATTTAACACCATTTAGGTTATACCACATTTGTGATAACTGGAGAGGAATTGAGATCCTAAACGTATGAATGGGTGGTAACGAAAGAAAGTTTGAATGGGTGGATGAGAAAGAGTGCATAGATGAAAGTATGAATGACTGGAGTTGCTCGTAACTGCCAATAGTCTGGGCAGATTATCGGAGAATAGGCCATTTTTGGGAAAAGTTATTTACCAGCAATTTTATTGCTGAAATAGAATCTTATGATTGTATATATTAATAATATAGGTATGCAAAGTCCGCAGATAGTGTGCTACTTTTTTTATAAATAAAATGGCGCCCAAAATTCGTCTTTTTTTCAATGTTTGCTCTATAACTCCAAAGATTTTAACTTTACACCAAAAACACCCAAATAAAAATTCACCGTAATTAAATTCTACATAGAGACGTGTTTTTCCCGATTTACTTCGACGAAAATTTTTCCCGAAAAATGCGGGTTTTCCAACAAAATCTTTAATTTTCAACTAAAATGTTAGATAAGTAATTGTTTATCAATAATTAAATAGCTTGGTAATATAAAAGCTCTTTTCGTATAGATTATAATTCCAGAAGCCAATGGAAATTTAATGAACAGTTTAGCAACAATTGAATTGTTAATTAAAAATTTACGGTCGCTATAATAACCACATTAATTATGATACATAAGAATAACTATGATTTTTGTATAAAAAGACACTGTACCTATCTAATGCATTTAACAGAATTGAAATTGGACTATATAAGCGGCCTCAGGGATATTTTAAAATTATAAACAATTTTTTGGCTTATAAACAAATAGAATATCTCGGGAAAGATTAAATTAAATCATGAAAACGGTATTGGAAAAAAAGCGACAGGGCGCTTCTTTTAAAAGAAAAAACGTTTAATTGTGATGAGTGGTTCCTGATATACAGCCGGTCAGTTGACCGGCATTTTACGGCAAAGATATTACGGCGATATTATAACAAAACAAAAGCAAGTTTGACATTGAATAATGCGTTAGTTAGATGGCTCTACTTTAGTTACTTGGGAACAAAAAAATAATGAAGAAAATTGCTCCATGGGAAGCCGAGAAAATGCATTTTTTTAACGTATACCGATTTTGAACTTTGAGATTACATTTTCTCCAACCTAATTTTTGATTGAAATTTTGCTATTTTTGGCAATTTTCATTTTGGCAATTATGATCCTATTGTGTATATCTTTGCCGTAAATTCCGATCAACTTTGACCGGTTGTATCTTAGGAACCAGTCATCACAATTAAACGTTTTTTCTTTTAAAAGAAGCGTCCTGCCGCTTTTTTTCCAATACCGTTTTCACGATTTAAATTAATTTAATATCTCCCGAGATATTCTATTTGTTTATAAGCCAAAAAATTGTTTATAATTTTAAAATACTCCTGAGGCCGCACAGTGGTCCAAACACCCGAAAAGATGGCCAGAATATGAAAGCGTTTTTTGATTGGCATGAAATTAGGCATTCAGGGGTTTTTGAGGTCGATAATTACGAATCCGAAATCTAAATTGCAAAAAACAAAATGGCGGATGTAATATGGCGGGTTTCTGTATTTTAAATATATGTAATACCGTCGAAATTTGATATCCGGGGGTTTTTGAGGTTGTTGATTACGAATCCGAAATAGAAATTTCAAAAAACAAAATGGCGGATATTTTTTATTCCAACGTTAAATTCGATTATTAATCATATGAAAGTCAAAACTAATTTTTACTTTTTTTTCAACTATACTGTACCTGACCCTTTTATCTACGATTTTATCCTACGATACTGAAATAACTAAAGATCTACAGTCATAACAACTACCTGAATGCTGCGGCATGATCTGTTTATTCTGCGTTGTTAACGATTCATATTGAAACTCACAGCGCAGAGCGCTTGTACAAAAAATTCTCGCAAAACCAAAGAGGCAGATAGTAGCAACTATTTTTTTTAATCTTAAAGAGAGAAATATAAGCTAAAAGATGATTGAAGTAACATGTTGGATTCGATGGAATACATAACTATTTGGCTATCTGAAAATTTAATTTTTTCAAAATATATCCTTTCTTATTACTTAACTTCAACTTAAAATCTACTAAATATAACACATATACAAATATTTTAATATTATCGGCTTTTATTAAAGATGGCTCCACGAATATCCTCCATTTTGCAGAATTGAATTTGCGCACTTCGTTTTCGAGATACACGCACAAGATTGTGCGTATAAAATATTCGTTATTCTTAACTGCGCTTCTGTTCCGCACGAAGGTCAACTTTGAACTGAACTGGAAATTCAGATATAGGCGATATAACTCTGGGGTTGCCAACACTGAATAGGGAATTTAATTCTCTTTTAGAAAATGTAATATGTAATATTCTCGAAACGTTCAATTTTTGTTTGACTTTTGGCCAGCTTTTAGGGATTTTCGACCACAGTGTTTTTTTATACAAAAATCATAGTTATTCTTATGTTACATAATTGTTGTGGTTATTATAGCGACCGTAAATTTTTAATTAACAATTCAATTATTGCTAAACTGTTCATTCAATTTCGATTGGCTTCTGGAATTATAATCTATAGGAAAAGAGATTTTATATTACCAAATTATTTAATTATTGATAAACAATTACCTATCTAAAATGTTAGTTGAAAATTAAAGATTTTGTTGGAGAAACCCGCATTTTCCGGAGAAAATTTTCGTCGAAGTAAATCGGGAAAAACATGTCTCTATGCATAATTTAATTACGGTGAACGACTAATGAATAATACTCGATTTACATTTGAACAGCTAACTACTGTATTATCACAAATAGAAGCTATTTTCTCTTGTAACACTATATTATGCATTAGGTTCTGTGCTAGCGCTGCAGTATCAATTATATCAACGCCTCTTTTGGCGTTTGGTGAATCTTATGAAGAAATTCTACTGCTTCCATATAAAACTTTCTTCCTTCTGGGTGATTGTATGAAAGTATGATCATTATCACTATTTCCTGGAAGAGTATCCACTGGGGTAGCTTCTACATCAATATGAGCAGGTCTCATGTAATCTACTTGGGAACCATCGTAGCTGATGCTAGGTGTGGAAACCCTACTCGAAGGAACTTTGGTGGTCAGCATGTACATGTGTTGTTCCGAAAGTTTGAGTGATTTTGAGTGATGTTCATTATAATAGATGGTATTTTCCAATCTTCCTTCAATTAGTTGGGACATTTCAAAATGCTCAGCTACCATTTCCTGTAGCGTTAGTCCCAGAAATCTGGTAGGTATATATCTCTTTCCTCCTGATTTCTCCTTTAAATTTCTAGTCGAAGATGTTTTCAGGAACTCCTTGTACGCGGTTTTACATTTTTGGGTCTTTTGGATTTGTATTCCCCCTTATAGCCCACATTGGGTTAGGCTGTGGGAAGCCGCAGTCAAATCGACAAAATATCATCTCTATCGACTAATGAATAATACTCGATTTACATTTGAACAGCTAACTACTGTATTATCACAGATACAAGCTAGTTTCTCTTGGAACACTGTATTATCCATTAGGTTCTGTGCCAGCGCTGCAGTATCAATTATATCAACGCCTCTTTTGGCGTTTGGTGAATCTTCTGAAAAACTTCTACTGCTTCCATTTAAAACTTTCTTTCTTCTGGGTGATTGTATGAAAGTATGATCATGATCACTATTTCCTGGAAGAGTATCCACTGAAGTAGCTTCTACATCAATATGAGCAGGTCTCATGTAATCTACTTGGGAACCATCGTAGCTGATGCTAGGTGTGGAAACCCTACTCGAAGGAACTTTGGTGGTCAGCATGTACATGTGTTGTTCCGAAAGTTTGAGTGATTTTGAGTGATGTTCATTATAATAGATGGTATTTTCCAATCTTCCTTCAATTAGTTGGGACATTTCAAAATGCTCAGCTACCATTTCCTGTAGCGTTAGTCCCAGAAATCTGGTAGGTATATATCTCTTTCCTCCTGATGTCTCCTTTAAATTTCTAGTCGAAGATGTTTTCAGGAACTCCTTGTACGCGGTTTTACATTTTTGGGTCTTTTGGATTTGTATTCCCCCTTATAGCCCACATTGGGTTAGGCTGTGGGAAGCCGCAGTCAAATCGACAAAATATCATCTCTATCGACTAATGAATAATACTCGATTTACATTTGAACAGCTAACTACTGTATTATCACAGATAGAAGCTATTTTCTCTTGGAACACTGTATTATCCATTAAGTTCTGTGCCAGCGCTGCAGTATCAATTATATCAACGCCTCTTTTGGCGTTTGGTGAATCTTCTGAAAAACTTCTACTGCTTCCATTTAAAACTTTCTTTCTTCTGGGTGATTGTATGAAAGTATGATCATGATCACTATTTCCTGGAAGAGTATCCACTGAAGTAGCTTCTATATCAATATGAGCAGGTCTCATGTAATCTACTTGGGAACCATCTTGGGAACTCCTTGTACGCGGTTTTACATTTTTGGGTCTTTTGGATTTTTATTCCCCCTTATAGCCCACATTGGGTTAGGCTGTGGGAAGCCGCAGTCAAATCGACAAAATATCATCTCTATCGACTAATGAATAATACTCGATTTACATTTGAACAGCTGTATTATCACAGATAAAAGCTATTTTCTTTTGGAACACTGTATTATCCATTAGGTTCTGTGCCAGCGCTGCAGTATCAATTATATCAACGCCTCTTTTGGCGTTATATATGGAATATGGATAGCATTCAATGTAGACCAAACCAAAGAAAACACAATTAAGACATGTATTGAAATAGCACGTGCATCGCTCATTCATTAAAGTTAAAAAGTTTAATTGTCGAGATATAAGATTTGAAATACGCCGAACGATGCTCCGGTGTTACATGTTCTCTACTCTTCTTTATGGTTTGGAAGCGTGAACACCAAAATAAATGCAACTGAATAAGTTGACCGCCTTTGAATTTTGGTGTTACAAAAGATCATAAGAATCCTACGAATATCATGGATTCTAAGAATGTCAAACATGGAAGTAATTAGGAGGATAGGAAATAGTATTAACAATTAAAAGACAAAAACTTAAGTACTTAGGACAAGTGACGAGAGGGCAAAAATACTCATTATTACAACTTCTTATGCAAGGCAAAATTCGAGGAAAACGAAATGTGGGAAGACGAAGAATATCCTGGCTTTAAGAACTTGAGGAAATAGTTTGAATGCAGTAGTGCAGAACTATTTCGAGCGGCAGTCAAGAGGGTCTTCATGGCCATGATGATTTCTAATCTTTGAGAGAAGATGGAACTTGAAGAAGAAGGTTACTACATGCACACACAAATTCACAAAAAAAGGTAAGTTAATTTACTCTCCATTTAATGTACCGAATCACACTGCATTTAAAGTAACAGCTCAGTAAGATTACTAAAGAACCTTAACATTGATAAAATCTACCATATTTTCTGAATCAGTCTAAATTTTTCAGTAACAGTGACAGTGGTATTATTGCCTATGTGGTCGACAATTGTATTATTGTCATTGTGACAAATAACGGTGAGATTTTCAATAGGCACTTTACGCGATGCAAGTAATTGCGAAATTTATTGCAGAAGTTCTTGCAGCAATAGAAATTGCATTGTGTCTGTCATACAAAAATTGCACAGAAAAGTTGCTGCAACTTATTGCATCAAGAAGTTGCAGATAAATAGAACCTGCGCTAGTTTTCATGCAATGTTTTTGCAATTTGGTTATATTTTTAGTAACTTTTGCTTTTAGGGCTACACTGTGTATTTTACTTTTCTGTCAACTTCTGATGACATTGGCATTCTGTCATCCTCCAAAGCTTGATTGTTTACCAATTTTATTTTAATAAGACTGTAATAATAACATAGGTAACGATGAAAGTACAATAAAATGTAAAATAATATAAAGTGAATACATTTTTAACCTTTATTTAAGTAACAATTTAACAGTATTATGGAAAAAGTCGGCTGAGAAGGAAATGGAACAACTGTAAATAAAAGCAGGTTAAACCAATTAAGAATTCTGAGAGTTTCTTCTCTGTTAACTGTCAAAGAAATTTCTGTCTGTTTCATGTAAGTTTATGCAATTATTGTTTGCACGGTGTAATCACTATTGCAGAAAGTTAGTTGCAATTTATTGCAGAAGTTCTTGCGCAAGAAATTGTGCAAATAATTTCGCAATTACTTGCGTCGTGTAAAGTGGCCATAACAATAATTATTTCGTCGTGTATCATTGTCACTGTCAACTGTCACTACGTGACTTCAGTGTCGTTCCCTGACAATTGTATTACATAAATTAGAGAACAATTTTTGATGAATCATTTTTCTCATAGAGTCTACAACGAAAAATAAAGCTTTCTTTAAGTTTGGCTGATTTGAGATGTCCATTAACCGATAGTTGGGTTACATAAAATGATATCATAACGATATAACATTATTAAATAATATACAAAACGCTAAATTTTACTAACATATCTTTGGAGCTGATCGGTCGTTGGTTGATTTAGCTCGTTTCAGAGTGGCTCCTTTTTTTATCTGATCCATCAAAGATTCGTGGCAAACTTTGGGATCGGGCTGAAAAAAAAAAATAGAACAACGCATTAATAAACGATTATGTGAGTTTTATTTGGTATAGTCTGTTACTTTTAATAAAACATACATACTATTCTGTTCGAATTAATTGGGGCAAACGTGTAGCAATAATATTTCCAGGAAAATATTAGCTAATAAAATATATCTTATCGTCCAATATATTAATCAATCAGGCCAATGGGCTGATTTTTTTCCGTTTTTACCCAGATACACGACAGCCATTTTCTTGCCACGACGTCCATCTTTAATCTCCTCCAAGGATTCAAGTTATTGTTTTGGAGTGAGACATTAAAATTTTGTCGAGGTAGTGTGTGCCAGTTTTTTGTTAACTTTAAATTGATGAATAATAAATTAATTATTTTGATGGACGATAACATATGACAATTTTCTCTTGGAACTTTATAAATAAGTACATGTAGTCATGGTCGTCAAAAGAACATCTGACAATGAAAATAATACCGCAATACACAACTATACCATTGACAGAATTATGGAAGTTGGACAAATGCCAGACGAATGGAGAGGCGGTATATTAGTACACTGTCTACAAAAACAAGGGAGACATACAACAATGCACAAACTACAGGGCTATAAAACTACTTAGCCACACCATGAAAATATGGGAGAGAGTAATTGATAGACGGATACGTGAAGAAACCGGAATATCCGATAATCAATTTGGCTTTATGCAGGGCAGATCAACAACAAATGCAATTTTCATTGTAAGGCAACTGATGGTAAAATACAGGAATAAAGAGACCAACGCTCATATGGTATTCATTGATCTTGAGAAAGCATATGATAGAGTTCCTCGAGAGATTATGTGGTGGGCACTCAATAAGAAAGGAGTCCCTGGCGAATATGTTTAAAGATTGTGAGAGATATGTATGAGGGAGTAACGACTAGTGTTAGGACAGGTGTGGGAGAGACTGATAAATTTCAGGTGAAAGTAGGATTGCACCATGGCTCGGTGCTTAGTCCTTATTTATTCTCATTAGTTTTGGACCAGATAACAGCGAAACTACAGGGTAGTATTCCATGGTGCCTAATGTATGCTGATGATGTAGTGTTAATAGGAAATAGTGAAAGAGACTTAGAAGAAAAACTGGAACAGTGGAGACAAGCTCTGGAGGAAAAGGGTTTAAAACTTAGTAGGACAAAAACAGAATATTTGGAATGTTCATTTAAAGATGGAGTTACTACAAATAAAATGGTATCTTTGGATGGTGAAATGATTGTGAAAAGCAATAGTTTTAAGTACCTAGGATCGGTATTACAGAGTAATGGAGAAATAGATGGAGATGCATGCAGTAGAATTAGGGCTAGATGGATGAAGTGGAAAGAAGCGAGTGGTGTGTTGTGTGACAGAAAAATTCCAATGAAGCCAAAGGGAAAATTCTATAAAACAGCCATAAGACCGGCTATGATGCACGGAACTGAATGTTGGGCAGTGAAAAAGAAAGAGGAACAACGAATGCGTGTGGCGGAAATGAGAATGCTTAGATGGATGAGTGTAGTGACAAAGAAGGATAAAATTAGAAATGAGTATATTAGGGGAAGTCTGGGTGTGGCACCAATTGATGCCAAAATGAGAGAGCATAGGTTAAGATGGTTTGGTCATGTTCAACGTCGAGACGTTAATCACCCAATACGAAGAATAGCTGAAGTGCAGATTCCTGGAAGGAGTAGGAGAGGAAGGCCAAAGAAGACCTGGGGGGAGACGATAAGGCAGGACATGTTGGTAAAGGGGATTAACATTGCTATGACCCAAGATAGAGTTATGTGGAGAAATACAATTAGGGAAGCCGACCCCGCATAGGGATACGGCAAAGAGAATGATGATGATGACACAACTATACCACTGAACGTGTGGATGCCTGCACATATATGGGCACAGAAATCAATCAAAAGAACTCCGGAAGTATGGAGCTCCGGAAAATGGCTATCTACAGAACATTGACTAGAGTCGTAGTAACCTATGGTTGTGACACCTTGGTAGTAAAAAAATGAAGCCCAACTCAGGACATTCAAGAGAAAGATACCAAATACATTAGACTGTAATACATCCAACTCCCGCAGAAATCTGAAGCACGGTGTCACTAGCGCCTCTGTCGGCTTGAGTTGAACTACGTTTTGACAACATAAAATTTGACGTAAACATTCAAGTTTAATTTGATTAATTATTGGATAACGAGCTAATTTTTCTAAATTGTGTTTGTACTTTTACACAAAATGTCTTATAAACAAGGTTCGGTAAAATGGATGCAAATACTTTGGATGGCAACAAAATTAACTAATAATAAGTATATTACTTTGCCCCCATTCACCCCGATGAGAGGGTGTTTAGCTGCAATTTCTTTTTACAATAAGGCTAATCCAAAACTGTATAGAAAATTTATTTTCTATTATTAGGGCTTTAATAATACACCTGATAGTGTGAACTTTAGGTCTAACTTATAAAGGGAGCTGCAGATAAAATTAATGATTATATTTAAAAGTAATTTCAAAATTATACACAAGAGAGTGTTGAACACGTTAAATATAAATTAAAATTATTAAGATGTTACTAACAAGAAACTCTGCAAAATGTATGTACAAATTGTCACAAAACTTTTATAGATAAATAGTTTAATATTTTACTAAAAGCTTATGTAAATAAAATTAACGATAGTAAAAAGCAAACATTGTGTAAATTAAAAAGTAACAATATTAAATTAAAGAAAATAGCTCACAAATAAATTTGTATTTTGATTTAATCGTATAAGAATACCTTTCTTTTAAATGCATAGTTTGTGGTTATCAACGCAGGCCACTAGATGGCGCTATATTGTTTGCTTCCGCACAATTAATGGGAAATGTCAAGAGTTGTATGTATTACAGTCTAATGTATTTGAAGATACTGAGAAAAGTATATGGCGCGGTGCAAGAGAAAGACGGCACATGGATAATCAGGATAAACGACGAGGTTAATGAAATGAATAAAGGGTATGATATTGTAAGATTTATGAAAAGTCAAAGACTGTCATGCCTGGGCCATGTACAGAGACAAGAAGATGCAAAAACAGCAAAGAGAAATTATAATGGAAGCAGATAGGAAGACGAAAAAAAAGAAGGCCCAGGACGAGATGGTTCTATGACGTGGAAACGACTTGAAAACCATGAATATATGACAATGGAGGAGGAAGGCACAATAGTCGAGGAAATAAACTGAAAAAATGGCAAAACCTCGCAATTTTTTCGTCCAGCATCGATTTGTACAAAAATTTGGGATTAGGCTCATTACACCCTCTAGTTCATTTTCTATATTGAGCCGTTGTACGCTTTTGGGTTTTTAAGGGTGAAAACTACCCCTAATTGTAAAAAATTATAAAATAACATTTTAAACTTTAATATTGTCAACATTTGGTTCTTATGGTCCAAGAGCTGTGAGACATTTTTGAGTAGGTATTTTAGGCAAGCTGAAAATTTTTCAGGTGACTCTTCCATAATAGCCTAATACAAAAATGCCGGTCTGGCTGGAGGGTAGCGGTTATTTTCCCCAAAAATCCCCCCCAAAGTTAAAAAAAGGGTAAAAATTGTTATTACAAAAAATATCATTGACGTGACTTTAAAGTAAATTTAAATATTCAAATATTAGGAAAATAAACAAGCCAGGCGATTTGAGGGCGATTTTAGCTCTGCAAGATACTTGCATGGGCGTCCCAGGATTATTTTCAGGGGATGCATATTAACTTCAGAAGATTTTATCTGAATCTGTACATACTATTAACAAGTATAAAATATACAACTATACATGCATAGCTATGTATATTCCTTCTGGACAGGGAGGTACAATTGTTATTTTGACAGGGTATTTTTTAATATTAAAAATAAATATTCTAAAAAAGGCAGCTTTTTGGTGAAATTTTCCAACTGCCATGTGATCAAACAAATTAGGGGTTCATATAAATGAAAAGCGCTGTAGGTAAGCAGCAGTGTGAGAAAGAGCGTATACCGATAGCTGTTTGCGTCCTCTGTTCTAGCGAAGTGAGTCCGTTCGCTCGAGAAAAATCACGTGACCTGGTGATACCCATGTTGTTGTGCCTCGAAACGTTAGAGTAATTGTTATATATTATAGTTTTTTAAGTAACTTTTCCTTAATTAAAGGAAAATAATACGTACTATACAATAGATTTTGCAAATATGATAGGAAATGACAAATTTATTATTATAAATATATAGGTAGAAAATTATAAAACTATAAACTAAATAAATTCTGTGTCCGAATCTTGTACTTCTTCTTCAAACTCCTCATCTGAGCTTAAATATTCATTCTTTTCTTCTTCGTCAGACTCCCCTCGAGACTCAGATTCTTCTTCTACATGAACTGTAGATAGTTGTAATATGCATTTAGAATTTATTAAAAATTAATTACTGATTAATTAATTGATTTGCTACGTATTCTCTGTCATTTTGTACGGAGTCGAAGCCTGCACAACCACGGGCGCATCTGAAGAAAGACTTGCCATTGTTGAGATGTGGTGTTATCGAATAATGTAAAAAAATAATGTACACAACACGTAACAAACGCGGAAACATTAAGAAAGATGAAAATTAGACAAGAAATACTCAACACTATGAAGGAAAAAAATGAGCTACTTTGGTCATATACTAAGAAATAAAAAACCTGATGTGATTGGTTATATAAGGAAAAGTATTAAGTATTGGTTTTAAAAGAAAGAATACGTAGCAACTCAATTAATTAATCACTAATAATCTTTTAATTAACTCTAAATACATATTATAACTATTTACAGATTAGATAGAAGACGAATCTGAGTCTTGAGGGGAGTCTAACAAAGAAAAAGAGAATGAATATTTAAGCTCAGATGAGGAGTTTGAAGAAGAAGTACAAGACACAGAATTAATTTAGTCTATAGTTTAATACTTTTCTACCTATATATTTATAATAATACATTTGTTTTTTTTTCTATCATATTTGCAAAATCTACAGTGATGAGCGCGCTAATAACCGGCAAAACAGCTCAAAAGATGGAAAACATAATACATCTCGAAACAAAAAGAGATGAAACTCTTTTTGTTTCGCAATGTGTTATGTTTTCAACCTTTTGAGCTATTTTGCCGGTTATTAGCTTGCTCATCACTGTATTGTATAGTACGTATTATTTTCCTTTAATTAAGAAAAAGTTACAACAACATGGTTATCGCTAGGTCACGTGATTTTTCTCGAGCGAACGGACTCGCTCAGTTAGAACAGAGGACGCAAACAGCTATCGGTATACGCTCTTTCTCACACTGGTGCTTACCTATAGCGCTTTTCATTTATATGCACCCGTAATTTGTTTGATCACATGGCAGTTGGAAAATTTCACCAAAAAAAACCTGTCTTTTTTAGAATATTTATTTTTAATATTAAAAAATACCCTGTCAAAATAACAATTGCACCTCCCTGCCCGGAAGGAGTGTACATAGCTATGCATGTATAGTTGTATATTTTATACTCGTTAATAGTATGTACAGATTCAGATGAAATCTTGTGAAGTTCAGATGCATCCCCTGAAAATAATCCTGGGACGCCCATGCAAGTATCTTGCAGAGTTAAAATCGCCCTCAAATCGCCTGGTCTGTTTATTTTCTTTATATTTGAATATTTAAATTTACTTTAAAGTCACGTCAATGGTATTTTTTGTAATATCAATTTTTGCCCTTTTTTTAACTTTGGGGGGGATTTTTGGGGAAAATAACCGCTACCCTCCAGCCAGACCGGCATTTTTGTATTAGGCTATCATAGAAAAGTCACCTGAAAAATTTTCAGGTTGCCTAAAATACCTACTCAAAAATGTCTCACAGCTCTTATACTATTATTAGTTACATAATGATTGTTTTATGCTTTAAGACAGGGGTCGGCAACCTTTTTTGGATGACGGGCCATGGTCAAAATAAAACCTTTTATGCGGGCCGCATATTCAAATGTAACTTAAATAGTCTTCTTCTTCTTCAGTCTGTTTGTATCCACTCCTGGATAAAGGCCTCCAATGAGTTGCTGAATGAGTATAATTCTGTATAAACAGTAATCTTCAACAATATTTTTCATTATCTTATTTTTGCCGTTTTAGTGATTCCATTTTTATCTTTTATCTGGTGTATTTGTTGTCGGTCTTTACTACTTATCTAGAGTTTTAAACACTTTCAAACTCTTGTTTTTCTCTATAATATTTTCGATTTGTTCGGTGTTGTTGTCACTGATGTCTTGTCTTATTCTTTTTCTTATTGCCTTATTAAGTTTCTTATATTCTGGTGAATTTCGGTCCATGCAACTTCTGTCCTTAATCGTCTGTTGTGTTTCTATCTTTCACTTATTATTTTTCATAAAGGGCCTAGCCGGGTAAGATGGTGAAAAGTGCCCCCAACTCAATTTAAATTCCATATAGGTCACTTTTTAGCACATATAGAGGAACTAACTTTCTGAAATTTTTAGCCCCCTAGGTGGTCACGTGACCCCCCTAGAGCCTAATTAGGCTTTTAATGTTTTTATTTTTTATTTCAGCCGCGTCAAGAGCTAGCCAAAAACTTTATTTAAAAAAGTTGTAAGTTTCAAAAAGATCTATATGAAATTTTTTTTTTTTAATTTTTTGGCGGGAAATTCGAATTTTTAGAACAATTTTAAACTTTTAAATAACTCTGAAAAAAAAACTAAGAGACTCGTTTTTACGAAAATCAATTATAATGTGTATTTTTGCACAATCTTTCACCCTGAATTTTTTCAAATTTTTAAAATTGGTGAAACGTACCTTTAAAAATAAAAAACCGTATTTTTTCGGTTTTTTTTTTCGTTTTTTGATACAATTTTATACATTTTTTTCAAAAAAGGTAACACCGTCACTAGAATAGGTAAAAAATGAAAAATAATTGGGGTTTGCTTAATAAATTTTTTTTTGTAACGCCTTCCATTTTCAAGATACAGGGCGTTGAAGAAAACAAAATTTTACACATTTTTTACGATTTTGCCGAAACTACTGGCAACATTGCAATAAAATTTGGCAGGTTTTAAGAGGTAGTTATTGTGCATTTTTTGACATACAATTAGGAATTTTATATTCATTATTGGCGCGCATGCGGGTAATGGTCTGAACTTTTTAAAGAAAAAAAGATGGTACGCCATACGGCGGTGATATATTTCACGGTACGGTTGATGGTACGGTGACATATTTCAAATTAATAATCATTTTTGAATTCCTCGTTCCATTTGTGACAAAAAATCTATCTTCCCATTTTTTCATACGACGCGCCGTTTTGTTGCGAACAATAAAATATCTTAACGCTTCCAAAGTATTCGAATTAATTTTTATAATGGATGTACGAGTTTATGTATGTAGATGTAGTGTAGAAACTACTAGAAGTTCGAATGCTTTGTAAGGATTAAGATCTTTTATTTTTGAAAAAAAATGGCGCGTCGTATGAAAAAATAAGAAGATAGCTTTTTTGTCACAAATTGAACGAGGAATTAAAAACGATTGTTAATTTGAAATATGTCAGTGGCGTACTATCTTTATTCTTTAAAAAGTTCAGACCATTACCCCTATGCGCGCCAATGATGAATATCAAATCCTTATTTGTATGTCAAAACATGCACAATAACTACCTCTTAAAACCCGCCAAGTTTTATTACAATGTTGCCAGTAGTTTCAGCAAAATCGTAAAAAATATGTAAAATTTTGTTTTCTTCAACGCATCTAGAAAATGGATGACGTTACAAAAAAATTTTATAAAGCAAACCCCAATTATTTTTCAGTTTTTTACCAATTCTAGTGACGGTGTTACCTTTTTTGAAAAACATGTATAAAATTGTATCAAAAAACGAAAAAAAACCGAAAAAATACGGTTTTTTATTTTTAAAGGTACGTTTCACCAATTTTAAAAATTTGAAAAAATTCAGGGTAAAGATTGTGCAAAAATACACGTTATAATTGATTTTCGTAAAAACGAGTGTCTTAGTTTCTTTTTTAGAGTTATTTAAAAGTTTAAAATTGTTCTAAAAATTCGAATTTCCCGCCAAAAAATAAAAAAAAAATTTCATATAGATCTTTTTGAAACTTGCAACTTTTTTAAATAAAGTTTTTGGCTAGCTCTTGATGCGGCTGAGATAAAAAATAAAAACATAAAAAGCCTAATTAGGCTCTAGGGGGGTCACGTGACCACCTAGGGGGCTAAAAATTTTAGAAAGTGAGTTCCTATATATGTGCTAAAAAGTGGCCTATATGGAATTTAAATCGAGTTGGGGGCACTTTTCACCATCTTACCCGGCTAGGCCCTTTGTTGATTTTTCCTAAAATTGTATTAGTGCTTTGGCGGGCCGCAGGTTGCCGACCCCTGCTTTAAGATATAATATCATAATATTTCAACCCTTACAACCACCCCTGTTGGAGCTATTTATAAAATTTTGACTTGTCCTAAAAGAATAATTCGGCTTGCATCGATTTACATAAAAATTTGAGATTAGGATGATCTCACCCTGTACTTCATATTCTATATCATGCTCAAGGGCGTTGATTATTTTTAGGGGTGTAAATTTCCCCTTATTGTCAAAAATTATATACAAACATTGTAAACTTTAATATGGGTAAAATTTGGTTTTGATTGGTTAAATAATGATTGTTTTATGCTAAAGGATATAATATCATATTTCAACCCTTAAAAACCAACCTTAATAACATTGCAATTTTTATAAGTAGGTAATTTAATAGATCTATACAGAAAAAAAAGTAGAATTAAAGAATTACAAAAACATTTATTTACACAAAAATACGAATTTACAAATATGTACAAATATAAATATAAATAGTTTTTTAGTCATCTTCCAGTATACGAACTAGTTCTGTGGTATTATATGTATACATTAAAAATGCTCTATACGCTAACTATTCGAATTTTTCAAAAAAAAAATCGTTTTATAAACATAGCTCCTTTATTTTTGGCGATAAAAAGTTTTTTCAAAAACGATTTTGTAGGATTTTTGAAGAGCTATAAGACTGTGTAAATTAAATTCCGTAAGATTTCTTAGTTTTTAATTGGGGTGGGTTTAAAGGGCTCGATAAGGGGTTGTTTGCTCGTAAATAGAGGTTTTAAACAGCTATATCTCTACATTCAATAAAAAAGCTACAATTCAGTAGTCTATTATTTTTTTCCGGAATGGGACGTTTCGATGCCGCCGGTTCATCGCCGGCCGTTTCGATGCCGCCGGTTCATCGCCAGTCCATTTAATCGCCGTGATATCTCGGATTTCCTAGAATTCCTAATTAATACTAAAAATAACTAATAATTGTAACTGTCGAAAATTCGGAAATATATCAGATAGCGATTAATTGACTGGCGATGAATCGGCCGGCATCGGCATCGAACTGGCGGCATCGAAACGGCGGCGATGAAACGTCCTAGACCCTTTTTTTCGTATCTCTAGTATTTTTGGAGATATTTTGAAGAAAATGGTGAAAAATACGAAATTGCAAAAATCCAATTTTTCTTTAAACTCCAATTTTTCTAAAATTAGTCCTTTTAAATAGGTCCAGCTTCTTGGGTGTATTGATAATACAAACATAAAAGTAATTACAGAAAGGTAAAGACCAACTTTTAATTGGGAGAGTAGTTAGGGGGTTGCTTTCACTGATTTTTTCATAAAGAAAAGCAGGTACCGACCTTTTTTTGATCATAAATCACTCAATTTTTATGCTAGAAACTGTTTGTTTTTAATTTGGAAAGGTCTAATTGTATTCTTGAAAAAAAATTATCTAAGTTTTCCTCGAAAAACGCAAAGTTATCCCGTTATTTGGCTTTGAATATTTCAAATTATACATTTGACGAAAAAAGCTAACCTTTAACATGCCGTATCTCGGTTTGTATTGGTCGTAAAAATATTATAGAAACAGAATTTGGTTTGTGTTACTAAAAGACACAATTTCGATAACTACAGTTTTTTGATTAAATGCATATTTTTGGAGTTATTTTCAAAAAACTCTCTAAAAAAGTGAATTTTTTCGTCGAAAACCTGTTACTTTAAACCGCGAATAACTCGAAAAATATTAGTTTTACGAAAAAAATGTAAAAAACATTTTTTTTTGGTTAAAATTTAATAAAAAATTCCCACCACCGAGATGGGGTGGCAACCACCCCCAAGGTTTTAGCGTACAGCGGCATGATATAGAAAATGATCCTTGGACTATTCCATACCTTCTGTGAAAATTTCAAGTAAATCCATGCTGGACAACAAAATTGCGAGACAAAATGCTTCATTTCCTCGACTACAAGATAGATCTGAATGGAAGAACATAGTCAGACAGTCAAAGACTCATCAAGGGCTATGATGCCAAAACAAGAAGAAGAATCTGGTGAAGATACACTGTCAGTATGTACTGTGATAAAATATGGATACCTTTGATGATAGGAAGTTTTGGATCAAAGAAGAGATTGAAACATGCTATATAAACTATCAAGAAAGTAAAATTATAAAAATCCGAAAAAAAAACAAGAGAAAATTTGTATAAAATTATAAAATATCAATGTTAGCGATCAAACATGAAAAAATCGCATTTAAGCGTGATACATGCTTTGCCTCTGTGCAGCAAAAAAATTTAAACCAAGCAAGTCTTAAGTTGAAAATATCTTAATTAAAAATATGATTATTAATTTAGGAGGGATTCATTGTGAAAGTGTATATTGGGTAAAAGTATTTACCCACATTATTTACAGTTTACGTGATGGACAAAGGTAGACTTAAAAAATTTCGTTTTGAATATTGTTAAAAAGAAATACCATACTTAGAATGTTAGTAGAATTAAATACTGAACCATGGTTATGTTCATGTTAATTCTAAAGAACTTGTTCTCATAAAGAAGCTTGTATATATTTCCGTAGTAGGCGAAGAAATGTACACCTCTTTAAAAGTAAGACGAATCGTTATAAAACATTTTGCATTTGATTCGGGAGAGCATCTACAAAATTATTTAATACTTGGCATGAGGGACAAATGAAAATTGCATTGTTGTATACTCCGGTCAACTTACACATCCGAGGTTGCAAAAATTACCATCAAGCTGAAAATTGGCGAGATTGTTCAAAATACCATCATAAATGAAATCTAAAAAGTCCTCATAAATCCGACCCGAACTAAAAAATTTACGCGGGGTCAAAGGTCACCAAATATAGTTTTTAGCGATTTTCAGCGAAACGGTAAATTTTATCATAAAATTAGTTCTAACAAAAAATACAGATTAGATAATTATCTATAAAAAATGCCCTATTACTTTTTTTAAGAGCCACCCTTTTGAGATACCTACAACGATTCAAAAAGTTGTAATCGTCATAATATGCCCACACGTTTCCACACCTCCTTTGAGGTAGTGTACTTAGCGCGTTTTTTAACGTGGTTTCCCAGTAGGCCTATTCCATGGATCTGTTATGATTCTGTTTAATTTGAAGCTATTGAATAATGGTCATTGGCAAGGGTTAAAAATGATAAAAGTTATAAAAAGCGGTACAAATTAAAAAAATAATGTGTGTGTACTTTGTACGCACGTAAGAAGTTATACTTCTATTATAATATAATCTAACTTCATATTATGATTTCAACGAAATCAATATACCTATCTACTTTAAACAGTTTTTTTGTATTGTATTTAAAAAAAGGATATGACTTTGTCAGGATTCGAACAGAGGACCTCTCGATCCCTAGGCGAATGCTCTACCGATCAGCTACCACCGCTTTTGTATTCAGTCGATCATTTCTCGGACATAATTACAATCACGGTGACAAATACATTAATTGAAAATAAACATTTTCAATAATACTTACAAGGAGGAAGACAAATCCACAGACATAAAAAGTATAATAAATATATTTACTAACAACACTAATAATATATCCTTTTCACGCACACCTTATTTGCGCTACATAACTTAAAAGATGTAGCGACGAATACCATACTGTCGGTGTGCGCATGCGCCAGGGAGTGTAAAAATTCACCCTCGTGCCTAAAGAAGTAGGTATAACTTCAAAAAAAGGAAAATTTATATAATTGGTTCATATTTTCTAATACTTCTGCTTTCTCTTCTCCTGGTTTTTTTTCACCTTCTAGTTCTTCTTTTTCTTCTTCTTCTTCTTGTTCATCCTGGGTGCAAGTAAATTACCCCAATAAAGACACATCGCATGGCTCCTCGATAGAATCAAATGAATCCTCAATTGTTGGTGATTCAACATTGGAGCACGACCGGTTTTGACAATTAGTGCATGCTACCGAACAAAACAGTCCAACTTTTTTTTACCACATTTAGCGCTACATCCTTTTTACAGTTGCAAAAAATTGTGTTCAGGAGTTTTTCCGGCGCAGTTGGGAGTAAAGTTTGAATTGGTTCTAATGAACTGTCGACTAATTTCCATCCCCAGTCTTTTGGATCTAGCTGATAACCAAGCCACACTTATTGAAATGTTTATTCGTACTTAGCAATAAACATTTTGCCTAGAAAGTTGGCTTTCATTATTATGATCAAACTCTTCTGAGAAAAGAATAGGTAGGGTGATTCGATTAGCCGAAGTACCGATAGAACGTGTTTATTCCGACAAAACCCATCTTTACAAATTGAATAAGACGCATAAGTAAGAAGAAATATTATAAGTTAATACTTTGTCATATCAATTTACTATTTTTGTTGGGAATAAGCCGTAAAATTTAAATAATAATTCTTATTATTTTCGCGTTACATTCACTTTGTAAAGATTTTTTTGTTGGAACTGTAATATAATACAGCTTATACATTGCATCCCTCGGTAGACCGCAAGCTGCATAGTAAAAACATTATCATATTTATAATATCTTATATTATTATGTGTAATATAAGTTAAGTTGGCCGATAGAATAATGTTTACTTGTATTACAGCTTCAGTGATGTATATACGTGGTGTACTAATACATATTATGACGATTAGAACTCTTTCAACTCTTAGAATCTCAAAAACGGTGGCTCTTACGAAAAAAAGTATTAAGATATTTTTTATTGATAATTATCATCTAATCTACATTTTTTGTTAGAGCTAATTTTAAGATAAAACTTACCGTTTCGCTGAAAATCGCTCAAAATATTTGGTGACCTTTGACCCCGCGTAAATTTTTGAGCTCAGGTCGGATTTATGAGGACTTTTTAGATTTCATTTATGATGGTATTTTGAACAATCCTGACAATTTTCAGCTTGATGGTAATTATTGTAACCTCACTCCTATTTTTGAGTCTAACTAGACCGATCTAAAGGCGAAAATTGCATGTTCCATAGTGCATCTCAGTGTTCAAAAAAATAAAAATTCACAAATCGGAAAATAATCATAAAATGAATATGTAATGTGTAAGAGGTATCTGATGTCCGTTATCTCAGCATGCACGTCGTCTCCTGGAGTTTTATGGAAATTCGTTATAAAAATCGTTGAATCTTGTTAGCCCGAAGTTTTGAACGACCTCAAAAACCCCGAGATAATAAGTTTCAACTATTTTCATAACGAATTTTCATAAAACTAGAGGATATGACGTAGATATCGGGCATCAGGTACCTCATACAGCATCTTCGATGCAATATTCGTATTCAGCGATCTCAAAAACCCTTAGATAATAAATTTCAACGATTTTTATACTGAATTTCCATAAAACTCCAGAAGACGACGCGCATACCGGGCACCAGGTACCTCTTACAGCTTCGAATACCCAATATTCCTGTTCAGCGACCTCAGAAAACTCTTAAGTATGAAAATTGCACTCATTTCCATGATTATTTTCCGAATTGTGAATTTTTATTTATTGAACACTTTGAGATGCACTTCGGAAAAAGCATTTTTCGCCTGCAACAATGCAATTTTCATTTGTCCCTCATACCAATTGTTCAAGAATTTTCCTGAAGCTCTTCCGAATCGAATGCAAAAAAGGTTTCATAACTATCCATCTTACTTTAAAAAAGTTTCGAGATTTAGCGAGCTTTATTTCCTGGCTTATAGATACAAATGTACAATTAAAAAATATAGTTTAAATATCGACATATTTTCAGGCATGATAAGATCGAAATATTGTTTCATTATTTTCATCATCATCATCAGTAGCTCGTCAACCCTCTTTGGGTCCTGGCTTGTTCTAGGATTTTCCGCCATTCTGTTCTGTTACTTGTTTTGTTCTTCCAATTATTAATCTCAAGTGTTTTCAGATCTTGTTCTACTTGTTCCATGTATCTAAGTTTGGGTCTTCCCTTTGATCTTCTCCCTACTGGTGTCTGCCTCATTATATGCTTTGGTGTTTCAGTCTCCAACATCCGTTCAATATTGCGCATCCAGCGCAGACGTCCGATTTTTATGGATGTTATGACATCGGGTTCGTTGTAAGCTGCGTATAGTTCAAAATTATATTGTCTGCGCCATACGTCATTTTCTGTTACCCCCTTATATACAGTGTGTCAATTTGAAAAGTTGCCACCCCCTACAGTTTGGTACCTATAAAAAATCTAAAAATATGCAAAAACACGTCAAATTTATTTGTGAGGGGGACATTTTGTAGACCAGTTTTCAACTAGATTACATCAACCCTCTAACGGGGGCGGACACAACCTTGAATGCAAAGGGGGGTTGAGTAATACCTCATTTTGAAGGTCATTCAATTACCTTTTCAAAAATACCCTTATACCTTATATTATATAAAACCTTATATTTCTTTTTAGTACTTTTGGAAAAATCTTGGACTCGATACTCTAATTTTGGAGTTCTGAACTCGATACTTAATATCTTTACGGTTTTACTTGATTTTTCCAAAAATACTTAAAAAAATACTCTAAATACTCCAACACCCAAAAAATTCAATTTGGAGTTCAATACTCCAAAAAAAAATTTAAAGCTCTCATGGAAGTGCCGACAGAAGTGAAAACTTTTGCCCTAAAAAGGGCAAAACGTCCCTAAAGAAGTTTTCACTTCAAAAATTTATTTCGTTAAAGCAATGACGGTCGCTAATTTAATACTTTTTCCCCATCGAAAAAGTGCAAAACGTCCCTAAAGCAGTTTTCACTTCAAAAATTAGTTCGTCGAAGCAATGACGGTCTCGATGACGGTCGCTAATTCAATACTTTTTCCCCATCTAAAAAGGGCACAACGTCCCTAAAGAAGTTTTCACTTCAAAAAGTTTTTTGGAGTTCTGAACTCGATACTTAATATCTGTACGGTTTCACTTGATTTTTCCAAAAGTACTGAAAAGAAATATAATGCATGTGGTATTTTTGAAAAGGTAATCGAACGATCTTTAAAATGAGGTATCACTCAACCCCCCTTTCCATTAAATATTTTGGGGGTTGTGTCCGCCCCTGCTAGAGGGTTAATGTAATTTACTTGAAAACTGGTGTACAAAATGTCCCCCTCACAAATAAATTTGACGTGTTTTTGTATATTTTTAGATTTTCTATAGGGACCAAATTATAGGGGGTGGCAACTTTTCAAATTGACACCCTATATGTGTCAAACGTACCTAATAAGTTCTCATCACTTTTCGACAGTGTCCATGTCTTCTCTTAACTTCTTCGCCGACATTGTTATCTGCGGTAACTAGTGAACCTAGATATGTAAAATTTTTCAAGCTTTCGATTTTATAGTCTCCTATTGCCAGATTCTGTAGGTTTCTTTGGCCTGTCGATTTGCTGGCCTTCATGTATTTGATTTTTATTTCATTAATATTTAGGCCACTGTTTTTTGCCGCTCTTTCTATCGCATTAAATCCATCTATCATTTCTCTTTCGCTTCTAGCTATGATATCAACATCATCTGCAAATGCCAATATTTGTACACTTTTTGTTATTATTGTTTCTCTGGTGTTGACTTTTGACTCTATTGTGTGTTTATTATTTTCTCTAATGTGATGTTGAATACAATAGAATATTGAATTGAATAGAATACAGGATAGGGCATCTCCCTGTCCCGTTCTAGGCCCGTTCTAACATGGATTGTATCTGTTAGTGCGTTTTGAATTCGAATTTTACTTTGTACTTTAAGTGTTTCTTTTACTATATCAATGAGTTGAGTTGGAATATTAAACTCTTTCAGGGCGTGGATCAGAAATTCTCGATGGATACTATCATTGGCACTCTCGTTTCGTTATTTTACGAAACTTATTAAAACATAGTTTTGAAATACTTTCTTTCTTTCTTTCTCCCCTTCCTTGTACCCTATCAGGGTGTCGGACTTGGGATCGCTATTTTAATTTACATTCACCCATCTCTTCCATTCTTTTCTGTTTTCCGCCATTATTTTTAATTCCTCGAGTGATTTTCCTTTAACTTTTCCCGCCTCTACTATTTGCTGTATCCATTTTTTCCTTGGTCTGCCTCTTTTTCTTTTTGCAATGTTCCTTGCTTCGTGGATTCTTCTCGTAATTCTGTTGGGTTGCATCCTCGTCAAATGCCCATACCAATTCATTTGTCTCTTTTTTAGTTTATTCATTATTGGTTCTTGGTTGGCCATTCTCCTAATAGTCTCGTTGCTTAATATATCACATTTTGTCTTTCCAACTATCCTTCTTAAATGTTTCATCTCCATTGCATTTATTCTGCTCTTATGTTTTTCCAGAATTGTCCAGTTTTCACTTGCGTAGAGCACAGTCGGTATCACTATTGTGTTATATATGCTTATTTTTGTCTCTCTTGCAAGTTCTCTTTTCCCCAGTATTGGGGCTAAGGCATAGTATAACTTGTTTGATTTCTTTGCTTATTTGTTATTTCCCAGTCTATTTTTCCGTCGTTAGTAATGATACTTCCCAGGTATTCGTAAGTTGTAACTATTTCCAGTTCTGAGTTTTTGCATCTTATCTTTATTTCATTATCTTCTTTGCCGTTGATTATCATTATCTTACTTTTTTCCTCGTTTATTTCCATTTTTAGCTCTTCTATTTCCTCTACCCATATATCCATTAGTTTCTACATTTTGTTCTCGGAATCTGCTATTAGTACTATGTCGTCCGCATACATTAAGGACTCTATTGTTACCGGTTGTAATCTATGGTATCCTATTATTGTCTGTAGTTGGTTGGTTCTTGCTCTAGTTTTTCCTATTAATTCATTCATTACGATTATGAATAGCAAAGGGCTGAGACTATCTCCTTGTTTAATACCTCTATTCCAATTAAATTCATCTGATCGTTCCCCTGCTATTTGTACTCTTCCTTTTACCTCTTTGTAAGTACTTTCTATAATTGTTATCAATCCGTTTGGTACATTTATTTTCCTCAAGCATTCCCCTATAATTTGTCTTTCTATAGTGTCAAATGCTGCTCTTAGGTCTATGAATGCTAACACCAGTTTTCCCCCCGTGTCTAAGCATCTTTCGATTAGGTTCCTGATGGTATATATGTTGTCATTTGTTTGTCTTCCTGGTCTAAAGGCCGCTTGTTCATCTCCCAATTTCATTTCTACTTCTTGCCTTATCTTTTCTCTATTATTTTCGTATACATTTTAAAGCATACCGATGACAGACATATAGCTCTGTAGTTTTCGCAGTTTATATGTTCTCCTTTTTTGTATATTGGTACAATTATGTTATTCTGCCAGTCTCTAGGGATTGCTTGTTTTTCCCACGCCTCTTTATATATTGTCCATAGCCAGTTTATTCCCTCTTCTCCCATGTATTTTACCATTTCCGGTTCAATTTCATCATCTCCTCCTGCCTTGTCTATTTTTATGTTTGATATTCCTTCTATTACTTCTTCTCTACTTATTTGGTCTATCTCTGTTTTTTCTTGGACTTCATTTATTACATTGTCAACCTGTGTTACTTCGGTATCAAATTTTCCCTCACAATATTCTTTCCGTACCCTAGCTATTTGTTCTGGGTTTATTTGAATTTGCATTGATCTATCTCTTACTGAATTTATCTCCTTTCGTTTTCCCCCTTCATGTGTCGTATTGTCGTCCAAAAGTTTCTATTGTTTGTTATATATCCTTCTTGTAGTTTTTCTCCAAATTCTTTCCAAGATTTTGCTTTTGCTTGTGTGACTGTCTTTTTTACCAATCGTCTCTGCTTGTAATATTCTTCTTTATCTTCTTCTAATCCCGTTTCGATGTATTTTTTCCATGCCATTTTCTTCTTCTGTTTTCACTTCTTTATTCCACCATCTTTTCAATTGATTATTACATTTTTTGATTCCTCATACTTCAGTTCGTGTTTTCTTTAATACTTCCCTGTAAGTTTTCCATCTTTCTTCCATTGTCCATGTTTCTTTTTGGCACTCTATCTGCCTCAATATATTATTGGTTTCCTTCTTGTAAAGTTCTCGCACTCGTTCTATCTTTAGTTTGTTTACTTTTACTTTCTTGTACTCTTTTCTTTCCACCTCCTCTATTTTTTCATCCTTCAGTTTTGCAGTAACAAGCCTGTGTTGTGTGGACAGCTCCGGCTCTTTTTCCGTTAAGATATTTTGTATTTTTTGTTCCAAATTTCTCGTATATACTATATAGCCGATTAAACTCTTTGCATTTCTCTCTTCAGCCACAAATGAACGAGTATATTTGTCTTCAATGGTTTGTTCACTGAATGTGTTTCCTATTATCAGGTCATTCGTTTGGCAGAATTCTAGCATTTTAATTCCATTTCTATTTAATGTTTCTTCCCCATATTGTCCAATACATCCTAATCCCCTATTAACGTCCTTACCTACTCTAGAATTCCAATCTCCTAAAATTATTATTTTTTCTCCTGTCTCTCTTAACTTATCTAATGTATATTGGAGTTCGTTGTAGAATTCTATCATAGCCTCTTCTTCACTACCTTCTGTTGGTCCGTATATTTGTATTATCCCTATCTTATCTTTTAGTTCTATTTGGGCTGTAATTATTCTAGATGATACTGCTTCGTAATTTGTTATCCTTGATTCTATTCTTTTATTCACTATTATACCAACTCCTTCTTTTGCTCTTTGTCCCTGCAGTACTCCGGAATAGTATAGGCTATATTTCTCGTTGATATTTATATGTCTTCTGCGTATCTTTTTTGTTTCGCTTATTCCCAATATTTGTACATCCATTTTTTCCATTTCTTCTGTAGCTTCTATTTCCTTGCCTGTCAGAGATGTCACATTCCATGTCGCTATTCCTGTATGATTTGTCTCGTTATGATGTATTTCCTCATTACCGTTTTCTTCTTCTCCATAGTTTTGAAATACATATTGCTAAATATACCTTATTGGTCAATAAGTTCAGGCAGAACATAGATGGCGCCACTAATAATAAATTAAATTATTTACAGAAGATACTAACTTTCAAGAGTCACCTGTCATAAGTTTATCAATTGGGACATAAGTTTACAAATTGAAGTTAATTGAACGATGAGGTACTTCGGCGCATAAGTAAACAAAAACAATTGCTAAGCATGATTAAAAAGAGAAAAATATAATACTTGGGTCATGTGTTAAAAGGTGAAATATATGAATTACATACTCTGAATCACATTAGAAGGGAAAATAACAGGGAAAAGATCAGTAGGAAAATGTCAAAACTTCTGCCTGAAAGACCTGAGGAAATGGTTTGGCCGCTCATCCACAGAAATCTTTCGTGCAGCAGTTTCCAAAGCGACATTTACCATTTGGATTGCCAACCTTCCAAAGAAGATGGCGCAATAAGAAGAAGAACTTATTGATCTTCATTAGTACGGAACAATCCAAGTTAGAAGAGAAAAGTGAATCTGGGAAAGGATTAGAACAGGAGCAACGCAATCATTTTATCTTCTTCGTTATCTTTGACTCGACAATCCTGTATGGATCCTGATCCAACCTGTTTCTGGTGACCTGTTACCATTTTGTGATTTTTAATACCTTAAATCAGTCTCAACTAGAGATTTAACATATCGGAAAAAAACGGGAAAAATTGGGAAAAACAGGTTTTTTCCGTTTTTTCCCGACCATTGGAAAAATTGGAAAAAATGGGAAAATTTAAATATTTTTTCATAGAGACTTGAAACGTGAAAAGTATCAATTTTAAACTCGTTTAAATATATTTTATAAAAATGATATCTAAGATATAAGTACAAACATGTATATGGGGTCAAAAATTATAATTATTATCTAATAATTCAAAGTATGAATACCGAAACTTCAAACGTAGAAAGCACATTATTTAACCAAAGCGCTCCGTGGTATATTTTCATCTGAGTCTGAATCTTCAGACCAAGCATCTGATTCAGACTCGATCTCCGCCTCATCATCCTGGACGGATAAAACAACATGATTTTTGTCAGTCTCTTCTAAAAGTGGATCTGGTCTCGCATCATAAATGAATATCTGTTTTTCGTTTATAACCAAATTTAAATGAATAGCAACAACTTCTGAATTTTATTCTGTGATAATTATATTTATTTTGCTTGTATGTATGAGGCAGTGTAAAGACCAGTTTCTTTCTGAAGAGGCGGAAGATGGTGATCCATTTAAAATTCGGGAGGCAATTGGCATAAGTGGCTGCGATGTACACATACCTTGCCACCATATAAGGATGAGTACTATTCGCACTATCCCATAAAGAATTTCGATCAAAAGAATCCAGTTTTTGTTCCAAATTGGGCGGCCAGATTTGCCACCACCTTCCCTACATTGGGTTTAGTGAATGAGCCATTTCAGAAATATTAGCCTATAGCTTCCATTAGGTGGTCTTCATTCAATTGTTCTTCTTTAAAGCGAGCACCAAGAAGATTGGCTGCAAAGTGAATCGGCTTAGAACAAAATTCGTAGCGTTCTACAACATATTTTAGCAAGCTTTCGATAAGAGAACTAGTCTGGTCTACTTGTTGGGGAATATTTAATATAGTCGGTTCGCTAAACTCAGACACAACTGGCTAGTGATTTTAGTAGGTATTTTTTTTGTTTTTGGCCAACTATTTAGTAATTATTAACTATTTAGTAATTATTTTTTTGCCAATTTTAGCAAATTGGCAAAATTACTTACTAAAATCACTAGCCAGTTGTGTCTGAGTTTAGCGAACCGACTATATTGTGCTACAGGGTAGCGAGAAAGTATGGAAACACGGTGATTTCTCGGAAACCGCTCGAACGATTTTTATAAATTTTGGTGTCCTAATGCGGCCGATATTATAGTGGTAATTACATTGTTGTCAAATCTTCCGTTTTTCTGGAAATCTAATGAACTTCCTTATTTTAAATAGAACACCCTGTATATTTTTACGTTTTGAAGTCCTTAAAAAATACTGATTATTTTCAATGTTATGTACCCTATACCTAAATGCCATAATTTCGGAGTTATTGCTACATTTATTAAAAAAAAATTTAACAATTTATAAAAATCAATTTTTTCGGCCCAAGTAGACATTATTTTAGGTTCTTTGGATCATTTAGAACAAAAAAGGTCTTTTGTAATTTTTCTCAAAAGTTAATCGTTTCCGAGTTATAAACAATTTAAAACTGAAAAAAATCGAAAAATTATGATTTTCAAGGTTCAAAAACACAAGTAAAAAATCATTTTTAAAATTACGAAGTACCTAAATTCAAGCTCAAACCTTTTTCTATCAGATCCCTATAAGAATTTTTGGCATATTTTATTCTAAAACATTGTTTTTTTTAATTGTTAATAAAGCTCATATGAGAAGACGGGCTATCGCGCATCATTAACAATTAAAAAATAATGTTTTAGAATGAAATAAGACCAAATCACTCATCGGCATCTAATAAAATAAGGTTTGAACTTGAATGTAGGCAATTCATAGTTTCAAAAATAATATTTTTTACTTATGTTTTTAAACCCAGAAAATCGTCATTTTTCGATTCTTTTTCAGTTTTAGATTGTTTATAAGTCGGAAAGGATTAACTTTTTTGTTCCCAATAACTCAAAGAACCTAAAATAATATCTACC
Source organism: Diabrotica virgifera virgifera (assembly GCF_917563875.1). Classification (NCBI taxonomy): domain Eukaryota; kingdom Metazoa; phylum Arthropoda; class Insecta; order Coleoptera; family Chrysomelidae; genus Diabrotica; species Diabrotica virgifera. The sequence continues at coordinate 22,252,220 of NC_065450.1, forward strand.
CGGTTTAAAAAAATAAATTTGTAAAATTTGTTAATTTTTTTTTAAATAAATGTACCTAGCAATAACTCCGAAATTATGGCATTTAGGTATAGGGAACATAACATAAAAAATGATCGGTATTTCTTAAGGAATTCAAAACGCAAAAAATATACAGGGTGTTCCATTTAAAATAAGAAAGTTTATTAGATTTCCAAAAAAACGAAAGATTTGACAACAATGTAATTACCACTATAATATCGGCCGTATTAGAATACCCTTACCCACCAAAATTTATAACAATCGTTCAAGCGGTTTCCGAGAAATTACCGTGTTTCCATACTTTCTCGCTATCCTGTATACTTAAAGACAAAAGGCACTTCTGATAATATAGATGTATCCGATTCTACTAAATTTATCGATGTTGATACGTTATGTATAATTTGTTTAGTTCTTCTTCATGTGCCATCTCCTCTAAGAAGGTTGGTAACCATCACGGCAATTCGCACTTTCGATACCGCTGCTCTAAAGAGATCGGCACAAGTGCAATTAAACCAAGCTCTCAAATTGTTTAACCAGGAGATGCGTCTTCTTCCGCGACTCCTTCTACCCTGTAGTTTTCCTTGTATTATTAATTGTAACAAGTTATAACGCTCGCCCCTCATAACATGTCCCAGATATTGCAGTTTTCTGACTTTAATTGTATTTAAAACCTCTTTATCTTTTCCCATTCTTCTCAACACCTCGATATTCGTGACTCTATCCACCCAACTTATTCTTAATATTCTTCTGTAGGCCCATAACTCTAATAGACCAGGGCCCATCTGTAAAAATATTAGTACATTTGGACGTTGAGAGGTGACTCAAATTTTTTTGCAGAAATTGCTTGAAAATAAATCAAATAATAATATTTGAGTTATCCTCCCTCTCAAAAAGGTCCGGAACATTGTTTAAATAATCAAAATGTCAAAAAATTAAGGAAAATTTCGATTTTTTTTTGGTTTTTTGATTATAACTTTAAAAGTATTAATTTTCGAAAAAAATTGTACTAACATAAAAGTTGCGTAATTAAATTTCCTACAATATAGAATTGGTTAAAAATTTTAAAAATAGTCACCCTTGTTGCAAAATAGCAATAATTGTGAAAAAAACATACAAAAACAAGTATTCGTATTTTACGTTTTTCAACCATTTATGCTACACTGAGGACCTTCATATTGCATCCTGAAAAACTTTATGATACAGTAAAACAATACTGTAAATTTCATTAAGATCAGTTCAATAGATTTTGCAAAATAAATTTTGCAATCCGGCTTTCGTAAAAAAAATTCATTTTTTCAAAATGCTACAGGACTGAAAATAAAGCAGATAGCAAGTTGAAAATTTTTTTGCATATAGAAGTGTACTGTACCTTTCATTTACAATTTTGAAAAATTAAAATCGATTAACACCACGGCGTCAGGAATTTTTTTAAATAAACATTAATTATTGGTGCTACGCGCAGGACAGCGGAGAGTTTGCTCTGATTGGGCATTCCAATGACCTTTGATAATGATTGATACATTTTAATTTTTATTACATTTCGATATAAATAAATAAATTTTGTTTAGGCAATACGTAAAGTATCCTTAACAATAGTAACCTATACTTATTGTACGGTTATAGAGTATATTCCCATAGGTAAGCTGGTTAAGAGTAGATAACGATTTTTCATATGTAATTTAAAGTATTATCTGCATAAATGGCACAAAGAATATTTGCTACGAGAGGTATATGGTTCAAAATGCATACAGTATCACGACTAATAAGTTATGTTCACATACATGTAGAGTACTTACAGTTTTATTCCTTGATGACGTGTCACATCAGAGCTCTGATTGAATTCCATAATCCATTTGGTTCATTTGTAAGGCACTCACTAATACGCTAAATAAATCATCGTCGATAATACTGAGCAGATTGAATTATCTGAGCGGTATAAAACGATAGCAAAAAAAAGCCGGTAAAATGCGGCCTTTTTACGAATAGCGGGAGCGTCGATAGATTAGAGATGATTCTCGTTAGGAAGCTTTTGACGATCTGCCCCGGCGAGGGGTTCAAATGCGAGTCTCAACAATAACCTGGAGTTTCCAGAAAGGTTACATAAATACTACTTGAATTTTAAGTAATCAGTAGTACAGGGGCGTAACTAATTATTTTAGTGAGCCGTGTATAATATATTTATTGTACATATTGCCGGGGGCGACAGGCGAGAGAGATGGCCTATATCACCTCGAAGAGAGGGGATTGGCAAAGATGTGCACAACGATAAGAAATGTTTGAAGAAATTAGAGTTTATATACACAAGGGGTAACAACGATAAAATGGAGGAAAACGATAAGTTTTCCCCCTAGGGATAGATTTTAATCTTCCAGGGGAATCACAGCGATTTTCGTAATACCACGAAGAAAATCACCGTGAGTAGTGTGAATCTTGACAGTACGAACTAGACCATCCTTACCAGGCAATACATCTATTACCCTGGCAGTTGGCCATAAGAGTGGAGGAGTACCATCCTCCTTCAACAGAACCAAATCCCCGATCTTGACAGGGTCAGTAGGGTCGGTCCATTTATTTCTTTGCTGCAGGAGGCAAAGATAGTCTTTTTTCCACAATTTCCAAAATTGCTGTTGAATTTTACTAATACGCTGAAAAAGATTCAACCTATTTTCAGGTATCTCTGAAACACTTGGTTCAGGGGGCGCGGTTAAACTTCTTTGAACTAAGAAGTGAGCTGGAGATAGGAAAGCGAAGTCATTGGCGTCAGACGACATCCTAGTGATGGGTCTCGAATTTAGAATAGCCTCGATTTGGCATAATACTGTGTTAAACACTTCAAAGGTGAAGTGGGAATTTCCTATAATTCGATAGAGGTGATACTTCACACTCTTTATTCCTACCTCATGGAGGCCGAATTGATGGGGGTTGCGGGGAACACCCATCTTGAAAGTTATGGAGTTTTGAGTACAGAATTCCTTAATCTGTTCCGAATTATTTTGATTTAAGAAAAAATCATAGAATTCGCGCATTTCATTTTTTGCCCCATGGAAATTTGTGGCATTGTCGCTCCAAATAATACTGGGCGTGGATCTTCTGGCAATAAACCTTTTCAGAGTAAGAATATAGGCTTCTGCGCTTAATCCTGTGACGAGTTCGATATGAACACATTTAGTGCTCATGCAAATGAAATAGGCTACGTATGCTTTGTAAAGCGGTGCCTTCCTCAAATGTGAGGACTTAATTAAGAAGAACCCCCCATAGTCCACTGAGACGACTTGGAAGGGTCTAGTGGGGAGTACACGATCGGGATGCATATCTGCCATCTGTTGAACAGAATTGGGTGTCATGAATCGGAAACAGTTTACACACTTACGAATTAAGCGTTTAATCTGTCTTAATCCGTCAATTGGCCAGTACTTCATTTTGACATACGAAAGTACTGTTTGCGCGCCTGAATGTAATAACTTATGATGAGCTTGAGTCAAGATTAGTTCTACAACTCGACATTTAGAAGGAAGTAGAATGGGGTGTTTTTGATTATACGATATGGGGGCGTGTCGGAGACGTCCTCCCACACGAATCAGCCCATCATTATGTTGTAGGAAGGGGTTGAGTTTACGAATGGCTTTATTGGTCACGAGTTTAGCATTTTTCAATTCAAGAATCTCTTTTTTAAAGTAGATACTTTGGATATACCTGATGATCGCGTGATCAGCGATCTCCATTTCGGGTGGCGTCAATATATCCGTATCTCGTGGAGAGTTATTTATTTTCTTTTTAATATTACTGATGAATCTAAAAAGATAAGCGACAATTCTTTGAATTTTACGAAAAGAAGAAGATTTAGCGAATAGATTTTCAAAGGTGTCGTTGAGTTCGTGATTTGTTGCTATGTTTGAGACAACTAACTTCCTTAATTCAGGAAGATCATCCTGAAAATGAGGAATTTGATGAAGAGAAAAATCGATGGGATTGTCTCTAATAAAGCTAGGTCCGCATAACCAGTCTTCGGTGGTCTGGGGATTATCAAAGACATTTATCCCTCTGGAAGCGGGGTCAGCGATGTTTTCGTGACTTCTGACGAAATGGAAATCACAAGGAAAAGTTTCCAACAAGGAATTGACCTTTTGAATTCTGTTTTGTACAAAAATGTTCCAAATGTGTTTTTTAGAAAGTATCCAAGACAAGGCAATTGTAGAGTCAGCAAAGAGATGAGATGAAGATATACTCAAATTTTTCTTGAAGATGTGAAAAAGTCTATGAGCCAGAGTGACTCCCAACACTATTCCACAAAGTTCCAATTTGGGGATGGTGAGTTTATTTTTTAGCGGAGAAATTTTGTTTTTAGAAGCGATAAGCCGCGACGATACAGAAAAGTCTGAGTATGTCGCTTTGAGATACACACAAGTGCTGTATATTTTTTCCGATGCGTCGGTGAAAATAATTAATTGAACATCAACAACTTTCTTTTGTAAAGGTAAGCATCGAGGTACCTTGACCTCTTCTATAGTTTTGAATGTCGATAAGAGGTTTTGCCAATTTTTCATAATGATGGGTGAGTCAATGGGTTGATCCCAGTCCAATTTCTGGGACCATATTTCCTGTATCAAGAGCTTAGCGTTCACAAGGACAGGGGATAACCATCCTAGCGGGTCATACAAAGTAGCAATGTAGGAGAGAATAGTACGTTTAGTAACAACATTAGCCAATTTGAAGATAGGAGTTTTAAACGAAAAGTGGTCGCGTTCTGAATCCCAGAATATGCCTAAGACTTTATCAGATCCCGTGAAGTTAAGACTGACTTCAGAGACGGGATTTAAATTGTGTTGAGACAGAAATTCTGAAGAACTGCAGTTCCACTTGTGGAGGAGGAAACCATGGGTTTCTAGCAAAGAAGTTAATTGTTCGAAAAGACAACTTAATTCATGAAGACTGTCAGCACCGCTGATCAGGTCATCCATATAGATAGATTCTTGCAGAACACTAGTAGCAAGTTCGTGGGTATGTTTGTTGTTGTCAGCGATGTGCTTGATAACTCTTTGAGCGATAAATGGGCTACTTGGGAGCCCGAAGGGTAATCTTTGAAATTGATAGCACCGTAAAGGCTGCTGAATATTGTCCCTAAAGAGAAAATTTAACAGAAATGTTTCAGTGGGACAAATGGCGATTTGTAGGAACATAGCCTTGATGTCGCCTACTAGTGCGAATTTAAACTGACGAAACTTAGCGAGAATGTCAAAAAGTTCATGTTGGACGACATAACCTTTGTCTATGACGTCACTGAGGGAGATTCCCGTAGACGATTTATTGTTTGGATCGAAAACTATACGAGTGGAAGTAGTAGAGTTGGATTTGAAAACGGGAAAGTGAGGGAGAAAGTAATTAGGTTTACCTGAGTCATTTAGCATTTTTAACGGCACTTGAATTATTTGTCCGTTATTGAGATATTCCGATATAATGTCCTGATATTTTTCCAATAAATCAGGGTTGAGTTGAAAACGTTTCTCGAGACTGAGAAAACGTCTTTTTGCCGAGAGAAACGAATTTCCCATGTCTATATCTTCGATAGGGAGTTTGAGATTGAGTGTGGACTCATATCGTCCATTGGGGAGAACATTAACATGTTTTACAAAATTAATTTCAGCGGGGTGATCATTAATGAGATCGGTGTTCTGAGGAGCGGCTTCTTCCAGCTCCCAGAATTTTTGTAAATGATCGGATAGTTCCTCGTTGGACACTACCGGCTCATTTACGGCGGAAGGAGTGTTATGAGAACAACAAGTAACGAGAGAGTTTGAATAAAATTCCAAAGCCTTTTTAGTATTTTTCGACTTAAGAGCAAAGTCTGGAACTGACCCTGATATCGTGTACCCGAGTAGAGTGCGTTGAAGAACGGGAAGACCTTTTCCCAAACGAATTATTTCAGGTTGAATGATATCGTTATACAGGTCTGCACCGAGCAGGATACCAATTGGGGATGTTACATGGAACATCGGATCACCTAATGGTATCTCTGAGGGTATGTTTAGTTTGCTCGCCGAAATAGAAATTTGAGGAAGCGGATTTGTTATCTTTGGGAGTACAGAGCACGAGATGTCAAAAGGAACGTCGTTAGCGACAGCGAAAATTGTTGTATCTACAATAGATTGAGACGAGGATGAGGTGGAGTTAATTCCATTGATCCGTAATTTTCCATCTCTAGTGGTGAGTGACAGTTCCTTTACGAGGTCAGCACTAATAAATGAAACCTGTGAGGCCGAGTCTAAAAGTGCCTTTGCGAAGACCCTCTTGCCGCTAGGAGCGACAAGATAGACCTGGAGTGTGCTTAATAACACCAAATGATTATCAAGCGAGGCTGCAGATAGAGCCATTGAATGTGGAGTCGAATTTTGAAGATTAACTTCCGTTTCAGGAGCTCTAACATGTGAGGGCCCCTGTTGTGAATTACCCTGTGTATGGGAGTTATTTGAGATAGCGGTTTTATTATGATTATTTGAGTTGTGTTGGCCAACAGCCGCGGAAGGGTTACTATGACCCGTTTTGTCGAAATGGAGCAACGTGTGATGACGAGATTTACAAACTATGCAAGAGAATTTGGATTTACACTGATCGAGCATGTGAGACCCAAGACAATTAATACAAAATTTATTTTGTTTGACAAAACTAAAACGTTCTTTAGAATTCAACTGCTTGAACTGAGGACAAGAGTAGATCGAGTGAGAGTCGTTGCAATAGGAACATTTCTTAGGACCTAAGCGAGGCGAAAGGTTACTGGTAGAAGTGTCTGAGGCTAGGTGTAAAGAGTGTCTGGAAGTAGTAGTCGATTTTGGTTTTGATTGAGATTGAATATTCTCAAGATGAACAACGCGTGTCTCGATTTCCCCTAGAAAATGGACAAAATCAGGGGTAGCTTGGCTACCACCGGATTGGAACTCAAGAGCCCTAATGGTAGGTGCGTCGAGTTTCTGAGTAGCGATATGTATGAGAAGTAAATGCAAGAGATCTGAAGGGGGCCTATTCAAGTTCAATAGGGCCTTGAAATTATTTGACATGACCGTATGAAAATTTCTTAATTGTGAGTGATTTGCGTTTCCAGAAATAGGAGGCGCATCAAGAATTTGAGAGATGAGAGTTTTGATAAGCGATTTAGAGTTGGCGTACCTTTGTGTCAGGTTATCCCGGGCTATTTTGTAATTGTCACCTGTGAGTGGGATATGCTCGAGAAGCGTCAAAGGCTCGGAAGTTAGAAAACTTTTGAGGTAAATGAGTTTTTCCAGATCACTTAATGTAGTATCAGATCCTATTATTGTATCAAAGGTCTCAATGAATGAATTGTATTCAGTAACTAAGCCACTAAATGGTTTTAACTGAATACGAGGGAGGTTTACTGTTCGTTGCCTAGCCATAGACTGTGAGGTTAGAGAAGAATTAGGGTCAAATTGGAGGGAGGGGGTAGCAGTCACATTAGAACTTTCAATGACCTCTAACCTTTCTTCCAATAGAGAAATTGTATCCAAATATTTATCAAAAACCACAGAGGAATCAGTAGAGGGGGTAGGTTCCTCGGGGATCGTCTCCAGCACATTTTGAGCATCGCGGAAAAGTCCGTAAGAATGTTTGAGTTGTGAAATTATTTCACGAATTTTATATTTGTTTAGAGAATTAAGAGTTGTGGGAACCGAATCAGCCAACTTGGTTATATCAAGTTTTGCGGTGAGCCTCTGTCGGTTATATTTTGATCGGTCAGCCATGTTGCGAGAATGTGAGATTAGATAGATTATTTGCAAATGTCTAAACCTATAAATCGATGCGAAAATGAGAGAATATGTACAATATATTATATATTACACGTTTAATAGTGTGAGATTGGCTTAATAGTATCACCCTGTATGAGCGCAGATTAGTATATGAAATGCAAAACTATAAAATTTCAAAATATATGCAATTTTCCAAAATGGGTATTTTTCAGCAAGTGTGAGACACCCTTAACAAGTATTTAAATTAATTAAATTGAAGGAAAAAACAATTATTTATTTTCTATAGTTTTCTAGAAGTGTAAAATGAGCTTAAGCGAAGCTAAATGTAGCAAAAACTTACAATTTATGCAAGAAAACAAAATTATTTTTAATAATTTTTGTAACCTGTGAACCAGGCTTAATCGGATTCAAAATTATAAATTTAATTTAAATCAAAAGGTTGAACAAACAATGTTAAAATTATAACACCCGTACTATCAGCCAAGAAATGAGTACACTTTTTGTATACTATAAACAGAAAAATATATTTACGAAAATAAAATAATGTAATATATGCAAATATTTTTTCATACAAACAAAACGACTCCTTTATTTGAACAAAGCAAGTAGTTTCTGAAATTGCACGTGTAGACCGGGCTTAACAACCTACCAGCTATTGTAGAGACGTGCTGGGTTAAATACTGAGAATTTGAGTGCAGAAAGAGAGGAATATTTTATTTTTGTGCCGGGGCGGCGTGGCTTGGAAATTTCCAAATGCAACAGAAAGACACTATAAATGAAAAACCGTTATTCTCAGAATAGAGATTATCAAAATATGCAAATACGAAGGACCTTGAGGATTTAATTAATAAATAATTAATATGATACGGCTCGATGGAACAGAAATGTTTAGGCAATACGTAAAGTATCCTTAACAATAGTAACCTATACTTATTGTACGGTTATAGAGTATATTCCCATAGGTAAGCTGGTTAAGAGTAGATAACGATTTTTCATATGTAATTTAAAGTATTATCTGCATAAATGGCACAAAGAATATTTGCTACGAGAGGTATATGGTTCAAAATGCATACAGTATCACGACTAATAAGTTATGTTCACATACATGTAGAGTACTTACAGTTTTATTCCTTGATGACGTGTCACATCAGAGCTCTGATTGAATTCCATAATCCATTTGGTTCATTTGTAAGGCACTCACTAATACGCTAAATAAATCATCGTCGATAATACTGAGCAGATTGAATTATCTGAGCGGTATAAAACGATAGCAAAAAAAAGCCGGTAAAATGCGGCCTTTTTACGAATAGCGGGAGCGTCGATAGATTAGAGATGATTCTCGTTAGGAAGCTTTTGACGATCTGCCCCGGCGAGGGGTTCAAATGCGAGTCTCAACAATAACCTGGAGTTTCCAGAAAGGTTACATAAATACTACTTGAATTTTAAGTAATCAGTAGTACAGGGGCGTAACTAATTATTTTAGTGAGCCGTGTATAATATATTTATTGTACAAATTTGTTTATTGCAAAATAAAAACACCTACTCTATTCTTTGAAATAACACTTTTATTAGCAAAAACTTTCTTTGTTCATATATTTTAACTTAAATAATAAAAGTTTATTATTTTTAAACATATGCAATTGTTTAAACAATATTTCACAAACAATAATAAAATTAGTTTGATTTTTGTGGAATTAAAATATTAAAATACAACAAAATATAGAGTAAGAAAATAATATATTATATAAAGATTGGAAGAAATTTTGGTGGAAATCAACTTGTGTGAATCGAACACCGCAGTCCTGCGCGTAGCACCAAAAATTATTTTTTATTTCAAAAATTTTCTGACGCCGTGATAATTAATCGATTTTAATTTTGAAAATTGCAAATGAAAGGTACAGTAAACTTCTATAAGCAAAAAAAAAATTCAACTTGCTATCTGCTTTATTTTCAGTCCTGTAACATTTTGAAAAAATGAATTTTTTTTGCGAAAGCTGGATTGCAAAATTTATTTTGCGAAAACTATTAAACCGATCTTAAAGAAATTTACAGTATTGTTTAACTGTATAATAAAGTTTTTCTGGGTGAAATATGAAGGTCCTAAGTGTAGCATAAATGGTTGAAAAACGTAAAATGCGAATACTTGTTTTTGTATGGTTCTTTCGCAAATATTGCTATTTTGCAACTAGGGTGACTATTTTTTAAATTTCTAACCAATTCTATATTGTAGGAAATTTAATTATGCAACTTTTATGTTAGTACAACTTTTCTCGGAAATGAATACTTTTAAAGTTATAATCAAAAAACGAAGAAAAAAATCGAATTTTTCCTTCAATTTTTGACATTTTGATTATTTAAACAATGTTCCGGACCTTTTTGAGAGGGAGGATAACTCAAATATTATTATTTGATTTATTTTCAAGCAATTTCTGCAAAAAAATTTGAGTCACCTCTCAACGTCCATCTCAAAACAGATGCCCCCTGGACTATAAGGCTTCTAATCTGTCCGAAACATCCTTCTTTAATGTCCAAGCCTCCAACCCATAGAATAATACGGAGAACACGTAGCATCTCAGAAGTCTTATCTTTAAAGAAATTGTAATGTCCCTGCTACAGAGTACTTTTTTCAGTTTGTTGAAAGCATTTCTTGCCTGTCCTATTCTTGCTTTAATCTCTTCTGTGAACTCATTAGTTTCATTAATTATTGTACCCAAATATTTATATTTTTCAACCTTTTTAATTTGTTCTCCATGTATTGTTATGCTTTCTTGGCGCTGTTGAGCTCTTGTGATTACCATAAATTGTGTCTTTTTTGTGTTTAGGGACAGTCCGTTTTCTTGGCTGACTTCTACCACTCTGTCAACCATTTGTTGTAAATCCTCAAGACATTCGGCTAATAAAATAGTGTCTTCGGCAAACCGTATATTATTGATTGGTCGGCCATTTACTTTTATTCCCGTAGTTAGGTCTTCTAGTGCTTCCTGGATTATTTCCTCTGAAAACAAATTGAACAAAGTAGGAGACAGGACACAGCCCTGTCTGACGCCCCTCTCAATCCGTATTTCATTTGAAAAGGCGTTGTTCTCTTTTACCACAGCGATCTGATTATAATAGACATAACACTAATGATCCTGATGTCCCTCATATCTAAGTTTTTCTTTTCAAGTAATTCGATAAGGCGGTTATGTCTGACCTTATCGACATTATGTATATTAACAAATTTCGATTTTTCCGTATTTTTTCTTTTTTTCCTGTTTTTTTCCGAAAAAAAAAACAGGTTTTATTCCTGCACCCAATTTTTCCGGAAATTTTAAATCTCTAGTCTCTACTTCCTGCAACCACTTCGCTAAAACTGAACTTTTAAATGAGAAAATGAAGGTAATATAAGGCCATCCAATAATTTTAACCTTAAGTGGATGATCGACCTGCGAGCCATAATACCGCGGTTTTAAAGAACAACGGTTTTACTCGCGGCTCGTTGGTGATGATCGACTAGCGAGCAAAACAGTCGTGTTAACCGTTCACAGCCAACATGTCGTAACCCTGTTACTTTCTTTCCTGTAGGAAGCTCGCAATGATTGAATTTTTTCTTGACATCGGCTCTATTAGTTGAGTTTTGGGTTAATGTTTTTTATGATATTTAATGGTTTAACATATTGATGGTGAAAGTTCCCAACCTCCCATGTCCATTTTTGGCTATTTTGTTTTAAAGAGACATATATCTATTTTTACTGTTTACAAGCTCTTATGTCGTTATTTCATATGGTTATCTACAAACCAATTAATGAAATAACGACAAAGGAGTTTGTAAACTGTAAAAATACATATTTCTTTAATTTAGGGTAACAAAACGAAATATCCAAAAATTGACATAGGAGGTTGAGAACTTTCACCATCTATATGCGGTAAGTCGAATTGCTTTGTTTTTGTACTCTGGCGATTTACATTTCCATAAACAAGAACAGTCTCGTAAACAATCTATAAATTCCAATAAAAAGTCGTGGCTGAGAGTTCGCATATCCATGATTAAACTGGTCTTTTCACTTCAACGGTCGCTGAAAACTGCTGGTTTGGCTCGCAAGCCGTGATACACGTGCGGTTTTGAACGACGAGCCGAGTAAAAAATAAAACAAACTGACGAGCCACAAGCCAGGCTCGTCGGTATATAAAACCGCGGTATTGCAATGATACACTGGCGAGCTTTACCGACGAGCCACAAAACTGCGGTTTTACTCGCCTGTCGATCAGGGCTTTTAGAAATTTTTATCCCTCTTATAAATATATTTAAAGCGCAATGCTAGTAAAAAGCAAATTAATCATATTAGTAAAAAAAGGTTCGTTAACGAAATGGATGTATACGTGATATAAATACTGTATCTCAGTGACGTTTAAGTAGGTACCGTATCAGGTCCTATTTCGTTCCGAATCAGTGTTATCTGCTGTTTGAATCAGACAAGGAAAGGTATAGTAGTACCAGCTATCTAAGATACTCATTAATATTCAGCTCAGCGGAGCACTATTGTTCGAGGTGTGAATTTACATAAACAAGGGATCATTTCATAAAACAGGTAGATCCCTTGTTTATGAAATTCCACACTACGAACAATAGTACCCCGCTGCACTGAATATTAATGGGTTTCTTAGCAAGGTGGTAAATAAGGGCGTTTATCCACTAGGGCTCATCGTAATATATTAGTAGTCTGGGCAGATTATCGGAGAATAGGCCATTTTTGGGAAAAGTTATTTACCAGCAATTTTATTGCTGGAATCGAATCTTATGATTGTATATAGTGTGCTACTTTTTTTTATAAACAAAATGGCTACAAAAAATCGTGTTTTTAACACGCAAATAAAAATTCACCGTAATTAAATTCTGCATAGAGACGTGTTTTTCTCGATTTACTTCGACGAAATATTTCCCCGGAAAATGCGGGTTTTTCCAACAAAATCTTTAATTTTCAACTAAAATTTTAGATAAGTAATTGTTTATCAATAATTAAATAACTTAGTGATACAAAAGCTCTTTTCGTATAGATTATAATTCCAAAGGCCGATGGAAATTGAATGAACAGTTTAGCAACAATTGAATTGTTAATTAAAAATTTATTGTCGCTATAATAACCACAATAATTATGATACATAAGAATAACTATGATTTTTGTATAAAAAGACACTGTATCTATTTAATGTACTTTACAGAATTGAAATTGGACTTTTAAGCGGCCTCAGGAATATTTTAAAATTATAAACAATTTTTTGTCTTATAAACAAATAGAATATCTCGGGAAATATTAAATTAAATCATGAAACCGGTATTGGAAAAAAAGCGGCAGGACGCTTCTTTTAAAAGAAAAACGTTTAATTGTGATGAGTGGTTCCTGAGATATAAACGGTCAAAGTTGACCGGCATTTACGCCAAAGATATAAACAATAGGATCATAATTTTCAAACCATCACCTTTTTATTTTTATCCTGTTTCTTCACACCAATTTTCGTATCTTTACTTTAAAATTGCCAAAAATAGCAAAATTCCAATCAAAAATTAGGTTGGAGAAAATGTAATCTCAAAGTTCAAAATCGGTATACGTTAAATAATGCATTTTTTCGGCTTCCCATGGAGCAATTTTCTTAATTTTTTTTGTTTCCAAGTAACTTGAGTAGAGCCATCTAACTAATGCATTATTAAATGTCAAACTTGCTTTTGTTTTGTTATAATAGATTAAATTATTTATAAGAAAAGAAAACCACATATTTTTTCCAGTTGTAGACTTTTTTCAGATAAACTTACTACAAGTGTACCTTTTAAAGTTAAAAACACAAATATTCTCATTTGAAAGCTGTATAATTATTTAAATAATCTTTATTTAAACAAATTAAAAATTTTTGTTATAATAAATAAAGTAATTTATTATAACAAAACAAAAGTAAGTTTGACATTTAATAATGCGTTGGTTAGATGGCTCTACTCGAGTAAAAAAAGAATGAAGAAAATTGCTCCATGGGAAGCCGAGAAAATGCATTTTTTTAACGTATACCGATTTTGAACTTTGAGATTACATTTTCTCCAACCTAATTTTTGATTGGAATTTTACTATTTTTGGCAATTTTCACTCGTAATATCGATATTTTTTATTATAATAATATATGTTATGATTATTTTAAAGATATAAAAATTGGTTTGAAGAAAGAGGATAAAAATAAAAAGGTGATGGTTTGAAAATTATGATCCTATTGTTTATATCTTTTTTATAACGTTTATAACGTTTTTTCTTATAAAAGAAGCATCCTACCGCTTGTTTTCCAATACCGTTTTCATGATTTAATTTAATTTAATATTTCCCGAGATATTCTATTTGTTTATAAGACAAAAAAATGTTTATAATTTTAAAATATTCCCGAGGCCGCTTAAATAGTCCAATTCCAATTCTGTAAAGTACATTAGATAGGTACAGTGTCTTTTTATACAAAAATCATAGTTATTCTTATGTATCAAAATTATTGTGGTTATTATAACGACCGTAAATTTTTAATTAACAATTCAATTATTGCTAAACTGTTCATTCAATTTCCATCGGCTTCTGGAATTATAATCTATACGAAAAGTGCTTTTATACTACCAAGTTATTTAATTATTGGTAAACAATTACTTATCTAAAATTTTAGTTGAAAATTAAAGATTTTGTGGGAAAAACACGCATTTTCCGGGGAAAATTTTCGTCGAAGTAAATCGGGAAAAACATGTCTCTATGCAAAATTTAATTACGGTAAATTTTTATTTGAGTGTTTTTGGTGTAAAGTTAAAATCTTTGGATTACACTACGGACACTATCTGCGGACTTTGCATACCTATATTATTAATATATACAATCATAAGATTCGATTCCAGCCATAAAATTGCTGGTAAATAACTTTTCCTTGCATTTTCTAATTAATTAGCCCAGAGTATAGGCAAGAGTTAACATGCCAGCGAATCAATAAATTGTAGGAATGGTCTTCCAAACTTCTGTTCATTAACGCAGCGGACACAACGACGGGAAGAAAATTTTTATATTTGCCGCACTCGAGACGAAACTTTAGGAAGAAACCATTCCAGAATACAGCCTGTAAGTCCTTCAACGAGGGAGGAATTCCACTTAGTGGTAAGAAACTCGGAACAAAAACGACCTTAGGTGGAAAATTTTATGTGTTACTGCAACCCCATCCCATAAAACACTCTCGTTACGAACGACCTACACATGAATAATGAAGGATCTGTAAGTCGAAGAACTCTTGAGATTAAAAAGTGATAAATCATCAAATGTAAGAAAGCGATAGGACTTTCAAAAATATAAGGCAGATAAAATTGACAAAATGCAGGCATGTAAGAATGCCTTTTCAAAGAATTTTCAAATGCAGGCATGTAAGAAAGGATAAAAAATTAAAGAAAATAAAATATATAAGTATGTAAAATACTTATGGAGAAGTAAAAAACTTCAATTAAATAATGGTATATTGTTTTAATGAAAACATTAAAAAATCATCAAAATGGATTATAAAATTCCAGAACGTTTTCGATCATATCAGATCATCAGTGAAACATTTTATTTTGTAGTTGAAACTAGCCTACTATTTGTGTATAAAACACAATGTTACATGGTTTTCAATTAATAATTAAATTTTTGAAGCGACCGACGGTTAGTAGATTAACTTATGGGAGCAACATGGTTCTCAGCTCGAAAAACAAAAGGGGTGCTTACCTTTGTGAAAGATACATACCTTCAAAAAGGTGGTGCTGTAGTATCCTTCATAAGATAAGCACTCCTTTTGTTTTTCGAGCTGAAAATCATGTTAGACCCATAAGTTAATCTATTAACATCGACCTAGTGTCGCTTGAAAAATTTAATTATTAATTGAAAACCATGTAACCTTAAAGTTTTATACACAAACAGTGGGCTAGTTTCAACTACAATATAGAATGTTTCACTGATTATGATCTGATAAGATCGAAAACGTTTTATAAACCATTTGGATGACTTTTTAATATCTTTAATAAAACAATATACACTAAGCATCAAAATTAACGCACCACCTTAAAAATGGGACATTTTTGATGTCTCGTATTTCCTAAACCTGTTGTATAATTTTAGTGATTTTTTTAGTATATTACAACTTTATTCTTCAAGAATATCGATGTAATAATATTATTACTAAACATGTAAATGTCATTGTATACCGGGTGTAAAAATGATAGTGTGTTTTTTCCTCAAAGTTTGGAAAACCCTGTGGAATACTCTAGCGGCTAGCGTATATAAGATATTGAAATTAAAACTCAACTGTAGCCTACGACTTTCTTAACATTATGCTTTTTACTTCATTTGCTTATTTGGAATAATAAAAAAGTTAGGTACTTTAACAACTAGCCAGGTCATTCATCAATACAGGGTGTTTCTAAATAAGTGCGACAAACTCTAAGGGGTAATTCTGCATGAAAAAATAATGACCGTTTGCTTTATAAACATATGTCCACAAATGCTTCGTTTCCGAGATACGGGATGTTGAATTTTTTCTTACAAACTGACCATTTATTTATTGTTCTAAAACTGGTTGAGATATGCAAATGAAATTTGGTAGTCTTTAGGAGGTAGTTATTGCGTATTTTTTGACATACAATTAAGAATTTTATATTCACCATTGGCGTGCATACGGGATGTATCTAAAATGTTTATACCCGTATGCACGCCAATGGTGAATATAAAATTCTTAATTGTATGTCAAAAAATACGCAATAACTACCTCCTAAAAACTACCAAATTTAATTTGCATATCTCAACCAGTTTTAGAGCAATAAATAAATCGTCAGTTTGTAAGAAAAAATTCAACATCCCGTATCTCGGAAACAGAGCATTTGCGAACATATGTTTATAAAGCAAACGGTCATTATTTTTTCATTCAGAATTAGCCCTTAAAGTTTGTCGCATTTATTTAGAAACACCCTGTATTGATGAATAACATTGCTAGTTGTTAAAGTACCTAACTTTTTTATTATCCCACATAAGCGAATGAATCAAAAATCAAAATGTTAAGAAAGTATAAGGCTACAGTTGAGTTTTAATTTCAATATTTTATATACGCTAAAATATTCCACAGGGTGTTCCAAACTTTAAGGAAAAAACACACTATCGTTGTTACACCCGGTATACAATGACACTTACCTCTTTAGCAATTATATTATTACACCGATATTATTGAGGAACAAAGCTTGCTAAAAAATCACTCAAATCGGATAACAGGTTTAGGAAATACGAGACATCAAAAATGTCCCATTTTTAAGGTGGTGCGTTAATTTTGATGATTAGTGTATTATTCAAATGAAGTTTTTATTTCTCTGTAAGTTTTTTAAAACTATGGTAAACAGCCAAATACGGGGCTTTCCTTTTTAATTTATATAAGTATGTATTTATACGGTGGGTGGTCCGACAAGTACTTAGCCTCTCCGCTCGAGAGCGCCACTATCGCAAAAGAAATCTACTACATATTGTATAATACATTTTCGTTGACGGCCTGTGTCAAAATCTCAGCGGAATCGGACTAGTAATTTTGTTTTCACAGCGTGTGGAAGTGAGCGTGTTTGAAGATTTTAGAAAAATAAAAAAAGCATTATGAGTCGGTGATTTGAATCTTGTTTTTGAAAGGGAAATTGCGCAGCTAAATCAAAGAGCGCTTGAATGCCGTGCACGGTGACTCTTCTTCTTCGATGGGGAAAATTAAAAATTGGTTTAGCGAGTTGTAACAGTAGGCTATTGATTATGTACTATAGAAAGGAACTACAACGTTAACGGGGTTTTATTATTTCATATGGTCAATGAATCTCTATATATGAAAAAACCGCGGAGTGCTACCATTTAAAGGGGTGCGTTTTTGAGAAATGGGTGAATTAGTCCCTGGGCACAGGTTACATTAGGGTGAGTTCTATGCACTTTTGATACAAACACGTCTACATAAAAATTGTTCCTGGTTAAATTTCCTATCTAAATATAACTTTTTAAAGACAAAGATACTTTTTTTTACAAAAATATATTCAAAAGAAAAAGCACAAAGAAACCCAAAAGAAAGAAATTTTGTTTTTTGTCCCATAACTTTTGTCCACAAGGATATAGGTATAGACATTGCTTCATAGGAAAAAAACTTTTATATTTTCTTTTTATAATGATGTTTGGTAAAGGTCACTAGGATTTAAAGTTTTCGAAATATGATTTTTCAAAGTTCGCCACTCATAGCGATTTTGGGCAATTTTCCTTGTTATTTCGAAAATATTGTTCTGTAACTTTTTTCTACGTAACTAAGGTATATGCAATGGTACACGTAATAGAAATAGAAATCAATTACCTTTAAAATGTTCTACTGTATACTGTTGTACGACTTCTTTTAAAGGGGTTATCTTTTTCAAGATTTTCTGTTTTTAACGAGTTTGTATATTTTTTTCGATACTTTTTTAAATTCTCCATTATAATTTTTTTCTACATTTAGGTATAATTATATAATTTATATAATAAAAAAGAAAGCTTATTCTGTTTTCTTTAAAATGGTGTATTCTACAAAATTTTAGGATTATTTTTGAATAAGATATGCTTTTTCAAAATGTAATAAGTACTTGCAACGATTTTTGATTTTAAGATTATTTTTTAAATTTCTCATTATAACTTTTTTATGTGATTATTTTTATAGGTAATACTTTGGATCCACTTGACTCGGCCGGGCAAACTTGAAAATATGGATTAATTCCATTATTTACTGTCAAAGCTCCTGCACCACAAGCTTTGCTTGAAAAAAATAGCATGTAAATGTACCAAAGGATGTACAAAAAACTGCGATTGTAGGAAGATAGGAATTAGTTGCTCAATATTCTGCAAAGGGTGCATGTGCGTGGGTACTAATTGTGGGAACTCTAAGATAACTGAGGTGTCAGATGAAGATATTGAAGCTAATGCTAACGAAGAGATGGACTTTGAATTTGAAAATTTTTTAAATGTCAACGTTTAAATAATTTTTGTAAAAGAAATCATTTTAAATAATACAGGTAAAAAAATATCAAAGAATCACTCGGTTTCCATTATTTAAATATAGATGGTACACCACTTTAAAGAACAGAAAGTAAGCCCTCTTTATTGAGCAATATATAGTATATTCATGTAAAAGAAAAAAAAATTATAATGAAAAATTTAAAAAATAATCCTAAAATCAAAAATCGTTGCAAGCACTTATTACATTTTGAAAAATAATATCTTATTCAACAATAATCCTAGAATTTTTTGTAATACACCATTTTAAAGTAAACAAAATAAGCTTTTTTTATTATATGATATAATACATAGATCTAGTACATAATATCATAATCTATCTATACATAATCTATACATAATATACAGACCTCAATGTAGAAGAAAAAAAGTTATAATGAGAAATTTCAAAAATAATCGTAAAAAATATAAAAAATAATATTTTTTTATATTAGGTATTATATAATATATAATATAATATTATATAATATATAATATATTATATAAATCATAAAAATCGTTAAAAGTATAAAACCTTAAAAAACCATAATCTCTTTAAAAAAAGTCGTACAACGTTATACAGTGGACCATTTTAAACATAATTGATTTCTATTTCTATTACGTGTACCATTGCATATACCTAAAGTTACGTAGAAAAAAGTTACAGAACAATATTTTCGAAATAACAAGGAAAATTGCCCAAAATCGCTGTGAGTGGCGAACTTTGAAAAATCATATTTCGAAAACTTTAAATCCTAGTAACCTTTACCAAACATCATTTTAAAGAGAAAATATATAAGTTTTTTTTCTGTGAAGCAATGTCTATACCTATATCCTCGTGGACAAAAGTTATGGGACAAAAAACAAAATTTCTTTCTTTTGGGTTTCTTTGTGCTTCTTCTTTTGAATATATTTTTGTAAAAAAAAGTATCATTAACTTTAAAAAGTGATATTTAGATAGGAAATTTAACCAGGAACAATTTTTATGTAGGTATGTTTGTACCAAAAGTGCATAGAACTCACCCTAATGTAACCTGTGCCCAGGGACTAATTCACCCATTTATCAAAAACGCACCACTTTAAATGGTAGCACTCCGCGGTTTTTTCATATGTAGATGTCCGTTGACCATATGAAATGATAAAACCCCATTAACGTTGTAGTTCCTTTTAGCTATCTTATTTTGAATATAATCAATAGCCTAAGAGTAGCACGTCGGTTTTTGATAAGTCATGGCTACCACGGAGGATAACGTGAAAAAAATCCACGATCTCGTTTTGGCAGACCACCGACAAGATGCGCGAGATAGCAGAGACAGTAGGTATCTCAAAAGATCGCGTGGGTCACATTCTGCGTGAAATTTTGAGTGTGAGAAAGCTGTTTACTCATTTACTCATTCGAGACAACAAGCGCAACCATGAGACCATTTCAGAGCAGTGTTTGAGACTGTTTAAGCGTAATGCGAAGGAGTTTCTATATTATTTCATAGCCTTTGACGAAACATGGATGCACTGATACCCACCAGAGACCAAGGAAAGCGAAACAGTTGACGTCACCCCGAGAACATCTTCCGAAGAAGACGAACACTGTGCTATCTGCTGCAAAGGTGATGGCCACCGTTTGCTGGGATTCACAACGTGTGATTTATATCAACTCTCTGGAAAAGGACAAAACGATCACAGCTCTTTACTATGCCGAATTATTGGTCCGATTCGACGCCGAATTGCAGAAGGACAGCCCCAATTTGTTAAGAAAAAATGTCATTCCCCCTTGACAATGCAATGTCGCGGCATGGCGAAATTGGTCGAATTGGGCTACGAACAACTGTCCCATCCAGTGCCGGATTAATCAATAGGCAAAGTAGGCAGTTGCCTAGGGGCCTCGGCCTCAAAGGGGGCATCGCAGGGCCCAAGATGTAAAAATAATAATTAGATTTAAATAAAAATTATAAATCTTATTATATTGAAAAATTCAAATATCATGCAATACCATAAAAGTGATGGGGTACATATAAAACTACATTACAATGCATACTTTTGTTCACATGGAAAGCCTATGTTGTGAGTATATGAAATTAATGCCGTTTGGTAGAAGGAACAGTACTGCCAATCAGTCTGCACGGTTTCTTAGAAAAGTAGTAAGAGCAAGAGCAACAAATGAGTCAGCGCCCCCTCGCTACCCTCTCCTTCATTACCACATGCTTTTCACTACATGTCAGGCAAATATAATAATCTCCAGGCTCAGTTATCTAAGATTAACAAACTCGCTATTTACATTTTTTGTGCCGCACACTCGCTTTAGTTGGAGTAAGTGCTGCTAAAAGTTGAGTTGGACCCGTTGGAGCAATATCGTATTTTGGATTTGATCCGGTGTTTTGGTATTTTGTCCGGTGATTTGGTCCGGCGATTTGGGTGGATTGGTATTTTGGTCCGTGTACAACTTTTTTCAGCTTCTACCCACCGTTGGGAAGCTATGATCAAATGGTTAAATGAAACGCAACTAAGCTATCCCATTCGCTACGATCTAAACCTTGTCCTTAAAAGAACAAGCTGTACTAGATGGACTGCAAGGGATGATGCAACAAGAGCAACAAAGGTTACAATTTCTTTAAATGTGCCCTTAATACTCTTGCTGACGACCCTAATCAGAAAGCTGAAACAGTTCACGAGGCTCAGGGTTTGTTGAAAGAAATGTCAAAACGGAAACATTCATAATGAATGAGTTTTTGGCAACAAATTTTAGAACTCATCAACGCTGTCAGTAAATCATTACAGAGAGAAGAGATTGAACTTAAAACTACAGTTCAGCTTCTAAAATGACTTTTGGAATTCTTAAAATTCCAAAGAGATAATTTTGCTTACTACGAGCAGAAGATCTGCGATCTAAAATACTCTTAATATGCCGACGAGAGCAAACAAACGCGAGCAAGAAAACTACATTTTGATGATGCTAATTCCAATGAAGTTTTTCTACAGAGTGGAGAAAAGTTAGAGGTTGAAACGAATCTACCAATTTTGGATAAGCTAATTATTGAGCTGAGTCGTCAGTTGACAGCATATGAATCAGTAACTCAGTATATGGTGTTTTGTGTGTTTTTCCAAAACAGTGATACTCAAATAAAGGAATGAGCTTCAAAACTACATCAAAACTATACTGATTATATTGAACCTAAAATTTAAGATGAACTATTGCAGTTCAAATATTTTATAGTCCATCTTCATGACTGGTAGCGAAAACAATTTATTCCTGCTTCATAGCCTTTTTGGGTTCAAATCGAAGTTTCGAAATTTGTCAGTAGCTTGTAAGATTTATCTTACACTAATGATAACAAATTAATGTAACAGGCGAACGATCATTTAAAAAAATGAAAATTATTAAAAACTGTCACCGTTCGACAGTGGCACAAAATAGACTTAACTAGCATTTCCCTCAATTATGACTATTGAGAATGATGTGCTCGAAAATTTGGACGTTAAAGATATTTGTTCTACGACCGTTTAATAATATGCTCATTATTCGCCATTTTTTAATAGATAATAGCACCCATTACTGTACCCGTGAGTAATAATTCATTACTCACGGGCTGAAGTTACTCGCGGGTTATTACTCACGGGCTGAAGTTAGATTCAAGTGGCGCATGCCACTTTTAATATTAATCGTATCTCTATAAACTGCAAATAAAATTACCTAAACTTGCTTATTTAATACATAATTTAATTATTGTAATTTATATCAATAATTAACCTGGAAAAATTTTAAAGAAATTTTAACTGTAACAATGTCAGTATATTTTTTTACGTTTAGGTATGTCTTGTTTACTAAAAATTTTGACGTTTATCATTTATTTAAGTGACAGTGACGTTAGCGCATTTTGTTGGTGTTAATTGGAATTTATAACTAATATTGTGTTTATTTTTCAAGTTATATTGTGTTAAATATGATATAACATATTATACAGGGTGTTTCATTAATAATTGTCTATATAGTAACTGGAGAAACCTTAGCACAAAATACGAAGATTTAACCTAAAACACGTAAATAAAATGTGGTTGCTTACTGAGTTACAGGGTGTTTCATCTAAAAATTTAAAAATTATTTTTGCTCAGCATTTTAAAACTATTCGACGTATCCTATTCATACTTGGCAGGAAGTATAGGTACTGTACAAACTACTAAA
Source organism: Diabrotica virgifera virgifera (assembly GCF_917563875.1). NCBI lineage: Eukaryota > Metazoa > Arthropoda > Insecta > Coleoptera > Chrysomelidae > Diabrotica > Diabrotica virgifera. Next base: position 22,275,202 of record NC_065450.1, read on the forward strand.
TTATGTTAAAAAAACGTTTCTGGATGTTTCCAGAGGCGTATGACGGGGGAAAGTGAATGGTTGACCCTTTCCAAATTCTACGCCACTGGCGGAATTGCTATTTTAGTTTAATTTTTGGATTCTCCACTATTTTCCATGAAAATAATATCCTCTTCATTCGTAACGATAAAGTCATTAGTTTTCGAGATCTTTGAAGTTAAAAATGAAACGACACGGTTATTTTGATTAATGTAGTGTATCGCTTCATTTTTAATTTCAAATATCTCGAAAACTAATCATTTTATCGTTACGAATGAAGAGTATATTATTTACGTAAAAAGTATTGAAAAATCAAAAAATTACACTAAAATAGCAATTTCGTCAGTGGCGTAGAATTTGGGAAGGGTCAACCAGCCACTATCCTCTGTCGTACGCCTCTGGTAGTAGCTAGAAACGTTTATTTATCTTAATTTAGTAGGGTGTACAGTACCTACACTTTCTGCCAAGTATGATAAGTATAGGCCAAATAGTTTTAAAGTACTGGCTACAAATAATTTTTAAATTTTAATCATATGAATAATATCATAAATTAATCAAAATAACTGTGCCGTTTCATATTTAACTTCAAATATCTCGAAAACTAATAACTTTATCGTTACCAATGAAGAGTATATTGTTTACGTAGAAAGTATTGTAGAATCTAAAAATGGTACTAAAATAGTAATTCCTCCAGTGGCGTAGAATTTGAGAAGGGTCAACCATTCACTATCCCCTGTCGTACGCCTCTGGTAGTAGCTAGAAACGTTTGTTTATCATAATTTAGTAGGGTGTATAGTAGTCGCACTTTCTGCTAAGTATGAAAAGGATACGTCGAATAGTTTTAAAATGCTGAGCAAAAATTGTTTTTAAATTTTTAGATAAAACTCGGTTTAGTAACTCGGTAAGGAACCACATTTTACTTAAGTGTTTTAGGTTAAATCATCGTATTTTGTGCTAAGGTTTCTCCAGTTACTATATGGACAATTATTAATGAAACACCCTGTATATGGTTATATTATTAAATATATTATATTATAGTTAAATGTAAATATACATTATAGCTATATGAAATACGTCCACCAACAATAGCCATTTCCTATTTATTAGATTCACTGACAGTAGGTACAAATTTATGCTTATAATTTTTCGAAAACGAATAGAACTTGGATTGACTATTTCTTGTTGCATTTTTACAATAAATAAGAATTGGGTAATAGTAGGCAACCAATTATTTAGCCACGTACTAGGGGTAAACAGCATTTAAGTATTTTGATAAACTATTTTAATTTAAAACTCGAGTAGTTGATAATTATATTTTTTACTAATTAAAATAATAAAAAAGGTCGTAGAAAAAGTATAGTATTCTACTCGCATGTAATGGCTATTACTCACTCTGATGAATTACGACACTCGCCTACGGCTCGTGTCGCAAACTTCATCATCGTGAGTAATAGTCATCATTACATGCTCGTTGAATAATATACTATTAAATAGTTTTGTTTCTATGAAACTCAGAAAAGTTGCTTTATATGTAATTATAAGGCTTTGAAAACTGAAACTTAATTTAATCCATAATTATTTATTATTCATAATTATGTAATAAGTAATAGTATATTATTCAACGAGCATGTAATGCTGGGTATTACTCACGATGATGAAGTTTGCGACACGAGCCGAAGGCGAGTGTGGTTATTTAACAGAGTGAGTAATAGGCATTACATATGAGTAGAATACTATACTTTTTCTACGACTTTTTTTTTTTTTTTTTATTATTAGAAAAATTATTATACTTTAAAATGAATAATTCGTTTATTGATAAAATTAAAATATTTTTTTATTGCAAAATTTAAGCAAAATTATAGAAATAAACAATTTCTTGACTATTTCTTTGTTTTATTTCTTCAAGCAACACGTTTTACAAAATAAAACAAAAATTTAAGTTTAATTTTACAAAATGTTCACTAATATATCAAAGAAATACCTCTCGGAGATGGAGGGGTTATCTGAGGTTTTGGAGGGAAAAGAAAAGTTTCTTAAGGGCCTCCTAGCTTGGGTTGCCTAGGGGCCTCAAGATTCTTAATCCGCGACTGGTCCCATCCACCGTATTCTCCAGATTTAACGCTGTCTGACTTCCCGATTTCTTTTTGTTTACAAACTTGAAAAAGTCACTCGCTGGGCAGAAATTGAAGTCGAATGAGGAGTTCATCACCGTCATGGAAGACTACTTTGCAGACCTCGAGAAAACGTATTTTTCAGACGGGTTAAGAAGTTGAGGCATCGCTGTATCAAGCGTGCGTCAAGCTAAAAGGAGATTATTTTCAGAAATATCACCACTGTTCTCAAAATGTTCGTTTTTCTGTTGTAAGCTAAGTACTTATCGGACCGTCCTAGTACATCACTGATAAATGAAATGTAAAAATATCATTTAGTTTTATAACAAATAATCCGTTTCGTTAATAGAACAACAAATAATAAAAACATCAAAATAATATTAGTTGTTTGTGGCCGCAAGCGTATTAATGAGATTAAAAACAGTTATTGAAAATGTCAAGATAGCCTTAATAGGCTATTCTCACCTTTCGTTTACTTAAAATTGTTCGTTCTGGTCGAATTGCTGAAAATTAAGTCACAATGTAAACAAACTATGTAATTTACAGGTAAAATCAAGTTATTAAAAATTGTCACACATATACGCACCCTTCTCTAAAATGTACCGCGTAAATATTATGTAAAAAAAAAAAATTAAACACTTTTTTTAGGGTAGGAACAGAACAAGTAAGTCGCGGTGGAGGTGGAGGTCGCGGTCGATATCCATGTAAAACAAACACATTGTAGTGAATGGAAGAGAACAGAGCAGGTAAGTCGCGGTGGAGGTTTAGCGTGATGCCATCCAGGAGGTTTACATCGATGCTTTTGAAAATAAAATGAGTTTGTTTTACATGGATGCCTACTGCGCGGCCTACACGAATGCTTCCCTGTGATTGGTCCTTTCGAAGCCAATTTGTCATTACCTGCGCTATCTGAGTTGATACTTTTTATATAATCCCTTTTTTGTATTCAGTTTATTTTTGAATTTCTAAAGTAATTAAATTCAGTAAATTTTTGAAATATGAAGGAGGATCTGATTATTTACAGCTGGCATTTCATCACTATCATCACTTGACTGACATAACATCGCAAAAGCACAGTCTTTTTGTCATTCAAATTTCATTAAACTACTTCACTTGATAGTGATTCTAGCTCGACTGACAGCGCAGGTGACCTCCTTGCTATGTGCTGTCGACATCGACCGCGACTTAACTAGTAGCATCCACCACGAACTACTCCTCCACCTCGACCTACTTGTTCTGTTCTTACCCTAATAGTCTAGTTGTCAGATATCTCTAAAAACGAGGTGACCAAGCTGAATTTTGCTGAGAATGATAACATTGGGACCCCAAGAAAAACGTAAAAAAGCTTCCCACTCTACCCCCGGGCTTCCCCTAATGCCTACCTTGTAGGGGCGAAAGAAACCGAAAACATCGAGTAACCAAGAATCTGTACGCCGTCGTAGAAGAATGTTTTAAACAATAAACATAGCTGAGATAATTTCGAACAAAAATTGTTTTAGCACTTTTTGTGTATAATGAATCTCGAGAAATAACGTTCAAAGCAACCGGCGATTTTGAATGACAGTTACGCGCTCGAAATTAAGTTTTTATATAAAATTTGAACTTTTATCTCGACTGAAAAAATTCAATATATTTTGAGCAGAGTGTCCTTTATACAAAAATTGAAGTGCGTTTTAAAAGGTGAAGAGTGCAGCTCTCGTGTATAGAAAAGTTGTTTATTTGGAATCCCTCATATTTGTTGTCAAAAATAAAAATTGAAATTGCATGTTAAAAGAACTCCCACCGAACGTTGAAGCGGCAGGCCGAGTGAAATAGAAAAATGTACCAGAAAAAGGTAAAAACTGAAGACCAGACCAGAGGATAGGAGTGACAAACCTTGTTATATCTTTTTTGGGGTCTCAAAATTAACATTCTCAGCAAAGTTCAGCTTCTGATTTTTAGAGCTTTAGTGGAATTTTCGTCTATGACGACTGGAGTATTAGCCAAGCCCCTTCCAATTGTTGGTAGTGAATAAGTAGGGAGAGGGGGGAAAGAACATAGGGGACCAAAAATACATCACTAGATAGAGAAAGAAATAAAGTAGACGGGAGGGAGACTTAGAAGAAAATGAGAATAAGCCCAAAAAATAAACGGCATAGTTTCATATGGCCCGAAGACAAAATTAGAAAATAGCAAGAAGAATTTGCTCTCGGAGGGAGATGAAAAAAGAAAGAGAGGGTGCGGAATAGACGTGAGAGGTGGTACGAAGAGAGATACAAATAGATAGAGAGGAACGGGAGATGTAGAGAACGATAAAGTAAGGGTAGTGAATTTAGAAAAGAGAGTAAAGGAAAGAGAGAGTAAAAGATCAGGGGAAGTGAAAGATATGAAGAGCGAATATCAGTGGTGATTGAGACGGAGGAAGTGAAATGAAAAGCAAGATGGTGGAGTATCAGAGAAAAAGAGACGATGAAAATACGGAGAGGAAAAAGAGATGAGCGAGTAAGAGTAAAGGCTGAAACGCATTAGAGAGTAGCGGACTAGTCTAGCTCAGATTCTTTACGATGTTTTTAATATTCATGAACGCATTTGGAAATCGCGGACGGGACGAGGACTTGATTCAATTTTTAATGAGAATCTCAAGTCCTTTACTGTCTTGTCCGCGACTCTCTAATGCGTTTCTGCCTTAAGTGGTAAAGCGAGCGATAGGGAGGGAAAGAGTGATGAACGGAAAAGTCAATAAAAAAAGGGAGAGTAAAAGAACAAAGAGGGCCAAAAACGAATGGCTAAAGTTTAGAGCTCGAAGACAAAATCAGAAAATAATAAAAAGTAAATAATCATTACACCCGCAAGTAGGTTTTTACGTATCTGTATCTATAAGCATTGAACATGAACACTGAAAGAAAATAAAACATAGTCTAACGTCGATTGTAGAAATTAAATATGATAAAATTAACCGAATTTATTTGAATATTACCTGTGCTCTACTATTTATAATCTGTCGAATTTTAGTGGCCTTCAACTGTGTCGGCTGAGTATTCACGCCGTGTTGCTGTGACAACTTGACATTCAAGGAATCCAGAAAGCTTTGTCCAGGACCGGATTTATGATGATATTTATTTACTGGAGAATTCGTAGGAGTTCGGTCTTCTGAAAGTCTTCTCGACGATTTAGGACTTAGTTGGGGCGTCAGTTTTGCACTAAGTGATGCTATGAAATTGGAACTAACTCCACCTGGCCCTGGAAATTATTATTAATTTATGATTAAATAGTTATAAGTTTCAAGATACATTTATAATAACATCAATAACCTCAAAGATGAACATTGCGACCTTCAAGGTATCGTTATTCCTTATACAGGGTGTCCCAAAAGTAGCGGGACTGTCGAATATCTCGCGAAATGAACATCGGATCGAAAAACTGAAATGTACGTGTTCAATATTTTTCAAAAATCTATCGAATGACACCAAACACGAACCCCCCTCCGCTATTTTTTATTGTAAATTTGAATTACTTACGTAAAAATAAGCAACTTTTATTCGACACATTTTTCGAATTATGGATAGATGGTGGTATAATCGGAAAAAACGATTTGTGTTATACTAGGTAAATTACAGAAACGGTCTAATATCTCGAGAAATGCACTTCCAAATGAAAAACCAAAAAACCCGTGTTTAATATTTTTCAAAAACCTATCGAATGACACTCAACACGATCCCTCCCACTCCTCCCCTTGAGGTGTGGTGAGGAGTCACTTTAAAATCTTAAACAAGACCCCCGGCTTTTTATTACAGGATTACTCGTGAAAAAATAAGTAGCATTAACTCCAGATATTTTTTAGAATTGTTGATAGATGGCACTATAATCAGAAAAATATGATTTATTGGCGCCATCTATCAACAATTCTAAAAATGTCTCAAATAAATATTACTTATTGTTTCATGAGGAATCGAAAACTGCAATAAAAACGAACTGCGAAACCCACGATATGGAACGAAGAGTACTAAAAATGTAGGATCTGAAACACTACCAGAAAGTACTAACGAGGAAGTTATACCTGCCTTAAAACAGATGAAAAATGGAAAAACTCCTGCAGACGACGGAATAACAAAAGAGATGATTACAGCTGGAGGTCAAACTATTTTGGAGGCAGTTAAGTACCCTTTCAGACCAAGACACCGGTGTCCGGCAACCGATTTTCAATTGCAGCAAAGCACGAGCCACTAAAATCAGCCAGACACTCAAAAGTGGCTCGTCTATAGTCGTTCATTTAAAACAATGCTTTGCTGCACTGTGGCGGACACTGATGTCAGACACCAGTGTCCCAGTCTGAACGACTACTTAAATCGTAATGAACAAGTGTCTCTTTGGGGATGCTATTCCAACCTCTTGGCAAAATGCGCAGGTACCTATTTTTACTACGGGGTCAATCAAAGCCAAGTGGTCCAAAGGTGGTTGCTTGACTATTTTTAATATTTTTTATTTTTCTACCTTTTAAACTTCAGTCTATAGAGAGTACAAAATTGTATTCATTTTATTTTTAAAAAATTTAGTTTGCCGATGACGGCCATTTTTGTTAAAGCTTATCGATCATTTTCACGGAAAACATGGCTTCGCTCTTTAGTCAATATTTTTACTGAGGTTTGTCCTAGAACAATAAATCAAAAACCAAACTTTTTAGAAAAGCATGCTCTAAAAAAATTGCCTGTAGCATTATTTAATTTCAAACTAACCTTAAGGCCTTAAATGAACCTCAAAGTTTCAAAAGTTAAATTGATAAAATGCCATTTTCAGCATTTTTTTACAGCATAAGGCATGCCATTTTCAGCATTTTTTTACCGCATAAGGCAAGCCGATAATGGTTTGTATTTTTTTTCTGGAAAAGACATACGTACATAATTTAAATAAAAAAAGTTTAAGCTTTGAGACTTAAGTAAATTTTTTCAAAAAAAAACTCAAAAATGTAATTTTTGAAAAATCTCAAAGTTTGACCCCTTATATCTCTGATGGGCACGGATGAAAAAAATTGAAATTTGGCTGAATGTTAGCCCCTAGCAGGTCGAACAAGGAGTAAAAATTTACAGTTGCAGACTTACGTTATATAGGAGTTACAGGCCTGAAACAATGGTCAAAAATCAAAATGGTCAAAATTTGAGCGTCTGCGGGCAGGGTAATTAAAATTCAAATAAATTGTCTAATGAAATAAAAATTAATGTATTTTCACCAGATTTCACAATGAATACAAATTTATACAGGGTGGGCCAAAGAAAAGAGTCCACTTCGATATTTGGCAATAGTTGCCTATTAGATTTTAAGGAAATGCCGAAATGGGTCTGTATAAATAATCTGGTCTGCCTGTATAAATAATGATCATAATGTTTATATTACTGAATAGAGAATTGAACACGCTTTCAAATGAAATACCACAAGAACCCTTTTCCCATTTAAAAAAATCATTAATTACGTCATCACACTCTAGTGGATGACGTCACGTAGTATGAAATATATCCCAAAAAGTTTCAATATAATAAAAATAAAAATGGACCTATTTCGGCATTTCCTTAAAATCTAATAGGTAACTATTGTCAAATATCGAGGTGGACTCTTTTCTTTGGCCCACCCTGTATAAATTTGTATTGATTGTGAAATCTGGTGAAAATACATTAATTTTTATTTCATTAGACAGTTTATTTGAATTTTAATTACCCTGCCGGCAAACGTTCAAATTTTGACAATTTTGATTTTACCATTTTTCAAGCCTGTAACTCCTATATGACGCAAGTCTGCAACTCCAAATTTTTACTCCTTATTCTACTTGCTAGGGGCTAACATTCAGCCAAATTTCAAATTTTTTCATCCGTGGCTATCAGAGATATAAGGGGTCAAACTTTGAGATTTTTCAAAAAATTACATTTATGAGATTTTTTTTTAATTTACTCAAGTCTCAAAGCTCAAACTTTTTTTTATTTAAAGTATGTACGTATGTCTTTTCTAGAAAAAAATTACAAACCATTATCGGCTTGCCTTATGCTGTTAAAAAAATGCTGAAAATGGAATTTTATCAGTTTATCTTTTCAAACTTTGAGGTTTCATTTAAGGCCTTAAGGGTAGTTTGAAATTAAATAATGCTATAGGCCGTTTTTTTAGAACATACTTTTCTAAAAAATTTGGTTTTTAATTTATTGTTCTCGGTCAAACCTCAGTGAAAATATTGACTAAAGAGTGAAGCCATGTTTTCCGTGAAAATGATCGATAAGCTTTAACAAAAATGGCCGTCATCGGCAAACTAAATTTTTTAAAAATAAAATAAATGGAGTTTTGTGGTCTCTATAGACTGAAGTTTAAAAGGTAGAAAAATAAAAAATATTAAAAATAGTCAAGCAACCAACTTAATTTATATTGGACCACTGGCATGGATTGACCCCTAGACACAAGAAAGGAGACAGACATAAACTCGAAAATTACAGACCAGTAAGCCTGTTACCACATCCGTACAAACTGCTTACCAAAAAAATTAATAACAGACTTTCAAATAAATTCGACAGTTACCAGCCTGTTAAACAAGCGGGATTCCGCAAATGTTATAGTACCATAGAACAACTACAGACAATAAGGACTCTAAAAACAGAAAGATGCCAATAAATCTAAAGAAAAGGGTATTCAACAGTTGTATTCTACCAGTTATCACCTAAGGAATGGAGACTTCATTCCCATAAATTTAAAACTATTTTCTAATCTTGATGTTTTATACTGGGGTATTCTTAGCTTATTAGAATTTGTTTTATGGTAATCATGTGATGAGCATTAGTTTCAAATTGATTGAAATTTTCTTTGACAAACAGAAGAGTGTGGTAAATGTACAGACTATAGAATGACATGATTTTGTATTTTATAAACGTTGGTTTACAAGTTTCCCGAAATTTTAGCCCGAATATTTTTCGAATAATTTTTTTCTGAGTTACAAAAATTTTACAGCTGTCAATAGAATTTCCCCACAGTAGTATGTTGTAACTCATATGACTGTAAACAAGGCCGTAATATATATTGATCAGTGCTGATATCGACATAGTATCTTTTATTCTAGAAATAGCATAAAAGGATTTATTTAATTTTGTATTTATTGCATTGACTTGTTCAGTCCATCTCAAACGGCAATCTATATTTAAACCTAAAAATTTTGTTGTTGTAACTGACGAAATAAGTATATGTTCTTTTCATGAGCATTTTTCAGTGCGTCACAAATGATAGAAAAAAAGGTTAGTCCGTGATAAATACACATTTATGACATTTATTCTAACATGACATTTTAGTTAAATCGGACAGTTGTCACATTTTATTTGCAATTTGGTATAAACACTGCAAACTTTGCAATTGTGTTTATTGCGTTTATAAAATGGTATTTTCTTTGATTTGTATAGTCTTATAAATTGTACAGATTAATTTTCTTTTATATAGAATAATACAATATTATATAATATTATATTATTAGCGCCATCTATTGACAACTAGATTAAATGTTATAAATGTCACCGACGAAATGTAATCAGCGACGTGCGTTTTTTTCTGTCACATACAATTTAATGCGTTAGAGAGAAATCGAAAAACTGTGACGCACTGAAAAGTGCTCATGAAAAGAACCTTATCGTCAAATTTAAATGATAATGAGTAGACATTGCTAAGAGCATTTGGGGAATGAAAATATAAGAATTAAGTTTTATCAACGTTTACTTTACATTGGATTTATAGTTTGACGTAGCGTAGACGCAACGGAGACATAAGAAACGGACTGGAGACGTAAAAAAATAATATGTCAATTTATAAATCAACGTAGTGGAATTTTTGCGCACGGGTAGAAACAGTGACTTAATTCAACAAAATAGCATATAAATTATACGAACCGCAAACACACTTTGTGTTTATTTATTTATACCTACTATTATTTATTATAATATTTATCTGTTTTGTGTGTTACATGGATTAGGAAATACACGAAGGTATGCTCCTTGGTGCCGTGGGATTTCCAACTATTTTGTTTAACTTCCTGGTCTTTAAAATGTTTATTGGATTTATTATAAACCTATCGTATATGTGTGCATAGTACCGAATTAGGCTAATAAACAACTCATATTTATCTGAAATATTGAAATTACTCTATGATATATTTTTATTAAATTAATAACTTAACATCCATTGTAACAAATAATTAACAAAATTCGAATATGTTGATAAACAACTTTATAAAGTGGATGAGGATAAGGGCGGGTCCACTTTGGGTGACAGAACAAAATTCTTCCTTTTGATTGGCCAGACGCAAGAAACGCACTGTAAAAGATGAAAGTTGGCGAACTATTCCGTTCCGTTACGTTTCTCTTACGTTCCGTCATGACTTTACGTTCATTTATAAACAAGAATACACAAAATTCGGTGTTAAACTTTTCCAGACGTTGCGTCTACGTCTACGCTACGTCAAACTATAAATCCAGCTTTAATCCATTTGCTTTGGACCAATCTACAAATGACTTAAAAACACCGTTGGAAAATGATATAAGTTACTCTTTACTATAGTTTATTTTTTAACCAGGAGGAGTAAACTAAAAAGACAGATTCACACCCAAGAAAGTCACTAGAATAATAACCAAATACATCTTCTATTTTGGTTGATCTTGTCGACCCTCAAGGGTAATCCATAAAAATATTATATTAAATTAATACGTCGCTAAAGAGTTCCAAAAACAACTGCTTTTTATATAAAAGCAGACTAACAATCTAAAAATTAAAGGAATAACACAGAAACACACAAAAATCGCCGATATAACTTAATTAACCTATGAAATATGTCAAAATTTGATAAATGTCAGTGTCAAAATTTTATAACAGTGGAGTAAACTTGCCTGCGGTTGGACCAATTACAAACAAGCAATACAGCGCGGTAAATTTGAATCACTTCTCTTGGTTAAAAAACAAAGAATAGTGTAGTGTTTATTCTACACTACCCCTAAAAATTTTCTTGGCTACGCCTATGATATATACATTTTTACCATCGGATGGATCAAAGCGCCGATCGTTGATCGTACCCGAGAAACAAATCAGTCTGAGTCTGGGTTCTGCGGCTGACGGCTCAACATTGAATTTGAAGGTGGCATCTGAGTTTTAAAAAAAGAACACGTGGTAGCAAATAAATTATTTATCTCCAAAGTAATATAACATCAATATCATCTACACTAGGTTCGCTTTCAAGATGCAGTAGAAATAAACAAACCAAGACACGTTAAATGCTACTACGAGCACTCCCGAATCATAATTTACAATGTATAAACTTTGGAAATCATGATTTGGGATTTACAATGTATATAGATTGTAAATTATGATTCGGTTGTGTTCCTAGTGGTATTTAACGTGTCTTGGTTTGTTTATTTCTACTGCATCTTGAAAGCGAACCTAGTGTACAGCAATACTGGAAGTATTGAATAAATACAAAAAGGAAATATCAGCCAATTTAAATATAAGTTTCAACCCGTAATGCCGGTAACTGCTGTATCATTATAAAAACTCAGGTATGTACCCATTTCTCTATTTTGATAATATCTCGTCTTATATCTGTGTATACTTCGTATCATTATTTTATTTCTGTAAAAGAAGGGTAAAAATCATAGTTTTTACGACACCGCCATCCATTATCATATCTTTTTATGAAGATAGTCGTTAGTTTTTGTGAGTTTTTATAAAAACTATAAAAACCAGTAACCTTGTAGGACCTCTTCAGCATGCGCAGATGACAGAGACAGGCAGCAGAAAGAAGATTGAATTAGGCTTACATAAAATACGGAATAGAGAAGGGATGTGTAATTTACTAACGTTATTCAAAGAGATATTTTAATTTAACTTAACACGATCAAGGATTAAGAAAGGCAAAAGAGAGAGGAAAAAAAATAAATTACACCTTAATCACTTACGTTCTAAATATAATACTATAACCTTATTATGGAGTAAGTTACCTATTTACACCACTTATCATCTAGATTCTCAAGCGTTAGTAAAAACCTCATTAAAATTACATTATGGTTGTGTATTACCAACCCCTAACACCATACTACCAAGAACCATTCACAACATTCACCCTAAAACAAATCCTATCAATATACCCAACATTGACACTAGATCGACCAGATTCTATTAATCACCCGAGAGTTCAATGAGGGCCTAATTTATTAGGACTAGTTGAAACTATATTACTTGAATTAGGCTTACATAAACTACGGAATAGAGAAGGGATGTTTAATTTACTAAAGTTATTCAAAGAGATATTTTAATTTAAGTTAACACGATCAAGGATTAAGAAAGGCAAAAGAGAGAGGAAAAAAATAAATTACACCTTAATCCCTTACGTTCTAAATATAATACTATAACCTTATTATAGAGTAAGTTAACTATTTACACCAATTATCATCTACATTCTCAAGCGTTAGTAAAAACCTCATTAAAACTACATTATGGTTGTGTATTACCAACCCCTAACACCATACTACCAAGAACCATTTACAACATTCACCCTAAAACAAATCCTATCCATATACCCAACATTGACACTAGAGCGACCAGATTCTATTAATCACCCGAGAGTTCAATGAGGGTCTAATTTATTAGGACTAGTTGAAACTATATTACTAGAAACCTAAACCTATATGATATGGTTCTGGATATCAACAACATAGAAAATCCACGGTAAAAATAATCCATAACATCTACCAGCTTTCATTGCGGTAGGAAGACAAAATAAGGTAAAGACACTAGCAAGCCCACTATACTCATGGTATAGGGTATGCTAAAAAGGTAAAGATACTTGCAAGCCCATATCTACTCACGGTAGAGGGTATGCACAAAGATAAAAGATAATTAAGATCTTAACTGTAATACCTAAACTGTACTATTTACGTGGTCCAATTCTTTACTCACAGCAAGAACAGTGAAGGACAGATCCATAGGACTCTATAATAATCAAGATAAAGATAAGATATACATTTAATCAAGATATAGGTAAGAGATAAACTCATCAAGGTAAAGGTACGAGATAAACTCAAGGTAAAGATAAAGATAAACTCAATTCAGGTAAAGGTAAAAATAAACTCACATCTACCTTTTCATATTTAAGGTAGAAGGACATCTACTAGCATAATGCTCAGTAGAGAGATAAATAAGGTAACTCACATACTCACATCAACTAATCCAAGCAAGTGGTAGAGAGACAGGTAACCAAACTTGAGATAATAAGATATGTTAAAACTCAAATCATTTAAAAGATAACAGCATAGGAGATGACAAGCAAGTTAAACAGACTTACTTACTGCTGAATATCAGAACGATCCAATTTTATATGTCACATTCTAATTTCAACCTAAGAGACACTCTAGGAACAACTTACAGATATTAATATATTTCTGAGCCAAGTGAAGTGCACAAGTCCAGGGTGATCAATCCTGAACCCACGCTCAAACCCTGACGCAATTAAGTGTATACATAAGATCTATGGACATGGTTTCCGGAACCCATGCAGACCATATATCAAAGACAATATTTTGTAATACGTTGTCCTAATTTTCCCTATAAATACTTATCTAACCCAGAATTCAAGATGGGGAAAATTCCCATTATCCATCCTGTACTCCTATGATAGGCAGTTTGGACTTTCAAGAGACAACCAACAGCAAAATGAACAAGTCCATAAACTAAGATATTAACCAACATTAAGATAAGATAAAATAAGATAAAAGGCACAACAAACAGATGTTAACCAGGTAAACATAATAGACAAATAGATCTTAAGCAGGTACTAGGTTTACTAGGCAGATACCTCATGCTTAACCAGAAAAAAATTATAATATCGATATACATTAAAAACTTACCTTCTGACTTTCTATCAGCACTCTGAGACCTCAAATTATTGATTCTTCTCATGGCATTAGGGCTACCACCCATAATCTGCATTGGTTGAGCATATACCACACCGCCAGATTGGGAAACGTAGGACAATTTGGACTGGCTTTGGAAGGTGCTGAGTACTGGACCTGAGTTGAATTGAGTCTGAGTAGTTTGGTATAAATTTTGGGAAGATGTCGACATACGTCTTATTGAGCCTGGGCTGGCGGGTGTATGATTAAGTTCTGTCAACGCTTTAACAGTTTCCGCCACATTTATTCCTAAAATAGAAAGAGGTAAGTCAAAAACCTGTTGTAATGTAACGAAACCGCAAATAATATAAAATGACAGTGTTAGAAGAAAAATAGAAGAAAAAATCTTCTCGTAGTAGGTACTACAACACGGGGTGGGTCTTGACTGACTGCACAATTCACTTCCATCTCGACCGGTCGTCCATGATAGTTGGGTCAGTGGGTAACCCCATTGTTCTTACATCTGACCATAATTATCTCTACATCGCATTAATGGACGTCCTAAGAGCCTTCTTCCTTTCGAGGCTTCTTGTCAGATGGCGGATAACTTGGCATGGCGGTTATGAGGAAGTCTATTTTAGACGTTGGGTTTAATCTCCTGGACTACGTCGCTAGCCCTTCTTCTTCTTCTTAGGGTGCCTGTCCGCTCCGATCCTTGGCGATCATTCTGGCTATGATGACTTTGTTGGTTGATATACGGAATAGTTGTGTTAAGGTCTTTCTATACCATGATCTCAGGTTAGCAAGCCAGGATATTCTTCTTCGTCCTGGGGCCCTTTTTCCTTCAATTATACCTTGTAAAATGCATTGCAGTAGCTCGTATCTGCCTTGATTTCTCATTATATGTCCCAGGTACTGCAGCTTACGGCCCTTCACGATGTTGACTAAATCTGCGGTTGTGTTCATCCTCCGTAGTACTTCTTCATTGGTGACTTTGTCTGTCCATGGTATCTTCAGGATCCTTCTGTACAACCATAGCTCAAAAGCCTGAAGTTTCGATAATTTCTGCCTTCGATGTCCCCGTTTCTACTCCGTATAGAAGCACTGAGTACGCGTAACATTTAAGGAGCCTTATTTTTGTTTTTAAGATGAGGTCATATCTCTTGAAGAGTTCATAGTCAAGAATGCACTTTTTGCTTTTCCGATGTGGCATCTAATCTCTTGAGTGTTGTCGCTAGCCCTAGGTATCAGTAAAACCTCGGCATTTGTTCTCATTCGGCATTGGTTAGTATTCGGGTCGTGATAAGGTTCAAAGATTCTTCTGAGGATTATTCTCTCAAAATAACGGAGTTTTCTTTCCATTGCCTTTATCAGCGCCCACGTCTCACACCCATACATGAGCATCGCATCGGTCTAATCACTATTTTATAAACTCTTATTTTTGGTGTTCGTGTTAGGATCTTATATTAAACTAGTGATTTTGCCCGTCGCCATGCAACGGGGAATACAATCAATTGCCTTCTACAATCACTGCACTCAATTTTTTGTGACATCCTCCTATTTTATCGTATCTCCTTCCAATTTTTTCTGACACCCTCCATTGGTCTCTGATTCCCTCAATTTTTTCTGGCACCCTCCAATTTTATCTGATACCCTCCATTTTTTTTGACCATTATTTTTTTTATATCTTTTTATTTTATAACTCGAGAAGGACTGGATCGATTTGGCTACTTTTGATTTTGAAATAGTTATAGAAGTCTAAGGAAGAAGATCCTTACAATATCCCATCACATATTAAATTTTATTAGTTGTATAGGAAGTGTGTAAAAATGTGCGCCTTGGTCAATAGGGCAGTCAATGAGGGTATGTGGCTCCGAATTCCCTCCTATTTTCACAGTAAGTACGGAATAGCCCAAGAAACAAAGTCTACCCTATGACGATGTGTGCTATTGCCTTGGGGTCGGTTCCCTTCTCGGGGGTGGAAATTTTTTTGCTTAAATAACTACGGAAGTTGCTAGAGAACCTAATACTAAGCAAAAACTGTTCTATAATATTTTTTTTCGAAAACTCAATACTTTTTGAGTTATTTCTGGTTGAAAATTGGCCATTTTCATTGAAACATAACACCTCAAACGGTTTTTTGCGAATACCTTAAAAATTATGCATCGAACTAAAAAAACTATAAAACATTTTTGTAGCTTATAAAATAACAAAGAGTTCTATCCTTTATGAATCTTCTAGTTATAACACAAAAAGAGATATGGTAAGTGAAAAAAACTTGTTTTCTTTGTGCATGCTCAAATCAGTGTATTTAACTTGAAGTAACAGAGAAACGGTCGATTATAGGTGTATAATGCTACCAATAACTTTTGTTGTGCTGAAAAAGACCTTTAAAATAAATAAGTAATATTAAATGTCGATTACATTCAAACTATGCGAGATAAGCTGTAAAAAATTTGATGACTAACGTATTTTAAGAAAAAAATGAGAAGTATATTTAATCCCTCATCCACAAGAATTTAAATGCATCGTTTTCCTTCTACAATACATTTTACTATAGTGTTCTTTTTATGTTTAAAAAGTTGGGCGGGTTTAAAATAAATGGTTTTTGAAAAAAATAAGATCAAATTATTGACCGCATTTTTAAATTTTCTTAAAAATCTTCCTAATTCTCCATGTAACTCGAAAATGATAAGAGATGCCAAAAAAAGATGCCATACAAAAATGTAGGTTTCTTCTAGATAAACATTTTGATTTTATTTTTTATAACAGTATCTCTTATCATTTTCAAGTTACATGGAGAAAAAGGAAGATTTTTAAGAAAATTTAAATATGCGCTCTATAATTTGATCTTATTTTTTTCACAAACCAATCATTTTAAACCCGCTCAACTTTTTGAACATAAAAATAACACTGTAGTAAAATGTATTGTAGAAGGAAAACGATGCATTTAAATTCTTGTGGATGAGGGGTTAAATATACTTCTCAATTTTTTCTTAAAATTCGTTAGTCATCAATTTTTTGCAGCATATATCGCTTAGTTTGAATGTAATCGACATTTAATATTGCTTATTTGAAAGTACTTTTTAAGCACAATAAAAGGTATTGGTAGCATTATACACCTAAAATCGACCGTTTCTCTGTTATTTCAAGTTGAATACACTGATTTGAGCACGCACCAAAAAAACAAACTCTTTTTACCTACCATATCTCTTTTTGTGTTATAACTAGAAGATTGAAGAAGGAACGAATATATTTGTTTTTTATAAGCTACAAAAATGTTTTAATTAATTTTTTTAGTTAGATGCATTGTTTTTAAGGTATTCGCAAAAAACCGTTTGAACAGGTGTTATATTTCAATGAAAATGGTCAATTTTCAACCACGAATAACTCAAAAAGTATGGAGTTTTCGAAAAAAAAATTATAGAACAGTTTTTGCTTAGAATTAGGATCTCTAGCAACTTCCGTAGTTATTTAACCAAAAAATTTACCACCTCCGAGAAGGGGTGGGAACCGCCCCCAAGACAAAAGCACACATCGGCATAGGGTAGACTTTGAATAAGGAGATAAGTAGAGGCTATTCCTAAAATTTCATTAAAATCCATGCAGTAGGATAGAATTCGGAGGTAATAACCTGTTCTTGCTCTCATTGAGTGGCATACAAGAATAACTAAATATTTGACAATATCGAAAACATAAGAGATTATGGATAGTTCTATTGAATTACAATCCTTTTCAAGCAGCTGCCTTAGAGTAAAAATCTTATATATGGTCGATCTATTTTTCCTGAATCCGGTTTGCTATTTCCATATGAAATTTGCAACAAAAGGTGGAAAGCCTACTTAATAGGATGTTCGATAGGACTTTGTACGTGCGCCGTATTAAGTAGATTCTTAGTAGATCTGGGAAACGAAGCATTTGCGGACATACGTTTATATAACAAACTGTCATTATTTTTTATGCAGAATTTCCCCCTGAAGGTTTTAGCACATATTTACTAACACCCTGTATTAAAGAAAACAAAGTGAGCATTTAAATTAAACGTCATAATAATAAACATAATTACCTGGGTTTGGATGTAGCTTAGACTGTGCGGCCTGTGTTGACGGTTCTAACAAAAATGCCGGTGGAGGTGGCAGGTTTTCTAGACTACCTATGGCAGCTGTGTTTGTTATGGAAGATGTTCGTCTTATGGGCGGTGGTGGTTTCTGATTTTGTACAGATCCTCTTCTTAAGAGAGTGCTACGCAGTGTTACGCCACCTAAAATGTGTTATAATAAAAGATTGTACTAAATTTCTTCAATATTGCAAGATTGGCGCACTGTTTATTTTTCACTCTTCTATCGATTGTGTAATATGAAAAAGGTTTTGAATATACGTTTGGTTTAGTAGTGGATAATGAGGGATCCAAGGCGGCATTGAAGTTGATGGAAATAACATGAAGAGAAGCATCTATTCTCAAATGTGGTCTCGAGGTAAGGAAGTACAAAACTCAAAGAAGTACCACAAAATGTATATGTTACCGGCAATGTGTACAATTCAGGCATTGTATGGAATACCTAGGCATTATATACATTGCCGAGTGAATCCAGGCAAAGTATGAAATAAACTCATTTCTTAACAATTGTACAAACTTTACCTAGGCATTGTGTATAATGCCTAGGCATTATATAGAATGTCGAAAGTTTTGCAGGCAAAGTATAAAATGAACAACATTGTTAAAAATTGTTTATTGCAAATAACAAACATGAAATGTATTAAACATAGGATCTGAAAATCCTCATATTTTACTAGAGTAAAATTTAAAAGTGAAATATTAATTTAAGAAATTACTTGTTACAGCAGGAAAGAGAACTATGGCACTTCGAGTTGCATTTTCGATTGTTTTTAACACAAGCACATTGTTTGGTTTGACATTTAGTTTTGCAAGTGCATCTCACAAATCCTTGGCCGCTTCCTGTTGACTGAGCTGTTGCAACGGTACGAAGTCCTGTTTCTTGATCAGGCACGTCTTCTACTCGAACTAGGCTTTTTTTGCAAACTGTAAACTGTGACCTTGCGTACAGTTGTTTCAAAACTCCGTTGGCGGTCCCTAATTTGTAAAACCCATCTTCTGTCGTATCCATGACCACTGCCAGAATATTTCTCAAGTCACCTTTTCCTTTGTCAACGTCAGGAATTGGAACACGAACAGTGACTCCTTTGGTGACGGGGGGAAACTTTTTATCGGAATTAGCTTTCATTTTCTTAGCTTGTTTTTCAAGACAAGCTTTTGACCTCTTCCTCTCTTTATCAATATTTGTGGGACACACAACAGGGATTTTTCAGTATCATCACACCCCTGAATTGAATGGCCACATGAAATATGTATGTCCGCTAAACATTTTGTGCAGTTTTGTTTCTCATTAGTTTGCTGCAAACAAACGCTACACATTTGTAGAAGGCTAGAACTGACCGAGACATCAACGGTTGCCTCATTAACTTCTGAAGTGTTATGATCGGTTTGGAGTGGAGGTTCTAGACTTGACATTGTCTGTGTTTCTGTTGTGTGCATGTTATTAACCACTCTTTCCAAATCTTCTTCGCTGTTAATGGAAACCAAAATGTCTCGAGGCAGAGAAGATGTTGTAAGACCGACCTTTACTTTACAGCCGAAGAGAGCCTCATAGGGCGTTCTTTTGATTCCTGAATGTAAAGCTCTATTTTTCATAAGTTGCACAAATCTCAATCCCTCACTCCAACGGTCAGTTTTTTCATCTTGCATCCAAGTCGAAATCATGTTTTCAATATCTTGGTTTGCACGTTCTACACTACCCTGACTTTGAGAATGACGTGGTTTGCCATGAACGATTTTTAACGTAGGCCAATAATCTTTTAAATTGTAAACTATTTTGTTTGCAAACTCCCTTCCATTGTCTGACTGCAATATACTTGGTGCTCCAATGAGAGTAAAAATATCAACTAGGTGATATGCTACTTCCTCAGCGGTTTTAGTTTTGAGAGGCTTAAGAATCACAAATTTTGTCAAATGATTCTGATAGACCATTATGAACTTAAACTCCCTGTCGGGCTGTGACTGGAAATCAATCAAATCTACTTGACAACGAGAATTAAATTCTGATGAAATCAGGGGCTTTACTACCACTCCTCTTTTCGAACCCTTTTGTTTCTTCTGACATGGCTCACACAAACTAATATATAGCTCAACATCATGACGTGTAACATTTTTGTACTTAATATCTAGCTCTTTTAACATTCGATCTCTTTCACCATGACCAATAGCTACATGAGCTTCATGGAGAACAGTAAATAAATCTGAATCGTGGACATAAAATTTTACAACACTGTCTCCTTGTTTTAATGGGTGTATTAGTTTTTGCACATTTTCTACGATCATTACATCATACCTGTTGAGTAGCCAGTAGTGACGAGGTTCCTTTCTGGGCTTGGCCTTGGCATCTTCGACCTCCAACACCAGCTTCTTATAGTCGTCTTCAGTCAAAAAACACTATTTTTAGCACTTGCATTCCGAATTTTTACAAGTTCGGCACTAAAACGAAGTTTCATTAGCGATAAACGATCACTAGAATTACTGATACTACTGTTCACTTGTGACATTTTCAAGCAACAATACAGTGGCACAATGAAGAAGAACAGAACTGAAGCGTAGGCCTAGCACAATACTGTGGCGTGACGGAACAGAACTGAGAGCAGCGTTATAGCGGGGATGGGCGGGGGGAGTAGGTGAGGCAAGCACGTTGTAACTCGAAAACAATGGAACAGACAGATTTTTAACTCTGCCTGAACTCCAGCAGGCATTCTATAGAATGCCTAGGCAAAGTATGAAATGTTTAAAATTTCACACTTTGCCTGCTTACTTTTGGCAATGTATAGAATGCCTAGGTATTCTATACAATGCCTGATTTTACACTTTGCCGGTAACATATATATTAATAAAATGGTCATATAAGGACGCGTTTCGGCTCTTCACGAGCCATCATCAGCTTAACAATACAGGAGCGAAGACAAAACTGACCTACAATCTAAAATGGAAATTTTAAGCATGTGGTGATAACGTCCACCTCAGTAAAGGAACTTACCAGACCAGGAAGGAGGAAGAATCTACTAGTTTACATTTTTATGGTTCTATATACTTCATTATTAAAGTTTTTTTATGTTTTATATGTTGTATTAACATTTAGTTAATTTGAATGTAAAAATTTTTAAAATTTTTTTAAGGCTTCCACGTTGGGAGGAATCATTTTGCGAACAGATCAGGTGTAAGGAACTTTCCGGTTTTTATTTATTTAGCGTATGGACTTTCACAGTACGATAAATACACAAATATAATATATATTATTCAAACACTAAAATATAATGAATGAATCTAAATATTAATGTCCAATTTGCATAGCCATTCAATTGCTTCTGGGGAGCATTCCACAAAGTCCTGGAGGTTTCCACGGTAGGCACGATTTAGGCAATCTGAAACACAATGACTTATGGTCTGTCTAGGCGATCCACAGTCGCATTGTGGACTTTCCGCACGACCCCATTTGAACAGAGAATCAGCACATTTACCATGTCCGGTACGTATGCGATTAAGCCTCGCCCAGGTGGACCGGGGCAGACCCGATCCGATGAAACCCTGGGTTGGGGTGGATATCTGAATATAGTCTGCTGCTATTGTTGGCATCCATCTTGTGGACCATTGCCTTTGTATATCATAGGAATCACCAATTGTTCGGGCAGATCTGATTGGAGGATTTCTAGACCTCAGTCGCTGGTGCTCTTTTGAGATGTCTGGTATGTCTTGATGGATTGGTAATTGTATGTTGGCTACAATTTTCTGATACTCTCTCACTAATGCTGCTGTACGGCGTAGATCTGGTGGAGCAATATTGCTCAAAGTAGGCAGCCATCTCACTGGGGTTGATTTTATTGTTCCAGTGATTATTCTCATGGTTTGATTAAGTTGGACATCGATTTTGTTTGTATGTGCACTATTTAACCATACTGGTGCACAATATTCTGCCACTGAAAAAACCAAAGCTAGAGCAGAGGTCCGAAGAGTATCTGCAGAAGCACCCCAAGTTGTTCCAGCAAGTTTTGTTATTATATTGTTTCTTGTTCTCAGTTTACCGGCTGCGTTTGTAAGATGGCTTTTGAAGGTGAGTGTTCTATCAAGTGTGATGCCTAGATATTTGGGGTTGTTATTATGTTTGATAGCTGCATCATTTAGAGTTACATTGAGGGTATCGCCCGCAAGTTGATTCGACAGGTGAAAGAGACAGATTTCAGTTTTGCTTGTGTTAGGACGTAAGCGCCAGTTCTTAAAGTAGTTACTAAGTGTAGTTAGGTCCTCGTTTAGAGCTCGTTCTCCAGCTTCCTTACTATTATGTTGGAAGCCAATGGCCAGGTCGTCTGCATAAGCGAATTTTCTCGATTTTGTTTCAGGTATATCCGCCGTATAAAGGTTAAATAATAAAGGAGCTAGCACTGAGCCTTGAGGTAAGCCGTTGTTAAGTTTTCTAACGTTACTTCGTGCATCATTTATATATACCTGAAACCGTCTGTTAGTTAGTAGATTGTTTATCAGCTGACAAGTTTTGAGACAGGGTATGATTTTCATCAACTTATAAATAAGGCCCTCTCTCCACACAGTGTCATAGGCAGCCGTAAGGTCTATAAATGTTATGGCAGATTTTTCACGTCTTTCAAAGCCAGCTTCGATGAATGTAGTTAAGGACAGCACTTGGTCACAGCAGCTTCGTCCTTTTCTAAATCCAGCTTGCTCAATTGGTACAGCGTCCTCAATGGTGTTACATATTCTATTATATAAGAGTCGTTCTAGTAATTTATAACAGCAACTGCGTAAGGCGATAGGCCGGTAACTTTCAGGCAGCTTGTTGTCTTTGCCAGGCTTCTGGATTGCGATAATTTTTGTTCTTTTGAATTCTGGGGGTAGCATAGCTGTAGTCACAATGTCGCTAAATAATTCTTTGAGCCATTGTCTTGTTTTTGTACCAGTGTGGACTATAAACTCAGGATATATTCCATGGAAACCAGCTGCTTTTCCTGTTTTGGTTTGGTTAAGCGCTTCGTTTATTTCATCCAATGAGAAGGCACGTGAGTATTTTGATGTTGCGGGGGTATTTGCTTTAAGTTGTTTTTACCAACGATGTATGAGTTTTCTCAGTGAGCTCCGGTGAAATGTCAAATTACTGTCAGTGATGACCGATGACACGTAGGATGAATTTGTCGTTAGGTGGTAAACTTTGTAACTAGATTCTAGTAACTGTCAAATTACTGTCATCACTGACAGTAATTTGACATTTCACCGGAAAGTTCCTTACACCTGATCTGTTCGCAAGATGATTCCTCTCAACGTGGAAGTCTGTAAATTTTTTTAAAAATTTTTACATTCAAATTAACTAAATGTTAATACAACATATAAAACATAAAAAACTTTAATAATGAAGTATATAGATATAGAACCATAAAAATGTAAACTAGTAGAATCTTCCTCCTTCCTGGTCTGGTAAGTTCCTTTACTGAAGTGGACGTTATCACCACATGCTTAAAATTTCCATTTTACATTGTAGGTCAGTTTTGTCTTCGCTCCTGTATTTTTAAGCTGATGATGGCTCGTGAAGAGCCGAAACGCGTCATTATATGACCATTTTATTAATATATACATTTTGTTGGTACTTCTTTGAGTTTTGTACTTCCTTAATGGAAATATTTTGGTTATTAATTTTCAATGAATCAGAAGTCTTGCAATTATTTCTTACACAGCAACAACGCGTGTAAGAATTCTATTCATATGATTCTTGCCAATTTTTTATGTTCAATATTTTTCTTAAAACTGTAATTTTGAAAGACATGGCAAGGAATCTTTTTAAACATCTCATGTAGTTTCTCATTCTAGTTTTTTTGGCCCATTTTTAATTTTGTCCCCCTTTTTGGGAGGGACTTCCTGAAACCTACAATACATCGTCGACGATATAACCACGTGGAATAAAACCAACTTAAAAACTGCAGCTGCCTTCAAGAGCACAACGGCTACTTGAAGACACCTACATGGCAAACACCTAGATCTACCCACATCATCTGTAGCCAACCACGTCCATCGTCATCCTCCACGCCCAGCAAGCTTATGTTTCACTTAGAACAGGGAGCGCAAACCAGCACCCTGAATCGACGATTTTCGACTCTTTTGTAGTCATCATCGGAGAGGCATAGGCTTGCTGCTCTCTGCTCGAAGTGACAAAACCACGAAAGGTTATAATAAAATATAATTTCAAATCAATAATTTGACATTACATTTAACCTCCAATATTATGACAGACATCAGTTACCATTTACAAGCTCCCCAAGTATAATAATGACGTCACATAAACTCGTCACTAATTCGAGCCAATGAAATGTTTGATGAAATAGGAATGGCATGTCAAAAAATCATGGCATGTCACATAAATCTGATTATTCCCTATATATTTTTTCAAATTTAGAATATGGCAACAAAGGGAAAATTACGTGCATTCTTTATTGTTTGACTTTCCTACATAAATTTATAACACATACAAATTACCTTCTAAATGGTGAATCTCTTCAAAGTTAAATGCAGTCTGACTGCCATATCCACTGGAAGATTCTAAAGAACTCTCACTGGTACTACTTTCCTTTTCACCTTCATTAGTCTGAAATACAAAATTATTGTATAATGTGCGGAAAACCTAACAATAAAGATATTAATAAGGAATGTTAAAATTTCAATAAAATTGCATGCGGAATGTAGAAAGTGTTATAATGACTCCTCCTTTTTTTTAACAAAAACTGTCCACCTATCGACTGAAAAAGTGATGTTTAATTCCAACAGGATTCAATTCGTGAGGCTTAAAACTAATAAATAAAATTTTAAAAAATTAATTTTTATATTTTTATTAAACGCGGTTTTATAAAAATATAGAACACTGTCTGTTTTTTAAGCAAATTTTACCCTGTCATTGAGTTGGTTTTTTAAACTTTTTAAACGCTTTTATTTAGTTCAATAGTTTGCGTCAAATCTTTAGACGTTAATTTGAGTGCCTTTTCTCCAATGCAAATGAATGAAAATTTGCAGACATATGTATTCGCGGGAACAATACACGAATAATCAATAAAAAAAATTTTATGTTTAACTATTAATTGTTTAAATAAAAAAAAAACGATTTTAATGGAAAATGCTTAAATTCTCTTGTTTTTTACAATGTAAAAACTTGAAACTTTTACGTGTTGTAGCTAATGATATTAACTATACATAATTTCACTTTTTACGTTAATTGTTTACGTTATGCTTCATAAATAAACAATAAAGTTTCAAATTTTTTGCCGATTCCGACTACTTTTCATGTTAGTACATCATATGTTTTATACATATTTTAAGAAACATGACGATATATTTTAATGTTTGAAAAGTGTAAGACTAAAAAGTAAAAAAATAAAAAAATATGAAAAAAAATTTTTTAAGAAACGCTTTTCTTTAGTTACGAGTGACTAAAATTAAAAATATAAAAAAAAATCAACTAAAAAGCATAAAATAAAAAAAAATTGAAAAAATCTAACACATTCGTTGAAGAAAAGCGTGGGGCGAAAACCGTTTATTCGATGAAGACGCGCCACGCGTTTCTTTGACGAATGTGTTAGATTTTTTCAATTTTTTTTTTATTTTTTGCTTTTTAGTTGATTTTTTTTATATTTTTAATTTTAGTCACTCGTAACTAAAGAAAAGCGTTTCTTAAAAAATTTTTTTTCATATTTTTTTATTATAGGTTTATTTAGTAGTCGTATATGTATATAAAGTATCAAAACATTTTTGCTTTACTGCGATATTAGTGTAGGAAACAAAGGTTGAACCTTGCAAAATGGACACAAGTCCGGTTTTATTTTTTTTTCTGGTATATCAAGGGGTGCTTATTATAAGACTAACTTTTTCTGAAAAAATTTCGCCCCGGAACCCCCCTTTTCACCCCTTTAAAGGGGGTAATTTGTGGTTTTTGCGAAACGTAGCCCTTCCTGTACCTTTTACAAGAAATTTCTTTTATAGAAATATGAAGAGGACTATATTTTCTACGATTTATTTCCAACAGCATTTGTCTGTCATCCACCATTTAGCGGGGGTGACGCCCCAAATTCGACAAGTTTTTAAAAAAGATGTTTTAAAAATATATATATTTTTCCCTAACTGTAACGGAAATTAAGAAGAAATCCTGCGGCAATTATTCACAAATTATTAATTGATTTTTTGGTATAGGTTTCAATTAAGGGTAATTGCCCTTTTTTTAATTACAGGGTGTTACATTTTAAAAAACCCCGTTTTATACCATCTGAACCGCTTATGCTAGAGTAAAGACTTTGAGCGATTACCCATGTACTCGTGCTATTTACAATTTGTATAATGCACCTCCATTTTTTCCCCGGAACCACCCCCAAAAAAAAAGAAGAATTAATAAATAAAGTGATTTTCTTCAAATCCTTCACACACAATGCCCTTTATTAATATGCTTCATATATCATTTTGTGTACGTTATTATTACCCATGCATGGACACCAAAAGCGATTTCCTAGTGCAACCCCTGTATCCAAAAAAAAATAAACAAAATGGGGGGTTGAAATTTTTTTTGTTTTTTGCTTTTTGATCCATATGGGCATATGCTTCATCAATAGTGCTTTTCAAAAATATATATGGTTATTGCAACATCCCTGCGGAAACCACCCCTATCCTTGAAAATATACTGCAGAAACTACTCCTATCCCTTGGCGAGGATGTTTTTACGATTTTCTCATTACCTATGCATTCTTTTTAAACAAAACTTATATAAGGTTAAAGACCACTATTTACTCCTAAAAATTAGGTCCTATTCATTTTTTTCGTATAAGCAACCGTTACGGCACAGTGGCGCCGTAAACCTCATATATGCTTTGGCGGGCTCCAGTTTTTGTTTTTTTTTTTCGTCATCTGTTCGTTTTATTGATAAAGTACTTATGTAAAATAAAACAACACAGTGTAACCTACAAATTATGACCTATGCGCATTTTACAATCTTTGCGCCCCAAAGCCACAGTGGTGGCCCAAAATCATTTTTTGCATATTTTCATCTTTCCCCTTTTTTGCATTAATGCTACCTTAATAGCACAATATTTACCCTTAAGTGGTCGCTAAGCAGTGGCGGATCCAGGGAAGGGTGATGGCGGTGATCACCTCCCCCCCTCTCAAACCAAGTGATATTATATTCAAAGATTATAAAAATATTCATTTATTTTTATAGAAATACTTATATTATATTATTATTTTTATAAGAATGGCGTACTTTTTATGCTTTAGCGACAGTGGAGGATCCAGCATCGTTAAGAGGGGGTTGCCAATTGGCTAAATTTCTATAAAAATAAAAGAATATTTTTATAATCTTTAAATATAATATCACTTGATTTGAGAGGGGGGAGGTGATCACCCCCATCATCCCTCCCTGGATCCGCCACTGCTTAGCGATCACCTAAGGGTAAATATTGTGCTATTAAGGTAGCATCAATGCAATAAAATGCGTGTAGGTGGCGAAAATATGCAAAAATTGATTTTGGGCCACCACTGTGGCTTTGGGGCGCAAAGATTGTAAAATGTGCATAAGTCATAATTTGTAGGTTACACTGTGTTGTCTTATTTTACATAAGTACTTTATCAATAAAACGAACAGATGACGAAAAAAAAAACAAAAACTGGAGCCCGCCAAAGCATATATGAGGTTTACGGCGCCACTGTGCCGTAACGGTTGCTTATACGAAAAATGAATAGAATCTAATTTTTAGAGTAAATAGTGGTCTTTAACCTTGTATAAGTTTTGTTTAAAAATAATGCATAGGTAATGGGAAAATCGTAAAAACATGGTCGCCAAGAGATAGGGGTAGTTTCTGCAGTATATTTTCAATGATAGGGGTGGTTTCCGCAGAGATCTTGCAATAACCATATATATTATTGAAAAGCACTATTGATGGAGCAAACAAAAAAAAATTTCAACCCCCCATTTTATTTATTTTTTTTTTTTGGCTACAGGGGTTGCACTAGGAAATCGCTTTTGGTGTCCATACATGGGTAATAATAACGTGCACAAAATGATATATGAAGCATATTAATAAAGAACATTGTGTGTGAAGGATTCCAAGAAAATCACTTTATTTATTAATTCTTCTTTTTTTTGGGTGGTTCCGGGGAAAAAATGGAGGTGCATTATAAAAATTTGTAAATAGCACCAGTACATGGGTAACCGCTGAAAGTCTTTTTACTCTAGCATAAGCGGTTCAGATGGTATAAAACGGGGTTTTTTAAAATGTAACACCCTGTAATTAAAAAAAGGGCAATTACCCTTATATGAAACCTATACCAAAAAATCAATCAATTATTTGTGAATAATTGCCGCAGGATTTCTTCTTAATTTCCGTTACAGTTAGAGAAAAATATATATTTTTTAAAAACATCTTTTTTAAAAACTTGTCAACTTTGGGGCGCCACCCCCGCTAAACGGTTGATGATAGACAGATGTTGTCGGAAATAAATCGTAGAAAATATAGTCCTCTTCATATTTCTATAAAAGAAATTTTTTGTAAAAGGTACAGCAAGGGCTACGTTCCGCAAAAACCATAAATTACCCCCTTTAAAGGGGTGAAAAGGGGGTTCCGGGGCGAAATTTTTTCAGAAAATGTTAGTCTTATAATAAACACCCCTTGATATACCAGAAAAAAAAACCGGACTTGTGTCCATTTTGCAAGGTTCAACCTTTGTTTCCTACACTATATAGTAGATTTGAGAAAAATGTATTCCAGTTTTGAAAAATGTGATTTCTAGAAAAACTCGTTTAAAGTAGTTTTATTGTAATTTTATCAAATTAAATAGTCATATTTATTTTTTCCTCTAACCACCAGATTTTAATTTTTTGCCAAGGAACTGGGTAACTCAGAATTGTTTTCTGTAGTAAATTGATTACCTTGTAAATTTTCTTTTAATATTATGCTTATTTCGATGCGTACTCTTACTTCGACTGCCTTTTAACACGTTCCTTGCCGATAAGGCGCTGGCGCGTCGCTACATGACTTTAGCTAGACTCCGACGACGCTCTCGCAGCGTTCAGACTTTATAGGTCTGGATCCCGCTTATGAAAAAAAGTTGATTAATAGCAAGCTGAAAATTTGTTAATAGCTTAAGGGTATCTAGTCGGATAAAGTTTGATATATGGGAACACTGGAACAGGGGCAGTTTTAATTGTGGAACAGGTTAAACATTTGAAACGGTCAGACCACGAAAACGGCACATTTATTTTGTCCTACAGAACAGACTTAAACTCTCCGAGCACAGATTAAACTCTCATGCAAAAATCAGACTGCTATTTATCACCTGTCATAATTCCTGTCATTTGACATATTCTATATGTTCCACTCATTAAAACGCCCATTTGGTGATAAATAGCAGTCCGATTTTTGCATGATAGTTTAATCTCTGTTCGGAGAGTTTAAGTCTGTTCTGTCGGACAAAATACATGTGCCGTTTTCGTGGCCTGACCGTTTCAAATGTTTAACCTGTTCCACAATTAAAACTGCCCCTGTTCCAGTATTCCCATATAGGTATCAAAGTTTATCCGACTAGATACCCTTAAGCTATTAACAAATTTTCAGCTTGCTATTAATCAACTTTTTTTCATACGCGGGATCCAGACCTATTATTGATTAATTGATGATGGATTATTTCAATGGCGCTACAACAGGGCTTCTTATATTTCAAAGGCAGTTAACTAGAGGTATCAATTTTCGAATTTTGTTCTTGGATCTTCAACTTGACTTTTTGTCACGATAGGGTGTCATATATATTTTGGCTTTGTAATAATCATTGTTAATATTAGTAATACTACATAAAATTCTGCAAATGCTTATTATTTTATCGGATTAGTAACCGTGTAAAGATTAGTAATTCCCAGATTTCGATATTTCCCCTATTTTGCAGATTTTTATTTTTTTTTTAGATATATTTAAACCATACACATTTTATGTTATTTTGTGTTTATTGTTTTGTATTAGTAAATAAATATTCCTATTATAAAACTGATTTTTATCAGTATTATTCACAAACCGCAGCAGCGCGTCGTACGGCATATTTAAACAAACACCAGAGTCAAGCGTCACTGACGCTCTGGCGCGTTCACCACCAACCCTTCTTAAATATACAGAGTGAGCCAAAGAAAACAGTCTACCTCAATATTCGGCAATATTTATTAGATTTTAATAAAATGACTAAACAGGTCGATTTTTGATCTAAGGGGACACATTTTTACGGTACATACACTTGTCATTTGTCAACCCCCTCCCTTTCGCTTCCCCCACCCCTTATTTTTAAATAGGGAATAGGGGTCGTGTGCTAGCTCATTTAAAAGGTTATTCAATTCTCTATTCAGTAATATAAACATTAACATAATTATTTATACAGGGTGTCCAAGAAAAAAATATTTTAATTAAATTCATTGACACAAAACGAAGAATGTATGTAATTTTTTTTATTCGAAATACATTCTACTGCTGTCACAAAACAGACAAAAATGTTTTTTGATAAATAAACATTGCTTTTCGCCTAATTTCAATGTTCGAGCTGCCACCCACCTGCCTCTTGGTAGGTTGAATATTGAATTTAAGCGGAAAACAATATTTATTTGTCAAATAAACATTTTTCTCCGTTTTCTGTCAGTAGTAGAATGTATTTTGAGTTAAATAAATTGCATACATTCTTCTTTTTGTGTCAATTAATTTAATTCAGAATAATTTTTCTTGGACACCCTGTATAAATAATTATGTCAATGTTAATATTACTGAATAGAGAATTGAATAACCTTTCAAATGAGGTAGCACACGACCCCTATTCCCTATTTAAAAATAAGGGGTGGAGAAAATGGAAGGGAGGGGGTTGACAAATGTATGTACCGTAAAAATGTGTCCCCCTTAGATCAAAAATCGAGCTGTTTCTTCATTTCCTTAAAATCTAATAAATACTGCCAAATATCGAGATAGACTGTTTTCTTTGGGTCACTCTGTATGTGCAGTTAATTTAAAAATAGATAATTTATTCGAACTTTTTCAAAAACTAATAAATAAATGTCTACGTATCAAAAACAGTAAGCGGCTCTAGGTGAAAACCTAACCAGAATAGATCGGCAGTTAACGTGTTAAATGGCCACCAGATCCAGGATTTTTTCAGATTTTCGAAACAATAATTTTCGATAAATGTCAATAAGTGTCAATAATAAAAAACACGTGCTTGCTTTATAAGTTTTAGAACCCAACTGTCGAGTTGCAGCTGCATAGGCCAGGCGTCGCGCGCGTTGTTGTATACAAGCGAGTTTAGCACAGGTAGGTACCGTTATAAATACAGTTATAACTTTGTTTCTATTTCGAATTTCTTAATAAAATTTTAGGACAGTAGGTATTTATACGATATTAAGGAATGTTTTAACGTAAAAAAAATGATTTTTTTAATTCAGAAAGTAAAAGTTCCCTTAAATAAAAGTTAGATTCCATATGAAAGACTAACCTTTTCAGGAGGACTAGTAAACTCGGAAGGCGGAGGTGGGAACGTCTTTTCGGGATTTTTTGAAGCTGCGGCACTCATCAGTTCGTGCATATTAGCATATGTCGGCTGCATATTATTACTATTCTTCGAAAGGTGCGATGGCAATGGCGACGGTTTCTTTACTACCGACAATTCGGCCCCAGGAGGTAGTACTCGCACGCCTTGTGTAATAGTTTTGGCAGGAACATTTGGACCACTTGGACGCTCTAACGATGAACACCTCTGAAAATTACAAAAAGGTCATATATTAATTCAGTTAAACTTAAAGTTATATAGAGTTTGCCTAAAAATATTATTATTGTTAGTTTGTAATTATACAGGGTGTCCAGAAACTCTCCTGACAAACAAAGACCGAAGATTCCTCAGATGATTTTAAGACAATTTAACCCAATTCATCTAGTCCGAAAATGCTTTCTAAGGGAGCTAGAACTCGAAGGTGGCGCCTTGTAATTAATTTTTTTAATACCTTCCGAACACATTTAGAAAGACGAAAATTAGTACGCCTATTTATCTTCCAGAGATAAATCGATTCCATCAATGGCGAATGTCTAGTACCGGTCATAGGCGCCCGTTTTGGGTAGGGCAACGGTTATTTGATCGCATAACTTTTTTGTCTTTAACTTTTAAAAAATTTTGACACTGGATTATTAAATTGTGAGGTATTGTAGTACTATATGTTACTCTTGCTTTAAGTTGGTAGGATGCACCGCTTTCTAAAAAATACGTCATAATTTAATAATCTAGTGTCAAAAATGCTTAAAAACTTAAAGACAAAAAGTTTTGCGATAAAATAACCGTTGACCTACCCAAAACGGACGCATATGACCGGTACAAGAAATTCGCAATTGATGAAATCGATTCATCTCTAGAAGATAAAACATTGTACCAGTTTTCGTTTTTCTAGTTTTGATTTTGATAATTTTTTTCGAATTCAAAAATTTTTAAATTGTTTTTTTTAGAAAACGGTATAATCCGACCGACTTAAAGCAAGAGTACCTTTCAGTAGTAGAATACCCCACAATTTAATAATCCAGTGTCAAAAATGTTTAAAAGTTAAAGACAAAAAGTTAAGCGATAAAATAACCGTTGCCCTACCCAAAACGGGCGCCTATGACCCGTACTAGAAATTCGCCATTGATGGAATCGTTGTTGTTGGAATAGAAGCGTTCTGGAGGCATTCAAAAAAACTGATTACAAGACGCCATCTTCAAAGAGCTCTAGCTCCTTTAGGAAGAATTTTCAGACTATAAGAATTGGGCTAAATTGTCTTAAAATTATCTGAGCAATCTCCAGTCTTCGTTTGTCAGAACAGTTTCTGGACACCCTACATAGTTTATTAAATATTAAGTTTTTTTAATTTTTATAAAGTTAAAAAAAATATTTTAATACATAATTATATTTTACTACTATATGCTGGACCTACGGCATTCTCAGGTACCCTGAACTATATAACTAGGCTTACCAGACGTCCCGGTTTAACCGGAATTGTCCATGGTAATGTGGTATTGCTTCCTTCATTAGGAATTTGTAATATTCATCTTAATCTGACAAACCTATGGGGTTTAATCTCCTTGTTCCTTTGTGATCTTTTCTGGGATTTTCCATAAACTTCCATGCTTCAGATACTCGAGTTCCACCCATATATTTGTTTATTTCTTCACATTTTTTTCTCCCACGTTTCGTTTTTTTCTTTTGACTACGGTTTTCTCAACTATCCTCTTCCAGTAAGTGTATGTTTAGTCTTCTGCTTGTATACATAATGTTCTTGCTAATGATAACAGAAAAAAGGTTAAATATAACCACTTATTTAACTTACCAATGGTAAAGGTGGTTTGGACAAAGACTTAATGGATAGTCCTGGACTTTTCGGAGGCACTATATTCGAAGTAGTGTCAGTAGGTCCCGTTGAAGTAACTGGACTGGCCGGTTGAGATAAAGTTTGATCTGGGGCTTGGAATGTATATACAGTTAGAGGAGGTCGTTGGTGTCCTTTTTCATAAGCTAAAAATGAAAATGTATTAATACTCTGGGCTAATTAGCAAAATTCATGGAAAAGTTATTTACCAGCAATTTTATTGCTGGAATCGAATTATAAGATACTATATATTAATAATATAGGTATGCAAAGTCCGCAGATAGTGTGCTACTTTTTTTATAAATAAAATGGCGCCGACAAATCGTATTTTCTTCAATTATTGCTCTATAACTCAGAAGATTTTAACTTTACACCAAAAACACTCAAATATAAATTCACCGCAATTAAATTCTGCATAGAGACAATATGTTTTTCCCGATTTGCTCCGACGAAAAATTTTCCTCGGAAAATGCGGGTTTTCCCAACAAAATCTCTAATTTTCAAATAAAATTTTAGGTAAGTAATTATTCATCAATAATTAAATAACTTAGTGACATCAAAGCTTTCTTGGTATAGATTATAATTCCAGAAGCCGGTGAAAATTAAACGAATATTTTAGCAACAATTCAATTGTTAATTAACAATTTACGATCGAAATAACAACCAAAATAATCATGATATATTGATCAAACTTATAAAAGATTATAAAGATGAGATGCTTATTTAATCTTTTATCGACAAAATATAAATTTTTCGATTTTTTGCATAATCTTTAAATTAAGAAAAAATAGTTATAATACGCTGGTCTAATTAGTAAAGTACAAGGAAAGGTTATTTACCAGCAATTTTATTGCTGGAATCGAATATTATGATCCTATATATTAATAATATAGGTATGCAAAGTCCGCAGATAGTGTGCTACTTTTTTTATTAACAAAATGGCGCCCCAAATCGTGTTTTTTCAATGATTGGTCTATAACTCCGAAGATTTTAACTTTACGCCAAAAACACTCAAATAAAAGGTCACCCCAATTTAATTATACATAGAGGCATGTTTTTCCCGATTTGCTCCGACGAAAATTTTCCTCGGAAAATGTGGGTTTTCCCAACAAAATCTCGAATTATCAAATAAATTTTTTGGGCAAGTAATTATTTATCAATATTTAAATAACTTGGTGAAATAAAAGCTTTCTTGGTATAGATTATAACTGCAGAAGCCGGTGAAAATTAAACGAATATTTTAGCAACAATTCAATTGTTAATTAACAATTTACAGTCGCAATAACAACCAAAATAATCATGAGACATTGATCAAACTTAGAAAGATTATAAAGATGTGATGCCTATTTAATATTTTGTCGGCAAAATATAAATTTGTCATTTTTTTGCAGAATCTTTAAATGTTTTAAAAAAATAGTTATAAACAAATTAACATTTCTCAGTAATTGTTTATTATATTATAATTTTAAAAAATACTTAAAATGCGTGTTTACAAGGTCTTGAAAATGAATGCTTTAAAAAAATTTTCCAACCATTTGCAAAAAAGTTATGAAACAGCAAAGTAAACATACGATTATTCCGTTGTTTATAATTTGTTTTCATTGTTTCAAAGCTTAAAAGTGAGTTTATGGTACAAACTAATTACTCTCAAAAAATATCAAACATTACTTCAATGGTTATATTGTAATCAAAGATTAAAAAAGTTTTTTTTTGTAATTTTTAGCGCGAAAGTAGGCTTGGTACAAAGCCGGAGCTAAAATGTTCACTCGAAGCGATTGACACGCAGCATACAAATACTACTCTATGTCGCGCGGCGGTCATCGCTTCGAGTGAAAATTTAGCTACGGTACTGTATTAGTCTACTTCCGCGCGTGTAAATTACAAAAAAATATATTTATAATCTTTAATTAAAATATAACCATTAAACTAATAATCGATATTTCTTGTAAGTAATTAGCTTGTACTTTAAACTCACTTTTACGCTTTGAAATAATTTTAAAAAATTATAAACAACGTAATTTGTTTATAACTATTTTTTTTAACATTTAAAGATTATTCAAAAAAATTAAAAATTTATATTTTGTCGACAAAATATTAAATAGGCATATCTCATCTTTATAAGATTTCAAAGTTTGATCAGTGTATCATAATTATTTTGGTTATTATTGCGACCGTAAATTATTTATTAACAATTGAATTGTTGCTAAAATATTCGTTCAATTTTCACCAGCTTCTGGAAATATTAGTCAAGGCATTGAAGAATTGAAGTGTCGATTTTTTTGCAGTAAGACGGATTTTAATGCGGATTGGTGCGTTGAATTCGTGAGAATGTCAGGAAATTTTGTGAACTAATGTAATGAATAAGAAATCTCAAATTGCATTTATGCATAAGAAAAATGCATTTCGGTAAATAGTGGGAAAAATTGTCTCAATTTTCTTACTCGGGGGTTTTTGGGGTCGCTGAAAACGAATATGAGGTCGGTGAGAGTGTGGAAAGTACCTGGCGCCTGCAGCGGGTGTAATAAACGTCTTCCTCTGGAATATTATGGTAATTTATCATATAATTAGTTTAAACTCGTCACTCGGGGGTTTTTGGGGTAATCTATTTTCTTCGACTTAACTATAGTGATCGAAAAAGGTGGTATTTTATTATAAATAAACATAAATTTTTATTATAATATACTTATGGTTAAAAAAGTTCATTATACAAAATTTATCGTAATTTATCTTTAAAATTCGTTTTCTTCGCCATTATCATCTTCTTCTTCATTATTGCCTTCCTCTCTCGAGTCCAATGCAATATTTGTGCAATCAGAGCCTGCACAATTTTTGCAGGCTCCCATGCTTCCTGCACCCGCATGAGTTGCCGCAGTCTGACTTACAACTACAGAATGTTAAATTTAAAATGTTTGGAGGACCAGGTGGCTGAGTCATTCTAACTGGAATTAATACATTATTTTGTAATTCCCATCCCCAAGCGGTTGGGTTCATGTTACTGTCCTCTCCATACAGCCAAATTTGTGTTAATTTGTGGGTAATATACCCTTTTTAAATGCTGGGTAAATGCATCAACAGATGAAAGAATTTTTCCAATGACAATCTTTTTCTTCTTCTTCTTCTTCCTTCTTGTATGTAGGCTTTAAAGCCTGTTTCTTCTTCAATATTATCCTCCTAAATTGTTTAGGTTATCGCACCACCTTTTTCTTGGTCTGCCAATACTTCTTCGTCCATTTGGTGACTTATCTCGTGCTATTCGTACTATCCTATCCTCTGCCATTCTACTAATGTGTTCGTTCCACTCCTGTTTCCGTTTTGTCACCCATCCATTTATGTCTTCTATATTGCATGATCTTCTTATGTTTTCGCTCCTCTCCCTATCCAACAGACTTTTCCCTGATATTCGTCGGAGTATTTTCATCTCTGT
The DNA here is from genome assembly GCF_917563875.1 of Diabrotica virgifera virgifera. Classification (NCBI taxonomy): domain Eukaryota; kingdom Metazoa; phylum Arthropoda; class Insecta; order Coleoptera; family Chrysomelidae; genus Diabrotica; species Diabrotica virgifera. The sequence goes on from NC_065450.1 coordinate 22,312,115, forward strand.
TGTTTCTAGTAGTCGTCTCGTTTTAGATGTGTCAGGCCTTGTCTCCGCCGTGTATGTTAATATAGGTCTAATTGCTGCTTTATAGATTCTTGCTTTTGTGTCTTGTCTTAAGTGTTTGTTCTTCCAGATTGTGTCATTAAGAGATCCCGCCGCTTTACTTGCTTTTAAGCTTTGTTGTCGTACTTCCTCTTCAACATCTCCGTAACTGGTTATATCAATTCCCAGATATCTAAACCTTGCTTCCTGCTTTATTATTTTCCCATCAATTTCGATTTTACATCGTAGTGGGTATTTAGATGTTGTCATACATTTGGTTTTTTCTGACAATCTTTTTATTTTTGGCAATAGCCATTAAGTACATTCTGTATCTAGTAATTTTCTCTCAAGGCAAAACCACATCATCCACTTGCGCCTTAACTCAAACTGCTTTAAATGATATAAAATTAGAATTAAGTCGTTGCGATATTTATTTTCAGTGACCCCAAAGACCCCCGAGTAACAAGTTTGGGCCAATTATTTAACAAATTACCATATAGTCCAGATGAAGACGTTTATTACACCTGCTGCAGGCACCAGGTAGTTTGCACACTCTCGCCGACCTCATATTCATTTTCACTGACCCCAAAAACCCCCCGAGTAATGAGTTTAAGCCAATTATATGATAAATTACCACAATCCTCCAGAGGAAGACGTTTATTACACCCGCTGCAGGCACCAGGTACTTTGCACACTCTCGCCGACCTCATATTCGTTTTCAGCGACCCCAAAAACCCCCGAGTAAGAAAATTGAGTCAATTTTTCCCACTATTTACCGAAATGGATTTTTCTTATGCACAAATGCAATTTGAGATTTCTTATTCGTTACATTAGTTCACAAAATTTCCTGACATTCTCACGAATCCAACGCACCAAACTGCATTAAAATCCGTCTTACTGCGCCAAAAATCGACAGTAAGGACTTTTTTTTGTGCTTCAATGCCTCGACTATATAATCTAAACCAAGAAGGCTTTTAAGTCACCAAATTATTTAATTATTGGTAGATAACTACTTAAAGATTTTGTTGGGAAAAACCGCATTTTCCAAGGAAAATTTTTGTCGGAGCCGATCGGGAAAAACATATCTCTATGCAGAATTTAATTGCGGTGAATTTTTATTTGAGTGTTTTTGTTGTAAAGTTAAAATCTTCGGAGTTATATATAATTGAAAAAAAAACACGATTTTCGGGCGCCATTTTGTTTATAAAACCATTTAGTATAAGAGCTGTGAGACATTTTTGAGTAGGTATTTTAGGCAACCTGAAAATTTATCAGGTGATTCTTCCATGATAGCCGAATACAAAAATGCCGGTCTGGCTGAAGAGTAGCGGTTATTTTCCCCAAAAATCCCCCCCAAATTTAAAAAAAGGGTACAAATTGTTATTACAAAAAATATCATTGACGTGACTTTAAGTAAATTTAAATATTCAAATATAAAGGAAATAATCAGGCCAGGCGATTTGAGGGCGATTTTAACTCTCCAAGATACTTTCATGGGCGCCCCAGGATTATTTTCAGGGGGTGCATCTGAACTTCAGAAGATTTCATCTGAATCTGTACATACTGTTAACGAGTATAAAATATACAACTATACATGCATAGCTATGTACATTCCTTCCCGACAGGGAGGTGCAATTTTTATTTTGACAGGGTATTTTTTAATATTAAAAATAAATATTCTAAAAAAGACAGGATTTTTTGGTGAAATCTTCCAACTGCCAGCCGATCAAACAAATTACACGTGCATGTAAATGAAAAGCGCTATAGGTAAGCAGCAGTGTGAGAAGGAGCGTATACCGATAGCTGTTTGCGTTCTCTGTTGTAGCTGAGCGAGTCCGTTCGCTCGAGAAAAATAACGTGACCTGACGATTCCCATGTTGTTGTGCCTCGAAACGTTAAAGTAATTATTATATACTATAGTTTTTTAAATAACTTTTTATTAATTTTGCAAATATAATAGAGAAAGACAAATTTATTATTATAAATATAGGTACAGGTAGAAAAGTATAAAACTATAAACTAAATTAATTCTGTGTCCGAATCTTGTATTTCTTCTTCAAACTCCTCATCTGAGCTTAAATATTCATTCTCTTCTTCTTCGTCAGACTAATTAATTAGTGATTAATTAATTGAGTTGGCTACGTATTCTCTGTCCTTTTATATGGAGTCGAAGCCTGGACAATCACGGGCGCATCTGAAAAAAACTTGCCATTGTTAAGATGTGGTGTTATCGAATAATGTAAAAAATATCATGGACACAACACGTAACAAACACGGAAACATACGAAAAGATGAAAAAGGTAAAAGAACTACTCAACACTATGAAGGAAAGAAAAATGAGCTACTTTGGTCATATACTAAGAAATAAAAAACGTGATGTGATTGGTTATATAAGGAAAAGTGCAAGAAAAATTTAAAGTAGTGGAGTGTAAAAACAACAATAGAACTCTTCAGAATCGCTGCACACAGAATAAAATGGGCCGTGATGATCGCCATTGTCATGAAAGGATGAGACACACAAAGAAGCAGAAGATTGAGTTAACTAAAAAAAAGATTTCAGTTATAAAAAGAACATGTATGTAAGCTTACCTTCAGCCATATATCTGAAATTCTCTTTGGTTCTCTGATGAACTATAGCATCATAAACTGATTGAGGCAAACAATCTCCCTCAAACCAATTAAAATCTAAGTTATCCATATTTAGGATCAATCCATTTCCGTTAGGTGTTAAGGAACTGGGGACTTGCAAATCTGCGTTTCGCCAAATGCTCGTGATATACTGAGTTCTTAGCAGATGTTGTCTCAATTCGGCTTTGGACGGAGGCAAAGTAGATGGATCACACTTTTTCAATATTTTCTTAAAAGACTCATTTTTCTTATTAGACTTATAATTTCGGCAGAATGTTTGAAATCGTGCTGTGTTTAATAAATTTTTTGTACCATAAATTTCGCACACAAATTCTTCAAAGTTTCGAAAAATTCATCGCGAGTACCGGTAACGTGGGCAACTCCAAGATCCGCTAATGCTTTCTGATAAATTAAATTTTTTGTTAATAATTTAAACGGTCTAATCTTCCGCTTTTGGAAAAACGACGAATTATAATCACATCCAGTTAATGCGTGGAAAGCAGGCAAACTCGTACATAAAGATGGCTCTAATCCCGTATGTAGCTTCGTTATATTTATGTACCTTTTAGAATTACCAGTACCATACTCCATAAAAATCTCCAGATCGTCACTTTGGAGATGATCCATGTTTCCAAGCATAATTCATACACCATACACCAAAGAATATTTATTTTTAATATTAAAAAATACCCTGTTAAAAGAACAATTGCACCTCCCTGTCCGGAAAGAATGTATATGCATGAATAGTTGTATATTTTATACTCGTTAACAGTATGTACAGATTCAGATGAAATCTTCTGAATTTCAGATGCACCCCCTGAAAATAATCCTGGGGCGCACATGCAAGTATCTTGCAGAGTTAAAATCGCCCTCAAATCGCCTGTCTTGTTTATTTTCTTTATATTTGAATATTTAAATTTACTTTAAAGTCACGTCAATGATATTTTTTGTAATAACAATTTTTCCCCTTTTTTTAATTTTGGGGGGAATTTTGGGGAAAATAACCGCTACCCTCCAGCCAGACCGGCATTTTTGTATTAGGCTATCATGGAAGAGTCACCTGTAAAATTTTCAGGTTGCCTAAAATACCTACTCAAAAATGTCTCACAGCTCTTGGACCAATTGATTATAGACACGGTGTCTATAATCAATGATAAAACAAATAGCACACTATCTGCGGACTTTGCATACCTATATTATTAATCCATAAAAATTCCATTTCGATTGCAAGAGAAAATGGCCATGTGTCAAGCTGAGAATTTTCTGAAGGAAGAACAGCTTCTTCTGGGTAGGTTATGTTGGGGAACCCTGCGTATCTTTCTTTCGCGATTTATTTGAGTTTGTTACGTACAGAAATCTCACTACAGCAAGTATCTCAATTTAAAAATCATCATCATTCAATCTTCGCTTGTCCACTACTGGACATGGATCCCCTCATAATTTTCCATCATTTCGATCTTGTGCCTCGGGCATCCAATTCCTATGACAACGTTTTATATCATCAGTCCAACGTGCTGGTGGACGACCTCTGCTTCGGTAGGCAACATCTCTTGGTCTCCATTACAGTATCCGCTTTGTCCATCTATTATCTGTCACTCGAGCCACGTGACCTGCCCAGTTCCATTTCAGTGTTGCTACTCTCTCTACTGCATTAGCCACTCCCGTTCTTTGTCGTAGCTGGCAGTTTGGGATCTTATCTCGTAGTGAAACCTGGTGAAACGCCCAACATAGCACGCTCCATCGCTCTTTGAGACACACGGATCTTTTACACTGTTCTCTTTGTCATGGCCAACGTTTCCGCACCGTAAGTTAACACTGGCAAAACACACTGATTAAAGGTTTTTCTTTTAAGGCATATTGGTATGGCAGACGATTTGAAAATATGGTTCAGCTTGCCGAAAGCTGCCCGAGTCAGTCTTATAAAACGGAGAAGCTCAACGGTTGGTTGTCTTCATATGCGAATCTCATTACCTAGATATTTATAGGCTATTACCTGGTCTATGGATCTTGTTCCTACGCATATATCTTCGGTGACTACAAGATTTGTCATCATCTGGGTTTTGGATATATTTATTTTCAATCCCCCTTCTAGTGAGGAAAACTGTCGAGGAAAACGAGTCGTGAACTAACGCTGGTGATCGATGTCAGCTGGTGGATCGGTACGAAAAACAGCCTCCTTCAGCATTTTCCATAATATGTATGCATCAGGTGGCGTTAGGTCTGGTGAGTGCGATGGGTATAGGAAATCACTACCACGCTAAAATGTCTGCACAGCATTTGAAGAGACTTCCTGGTCATGTGACAGGTTGCCCCGTCCTACTGAAACCATTATTGACTAAGTGGTAGGTTTCTGGCAGGACAAACTCGCCGAAGATCATGTAGAAATGGCATAATACTTTGTTTTCTGTAGCGCTCTTGATTATCAGTTAACGGCATTTTATCGTTAATCATTAACATAACCCTTATAAATGTACACTGTCCTCACAAATGAACAGAAAGAAGACACTAAGGTAGCCTTTTATCAAGATCTAGAACGAATCTATGACTCAATACCAAGAAACGACATTAAAATGGTGATAGGCGACACAAACACCAAGATCGGAAAAGAATAAGAGTACATAGGGGTAATAGGGAAACATGGTTTGCATAGAGACACAAATGAGAATGGTCAGTTTCTAATAGATTTCGCAGCTGGAAAGAATATGATTATCAGTTCGACATGCTTCCCACATCGGGACATACATAAGGGCACTTGGATATCACCTGACGGAAACACAATAAATCAAATAGACCATATACTGACTGAAAAAAGAATGGCGACGAGTATATTAGATGTAAAAAGCAGACGTGGCGCAAGCTGTGACTCAGACCATCTACTAGTGCAGACACGGTTTAGATGCAAAATCAGTCGACAGGTAAAGGAATAATATCCAAAACAAGAAAAACTAAACTTAGATAACCTAAAAGTCCCTGAGGTACAAGAAAGACTTGAGAGAACAGTGGATGAAAAATTACTAGAAGAAAACAGAGCAGACTCCACAATAGAAAATCAATGGAACACCACAAGCAGTATCATACTAAACACAGCGAAAGAAGTCATAGGAACAAAGACACAACAGAGAGAAGAAACATGGTTCGATGAAGAATGCAAACAAGCTATACAGGAAAGAAATGAAGCACATAAGAATTACATACTCAGACGTACTAGACAGAGAAAAACAGAATTTGAGAACAAAAGACGAAGAGCAGATAAACTGTGCAGGCAGAAAAAGAGAGAGTACGAAAACCAACGGATACTTAACATAGAGAGGGAGTTTAAGGAAAACGAAACACGTAGTGCATACCAACTTATTAAACATTTAAGACAGGGATACAAACCGAAGACTAGCCTCTGCAAAAATAAGAAGGGTGAAATCATTAGCGATATGGACGAAATTAAGATAACCTGGATGACATATTTTAGGGAAGTATTAAACAAAGGGGCACAACCACCATTACAACAACAGAGGCAGCAGCAGGCACGGCAGGAGGTACAACAACAAGAGCTGGGGGAAGATGGAGAAGAAAATGAATTAACTAGACCCCCAACGCTAGAGGAGGTCCAAACGGCAATCCACATACAAAAAAGCCATATAGCACCGGGAATAGATAAAATACCGGCAGAACTACTCAAGCAAGGAGGAAAGAATTTGACACAACAGATGTACCAGCTAATACGAGAGATATGGATAGAAGAAGAAATCCCCCAACAATGGAAGAAAAGTATAATCTGCCCTATTCATAAAAAAGGAGACAAACTGTTGTGTCAGAATTATAGAGGCATCTCTTTACTTTGTTCGGGATATAAAATATTCACAAACATCCTTAATCGAAGACTTCAACCTCTCACGGAAAAAATCATCGGGGAATATCAAGCAGGGTTTAGGCAAAATAGATCTACCATTGAACAACTATTTACAGTTAAACAAATACTAGCCAAAGCATGGGAATATGACATGGACGTTTACAATCTCTTTGTAGATTTTAAACAAGCCTATGATTCAATAGATAGAACAATTCTACCTAATATATTGGAAGAATTTGGCATACCATCAAAATTAATACTAGTGCAAATGACAATGACAGAAACAGAAACACAAGTATGTATTCAAGGACAGATCACTGATGCGTTTACGATAACGCAAGGACTGAAACAAGGCGACGGACTGGCTCCAACGCTTTTTAATCTTGTTCTTGAATATGTAATTAGACGGTTGACGGTGAGTGGAAATAACATACTTACAAACAAATCTACCCAATTAGCAGCATACGCGGATGATATAAACATAATGAGCAGAACAATGAATGCAGCGGAAGAAACCTACGTTGAGTTGAAACAGAGTGCAGAAGCAGTAGGGCTAGCAATAAACACAAATAAAACAAAACTACTCATACAAACCAGATCAAATAGACCGGCGCAACAACACTTTATTGACGATATAGAACATGTGAATAGATTCACGTACCTAGGAATGGATCTGGTTGCAAGCAATGAAGAAGAACCGGAAATAAATAGAAGGCTTGTGCTGGCAAATAAAGCCTACTTCGCGATGGGCCACATATTCAAATCGCGAGACGTACACCGGAAAACAAAACTCCGGGTATATAAAACAATAATCAGGCCCATAGTAAGTTATGGCTGCGAAACATGGGTGGTGACACAGAAATCTGCCAATGCATTAGATGTGTTTGAAAGAAAAGTATTACGTAGGATACTGGGCCCAATAAGTGAAAATAACAACTGGCGAATTAGGTATAATAGAGAAATATACGAGCAATATAGCGAACCAACTCTAGCACAACACACTAAACTTCAGAGATTACGGTGGGCAGGGCACGTGGTCCGCATGCATGAGAATAGAATCCCCAGAAAATTGCTGAATGCAAGAATGCAGGGAAGAAGACCTGTTGGAAGACCTAAAAAGAGATGGGAAGACGAAGTCGATGAGGATGCCAGGAACTTCCTGGGAACGTGTTCATGGAAAAGAACAGCGGTAAATCGAAATAATTGGAGAAACTTATTGAAGGAGGCCAAGGCTCGATTTGGGCTGTAGTGCCATTGGATGGATGGATGGATGGCATTCTATCGTTTGCTTCAATGAAATACGGGCCCTATATGTCATGTGCGGATACAGCACACCAAAGGACAACACAGTCACTGTGAAAGGGCTGCTCGACGATTACAACGGCAACTGATTTTAAACTTGGATCGTTTTCGCGACCTTTTCCTTTTCCATATGACCGAAAATAGTACTCTACGATAAAAATTCTACAACACAAAGAACCATCCTGAAGTATCTAACATTAACATGGCATTGTTGGATGTTATAACGACGTTCGGAAACCACTCAGGACCTCGATTTTTGACCCTTCGTTTCGTTATCGAACCTATTCGCTTCGTATCTGTTTAGTATACGAAGCGAATACGTTTGATAACGAAGCGAAGGGTCAAAAATCGAGGTCCTGTACGTTTCAGCGCATGATACATACAAATTTGATGCATACGCATTTCAGTACTGTTTATTTTGCCGCATCCCGTAATATATTATCCATGGCTATATTTTTATTCACTCTATTGAGTACAGCAATCTGCCCATTGGGCATGAAGCATTTATTATGTTAAAAAATACAGACAAGTAGAGAGTTACTAGAGTGCGTAACCTCTTTACAATTCTAAAATTAAAATTTTATTAGTCTGAATACACTTGATTACGTTTATTTGGTAAAATCGGACGGCACACAGTGGTGAATTTCGCCGAAAACCTGGCCAAAATGTAAAAATTTAAGTTTAATGGTATACCCCGAGAAATTTTATTTGAACCTTGCTCTGTAGGCCTTTGAGAATCATAAACGGCCGTTAAGGGTAGAACAACACATGCAGATCATGCATGGGCGCCCATCTAAAATTTTTTTAGGTAAAGGGCCAAACGTGAAGATGTTGCACATTACATTTTGTATACTTTGGATGACAATATAATGTAGTTTAAAGCAACAGAAAAGCTAGGGGGGCCGTGGCCGTGTCTATGGATATTGTCGCCTATGAGATCATATGTATTTATATTAGTGTAAAGGTGTGATTGAACGACAGCGCGGACCAAATAAAAATTAAGTGTGGTATACAATAATATTGGGGCATTGTTTGGTTTTCATTTAGAACTGTAGACGTGTATTATTTTGTTAGTTTATAGCAGATGCTATATCTGGAGGTAAGTGGAGTATTTTAATATACTTTTTAGACTTTTTTTCGTAAAATAGACTTTATTTACAACACAATTGCAAAATATTGGCAAGGATCTTCAATCGTTTTAAGTTTTCCAAGTTTTAAAAGGAAAAAGTAAAAAAGTCTACTTTGATTAGCAAAGATATTTTGCTTAATAAATAGTTCAAAATGTATATAAATATTCCTTAAAAAATCATCTGCAGCCAAGTGCATCCTTAGCGGAATTTTTCATTTTAAAAAAATATAACCTGCTAGAGAATTTCTACATTAAGAGACTTTAATGTTATATGGTCAGTTAATAAAGTAAGAACAAAACATGAAGCATCTGATCCAGTAAATTTACAGTTTTTTTACACAAGAGCAGCCGTTTTTTTTATTTTTTTTTTTTGCTTTCTTCTTCTTTTTCTTAACCTTTAAATGCTTTTACTTTTATGCATAATCCTATGTTTTTGCTTCCTTACTTTTATATTTTTTAATAATTTTGGTCGTGTGAGCCAAAAATTTTAACTTTTTAAAAATGAAATGCGTAAACGAAACTTTGTGTTAAGAAGCCACACATTGGTAGGTAATAATTATAATTAATCGGATCCATTTACAAAACAATTAAAATGTATTAAGAGTTGACCTACGTATTTTTGGCTTCTTAATATAAAGTATCATTTGTGCATTTTATTTTTAAAAAAAGTCAAAATTTTTGGACTTACACGACCAAAATTATTAAAAAATATAAAAATAAGAAAGCAAAAAGATAGACCTATACATAAAGGTAAAAGGACGTAAAGATTAAAAAAAGAAGAAGAAAGCAAAAAAATAACAAAAAACGGCGGTCCTTGTGTAAAAAAAACTGTAAATTTACTCGATCGGCTGCTTCATATTTTGTTCTTACTTTATTAACTGATCATAACATTAAAGTCTCTTAATGTAGAAATTCTCCAGCATGTTACAGTTTTTTAAAATGAAGAAGTCCGTTAAGTTTGCAACTTGTTGCAGATGATTTCTTAAGGAATATTTATATACATATTGAGTTATTTATTAAGCAAAAAATCTTTGCTGACCAAAGCTGACTTTTTTACTTTTCCCATTTTAAAGCTTCGTTAACAGAAAACGATTGAACATTCTTGCCATCATTTTGTAAATATGTTGTAAATAAAGTTTATGTTAAGAAAAAGAAGATCAAAAGTATTTATATTGAAATACTCCACTTACCTCCAGAAATAGCATCCACTATAAAATAACAAAATAATACAGGTGTATAATTTTAAACGAAAACCTAACAATGCCTCAATTATTGTATAACACACTTTAATTTTATTCGGTCCGCTTTCGTTCAATCCCAACTTTACACTAATAAAAATATGTGATATGCTTGTATTGTTCTACCCTCAATGGCTGTTTATGATCCTCAGAAACCTACCGAGCAAGATTCATATAAAATTTCTCGGAATATATAAGTTTAAATTTTTGCATTTTGGCCAGGTTTTCGGCAAAATTAACTGTCTGACAAACGCATTAGGATGCACTAGCACTTTTTCACAGTATTTTACGCTAAAACGTTGTAAGCTTCTTTCACGAATTCTAAGGGGATGTTGTACTGAATAACCTCGTTGGATACATAGTATGGTGCATTGACTATGGCACCTATTACCTTATTTTGGAATCTCTTGTAAGATGTTTGTATTGGAGACGCTGGCAGTGCACCATAGCTGAATCCCATAAGTCCAAATGGGCTTGAGGATGGACTTCTAGAGTAAAATTTTGTTATCCAAAGACAATTTTGAATTGCGTTCAATGAGCCAATACATATTTCTCAATTTAAGTCCGAGTGCATGCCGAGATATTTGGCGTCCTCGGATTGAGGAATTAGACAATTATCAATGTACACAGGGGGCATGTTTCTCCACGTAGCGTTAATGTTACATGTAATAATTTAGTTCCATTAGATTTGATGCACCATACTTTCATTCATTACTGAATAATTATATTTAGGTTTGATTGAAGGTTTCTTGATGCTGTTGATGGATCTGTGTGGAATGCCAGAATAAGAGTGTCATCTGCATACGTTGCAACTGTAGTTGTACTAGATGTTGGAATGTCCTCTGTGTACAGTCGGAAAAATGAAAGAATACCCATGAACGAACATATAAAACACGCTGCATTTTCCTATCACCGTGTCACAAAGAAAATTGCCCAGCGCAAGTGCATGTAATAATAATTATTATATGTACTTGCGCTGGCCAATTTTTTGTGTGACACAGGGACAGGAAAATACAGCGTGTTTTATATGTTCGTTCATGGGTATTCTTTCATTTTTCCTACTGTATAAGAGATATATAATTGGACCGAGGACGCTGCCTTGCGGGATGCCTGAGTGAATAGGATATATCTTAGTGTGCTCGATACCGTGCTTCACAAGGAAGTGTCTATTTTCTATGTAGGATTTTAACCCATTCGCTGCCGATCACGCTCCAGCGCATGATATGGTTACTTCAGCCAGGTGCCGTGTAACAGATCAGCTCTTAGTTGAGTTCCATCTTCTTCGATAGGCCGCGAATGGGTTAAGAGCTGGAAATGAGGATAGGGTAGGAGCTTCTTTAGTTTTATTTGTAGTCCTATCTGCCATACCTTGTAGAAAATCTGAGATAAGTCAAGGAAAGTAGCAGAGCAGTAAAATCCTTGTTTATTTGGTTGACTAGTCTATGCAGTTGTTCTATGGTTCCGTGTTTGTCACGGAAACCGAATTGATGTTCTGGAATTATTTTGTGTTTGTCTGTTATCGTTTTTAAACTTTTTACATACATTTTTTCAAAGACAAAAGGCTTATAGACCGGTGTGAAAATGCATTTTCCGGGTTTAAGGATCATTAGGATTTGCGATCTATAGCTATATAACTTACCTGATGATATGGTGTGTGGTCGGTCGTTGATAATAGCCGAGGCTGCCCTTTCGAACTGGATAGTTTCTTGTAAATTGGGCCAGGTGGCTGTCGTTGTGGGAGCGGCTGTCAGTGGAAAAGGGGTGCAAGGCGTACTAGAACTACTGCTGTTGTTACTGTGCTCGGACATATTGGAAATCTGAAATACCAGCTATTTTATGTCTTAAAATTGTCATTTATATATTACATTAATGAATCTATAGACAAATTTAACTTTATAAACTAATATGACTGGTGAGTGCTGCAATACATAAAATTATCTGCAAAGTACAAAGACAGAGTAACGATTCACCAATGCTTGAGCCTTAGGCTCGACGCACATTTGCGTCTTTTCAAGCTGCGAGATCGCTGGCGGCTCAGCAGTACGTGAGTTGAATTTATTCACTGCACACTCGAGCTGAGCCGCGGTTCTTGCTTCATCTTGTTAAATGTTGCTCTAGCTTGTCCAATTCTCATTTTTATTTCTTCTGTATACTCGATATTTGCATTAATAATTGTACCAAGTGTACCAAGATATCTGTAGTTTTCACCTTTTTCTATTGGCACCCTTCTTATGTTTAAAATGTCTTGTTGTCTTTGGAAATTGTCATAAATTTTGTTTTATTAGCGTTAAGCGTTAGTCCGCTTTCCTCACTAGAACTTACATTATATAAGAGTGCCTGTAGGTCTTGTATATTCTCTTCAATTAGTATAGTACCATCGGCATATCTAATAATGATGGGTCTGCCGTTGACTTTTATTCCAATTTTTACATCTTCGAGTGATTATTTAATTATTTCTTCCGAATATAGATTGAACAATAAGGGGGAAATATGCAACCTTGCCTTACGCCTCTTGTTATCTCTACTTCCTCCGAAAGTTCTTTACCTACTCTGACTGTTTGAAATTCCATAAATTGGATTTGTAGTTTGAATAGTTCGAAATCATATCCCTTTTAAAATGAGATGCATCGAGACCAGAAAAGTGTGTGCATACATCGACATCGCTCGTTCGTTCCCTAATGTTTCGAATTCAACAAGTTATCGGTAAGTGGTTTTAATTACCTATATTATTTATCCTTTATTTCCATTGTTTCGTTTTTAATTATTTAGCAACAAACCAATTTGAATTTGTGTATTATTGTATTGCGCTTATGGAGAAATTCCACTTTCTCACCATATTTATTGGCTATCAGAAGGCATTAGCAGGTGTTGTAATTAGTGTTTATTGCTTGTTTTTGATTTTATTACATGTTTCGTTCAATACCTGCTAGTAATCAAACACTGACTTTTGCTGATTGGTTAAAGTAGAGAGGAGTTATTATTTTTTTTTTTCGTTAAATTAGTCTTTTTTAGCAATGTGTTTATCTTTAAGCAACTGTATAAGACGGTTGTGTCAGACCTTATCGAACGCATTATTATAATCAATAAAACAAACATAAAGAGGTTGGTTGATTATGAATGTATGGACTCTAAGTAAACAAACCGTGAGTTTGATTCAACGTTACAGTATGAAGACAAATAATGAATTGTTGACGATCTAATATCACACTTATATCAACAAACACTTAAAACATATACATGTATATGTTACAAGTCATATGTCTAGAATGTTTTAAAAATACGTCTTACCTGAGCTGTACTAAACGCCGATGGTGGTCTAAGGAATAGTGTGTCTTGTGACATAAATCCAGAATCTTGACTTGACACAGATCTAACACGCATTGTACCACTACGACCTACAGGCTGTTTGATAATAAAAAAAATAAAAGAAATAATCAAAATAAATAAAAAAAAACAAAAGAATAAATAAAACCATACAAAGAAATACAACATTGTTCTGAAATACTTTGCTACTAAGCCTTGTTCGTCGATTTCAGTTGTTCTCAGAATTTTGATCATCAATTTTATGGTTAACGCAGTCAAATGCGTTTCGATAATCAATAAAACATGCAAATATCGTTGTCTTAACAAAAAGTCAAAAAAGCATCTTGTGTTCCCAATTCGTTTCAAAATTCGAATTAAGTGTAACTCACACTTCTTGTAAATTCGTAAATGGGCGATTATGAGAACAGTTTTAAGGACATGGGATATCAAGCTCAATGTCCGATACTCAACGCATTGTGAGAAATAAGGTTTTTTTGGTAATGTTACGAATGTTGATTGTGTCATGCAGTATGTGCAAGTGTTTGAAATAAATTCGTTACTTCATAAGCCGGAGAGTTTAAGGAAAAATTATTTTTTGAATTAAATCATTCTAGAGTACTACATGTCATCATTGACAGTAATTTGACATTTCTCCGCAAAGCTCTTTACACCTGATCTGTTCACAAGATGGTTCCTCCACATATAGATGTCCTTACACAATTTACTGCTTTAATTCTTTAATTATAATACCATGTTAAAACCGCTTAACAGCAAATACCGATGAATTTTTGTGTAACAATATGTGTCGTTTAAACTAGTTGATTCTTCCTCCTTCCTGGTCTGGTAAGTTCCTTTACTGAGGTGGGCGTTGTCACCCCATGCTAAAATTCTCACGTTTGATTCTTTTTTTTTTTTTTTATTAGAAAAATATGTCGCATCCACCAAAAGGTTATTAGCGACGGAACAAAATATAAATAACAAAATTAAACAATTACAGATTGTACAAAATGTTTCTGGATCTGAGATAATTAACTATATTATTGTCACAGGAACAGTTTTGACCTAGAGCCTGTGGTAGAGCGTTTGGGATCTTGTAGCGCTGTCTTTCTTGGTCATATTTACTACATATTGTTAAAAAGTGTTCGACTGTTAATCGGACGTTACACTGATCACATATAGGTGGATTTTTCTTTGTGAATAGGTAAGAGTGCGTTAATCTTATATGACCTAGACGTAAACAAACGCGTAACCACAATTTGTTCTCGTCTATTACGTGACGACGGGAGCCACTGAGACACATTATTTTTAATTTTATTTAGCTTGGAATTAGTTTGAAACCACTCATTTCGCCACAAAAACAACACTTTATTTTTAAAATAATATTTTAAGTCACTGGAAACACACTTGTCTATCGGCTCTGAAAAATCACTTAAAATTGCCTCTCGTGCGGTCCTGTCACCTTCTCATTTCCTATTATTCCGACGTGTGAGGGAACCCATAAAAATTGGACGCTTCTTCCATGTTCATGAGCTTGGGAAAGCTGGTATTGTAGCAACTTTTCAAAAGGATGTTTCGGAAAAATATGTATTAATGAGTTTAGAGAGCTAAGGGAATCTGTTATGATCAGGGCTTTTGTGAGTGTAAACTCGTTAAGAAGTTTCACAGCGCGGTATATGGCGTAGAGTTCAGCTGAATATGTGTTACATGCTGGGGGTAAACAAGTGAAATGTTTTGAATTGTACAACTGATTGGTCTTTAAGTTTGTCTCCTGTAGACAAATAATATCTGGAGAATATTCAGATAAAAGAAGCTGTAGCATAGGGAGACGATGGAAAAATCTATCAATGTTCCATTGAAGTATCGCGTTGAATGTTGTTAACAGATTCGGAGTTAGATGATACTGAACAATTGTCTACAGAAGAGTCACTGTCTAAGTCAGAAATCTCATTCCCTAAATAGTTGTGTAGTTTCTTTTGAAGTTTTGTAAACTTGGTTTTTGTAGATCTATCATTTGCATATTGATAGCTGCTTTGTAAAAGATAGAGTAAACCAGCCATATCAGTTGTAAATGTTTTAACGACGCTAATAGTGTCGGGGGAGCCTTGGACATTATCAATAAGTAAAGACAATTGGTGGTAATTTAAAACGAATGGTGGGGTATGATTATCAATAAAATTTTCAAGAGTTACCCGTGTAGATGGGACTTTAGATGAGCGCGGTTTTTTTGGTTTAGATGATTTGGGTTTTGCAAACAGATTTTGTGATGAAATTGCTGAGTCTGAAGGAGGCGTATCGATCTCACCAATACTGCGTTTTATGGAAGAACTTGCGTTTTCGCAAGTGCTATTAGAGTTTTCACTTAGATGCTGTGACTTTATTACATTTGGAGGTACTGGAGCAAACTCATTGGTAGTGGCAGAAGTCGAGCTTGAGGTTTTATTTGTAAGATTGGTTGAAATGGTTGTTTCAGAAAATTGTGGTGATGTATCAGTTTTATTAGAGTTTTCTGCAGTTGTATCTAATGGAAAAGGTGCTGATAGATTGGAGGGTCTTGCCTCCGAAGTTTGTGAAAACGGTATTGCCGCTGAATGAGGTTGATTGAAAGTGTTGCTATGAGTAAGAGTATTAGTAATTTCTTGGTCGTGAAGATTTGTAGGTGTAGGTGATATGCTCGGATTTGATAATGGATAACTTGATGACTGCTGAGTGTTTGGTACCTTGTGTAATATACTTGTTGGATCTGTTGGATTTGGTACTTCATTGTTTGACTCAATATGAGTTGATTCCGTTACTGAACTGTTATTGCATTGGGATGATATGTGTCCTGTATTTTTGCAAATAAAGCAGGTGAGTGTACCTTGTGACAAAAATATGCGGTGAGGTGTTTGGTCAAAATTTATTAGAATAGAATCTGGAATTGCTGATGTTATAGGGCTTACATAAACTTGCCTCCGAAAACTCAGTATGTGACTATATTCGGGAAGAGTGGAGCTAATTTTCAGAAATGTTATTGGGGAAATAAGCTTTAAACCGATATTCTGTAATTCTTCAACTAATACTTGATGAGGAATTGACGGGCATACACCAGACAAGACTAGTCTTTCTGCTGGAGAGACAAGTCTCCGTGCTGTTACAACTTCGCCGAGTACTTTTATAGAGCCATGTTGTGTCATGAAATTATCTACTACGGTTTTGTTTGCTAAATACATGCAGATTCTATTATGAGATAATCTAGATGAAAATATAATATTTTTTGGGTTGATGATTGTGCCCAAAGGAATTAAATAATCCTGCAGTTTAGCATTATCGATACAACTAAATACAATTGCTTGGGTCTTACTCGGAAAAGACTGTGAAGCGGCTGAAGCATAACTGTTTGTGATATTTGAACGTTGATTTACTGGACTGGTTAGATCGGAAGGTGTGTTTACATTGTGTGAAGACATTTTAAGCTGCGGTGGCGAAAGCTTAAGTCCGACTCTGGTAAGTGACAAACCAACCGCATGCTAGCTAACCTCACAAAATGATTGTACGTTGGTGTATTTTTCTTATTTGACGTTTCCTTTTCACAATAATAAACTAATAATTACGTATAGATGACTTACGTAGTAGTATCTAGTAGATAAACACTTTAGTTTTAAAAAACTATTTAATAATACCACTTGTTTTTAGTAAAAACTAGGAGTACAATATCACTACAACTTTACCATAACTTGCCAGGCGTTTGATTCTTTATAATTTTACATTGTAGGTCAGTTCATGATGTTTGTGTTCCTGTACTTTATGCTGATGATGGCTCTTGCTGAGTCGAAACGCGCCCAAATTTGACCTTTTTAATAATAATATGTCGGTCTTGACGGTTCAGTTAGCTGAGGCGCAGTCGATCGACAAGTTTAGTGGATTTGCGATCGCTAGTTCGAGCCTCAGCTAGGTCATGAAATTAAGAAAAGGCCAACTACGCCAGGGAAATAAGGCAAAAATATGCCATGTTCGAGACACTTCAGCAGCCAGGTTGCAAATAGGTTTTTCGGTACTATATATCTAATGGATTATAAATACAAAAATGCCCGTCACAGTTCGGACGACAATTTTAGTTATTAACAAATAAGTGTCATAAATGGCACTTTTTTCGTTTAAATCGCCACAGGTAAAAATACGGTAATTAAATATCTTATTAATTTATAGCATCCTTCTTTTTATTAGATTAGCAAAGGTTAAAAATGGCAGTTTTCTAATTTTGGTCCGATCATTTGTTGCTTCGGAAATTTCAAAATAAAACTAAAATTTCGAAAATAAAAAAATTGCTATAACTTTTACGAAAATAGCCTTTAGACTTTCATATTGCATGAAAAGTTGAGGCAAACAGTCCATATGATGCACAAAAAAAGTTTAAGACGATTCGTCAATTAGTTTAAATTTTATTCAATTTGTTTATCCCAAAGAGCTTCTTTTTGCAATGTTATTGTTCAGAAAATAAGAATGATATAGCAGTTCTGTGGAAACCATGTGAAAGAAGAATAGCTATATTTTCAAAGAATTAAAAAAAATATCCTTCCGAAAATATTTTACTAAAGTAGTCATTTTTGGCTTAGAAACAATTTGAATAACTTTGTTAATGTCGATTCTAGATTAAAACTACTTTGGGATTTGAAAAACTGGTATTTTTACACGAATTTGCCACTTTGTTTTTTTTTTTTGAAATTTGTCTAAGTTTGCCACTTTTTTTATTCAATTCACAGCTACTTTCTTTATCACAATTAAGCAACCTAACTAGCGCCACTTTGAAGCTCATAGTATATTAAGTATGGAGAACGGTAAGGGTTTTATACCGATCGAAGACAATTGTTTGACATGCTTATAACGTTTTTTGCACGATTGATACTATTATAAATTATAAAATTAAACATTTTCGTCATATTGACTAGTTTCATTCATTTTATCAAGATAGATACTTTGGTTGTTAGGTAGTAACTAGGGTGCATAACAACAATGGAGAATTGAGTTTTTATTTAGTTGTCAATAATTTTAAGTACAATTTTGATTATTATAAATTAAAATATGAGCGAAAGTGAATTTGAAGAAATTGAACGGGCTTGGGAAGAAGGGTGTTCCGCAATTATTCCCGAAAAATCCAAAATCCGTTATCAAAATACCTAACAAAGTTTTAAAAAATGGTGCGAAGGCAAGAATTTAAGATTCGAAGAAAAGACTCTATTGGCATATTTCGTTCAAAGACATATGCAGTTGAAAGCTCCTGGAAGCCTCTGGGCAGAATATTCAATGATTAAATCCACCGTTTTTCTTTATGATGGCATTGATATTTCCAAGTTTTCAACTTTGATCGCGTATTTGAAGAGAAAAATTAACAAATTGTACCATAAGTTTCAATATTAATAAATAATTCGTTAGTTTTCTTTATTCTTTCAAAAAATAAATTAAAATTAAGAGGTTTTTTAACTCGACGGTAAGTGAATTACTTACCGTCCAGTTGGAGTACTTACCGTCGAGTTGGATTACTTACCGTCGAGTTGCTAGTAAATGTCACCTAGTGACGTAAAATCTGTCACGGTAAACAGTCAAAAATGATCAATCGTGCAAAAAGGTATATTGTTTATGTGTAAAAGATTGAGTAAATTTTGAACTTCAAAAAAGTGGTTAATAAAGCTTAAAAAATTACGTCCTAACGAAATCGATTCGTGGTCGGTGGAGGGGAATTATTAAAATCCGTGCACTCAAAAGATAAAATTGATTCTTCAAACATATGCTGCGATTAATATCTCTCAAATTTTTTCAATTTGTATGTACTCGTAGTCTTGTAGAGTACGTTATGTACACATATCCCCACCTAACGTTACAAAATGTTAGGGGGTACCCTCCTTATCACTCAGGGATATGAAAAATAGATTACGACCGATTCTAAGACCTACCGAATATCCACATATAATTTCATAAAAATCAGTCAAGCGGTCTCAGAGGAGTATGGCAACTAACACTGTGACAGGAGAATTTTATAGATGTAAATATATAGATGGCTATTAAAAAATGGGGATTGGTGATAGAAGAGAGAAAATTAAGAGTTTTATGTATTTTTTAATTCTACACCATATAAAATTCAAGTAGATAATTTTGACCAAAAAAAATTAAAAAAATATCCGGGTGGCAACCCCCTTATAATTAATGGGTATGAAAAATAGATAAAAACCTATTCTCAGTCCTACAGGATATACGTGTAAAATTTCGTAAAAATCGGTCTAGCCGTTTCAGAGAAGTATGGTAACTAACCCTGTTACAAGAGAATTTTATGTAAATAGAAGTAACTGTGAATTAAATAATAAAAGTGGCTAACTTTGACCGCACTTAACCTATTGTGCGTCCCACCTTGACTTTACAGTACAGGTTCTTATGACCAACAGTGATGCCAAATTTTATCAGAAACAGGTTTTAAGCAAACATACTTTTTTCTATAGGATAACTATTAATAACTTAGGAATTAATATTATTGACATTTTGTGGCTGTCAGGGGTTCTAAAACACTTTTTTTTTGATAAATACCTTTATGTGAACAAAATAAAAATAATTTTATATAAAACATTTATATAATAATGTATTTAAGCGCATAAAATAGGTAGGTACACTTCGCCTCAAAAAAAACTGGTACACTTTTTTTTCAAAATGTAAACCTGTGTTCAGACTGGACACAATGTCTCGTGAATCACGGCGTTGTTGCCAGCACAGATAATGGAATTGCACTAAATCTAAATACAAAAAATAACGTTCAAAAATCATGGTGGTGAATCGTAAAACGGGCCATAGGTAACTCAATGTAAAATTATAAACTGTTAAATTTCTGCTTCCCTAATCATTTTACAACAAAAATCATGAGAAGCTATTTGTATGGGATGAAAATCTGTATTAAAAACAAAAGCTAAAATTGTTCTAGGATTTAAACACATTCCAACATTTTGAAAAATACCTACATTTGCCACAGTAGGCATGTGTGTAAAAGTTAGGCCCACGTTATTATTTACCTTATTGTTCGCACACTATTGACTGAATAAAACATCTTTATTATTATTACTTTCTCCTCAACTGAGGCTATCTTATCAATTTTATTATTTTTTTAAACAAGAAATGATAAAATAAAAATTTTGACAGTTCAAATTGTCAATATTTATAATAACTTCACTGTGACGGAACGCAACCGATACACATTATGGTAATGTGTGTGGCCTAAATTTGGCGTATTTCTGTGAAAAATTCTTATTATATTTCTCATGATTCGAAAAAAAAATGAATACATTAAATAAAACACATTGAACATTTTGACAGGCGACATTTTCCACCTATGTGCTTAATATTTCAGCAGTTTCGAATTTTATTGTAATAATACATAATATTTAAGTTTCATAATTGTTCACTGTAAAAGTTATTCATTTTGTATTAATTTCAAATTTTAATTTTTCCAGTGTGTTTTATTTATTAGTATCCCACAACTTTACGAGAAACCCTTCACATTTCTCGATTTTAAATTAAACATAATAATTTAATGTCATTAGAGTTATTATCGGTCATTCATGTCATATTTGTCATAAATTATAATAGAACACGAATTAATTTATGGGTACTTAATTGAGATGACGGAACATTACAAAATTAATAAGAGAATTTTTTAGGATGCATGTTTAAATAAATGTGACTGACTAATCGAGAATGCTCGATGTTGTTTTAATTTTTAGTAAACCTACTAAAAACTTGCGGTCTGCCGCACAGCCCTGCTTTTACTTGGTTTGATATAACATTTTAGTTGAACTGGCAACGTTGCCTAGAAATAAGAATGACATATGTGACAAGACCAATTTACACAACTAGAAAAACACGATTTTCGGTTATAAGACTTGTACCAGTTTTTTTGACGCGAAGTGTACCTACAGAATAAATAATTAAAATACATTTAAGTTATAAATTTTAGCTTCTTTCTATAATCCCGTCTTCCTCACTTTCACTGCCACTGTCGTAGGGTGTAAACACATTAAAATGACAATAATTTCATCTTGGAAATCAGTCATTACGAATAACAATAAACTGCAATTAGGATCCAAATTTTCCAAATAAGCAATGAGTTACTCAACACAATGTTATCAGTAATAATTTTAAGCTTATTTAGTATTCTTTGTTATAACTTAATTTAGGTGAACTGACCATCAACAATTATACTTCATTTATTCTCAACTGTAGGACCTGGTAGGACAATATAAAAATTTACTTAAACTTGAATGACTATCTATTTTATATTTTTCTTGACATTACTTCAGAACTGTCTATACTGTCAATACATAAATTAACAACCATAACAACATAAAATTAACAACATCCACTTTTAATGTTGAATATTCTAACATTCTTAAACAAAAAAAGTTATTATTACGTATATCGATTATAAAATTACTGATTACTTTTCGAAAATGACTATCACTCAGAACAAAAACAATGAAAAATATTGTTTTACTTGACTGTAACGGGTTAGTTTTTATTTAACATGTTTAGGGACCTACATTTTTAGGACCTTGGTAATGTCCGATTGAAAATTATTTTGAAGAAAATCGGCATCGCCGCGCTAAAAACCCAATAAGGATTGTATTGTCGTATGTTCGTGTACTGTAAAGTCGAGGTGACATCCAGTTTTCTTTTTCTTCCTTATAAACTTTTTTCTAATGATTTTATTGGTTCGTTTGAATTCTAATCGTTGGGCTGAAAAGTTCGTAAGCTAACATAGAAAAAAAAATCCTTTTTTTTTGATAAATTTTGATTTTATTATTCAATATAGTTACCTTCGAGGGTTATACGACGATTATAGCGGTCGTATAACTTTTCAATACCATTTTTATAGTACAATTGGTCTTAAGCCTCAAAATTAGCCTCAGTTTCGGCGATTACCTCTACATTGGTATTAAATTTCTTTCCAGCGAGCATTCTCTTGAGGTCAACGAAAGGGTGGTAGTCGCTGGGAGCCATATCTGGTCAATATGGTGGCTGCGGATGCAATTCGAAGCCTAATTCATGAAATGTGCCATCGTCTTCGTTGATTGCACAGTGCGTTGTCTTGATGAAATAGCACTTTCTTCTTCATCCTTCAAACGCTCCAATAACGCAATGTAATAGTCGCTGTTAATGGTTTTTCTCTTTTCAATATAGTCAATGAATATTATACCATGCACATCCCAACATCTTTACTTAGACCTAAGCCTTTCTACCTTTAGGTGTAAGGCTGGTGGAGTTGAGTTTGGCATTGTAGTCTCCATGCTTTCCGATCTTGCGTTAGGTTTCTTGCACTTTCCAATGTCAATCCCTTCTTCTCGACTTCTTTCCTGATTTCATCTGCCCACATAACTCTTGGTCTTCCTCTTTTGTTTTTCCCCTGCACTCTCGTTTCGAACACTCGTTTTGTTAGCCTCTCGTTCGACATTCTACACACGTGCCCGAACCATCTAAGTTGTCCCTCCATTTTTTCATTAATTGGTTCCAGTTTTAGGTTTTGTCTAATTGTTTCGTTTCGTATTTTGTCTGTCCTCTTTCTGTTTGCTATTTTCCTCAGGAACCTCATTTCCATAGCATTGACTCTGGATTTTTGTCTCCCCGTCAATGTCCATGTCTCGCTACTATACATGATTGTTGGTCTAACTACTGATTTAACGACTGCCGTTTTTACTTTCTCCGGTATCTCTTTTTTCCCCAAAAATGTTGTTTTCATATCGTTAAATAAGCTTCCTGTTCGTCCCATTCTTTCGTTTATTTCCATGTCTTGTTCACCATTTGATTCGATTATTACTCCTAATTCTATTGCGTGTCTTCCTAATATTTAATATTATCATTGTTTTTGTTTTCTCTGTATTAATTTTCATATTTATGTTTGATAGTTCTTCTTCTAGGATTTCAAGATTGTTCTGTAAGTCTTCTCTGTTTTCTGCTATCAATACCATGTCGTCTGCAAATAGTAGCTCCGATAGTTGAGTCCGTTTCATTTGCCAGTATCCTAATGTTAGTTTTCTCATTCTTCTCTTGGCTTTCTTTATCGCTTCTTCCAGTACCACTGAGAATAGCAGTGGACTCAGCACGCATCTGTGTTTGACGCCTTGACTTGTAGTAAATTCTCTGGATTCTTCGTTATTGGTTCTTACTGTATTTGTATTATTTTTGTACATATCCTTTATTACTTCTATTATGTGTCTGTCGACTCCCCTTTCTTTTAGTGTCTTCATACGTCCTTTCTTTTAGTGTCTTCATACGTCCTTTCTTCGGATTCTGTCAAACGCCTTTTCGAGGTCAATGAAGCACATATGTATCTCTCTATTCTTCTTGATTACCTTCTCGGTCTAGGTCTTGCGTGCTTCTGTCCTTCCTGAATCCACACTGTGTGTCTTCCATAGTTGTTTCTATTTGGGTTTTTATCCCAACATACTGATGCCATAACCTTGCCAGCCGACTGTTGCGTCTTTTCACGCTTTGAGGTGGGTTCATCACGTGCATGACTGTCGCTTGGACTCCGGGGTGCAATGATGGAGCCATGAATAATCAATTCGTTGTTGTTTTTGATTGATTGTGAGCTCTCGCGGTACCCATTTTGCACAGAGCTTTCGCATACCCAAATATTCATGCACAATATATCCTTCATGCATATTCAGGCACATTCCTTTGATACCTATAGAGCAGCGGTTCTCAACCTTTTTGAGTGATGTACCACCTACAGTTATTTTTATTATTTTTGGTACCACCTATATTTTTAAATTTTATTATCAATACTTACTAAGTACTACTATTTTAATTTTTTCTGTGTTTTGTGTACCACCGCCAATGATATGTACCACCAGTGGCACATGTACCACAGATTGAAAACCTCTGCTTTAGAGTCTCCGCTATCTCGAACAACTTCACTTTACGGTCATCCAAAATTATTTTATGGTCATTTTTTATGTTTTCGTCGGCACCAGCCTCTTTGGGGTGTCCACTGCGTCCATCGTCCTCAGGGCTCATTTCGCCTCCTTTAAACTTAGCAAAACCACTTCTTAGCGGTTGATTTTCCTGAAGCAAGTCCGAATAATGTTTATCAAGCAATCAAGCGAAGCCTTGTCTTCAAAAGTATTTTTTGTCGCCAAAAAGCAATGGTTTATTAAGACACGAAATTCCTTTTCATACATTTTTTTAAACTGTCACAAGTTGCTTCATTCAAAATGCTATATTTCATAAAATATTAGTTCGATAGTTGTGTCAATCAAATTTATACACGCATCTTTTGAAGGTTATGGCGATTAAACATTAGGGTGGGTCGAAAAACAATAATGTTTCATTTTTTAATCGCTAAACCGCGGAAAACTTGCCTTTGGGGTATATAAGTAAAATGCAAAGTAAAATATAGTTATATATTGAACCCCCAGCTAGCGCATCACACTTAAAATTTAGTTTTTTTCAGAAATCAAGACATTTTTCAATTATTTTTACAATCTTTAGCCAATAATATTTGTACGTGCTATAGCAGCGTCTCCCAACTGGTGGGTCGCGACCCAGTAGTGGGTCGTGGGCGGATTTCAGGTGGGTCGCGGCGTGGCTCTTACAGTAGCTAAATAACGTACATATATATATATATATATATATATATATATATATATATATATATATATATATATATATATATATATATATTTATATATATCATCATGGGTGAGGGATGGGTCGCGAATATGATAAAACATCAGAAGGTGGGTCGCCAGACATAAAAGGTTGGAAATCACTGTGCTATAGTGAAAGCTGTTTAGTTAATAGTTTAAAAAATAGGAAATACATTTGAAACAGACAATATCTTTTAATTTACGGTAGCGCAAAATACTCAAAAATTGTTAAAATTCACATATTAGCACGTTAAAAGAAGGTGTGGTCTAGTATGTTGTGTTGGGTATTATTAGCACAATCCATTTTTTGTTCTTTTACTTTACGCTCCATTTAATTGGAATATAATTATTATAGTGTGTTTAAAGTTATGAAGGATATAAATAAAACAACTTATAATTTTAATAACATGTTTAATTGAAACAAAAAAGAAACCAAATTATAGCCAAACAATGTAAACAAATTAAATGAAATTTTGACTTTAGAAAGAGTCTTTTACTCACTATTTCTGAGTGGGAACATTGAAGCTGCGCTTGCTGTCAAACTTTCGCATCGAAGCTCTGGATGCTACGGCAGATCTTATGAAACCATCTTATTACTTAGCACCGACGACTTTTTTAGATACTTCAGTCACTAACTTGACGCAGCGTTTCACGGCTTGAGTATGACATGGAAATTTTGCAAAGTTCCAATCCTCGGGTGTTTCACCAGCAGTGTTTTTGGCCTAAACTTCATCATCAGAGACTCTCCGTAACAGTGATGCTGATGTGATTTCAGTGGTGTTATAATCAAATAATTCAGTAGAGTCAGTAGCATGAAAGGTGATTTTTGGAGGTCGAAAAACCCTAACTGTTTCTGTTTCAGTAGCTAACATCCTTGCTTTGATTATTCTTCGGAATCCTAATTCTCTTATGTGTTTCCTTTCATCCACTATCATCCTCAGTAGCAAATTTTCTGGGTGGGAAAAATGCATTTCTTTCGATTACAGGATCAACTACTTTAATCAAATTCTCTGGTAGAAATCTGGTTGATTTGATAGCCTCAAAAACGTGTTCAGGTTCATCTGTTATGTATTTGATGTACTTTATTTTGAACCATACAGGTATGTATGATTTAAAAATGAAGGATACTAACAATTTATGTTCAACTGAAGACGTTTCCACACTTACAAACAGTCTCAAAACTCTGTTAGCTGTAGTCAACCATCGAGAGTGGGAAAGTGGACCCGGTTCTCGAACAGATAAGTCCACAGGGCAGTTGCCTGACTTTATCGCACAACTTATGTCTAGAAGATACTATTCATCTTTACTCAAAAGATTGCGATTAACTAGTCCTCCTAGTGGTTAGGAACGAGATGGTTTCATAAGTATCCACAGCTTCGATGCCAAAGTTTGACAGCAAGCGCAGCTTCAACGTAACCACTCAGAAATAATGAGTAAAAGACTCTTCCTAAAGTCAAAATTTCATTTAATTGGTTGACATTGTTTGACTACAATTTGGCTTCTTTTTTGTTTCAATTAAACATGTTATCAAAATTATAAGTTGTTTTATTTATATCCTTTATAACTTTAAACCCAGTGTAATAATTATATTCCAATTAAATGGGGTGTAAAGTAAAAGAAAAAAAAATGGATTGTGCTATTAACACCCAACACAACATACTAGACCACACCTTCTTTTAATGTGCTAATATGTGAATTTTAACAATTTTTTAGTATTTTACGCTACCGCAAATTAAAAGATATTGTCTGTTTCAAATTCATTTCCTATTTTTGAAACTATTAACTAAACAGTTTTCACTAATAGCACGTTTAAATATTATTGGCTAAAGATTGTAAAAATAATTGAAAAATGTCTCGATTTCTGAAAAAAACTAAATTTTAAGTATGATGTGCAGCTGTGGGTTCAATATATAACTTTATTTTACTTTGCATTTTACTTATATACCCCAAAGGCAAGTTTTCCACGGTATAGCGATTAAAAAATGAAACATTATTGTTTTTCGACCCACCCTACTAAACATCGTATGGATTTAATAACAGTAGTGCCACCTATGTGTCAGCTTATGAAGTTTTCATCCTGTTATTCGGTTTGTTTTTTGGATTTTCGTCTTGGGTCCATGATCTCTTGCGTGATCCATTCTGGTTGTCTGTCATTTTCCGAGAACTCCATGTCTTCTTATTGTACCTTTGTTATTGTCGTTTTTAGAGCAGTCCGTGTAGAAGAAAATATTAAAACCGTTAAAATAAAAGAAAACTATAAAATGATTACAAAATATTGAACATCCTCCAAATTCCGATACTACTAATCCCAACACTCTAAAAATAATCATGCATAGTGTAGGAAACAGAGGTTGAACCTTGCAAAATGGACACAAGTCCGGTTTTATTTTTTTCTGTTATATCAAGGGGTGCTTATTATAAGACTAACTTTTTCTGAAAAAATTTCGCCTCGGAACCCCCCTTTTCACGCCTTTAAAGGGGGTAATTTGTGGTTTTTGCGGAACGTAGCCCTTCCTGTACCTTTTACAAAAAATTTCTTTTATAGAAATATGAAGAGGACTATATTTTCTATGATTTATTTCCCGACAACATCTGTCTATCATCCACCGTTTAGCGGGGGTGGCGCCCCAAAGTTGACACGTTTTTAAAAAAGATGTTTTTAAAAAATATATATTTTTCCCTAACTGTAACGGAAATTAAGAAGAAATCCTGCGGCAATTATTCACAAATAAGTGACTGATTTTTTGGTATGGGTTTCACTTTAGGGTAATTGCCCTATTTTTAAGGTGTTACATTTTAAAAAACCTCTTTTTAAACCATCTGAACCGTTTATGCTAGAGTAAAAAGACTTTCAGCGATTACCTATGTACTGGTGCTATTTACAAATTTTTATAATGCACCCCATCTTTTCCCCGGAACCACCCAAAAAAAAAAGAAGAATTAATAAATAAAGTGATTTTCTTGGAATCCTTCACACACAATGCCCTTTATTAATATGCTTTATATATCATTTTGTGCACGTTATTATTACCCATGCATGGACACCAAAAGCGATTTCCTAGTGCAACCCCTGTAGCCAAAAAAATAAATAAAATGGGGGGGTTGAAATTTTTTTTTGTTTTTTGATCCATATGGGCATATGCTTCATCAATAGTGCTTTTCAAAAATATATATGGTTATTACAACATCCCTGCGGAAACCACCCCTATCCTTGAAAATATACTGCAGAAACTACCCCTATCCCTTGGCGAGCATGTTTTCACCATTTTCTCATTACCTATGCATTCTTTTTAAACAAAACTTATACAAGGTTAAAGACCACTATTTACTCTAAAAATTAGGTCCTATTCATTTTTTTTTTCGTATAAGCAACCGTTACGGCACAGTGGCGCCGTAAACCTCATATTTGCTTTGGCGGGCTCCAGTTCTTGTTTTTTTTTTGTCATGTGTTCGTTTTATTGATAACGTACTTAAAACAACACAGTGTAACCTACAAATTATGACTTATGCACATTTTACAATCTGCAAATATCTACAAGCATATATGGATCAAAAAGCAAAAAACAAAAAAAAATTAACCCCCCATTTTATTTATTTTTTCTGGCTACAGCGGTTGCACTAGGAAATCGCTTTTGGTGTCCATGCATGGGTAATAATAACGTGCACAAAATGATATATGAAGCATATTAATAAAGGGCATTATATGTGAAGGATTCCAAGAAAATCACTTTATTTATTAATTCTTCTTTTCTTTGGGGTGGTTCCGGGGAAAAAATGGAGGTACATTATTCAAATTTGTAAATAGCACCAGTACATAGGTAATCGCTGAAAGTCTTTTTACTCTAGCATAAACGGTTCAGATGGTATAAAAAGGGGTTTTTAAAATGTAACACACTGTAATTAAAAAAAGGGCAATTACCCTTAAGTGAAACCTATACCAAAAAATCAATCAATTATTTGCGAATAATTGCCGCAGCATTTCTTCTTAATTTCCGTTACAGTTAGGGAAAAATATATATTTTTTAAAAACATCTTTTTTAAAAACGTGTCAACTTTGGGGCGCTACCCCCGCTAAACGGTGGATGATAGACAGATGCTGTCGGGAAATAAATCATAGAAAATATAGTCCTCTTCATATTTCTATAAAAGAAATTTTTTGTAAAAGGTACAGGAAGGGCTACATTCCGCAAAAACCACAAATTACCCCCTTTAAAGGGGTGAAAAGGGGGGTTCCGAGGCGAAATTTTTTCAGAAAAAGTTAGTCTTATAATAAGCACCCCTTGATATACCAGAAAAAAATAAAACCGGACTTTTCCATTTTGCAAAAACTGTCCATTTTGCAAGGTTTAACCTTTGTTTCCTACACGTGTTTTATAAAACCCACCTGTGATAGTGACCTCTGCCAAGGATGGCTAGGCGAATGATGGCTTTTAGAACTGCCCGACGATGAGCTGTTGATTGAACTTATAGAACACATCGAAGACTTTCTTGAGCCGAGACTTGAAGGTGAGGACGGTGGAGTCTGGAACGACCATCCGCTGTCTGAACTTTTCAAATCTGCGATCACTTGCTCAGATGCCGGAGGAAGGGTTTTCGGGTCGCATGTGTGTTTTTCCAGTTGCTGGACGGCCTCTTGCAAGTGGCCCATTTCGGATAGCATTGCTATCTCTTCCTCCTAAAAAGTGATGAAAATTTAAAATGAATTAGAACATGTCAAAAATTCGGGATATTGTCTTAAAAACAAGCTTACGAGAGCTGTTATGACATTTTTGTGTAGGTATTTGAGGCAATCTGAAAATTTTTCAGGCAACTCTTCCATGATAGCCTAATACAAAAAGGCCGGTCTGGCTGAAGGGCCCCCAAAAAAATGGGTAAAAATTGTAAAAAACAAACCCAGGCGATTTGCGAGCGATTTTAACTCTGTGCAATATGCTTGCATGGGCACCCCAGGATTATTTACAAGGGGTGCATCTGAACTTCCGGGGATTGCATCTGAATCTATATATGGGAGCGTTCAAGTATTACGTAACGCGATTTTTGAAGATTTTTAACCCCCCCCACGTAACGCACTCTAATGGGAGTTTATGGTGGCTCCCGCCTTCTGAGCCACCCTGGATACTGAGGGGTGGTTACCCCGACTATGAGGGTTGATGTAGTAAATAAATTCGTTGTTAAGACATTTATTTACACGTTAAATGTATCACAGAAAATAACTGGTGGTATATTATTTACTTGAAATCGATGTTACCCCGTCGAATCTCAACTGCTAATTCATTTATCTGTTCTCGTAAAAATATAATTAAAGTCGGTTATTGTTTATTTACTGTTTTGGTAAGCCGAGGTGACCGTGATTTAAAGTGCTGACTGTTAATAAACACCCACTGAATATTATTGCAACTCGACCTTGTATCAAATACTAGCATGCAAAACTAGGTTACTCGTATTTATTAAACAAACATTACCACGGGCATTTAATTATTAAAAGGTTTATTTGTAATATGATGTTTATTGAGATGCTGTGTATCCCAATTCATCTTCACCTTCCCCCGAAAATTTTCTGACTACGGAAAAGGAAGAAAATTTTTCTAATAGTACCACTAATTACTTGCTGCGTTTTACGAAGTACAATATATACATTTTTCCTATAAATACTAATTAGATACAAAAAATAAAAGTGAAAATGTTCGTTATCTAGACTGTTCCCGTTTCACTTGTCACTCACGGTGTTCTCGGATTGTAAGCATATAGTCTATTCTTATGTATTTCCTTGATTTTATTGTTTTCCGATCTGATCTTACAATTAACATTATTTACCTCTGTTATTGTGAAAGGGCCTACATAAAGACTATCAAACTTACCATTCTCTTCCCTTTTTACCAGGACTAGGTCTCCTATTTTAAATTGTTGTGGTGTTGCTTTGAGCTTATTCTTTTCTTGTCGCTCTTTTTTGTGCTTTAGTAAGAAGGTTCTAGCTCTCTCGTGTGCGCTTTGTAGTTTGTAACGTAACTCATTGTAGTAAGCATCTATATTGTAACATGGTTGAACCTCCTGTGTAAGGTCTTCTGGTAGGTTAACCTTCCTGCCATATAATAGTTCAAACGGTGTGTAACCATGGTACGCGTTAGGGGTTGTATTGTAGCAGTATGTGAACATCCTGCAACACACATCCCAATTTTCTCTGTCTTCATCTATGAATGCTCTTACGTACTCGTTTAATGTTCTGTGTAGTTTTTCGCAACTTCCAATGGACTGTGGATGGTATGCCGTTGAGAAGTTGTGCTCTATTTTTAATAGCTTTGTTAATTCCTGCATTACTTCATTTTTATATTCTGTGCCTTGGTCTGTTCTTATTTGCTTCATGAGTCCGTATGTTGGTATGAAATGATCAAAAATTCCTCGGGCTATTGTATCAGCTTCTTTATTGCACACGGGTATGCTGACCGCGTATTTAGTAAGTTCACATAACATTGTTATACAGTATCTATTACCTTCGTTACTTTTAGTGAATGGACCTATCGTATCTATATATACTATGTCCCATGGTTTGGAAGAAGTGTCCGATATCACGAATTCTTCGACATGTGTTTTTTTCGGTTTATTAATTTGACATTTATGACATTGTTTAACGTATTTTCTTACGTCTTTTTCCAAATTTTTCCATCTAAATCTTGCTTTTAGCTTCTTTATGAGTCTGTTATTTCCTACGTGTCCTCCAAACATCGGATGATTGTGATAATCTTCTATTAGCCTGTGTTTTTCTTTGTCTTCTTCTATTGTTTCTGGTACTTCACATATGTATATTTCAACATTCTTTAATATTTTGTTTCCTTGTTTAATAAATTCCTCAATTGTGCACACTTTAAAAATAATATCATTTACGTATATTTTTACTTTACGTACTGCATTCTCTACCGCCAGCTTATCAAGCTGTGCCAACATTTGGTTTAAATCGAAATGATTGAATCCTGTGGCTATGCTCTTGCTGCACTTTATTTTGTTTTTGACCCTAATGCTCAGCCTTGGTGAGATTAGTTCTGCTCCAAAAGACAAAATTGGTAGTCTATGCGCCTCTAAATTATTTAGTACCTTTCTTACTGTCTGTTTGTGGGCTTCTGGCTGTAGTGCGAGTTCGCTTTCTGCCTTCGTTTGCCTTGCTTCCTTCTTATTTTCTCTTGCTTGAGCTCGTGTTATAGCTAATATATGGGTATTGTCTATGTATAGGTTCTTTAGTTGATGTAATGTTATTCTTGAAAGACTATCTGCATAGTTATTTTTCCCTGTTATGTATTCTATTTCGAAATCGTATTCCTCTAAATCTAATCTGATTCTTGTAAGTTTCGAAGTTGGTTCTTTCATTGCAAATAAATGTGTTAGTGGTTTATGATCCGTTTTTACTAAAAATGTTGGTGCTCCATATAAATAACATTTGAAATGATTAATTCCCCAATGAATCGCTAGTAATTCCTTAACGATTGTAGGTTTATTACATTCTCCTTTATTAAAACTTCTTGATGCGTATGCTATAGGTAGGTCTATTCCGTTATAATCTTGACTTAAAATTGCTGAACAACTCTCGTTGGATGCGTCTGTTGTTAGGATGAATTGTTTATTGAAATCTGGATATTTTAGGATCGGTGGCTTCATCAGAGATGATTTAAGCTTATTGAATGCTTTTTCACATTCTTCTGACCAAAAAAATTCTACTCCTTTTCTTGATAATCTGTTGAGTGGTCTGCATATTTCAGCAAAATTTTGAATAAAACGTCTATAATAGTTACAAAATGCTACGAATCTTTTTGTTTCTTCCGCTGTCTTAGGTGTCGGGTATTGTTCAATCGTTGCATATTTTGCTTTGTCTGGTGATACTCCTTCCTGAGAAAGATCATGTCCTAAATATGTTACTTCTCTTCTAAAAAATTGACATTTTCCTGGGTTAAGTTTCAAATTGAATTTTCGACATGTCTCAAATGTCTTTTTCACGTTGTCTAGGTGATGTTTTTCAGATATTCCTATCACTACTATATCGTCCATGTAAAGAAATGCTTTGTCTGGTGTTAATCCCGAAAATGCTATTGACATCATCCTTGAAAAGCTATTTGGGCTTACATTTAATCCAAAAGGTAATCTGGTAAATTGAAATGCTCCATTTTCTGTGCTAAACGATGTGTATTTTCTCGATGATTTTTCTAATGGTATCTGGTGAAAACCTGACATTAAGTCTATAACTGAAAACCATTTTGCTCTTCCTAGTTGATCTAGTATCGAGTCTATCCTTGGTAAAGGAAATTTGTCTGTGACTATTTTCTTGTTCAGTTGTCTAAAATCTATGCATAATCTCCATGCTTTATTTCCATCTATCGCCTTTTTCGGTACCAGTACTACTGGGCTGTTGTATTCTGATGTAGACGGTTCTATTATTCCTTGGTCTCTCAGTTTTTGCACTTGCCGGTTTAATTCCTCTGTTTGTGCATGAGGTGTCCTATAGTTTTTAATGTATACCGGAGTTTGGTCTTTAACTCTCAGTTTCTGCTCGTAGAAGTTGTTACATGTTAGCATGTCGTGCCTTAGGGCGAATATATCTGAATAATCTTCACATAAAGATACTAACTTATCGCGTATGTATTCTGGAATGTCTAACTTCAATGATTCCCGTAATTCCTTTTTCCTATCCTTGCTGTCGTTGATCAGTCTATATATGTTGAATAATTTAATGTCTAATGTTTTGATTTCGTTTGTCTCTACTTTTACTGTTTCGTAGGTTGTGTTCAAAATTTTGATGTACGGATTATTACTTGAAATAATTGCTCTCGCTATGAATATTCCTGGTTGTATTTCTTGTTGTTCCACTATCCTGTCGTTCTTCAGCGTTTGAAAAATTTTTACGATTCTGTAAATTTCACATCTGGGCGGTATTATTATCGTGTCATTATCTATATTATCCAAAATGTTTGTACTAATGTAACAATCGTTGTCCTCTTTAATGTGCATTTTAAGGTTAGCATAGTCTAGTATGCATTGAAAATTTGAAATGAAGTCTCTCCCAATGATTCCGTCGGTTGGAATAGGAAAGCTAGGTTCCACTAATTGAAAGATATGCTCAAATCGAGATCCTTTTACTTCTAGTGTTGTTTCAACTTCTCCCATTGTTTGTAATTCTCCTTTAGTTACTCCTTTTATTTTCGCTTTTGTGTTTGGTTTCACATGTTCCTTCATAAAATCTTGTGAACATTTCAGTATTGAAATATCAGCTCCTGTGTCTATGATAAAGGTATTTGTGTTTTCTAGGATTCCTGTTTTCATTCGTACAAAATTCGTTAGGTTTAAGTCGAAGTTGTAAATATTATATTCCACTTCTGACTGTGTACTTTCCTTGTTTCGTTCATTCAAAACCCCAACTGCTGGTTTTCTGTTTCCTCTTGGCTGTCTTCTAACTCAAGTAGCCTTACGTTTCTGTTTCGTCCTCCTCTCTGGTTTCCTCTGTACGTTTGGTTGTTGAATTGTCTATATCCTCTGTTGGAATAATTCCGTTGGTTTCCTGTTTCTTCTCCTTCGTTCCGTTGTCCGAAGTTATTTCTTCTTCCTCTGTCGTATTTGTTGTGGTATCCTCTTCGGTATTGCTGTTGTCCTCTCCTATTTTCATAATTCGTCCTATAATTGAACACTCTTCCCTGTGTGTTCTCCTCTGTCGTATCAATCGATAAAAATTTAGATACTACTTCCTGCGGTGTTGTGAAATTACCTGCCTCCAGTATTAACTTTGCTCTATCCGTATTAACGTTTCGCTTCATTGTTGCTACAACTGTTTCCGTTGTGTATTTTTTCGCTAGCTCCAATGGCATTCCTTCCGCTATGTATGCTACTTTCAACTGTTCCGCTAATTCCTCTACTTCGGATGCGTACACTGCTGCATCTTTGTTTCCTTGCCTTTTC
Organism: Diabrotica virgifera virgifera; assembly: GCF_917563875.1. Classification (NCBI taxonomy): domain Eukaryota; kingdom Metazoa; phylum Arthropoda; class Insecta; order Coleoptera; family Chrysomelidae; genus Diabrotica; species Diabrotica virgifera. The sequence continues at coordinate 22,347,185 of NC_065450.1, forward strand.
TTTGTTAACTTGTCTATTATCGTTTTCGGATTGTCACCTCTTAATTCTTTCTTCAGTGCCGCTGCTATAAGTGGGATCGTATCCTCTGTAGTTATCAGATTTCTAGCCTTATTAGTCAATCTTGTTTTTATTAATGTTATTGCTGTTTCTTCATGTCCTTCTGCTATTTTTCCAAGTAACTCTAATGCGTCTAAAAATGGTTGTAATTTCCCTGCGCTTCCATCAAACTCGTTGGGCAATACCTTGCTTGCAATATTCAAAAATTCGTTGATTGTCAGAGCCATGTTTAATATTTTTATCTCTTGTTTTATGTCGCTTTTTCCCTCTTTTATTTCCTCGTCAATTTTTTCCTCTATCTCCTCGTCACTTTTTTCCTCTTCTACTTCTTCGTCGCTTTGTTCTTCCTCTATTTCCTTGTCGATTAGTTGATGTATTGAACTTGGAACTACTGTCCTTAAGTTTACAGCTTGAAATGAGCGTATAACTTTGTCTCTTATTTTTCCGAAATATTTGTTGCACGCTTCTCTTTGTTTGTCCGATAGCGCTTCCCAATTTTTCTTCGTTAAATGTGTGAATTTGTTATACAATTTAATTAGCTGTGTCGTTACTTCTTCTTGTATATCCTAGATTTAGGTACTTTCTTCTTCAAGACCCTTCTACTTTGTCTTGTTACTTCTTGCGTAATCTCCTCAACTATTTTGATGAAATCTTCCCAAGTAACTTTGTTGCTACTCATTTATTCATAATTTTCTTATTCCTGTACCCGTAACGAACGCATAAATTTGACAGTCTTACGCGGTATAGTAAATATATATGAAAAATATTATGTCAAAAATAGTAAAAATATAGTAAATTGCCATAAAAATCAGTATATCACTCAATATAAATCACCATTAAAAAGGGGTCTACTGCTTAGCCAATACAAATGTAATAAAAATCAGTAGTCAAATAATAAATGGATAAGAATCAGCAAAGATAAAATATGTCGGTAAATATATAAAAAATCATATAAAAATCAGTATCAAATAAAATGTATCATTACGTCCTATAATAACTAATATCAGGGTTAAAAAAAAATTCTGTATATTTTGATAAATATTGGTATCATAAGGAAAGTAAAATAGAATAATTAAGTAAAAATAGGTAAAACTTAAAAGGTAATGTGCGTCTTAAATGATAATTACGTTAATATTACTTTATACTTTATATTTTATATTATACGAATCAGGAAATACCATAAAAATAGATAATATAGACTTACCACTTTAAACGTCTTTGTTCGTATCACCAAAAAGTCCTCGCTGCACGTTCCATAGCATTGTCCATTGTCCACACGAAGTTCCATCTCCATACCATGTTCCATTTTCCATACCATTATCATCTCCGTCTCGGGCCTGATGTCTCCATCCTTTTTCTATATACCACACTGTTCTAGGGTGGTCGAGGTGCCAGAACATTGACGTGTTTCTCCATTTCTCGTTCTAGACTGCTTGTTCCTTACGTTCTCGCCTGGTCTTGGATCGCCATATGGTGGCTCCCGCCTTCTGAGCCACCCTGGATACTGAGGGGTGGTTACCCCGACTATGAGGGTTGATGTAGTAAATATAGTTCGTTGTTAAGACATTTATTTACACGTTAAATGTATCACAGAAAATAACTGGTGGTATATTATTTACTTGAAATCGATGTTACCCCGTCGAATCTCAACTGCTAATTCATTTATCTGTTCTCGTAAAAATATAATTAAAGTCGGTTATTGTTTATTTACTGTTTTGGTAAGCCGAGGTGACCGTGATTTAAAGTGCTGACTGTTAATAAACACCCACTGAATATTATTGCAACTCGACCTTGTATCAAATACTAGCATGCAAAACTAGGTTACTCGTATTTATTAAACAAACATTACCACGGGCATTTAATTATTAAAAGGTTTATTTGTAATATGATGTTTATTGAGATGCTGTGTATCCCAATTCAAGTTTAACTATTGCGTAACGCAATTTTTGAAGATCTTTGACCCCCCAAACCTGTGTTACGTAATACTTGGACGGTCCCTATACTATTGAACAGTATAACATATGCTATGTACTTTCTTTCCGGACAGTGGGGTGCTATTGCTATTTTGACAGGGTATTTTTATTTAGATATTCGATTTTCATTGGTTTAAGGGAGATTATTTGCCGGAATCAGTTTATGATGCTGTAACAATTGTACTAATAATTTAAAAATTGAGAAAGACAAAGTAGAACTTGCTGATAAATACATATACCTTGGGACACGAAATTATATTAAGCAAAGAACAACTAAACAGGTGAGATATCAAGAAGAATAGCACATGGATGGGTAGCGTATGGAGATCTGAAAAACCTAATTAAAGACAGCAACATATCGATTAATCTGAACCGGAAAGTCTTTGATCTCTGCCAGTAATGACCTAAGGTGCGCAAACACTGTCCTTAACCCGCCTGTGGTCGCTATATGAGATTTTCTCTGACGGTTTCAGAAAATTGCGCACAACTTTTTTCTGGGAAATTATACGCGCTGTATGTAGTTCCTTCTAGTCTCCTAACTATCCTCCCTCGACAATCTAATAGACTCGTCCGCTCAGATAGTGACTCAGTTGACTTACTATCACCATATTATTGAGTCAGTGCGCTTCAAGTGAGACATTCTCTCGTCGCGCGACCAACCGCGCCACCAACTGTGTATAAAAATTAATATTATTTTTTCCCTTAAAACCTAAAATAATATCCTTTTATGATGTAATAAAAGGCGCCGTGGATGTGGTCGATGATATCCTATATTCTGTTTCACGGGTTAGTTGTAGATGGTCACTTATCATATATTTTTCAATGTTAAATATTAGCGGCATCAATAGTCACATTTTATATAAAGATAATAATAATAAAACAGAAAAACGTCATGTCTTTTTAAAGCAAATGGCTTTATCGTTCATGAAACCTCATCTTTTTTGTAAAATTTTGTAAAGAAAGGCAAACGTTGCCTTGCAGCAGTTGCACAGAATACAGCAGGATATATTCTGTGATCCGCGTATTTTGTTGTTAAAGATGTTCAAAATTTATCTAAGTGTTACATAGTAACAGTATATTATTAAAATCACTTTATCACTTTTTCTAGATGATTAGTTTTTTACTGTAGAGTATGTATATGAATTATTGTAATCACTGAATACATAGTTAGTGAAAAAATAATCCTATTAATTAACTGAATTAATAATTTAAGAATTTAAGCGATTATACAAGTAACGGTTATCCAAGAAAAACTGAACAAAATAGCCATCTCTATGTTAATGATGACAATGTCATTGGCAACTAATGTTTATATCTCCATCCAAGTGAGAATTTTACTACACGTAATTTGCCGTGTAAAGAAAGAAAAAGTAGAGATAGCCGTAAAATATAAGCGCCTACGCTTTTAATTATACCGATTATTTCCACATTTTTGTCTCTATTTCGATTATCTATCCATACTATGTTATTAGTGTGATTGTAAACATGTGCACATGGGCTCCAGAAAATACGTGATTTTATTGTGAAATACGTTAAACTTAGAGGAGAAACTTATACCTATCAAAAGGAAAATTCCAGGACTTTCTTATGAAAGGTTGAGCTCAAAAATATAATAAGATTTGACATCAATATTGTAAATATTAAGCAAGTATTAAATTAATAGTAATTAAGGAAGACTGATAACAACTGACTAAAAACTGATCTGACTTTTTTGTGTCATTACCAATTTATTTGAAGACAATTAGAATTAGGCCAGGAGTTGAGGTGACTGATTATTAAGATAATAAGACATTATATTTGGAAGATGGCAAGTGTGTGCATTTGTTTTTATTGTGACCGGGAGGTTAAACCAAAGCAAATTTCCATTGAGTGTATCACTTGTTGCTCATGGGTCCATAAGGGATGCACGGGTTTGACTAAAAGTGAATATGAAAAAATCTGTGCTGACTTTCGCAAAACTAAATCACATAACTGGGAATGTAAAGTATGCAAAGAGACGGTGGTGAAAAGATTATCTTTGAATTCTGCTTCAAATAGCCGGAAAAATTCGGTATCAAAAGAAAGTGCTGACAATGGAAAACAGGTGCCCAATGCTGATTTTTCAAGTCTACTGTGCAATACTGTGGATGCTGTAGAGAGTGAAACTGCAATCAAGGATGAAATAAATAATTTATTAAAGAAAAGTACCACTACCAATAAAGATGTACTAGTAGTTATTGTTCACATAATTAACCTATTGTTAAATCAGAGGACTGAAGTGCAGGCAACAATAGATACAATTAAAGCGTCTGTAAAATCTAATGAGGCGAAAGTTGAAACTTTAGAAAAGAAACTTGAAGGGTTACAAGAAAAAATTGAAACCATGTGTGGAAATGGAAGTGAAGAGATAAGAAATCAAAGTGTATCTATTATCAAAGATGAGCAAGATATGTTCCTGGAATTAGAAGATAGAAGTAGTCGATCTAAAAATATACTAATCTATAATGTTGATGAGAGCCAATCTAAGGTTACTAATGAGAGAATAGATCATGACAAGGCAAATATTCGAGAAGTACTAACGAAACTGGAGGTTGGAGCAACTGAGTTTAAGGTTTTGAGGGTAGGACGTGGTAATAGCAGTAGTGACAGGCCAAGACCACTTAAGGTAATTTTTCAAAATAATACCACAGTGATTGCATGTCTTAAAAACAAACATAAGTGGAAGCCATCGAGCATATTGATTAAATCAGATCTTACTCAAATGCAACGAAATCATCTCAAGAAATTATATGAAGAACTTGATAGGCGTAGAAGAAATGGTGAATCAAACTTGGCAATACGATACAAGAATGGTAACCCGTTTATTTCAAAGGTAAAAGAACAAAACCACCAGAATCCAAAAAACTCCCAAATGCGAACATAAGTATGAAAAGTCTATCACTTTACTACCAAAATGTGCGTGGTCTGCGTACGAAGCTAAAGGACATATATTTGACATCCTGTTCAGCAACATATGACGTTATTTTCCTAACAGAGAGTTGGCTTGGTCCTGAAATTAAAAGTAATGATCCACTAGGAAGAATTTCCTGTAGCTGGCTGTATACCATTAATTACAAGTAAAATTTAATAAAAAATTTTGGTCCTGGTAAAAGGTATATTATTTTAAAAAGCCCTATAGGGCTACAAACATCGAACAGAACGTTTTCGCTCTAAAAAGAGCATCATCAGTGTTGCCTAAAATAAGTATAACCATGTTAATTATCAAAATGTTGAACTTAAAGTGATGACCAAGGTAGAATCAAAGTTTGGTTATACTTACAAGAACATGGTGAGCCAACCAAAAAATACGAAGGTCAAAGCCTTTCAAAAATGGACTAAAAGTCACATCAAAATGCTAACATAGCAAATTCCAAAGGATGGATATAATCCCTAAGGATATGGCCCTAGGATAACATATGACTCCCACACGTTGTAAGTGGGTCAAAGGTAACAAATTAGGTCATTATGTTACAAGAGCTGACAGGCAACTAAGATGTGAGATGTCAAAAGCGAATCTGTCTGATGTCAAGACAACAATTGTCAATGGAACTTGAAGTATCATGAAAAATTGGTTACACAGCTACTAAATTTATAGTTGTTTATAGTACAAGCAATGATAACAGCTAACATCAGTGTGTTGGAATTATAAAAATAAAGATTTAGTGAGAATAGATTATCTAGATGTAAAATAGAAGGGGGGAATTTGAGTACCCACAATCATCAATGAAGTGTACGTAAATTGATGAAGAAAGGTAGGCAAAACAACATACAGAGAGTGTAATGTATGGTTTATGTTTTGAAATTAGATAATTTATATTTGTGAACCAACACAAATGATGGCTGAGAGACTGGCTGAAAAACTAGAGACAAAATAGGGGTCGTGATATCAAATGCTGAAAAAGTTGTAAATGCAAAATCTTATTTATAAATTAATAAAATATAGATGGGTTCATCAACACAAATTTACAAGACTGAAAAGGTTGTATTACAAGCTTAGTCCAAATTTCTTTATTATGTCCTTTTATGTTAAATAACATCTAGGGCAAAGAAAAATTAATAACTTGGATAAAAGTGTCTAAGCTACAACTAAAGTGGGGTCAGATGAAGATAAGTGTTGAGTAAGATTATTGAGTATATGAGAAAATTAAAAATTGTGTTTATTTGAGATAGATGAGTTTGTGGTATATAAAGTAAATTTGACATCACTATTGAGACTAATGAACATTATTGAGAGACTGGGGACTCCACAGACCAGGCAACCAAACAAACCAAATGATGAATGAAAGGTTGGCTGAATGGAATAACTACTAGATGTGTGAAACTTGAAAGATATATTGTACAGTATTATTGGTTGATTTAGTTTAGAATGAAATTCATTTCATTCTAAACTAAATCAACCAATAATACTGTACAATATATCTTTCAAGTTTCACACATCTAGTAGTTATTCCATTCAGCCAACCTTTCATTCATCATTTGGTTTGTTTGGTTGCCTGGTCTCTGGAGTCCCCAGTCTCTCAATAATGTTCATTAGTCTCAATAGTGATGTCAAATTTACTTTATATACCACAAACTCATCTATCTCAAATAAACACAATTTTTAATTTTCTCATATACTCAATAATCTTACTCAACACTTATCTTCATCTGACCCCACTTTAGTTGTAGCTTAGACACTTTTATCCAAGTTATTAATTTTTCTTTGCCCTAGATGTTATTTAACATAAAAGGACATAATAAAGAAATTTGGACTAAGCTTGTAATACAACCTTTTCAGTCTTGTAGATTTGTGTTGATGAACCCATCTATATTTTATTAATTTATAAATAAGATTTTGCATTTACAACTTTTTCAGCATTTGATATCACGACCCCTATTTTGTCTCTAGTTTTTCAGCCAGTCTCTCAGCCATCATTTGTGTTGGTTCACAAATATAAATTATCTAATTTCAAAACATAAACCATACATTACATTCTCTGTATGTTGTTTTGCCTACCTTTCTTCATCAATTTACGTACACTTCATTGATGATTGTGGGTACTCAAATTCCCCCCTTCTATTTTACATCTAGATAATCTATTCTCACTAAATCTTTATTTTTATAATTCCAACACACTGATGTTAGCTGTTATCATTGCTTGTACTATAAACAACTATAAATTTAGTAGCTGTGTAACCAATTTTTCATGATACTTCAAGTTCCATTGACAATTGTTGTCTTGACATCAGACAGATTCGCTTTTGACATCTCACATCTTAGTTGCCTGTCAGCTCTTGTAACATAATGACCTAATTTGTTACCTTTGACCCACTTACAACGTGTGGGAGTCATATGTTATCCTAGGGCCATATCCTTAGGGATTATATCCATCCTTTGGAATTTGCTATGTTAGCATTTTGATGTGACTTTTAGTCCATTTTTGAAAGGCTTTGACCTTCGTATTTTTTGGTTGGCTCACCATGTTCTTGTAAGTATAACCAAACTTTGATTCTACCTTGGTCATCACTTTAAGTTCAACATTTTGATAATTAACATGGTTATACTTATTTTAGGCAACACTGATGATGCTCTTTTTAGAGCGAAAACGTTCTGTTCGATGTTTGTAGCCCTATAGGGCTTTTTAAAATAATATACCTTTTACCAGGACCAAAATTTTTTATTAAATTTTAAAAGTAATGAAGTTTTCTGTGATTTATATACCGTATACCGTCGGGACCGTGATCATATTTCCAGCGAGAAATCAAGAGGAGGTGGAGTGTTAATTGCAGTTAGAAGTGATATCAGTTCTTGTCTAGTGGAAATTGCCAGTTCAAATGTAGAACAGGTTTTTGCTGGAATTACTATTAATTGCATTAAATATGTTTTTGGCTGTGTCTACATTCCGCCCAGATCTAGATTGGATGTTTTTTTCCAATCACATTGATACTGTAAAACTAAATATCGAATTGAATCGATTCAAAATAAATTCGTTAGATATCTGCGGTATAGATTAGGTACTAGAGGAATGCAATTGAATTCCAGTCAGGTCATGCAGATGTTTCATTTGCACCGTCTAGAGGATCGCAGGCGATACTTTGACCTTAATTTCGTATTTAAGGTGTTAAATGGTATTATTGTTGCACCTAGCATTCTGGGTCGAATAGATTTTTATGTTCCAGCTAGGAATTTGAGAAGATGTCCCTTGCTATCCGCTAGATCGTGCAATACACGTCATGCAGAAAGTATGCCTTTAAATAGAATTGTTTCTAGTGTAAATGAGTTTCCAATTATAGACTTTATGGGAGTCACACTAAATGCTTTTAAAAGGACTATTTCACGTGAATTATTTTAATTTGATTTTAATTTTTTGATGTCGTTAGTTTAATTGTAAGTAATGTAAGTTAACTTGTGTTCAATGTTTAATTTTGACTTTTAATTTTAATTGTAAAATGGAGTTTTCCGTCAATAAATATTAATTTAAAATTTAATACACAACTTACCACTACGGGTTTTAACAAAACGACGAAAGAGCAAAATCTAGTTCTTTCTTCTATTAACACAGCTCTAACAGCATGTTTTTCAGTCTCTTCCAACAACTGCCGTCTTTCTGTAACATCCTGGAGCCCACATTCGAATCTCTTTTGAACATCGCCCCCTACGCCTTTCTTTAATTTTTTCTGCAACCTCAACGTGTCGGTGGATCGCTTTTTTAATTCAGATCTTGCTCGTTTGAAATCTAAAACAAAAACGAATATATTATTACGAATCCCAAACGGAAGCCAGTCCTGACTTGTCTAGCCACTACCGTATGTGCGAGATGCGGCTGATTCCTACTCGACTTCTCGCGTATATGCTCGATCTTTCTAGCAAAACAATTACATGCGAGTAGAATACTATACATTCCCTTTTTATTGGTAGAAAAATATAATTATCAACTATAAACTATCGATTGAAATTAAAATGTACAAGAACAAATTTAGTTCACCAGTAGTACGCGGCTGAATAATGGGTTGCCTACTATTAGGAGGCGTGATAATATTGTATAATATTAGAGAGATATTGCAAATTTAACACAGCCTACGTTGCGCTATTTACACCGCGCTATGTTGACAGAATTGACATTTCTCAGACGTTTCATAAATGCAGATATTGCTTAACATTTTGGTTGCGGTATTTTACGGCTCGATTAAGATTAGTTGTTGTTTATCTAATTTGTACTCAAAATCCAGAATTTAATTTAGATGGAAGAAAGGCTTGTATTTTCTTCCAAATATCGAGCAAGAGAAACAAATGATCCTTGAATCCTTGATCCTCTTCATGTTTTCCTGATCTAACGTAAAATTTTCTGGAGAAGTCAATGGATTTTGACATAAAACTTGTTTTAATAAACACAAATCGTCATCAGACGTAAATCTACTTTGCTACTGTCTGAGGTACCCATTTTAGCAAATTATTACGAATAAATTTTTTTTAAATGAAAGGTAAACAACAAACATAACCTGAAAACAAAATAGCGCAACGAATACCGCACAGCGTAACGACTCCCCTAATAACGGCAGGCCGTATTTCCAATAACGCAGCGTAAGCTAGATATCACATCTGCGCATGCTCTACTGTCAAAATAACGCGTGCTGTAATACAGCAAGTGCAAAAAAGACTCAGCAATATCTCTCTATTCATACAATAAGTGTAAGTGGTTCGACCGTGAGGATTATTCGTATAATGATAAACACTATTTTGGTGTATTTCTGTTTATTGCATTGTATTTCTATATTTATTAGAGCGTAATAGCACGCAAGCTCATGTAACGTAATGACAGTCTGTTTCGAACTTAATATCTGTCACATATGTCACTAGGCATGCATTAATTGATTAATTTAAAACTCGTGAATAATGACCTATGACTAATAGACTATTACTCACGGTTAAGGCAATGGATGTTGATATCTATTCAAAAATAGTGAATAGTGAGCATGTTATTAAATGGTCGTAGAAAAAATAAATGTTTTTATTGAAAATAAACTGTTAAAAATAATAAATCAGTAAACGTGTAACAATGTGTAGTGTTAATAAGTGAATTTTTATTGCTGTTCTGCTTGAAACCCAGCTCGGGCACCTTCATAATAATTAAATGGAAGCTTTAAAGTAATATTGCGCGCAATACCTACATGGATGTTAGAATATTTCCTTTAAAATGGTATTATTTTCTCATGAAATATCTTGTTTGATATAAAAAGATACAATTTAATATAGAAACATATTTGTGGTTTATTAACTACTCTAAGGTCTTCGATAACGTAAAAGGGGATAAAATGTGGCATATACTTAGAGAAATGGGTACGCCATAGTTGCCAGAACAACTGTGTAAAAATAATACCACTAATTTAAAAGTTAATAACGTGGTTTCGAAACTATATTATAATATACCGACTTAAAGAGAAAATTAGGTGGATTATGGGATAGTTTCAACCACGACTTGCGTAAAAGCCGGACTCAAACGACTCGTGTACTTGGCGAATAATCGTTACTTGCGATACTTGCCATATCGTATAAGTGGGTTACTAGTACAATTATTTGTCACTCGTTGGTTTTCCATTTGTTGTCGGTAAAAATGACCCGAGTCAAAGGCGGTTTTTGGGTCGCTGAATACGAATACACCATCAGAACCGACACCCGCAGCACCTGGTGCCCATGGTCACTGCTAAGGCATCGTATAAGTGGGTTACTAGTACAATTATTTGTCACTCGTTGGTTTTCCATTTGTTGTCGGTAAAAATAACCCAAGTCAAAGGCGGTTTTTTAAGTCGTTGAATACGAATACACCATCAGAGCCGACACCCGCAGCACCTGGTGCCCAAGGTCACTGCTAAGGCATGTTATCTTCTGGAGCTTGGAGGCCTTTTGGGCACCAGGTGCATCGGGGGTCGGTTTTGATGGCGTATTCTTGTTCACCGACCTCAAAAGCCCCTGAGTAATCTGTTTGCATCAATTTATTGCTGAAAACCCTCGAAACTCCAGATGACGTGCCTTAGCAATGAACCTGGGTAGCAGGTTTTTCGGTGGTCGGTTCTGATGGCGTACTCGTCCTCTACAACCCCAAAACCTCGAGTAACAAAATCTGACCTAAAGACCATATTGTGCACTTTAAAATGCAACTATGCATTTCCACCCATTTTTTTTATTGTAAACTTTTTTCCTGACATCATCCTGAACACAATTAAAAAAGTTGTAACTTTCTAGGTGTTGTATTTAGAAATCGATTTATTTTTTCCTAAATGCCCTGGTCTATGCACTGAGTCATTTGTCAATGTCGTTAAGCCAAATGTTTACGCTCGCGTACTTGTAAATTTTCCTCGTGTGAGCGCCCTTCTTACCATCGCAATCTCAAACTCGTATACTTGCCAAGTAGGCGAATATAATTTTACCAAGTAAACGAGTCGTTTGAGCCCACCTTTAGTAAGAAAAATGCCAGACAGGATTGCCGAGGTTGTAAAGACGCGTGGCGCTGTAATCCCATATTAAAATAGTAATTTCTTGAAATATCCGAACATTTAGTTGCCACGATATTATGCAATATGCATTTTAATGTATTTTTCCGCCAACACGTTAATTTGCAATTCAAAGGTTATAGAAACCAAACCATTTCAATATTTTATTATTAATAATATACTTTGTTGACCTCGTTCGTTAATTCAATAAGCCAAGTTATGAAGATGAACGTTTTCAATAAATTTTCGTTTGTCCGAACAGTTAAGGCGCCTTTACATTGCACGCGTCGCGAATGCAGAGTTTGCAAACGTTTACAAATAGACGGAGCCTCTATTCACCCGCCGCGTCAAACACTGTTTGCAAACAACGTTTGCGCGTGCGCGGAGTCGATCCGGCCGCTGTCGGTTTTTCAACAAATCATCAAAGGGATTTGTGTTCGCGGTGCGTCCTGTCTACACAGACATTTGTGTTTGCAACTATTCGCTCCGTGCCTGAGCATGATGTAATATACTAATAATTTTGGCGATTCTTTGTAATATCAGTGCCAATGTTTGTATAACAAATTTTATCAAAAATGGTAAATAAATGTTGCGTAAGTATTTAATTATGCAAATAATAGCCAAAAAAGTAAGCGTAATTTCTGTAGATCCCAATAATGACAAATAAATTAAAAGAAAATATTTAAACTAGAAGGAATAAAATCAAAAGACAGATTTACACCAAATAATGTCAAACGTCACTATAAAGATCACCAGATTCATCTTTTTTTTTGGTTTACCATGTCGACGCTATTCCAGTAATCAGCATCGGATAACTTACTAATAACAATTTGCTAGAGTTCTAAAAACAATAGTTTTTTTAATATAAATGCAGATTAACAATCTAAAAATTAAAGAAATCACTCAGAAATCACAAAAAATCGCCTATATAATTAATTAACTTAAAAAATTTAAAAGTCAATCGTGTCAAAATTTCATAAATGTTAATAGTGTCAAAATTTTATAATTTGGTGGAGTAAGCTTGCCTGCGGTTGGGCCAATTACAAACAAGCATTATAGCGCGGTTTTGAATTACTCCTCCTAGTTTAAAAACCAGGATAGATTTTCCCTTTTTGTTCCGTTTGGGGTTGGGGTTGAAAAGATAAATTGTGATGAATCTTTAGAAACCCAGTTAATACGTGGGTGAATCAAATATGAACCGACCTTTCCGTCTCCGCTTAGCATAAACCGGTGAATATGTCTAAATTAGTCCTGTGGTGGAAGGTCATAGTCTAATGGGTGCGATGGGTACTTTTGCAATGAGCGAGAGAGTAGTGCCATGTTCGGTTGCACAACGCATTGTTATCGAATTCCTTGCAAAAGAAAATGTTGGTCCCGGTGAAATTTGGCGAAGATTCAAAAATCAATATGGATAATCAACACTGTCCAGTACACAAGTGAAATTTTGTAACAGATAAGTTCGTGAAGGACGAGATGCCGTCCAAAACAAAAGTCATCAACGAAGTCCAAAAATTATGCAATAAAGGCGAAAATTCGTTTGTCTACAGGCAAAGTTTTAGCGACTGTTTTGGGATTATCGTGGCGTTTTGTTGCTGGATTTTCTTCATGAGAGACGAACTATTAATGCTGCTTATTACTGTAGTCTTTTGGGCCGTGTTCGAGCTGCCTATAGGTCCAAAAGGGGGCGATGTCCTATACGAGATGTGTTGCTCTTGCATGACAAGGCTTGATTGACCACATACAACTGCCCTAACACCAGAAAAAATAGCGGAAATGCATTGGACTCTCGTTGAACATCCTGCATACAGACCTGATCTTTCACCATGTGATTACCACATGTTCGGTCCATTAAAAGATGCTCTAGGCGGAGCGCGTTTTGATGATGATAATCAAGTGGACCAATTCGTGAGCAGTTGGTTAGATACCCTCCCTCATTCTCGTTATGAAAATAGAATGCAGAAACTCCCTAACCGCTGGGAAAAATGCATACAGAAGGAAGGAATGTATATAGAAAAATGAGGTATTGTTTAATTGTTGTAATTATAATTCAATAAAAAGTTATTAGCAAAGGTCGGTTCATATTTGATTCACCTCTCGTACTATCCATTTTATATTGGAAAAATATCTTTTAAAATGTTATTACTAATATAATTTGCAACTTCACGAGTTGCAACTTCACAAGCATATATGTATTTATCTTATGCTTAACTTCTAATTGAGGCCATGAGAGCCAGAGTGGCCTGACTGATTTTAACTACTATACACAATTAAAGAAAATGAATAGAAGCTAATAATGTCCGATTGTTTTTGTAGTTTTATGTTGACCAATAATCATTTTTGGTCAACATGCAATTACTAAAACAATCTGACATTGATAGCTTCTGATCATTTTCTTTGATTATGTAAAGTAATGTCAAAATTAGTTAGGCCACTCTGACTGTCATGGCCTCAATTGTTGCCAAAAATGTCAGGTGACGACGCTAGGTGTCGCGTCAGTCATGCACGGAGCGAATAGTCAGTCAAGTTTGATGTACCCTCACTTGACAGTTTGGTTTCATTTGTTTTTTATTACTATACTTACATATTAACAAAAAATAATTTTTATTTTATTTCAGCTGTCTCAACTCACGGTTTCGTTGTAACCACTTAATACAGCGATTTATCTTTCATTTCTTTTACCATCAAACAAATTTTCAGTAGTATTCTTAACCCTAGAACCACAAGGTAAAATTAGTGGAACGATTTTCACAAGGTGGGGTCACCGGATAATGCGGGTGCATTAGAACAGACACCGGACCAGCTGGTGCCTAGGGCACGCTATCTTCTGGAGTTTCGAAAGTTTTCCGTACTAAATTGATTCAAACGGATTACTCACGGCTTGTTGGGGTTGCTGAATACGAATACGCCGTTAGAACACACACTGGAGCACATGGTGCCTAAGGCACGTTATCTTTTGGAGTTGCCCGAGTTTTCGGTACCAAATTCATGCAAATTACTTTTGGGTTTTGGGGTTGTTGAACACGAGTATGACTTAGATGAAGGATTCTAGAGGATCTAGTGATTATCTGATAGCATATTCGTGTTTAACGACTCAAAACCCCCGAGTAATCCATTTTTATCAATTTAATGCCGAAATCTCTCAAACTTCAGAAGAAGACGTCCCTTGCAGTGAGCTTGGGCTCCAGGTACACAGGGAGTCTGTTTGATGGCATATTCGTGTTTAGCGACCTCAAAAACCCGTAAGAAATCCGTTTGCATCAATTTGATACCGCAAGCCCTCGAAACTCCAGAAGATGAGGTCCACTACAGCGGCCTTGGGCACCAGGTGATCCTAAGGTCTGTCCTGATAACATCTTCGTGTTTAACCACCTCAGAAACCCCCCGAGTAGTCCAGTTGCATCAATTTAGTGCCGAAATTCCTCGAAACTCCCGAAGATGACGTGCCTTTGTAGCGACCCTGGGTACCAGGTACACTCGAAGTCAATTCTGATGAAATATTCGTGATTAACGACCGCAAAACCACGAAAGTAATCCATTTGCATCAATGTAAAACTGAAAACCCTCGAAACTCCAGAAGATGACGTCCCTTGTAGTAACTTTGGGCACCAGGTGATCCGGTGGTCTGTTCTGATGGCATATTCGTGTTTAACGACTCAAAAACCCCCGAGTAATTCATTTTTATCAATTTAATGCCGAAATCTCTCAAACTCCAGGTACGCAGGGAGTTGATTTTGATGGCATATTCGTGTTTAGCGACCTCAAAAACCCATAAGTGATCCGTTTGCATCAATTTGATAACGAAAACCCTCGAAACTCCAGAAGATGACGTCCCTTAGAGTGTCCTTGGGCACCAGGTGATCCTAAGGTATGTCCTGCTGATGGCATCTTCTTGTTTAACCACCTCTGGAACAACCCGAGTAGTCCAGTTACATCAATTTAGTGCCGAAATCCCTCGAAACTGCAGACGATGACGTGCCTTAGTAGCGACCCTGGGCACCAGGTACTCCGTAGTTCGTAGTCCGGTAATTCTGATGGCATATTCGTATTTAGCGACCCCTGAAAGCCGTGAGAAATCCATTTGCATCGATTTAATGCCGAAAACTATCTAATCTCTAGAAGATGACGTCTCTTGCCGTAACCTTGGGAACCAAGTGATCCGGGGGTGAGTTCTGATGGCGTAATCGTATTCAGTGACCCCAAAAACCCCCAAATAGTAAATTTTGTTCCTTAGTATAATGATTTTGACTTAATTTTTATATTTATGCAATTTTGGATGCATTTTATGCACTTTACAGTGCAATTATGCATTTCCACCAATTTTTGAATAGTAGACTTTTTTCCTGACGTCATCCTGAACATAATGCAAAAAACTGCAAGTTTCTAGGTGCTGTATTTAAAAATTTATTTATTCGGGTGCTTTTAGTGCTAAATGCCCTGGTCTATATTGCTATCTGCCAAGTTTTCACAATTCAATCAAAAAGTCTCAGCACCTTTAACTTAATTATGTAGCACGATTATTAAGTAATTGTTATTTAACCCATTCAGGAGTACCGTATGACTTTGAACATACTTTTAAGGTGTTTCAAAGAAAAAAAAACTGATATTTCTAGGGTGAGTCTAATAAATTGAGCAGGGACTGTATTAGGCAAGGGCGCCCATAGTCACGAGGAGGGGGGCGTGCCCCCCTAGCTTTTCGGGTGCTTTAAACTATATATTGTTATCTATAGTGTACAAAATGTAATGTGCAAAATCTTCACGTCTGGCCCCCCTGAAAATTTTTATATGGGCGCCCATGTTGTTAGGGCTCGTGTTGGCGAATCTTTCCATTAAAGTCTTTGCTTAAATCTGAGACATCAAATTCTGTTCTTTATTTTTAATCTAAGCTTCATGTTCTTTTAATTTAAGTTTCCGCATATCGTCCCACACAGAAGAATGGCGGATATTTCTTTTTGTAGTTAGTAGTGATAGCGATAGCATGTTATTTTTATAAACATATTTGTATTCTAGATATCGGCTGAGTCACATCCTTAAAGTGTATAAAAATAAATAAACGCATAGTTGCAGTTAAATCAAACGTTCTGATAAAGAAATCTATTGTATCTACATTAAAGCCTACAGGAATTACGTATTTTTTTCAAAAAAAAAATACTGGATCCTTTGTAAAAGGTATATTTAAAAGACACTAATAAGGGTTACATCACATTAACAAAACGTTTTCGGATTAAACAATCCATCGTCAGTGTTAAAAACCAATAGCATGCAAGCGTGAGCCATCAAAATGTTTTGGGTAAAAACCCTTTAAATTTAAATGTTACAAATTATTAAATGGCAATACATATTGTTGATAATATCTAATATTGGATGTTGTAAATATTCCTGGATATTACCCAGGTCAAAACAGGGCTCTAACACACGTGGATGTAATGTCCACATTACATCCCAGGTTAGAGCCCTGGGTAATATCCAGGAATATTTACAACATCGAATATTATTATCAACAATATGTAGTGCCCCGATCCGCCGCTGATACGAGTACAATAAAACAGTACATATTTTACTTATTAGTAATTTGAATTGTCTGCTCAATCTTTAATAATAAAAAATGCTGATCCCGTTGTAATACTATATACTATGTCAGATCATACTCTGATATGTAAATTTTTCAAAAAACGATAGTATTAATAGTTTTACTGGGCACTGCACTGTTGAATTGTTTACATTTTTATCAGACTTGTTGTTTGTGGTACTAAACTTGGGCTAATTAATTCCCAAAATTCAGTCAGACAGGAAATAAAGATCTACTTTTTTATCTTCGGTTGAGTTACGTAATCTCAAGGCGACAAGGAAGCCAAAAATATGAATTAACTTATGTGTGTATGTGAATGTGAGCAACTCCTCTCCTCAGCGCACGATCTGCGGTACAGATAGATAAATATACTTTATTAATTGGATTAAGATTAAGTCATATTAACGTTAAGTAATATTAGATATTGTTCCAGAAAGCAATAATTATTAGGGCTCCTCAGTACACATAGGCGTAGCGTGACCTAATAATTTGGGGGGGCACGGGGTCTACGGGGTCTACGGGGGGGGGGGGAGTGGTGGTCCCGTGGAAACTTTTTTGAAAACTACCACTTAAGAACTAAAGTAAAGTATATGTGTATTTTTGTTAAACATTGGTTTTAATCAATTTTTACTATATTGATGGATTGTAAAAAGACTCAATTTCAAAATATACAAGTTTATTCTATTCTAGACATAACTGCATGGACATTTATAACACAAAAACAAATTTGTGTACAAGACAAAGTTTTAAGGTGAACAGAACTACAGTAATGGTTTTCAACGAACCAATTTTCGTTAGTTCTAATGAAGCATTAGCCTCCTATCGGCTAGATTTGAAAATCTGTCAACTAACAGATCTAGTTTTTTATCTTTCATGTATTCAGACGTCAATTCTTGCTCAATAGACATCAGGGCAAGCCCACTTAAGCGGTCTTCTGTCATGGTGCTTCGAAGAATAGTATATTGTGCAACAAGTGCAGAAAGGTACTAATTTCTCACGAGTTTGAAAAGTTGTGGTATGAGCGCAAGCGAGTGCCGCAATTCAAACGAGTGAGAAATTACCTTTCTGCACGTGTTTCACACTATACTTTTTCTACAAGCACAGTTTTTCCTAAAAATAAAAATCACAATTTCCAAACGACGATTAATTATAATAGGTACCTATGTGATAAATTTTAAACTGTATTTAATTAATACTTACTAATCAATTTAAATTCCTTATACCTAAATAAATTACACAGAAATCAGTTAAAAAATTAATGCACTGCCTTAATTTGTTTAAATTTAAACAATTATTACACATTATTGACATTATATTTATACAGTCACGGATTTACACAAAACCTACTTCATTCGACGTCTCTTGCACAGGTTGCTAAATCCTTATTGGTTATTTGATAATTATAAAATGTTTAATAAGAATAAAATTGTAAAATAAAACAGTTGTAACATCCATAATTTAGTTTCTATGCTATAGTTAAATATAATAATTGTCTTATAGGTTATATATTTGTCTAAAGTTTAACCACGGATGTAAACAGAATATAACGTTACTCAGAATGCGGTAGTCCACGGATGTAAACAGAATATAACGTTACTCAGAATGAGGTAGTCAACTGTGCAGAAAAGAACTTTGCGGCACAGAAACGTCACTTTGCGGCACAGAAACGTCACTTTTCTGCACACTAATGTCAAATATCTTATACTGTGAGAAAATATCAAGTTTGCTAACATTAAACCGTGCAGAAAAGTGCACTTTGAATAGTGGTTGTAGAAAAATGTCTTTAGCCTTCGTAGTGTAGAAAACGATCTTTCTGCGCTTGCTGTTGTGATAGGCCACGACAGTGATATTTCTAGTAGCTGCCAAACATCTGGTGCACTGGCTTGAAGATCATTCTCAATAAAAAAATCAGCCAACTCTTGGAACGTTACTCTTGTGGTTGCTTTGTCTGTTTTGACAAAATTGTTCTTTGCATAACAGTGAAAAAACTTAAGATGTGCAGAGAAACTTAAAGACAAGTTATAAAACTTTTGGATTGCCATAACAGCGTTGTTGTCAATTTCGGTCCAATTAAATAGTAACTGGGCAATGCAGTTGATTTTATCATAATCGTTCTTGGAAAAACGAGATTGCAAGTTTACAATTACTGTGTCTAAAGCAGCAAAGTAAATGTCAGTCTTGAACATCTGTTCAGGTGATTGATGAAATGCAGCATCTGAAGAGCTACTACTAGCTTCAAGTTTTTTCGGAATCTTCCGTTTGCGTGGTAGTGAAGGCCTTTCAACTGACAAACCTTTCATACCATATTTGTTACACTGTTCTTCTGACTCATTCCACATCTGAATAAAGCCATCATCATTTCTGTCCAGTTTTAAACAGTCAATGACTGATTCAACTTTTGCAAAAACCTTAGAAATGTCAAGAGATTCACTCTGCAGTTCTTTGGAGAGTATATCAGTCTGACTCAAAACGCTGTGCAATAGTTTTAAACTGAATACAAATTCAAATGTGCTGATTTGTTTGGCTAGACCATCAGCTTCGGCTGCAATTTTACGATTTGATACATCGTTTGCAATAACTTCCAAAGTTTCGTACACTTCAGGGAGCTGCTCTAGAATTACATGGATTGCTTTGTGTCGAACTGTCCATCTAGTTCGAGACAAGCTCACCAGTCTTTTCATTTTTGTTTCTCCGCTTTGCTTACATATTGATTCAAATATTGAAAACCTGTTAGCTGATGCATTAATTAAGTTATACAGGTTATTTACTATGGATAAGCAATTCCGAAGCTGTCTTATTTCTTCACAAAATCTCTGAACAGCCAGATCAAGCAAGTGGGCATGGCAGTGTGTGTACAAAGCTTTAGGCTCTTCTTCTTGGAACCTTGAGGCAACACCTTTGAATTTGCCGCTCATGTTACTAGCTCCATCATATGCCTGGCCGTGCATTTTATTTAAGCTTATACCCAACTGCTGCAGATACTGTTTAATAGTGTGATGTAAATTTTCACCAGTAGTGTCTGACACATCAACGAAGCCCAAAAACCTTTCATTGATTTTAATGTGTCCATCTATTTTAGTAATGTATCGAATGCAAATGCTAAGCTGTTCACGGGTTGAAATATCCGTAGTTTCATCACAAATAATTGAGTAGGCCAAAGCCTCACTCACCTCTTGGACAATTTGTTGAAGCATTTCACTTTTTATGCAATCTATTATCTCATTTTGTACCTGGGCACTTTTGTATGAATGGACTGGGGATTTCATTAATGTTTGGATTCCTTCCTCCATTTCAGTAGATCTCAGTTCTAGCAGTTCTATAAAGTTCCCCCTGTTAAATGAAGCAGTACTCTCATCATGTCCTCTTAAGGCAAGATTCTGTTTTCCAAGGAATAGGATGTTTTCAATTATGAATTTTAAATACCTCCTATTCATCTCAACCATTTTAGTATGTGCCGAGGACAACGAATCTGCTACCGTGCTTCCTGCTTTTCTATCCTCATTGAGAAACTGTTTAGATTTTTGATGCATTTCACTCTTCTCATGTTTCCTGAATTTTTCCAAAGCTTTCTTCCAATTGTTCATGCCCAGTTCAGTGAATGACTCCTCCCCGCGACCAGACTTATGTTGACAAAATAGTCGGCATGGGTAACAAAATGCAGCGTCTGTAATGGGGCTATATTCGACCCAATTAAATTCACTGTACCAGGATTCTTTGAACTGCCTCGATTTGGATTGAATCTTGCTTACCTTAAAACAATCAACAGGCTGAAATGCTCCTTTTGCAATATCTGCACTTTGTACTCCCAATGAAGGATCTCTACTTTCGCCCTGGAATGTAGCATCACGATCTGGGCGTAAACAAGATGGCGATTCATCACCAACGCTACCTCCAGTGCTACTTCCCGCTAAATGTCTATCTTCATTTACACTTTCACTTGAATTTCCAAGTTTTTTAAAGAATGTTAGTACAGAGGACTGTTTCTTAGACATGATAACAAACGAACATCCGCAAAAATTACACAAACAATAGCAGCTCAGCTAGTAACAATAAGCTTATTGAACGAATAAAACGTGGCGACCACCTACACAACACAACACACGCGCACTGAGCTGGTATGATATCCCTCCGCCAGGCGTCGGCTGGGCTCGGGTGCATTCGATCGGCTGCTCCAGCTCGGGCGCAACCGGCCAGAGTCGGCTCACCGGCACTTGTAAATTTAGTTGTAACACGCGCATACTTTACACACACAGAATCAAATTAGATGCATACAGAAAAATAGACTAACGGGGGATCTATATTAGTTATTCATTCGTAACTTTTAGTGTATACATATACGTAATTTAAAGATAATTTATATTATTTTTTTATTTTTTGCATAATGTTGGGGGGGCACGTGCCCCCCCGTGCCCCCCCGGCCCGACGCCACTGTCAGTACATTAATATTAACAAAAAAATTACGTTGAAATATGATGAAGGGTTTTTACTGGTTAAATTCTTCTTTTATGAACTTTCTATTAAGATGTTTTTCTGATATTCTTATTTTCTAAAACGTACTCCTTTGTCATATATACAATACAGATTGTTTAGTGTTTGACTACAGTGGGAAAAATGAAAGATTACCGATGAACGAACATATAAAACACGCTGTATTTTCCTGTGAGCGTGTCACAAAAAAATTGGCCAGCGCAATAACATGTAATAATTATATAAACTGTTCTTTTAATAATGGTACTGGTTTATTACTTTCTGGAACATACAAAAGATAAGTTTAATAAGATCGCTCATGCTCAATGAAAGAAGCACTAAAATCGGCAACATTGCTTATGAGAATGAGTTGGATTGCCACTCTAGACTCTCTAGACTAGAATCTAGAATGACGAATGACCGAATGAACATGGCGCGACATTAGTTGGGCAGCGTGGACGCAGTGTTGCCATTTATAGTGCGTATATCTAGTTGACAAGGGCGCCCATATAAAAATTTTTAGGGGGGGGCCAAACGTGAAGATGTTGCACATTACATTTTGTATATTTCGGATGACAATATATACAGTAGACTCTCTCTATAACGAACACGGATATAACGAGGTTTCGCTTATAACGAGGTACATTAGGTGTCCCATGAAATTCCTATTGAACTATAACGCTCTATAACGAGGCATATTTGGTTACAACGAGGAAAATTGAAATCGAAGAATACGTGTCTTTACCTGTTTTTAGCGTTGTAATGGTCATAAATAAATGCCCCAACTGCCTGTACATAGAAATGCCCAACATCTGTCTTATTATCGAGGCCAGTGCTGTAATAAACTCGGCCACCTGTAAACTTCTGCCTGTTTATCGACCGATGTTGAATATTATAGGAAATTTACAATTTATGACGGCGAAGTCTCATTGTTTACTGTTCAGGTTGACCATCGACACCTAATAAACTACGTAAGAGGCATCAAAACAAGGCATCATATTATTGTTGTTTGATATAACGAGATCCGCTTATAACGAGATAATTAGTCTACCATTTCAGTTCTCGTTATAGAGGGAGTCTACTGTAGTTTAAACCACCTAAAAAACCTAGTTTGAACCCTGTTGTGAGAAATTATTCATACATTTAAATACTAGACCAAGTTTTTAAATGGAAATGTCATGGGTACCACAAAAGTTGCGCCTCTCTTTAAAACCCGTTTGAAAAGAATACAATGCTTGCAAAGCCCTGCCTTCGACTTTGGCGAGTAGACTAACCATGAGTATGTGTCGAACCAAGTTTTTACTTTAAAATCTTAAAAAGGAGCCCCCTTTATTTTTGCAGATTTAGAATCCTTATGAAAAATAAGTCACATATATTCCAAACATTTTTAGAATCGTTGGAATAAATCGCATTTTCCGATTATAGCGCCATCCGTCAACAATTCTAAAAAAAGTTTCGAATAAATTTTACTTATTTTTTGAGGAGGAAACTCAATCTGCAATAAAAAACGGGGGTTCCTTTTGAAGATTTTAAAGTTAACTCTCACCCCCACCTCCAGAGTGTGGAATGAAAAATCCTGTTTGGTGTCATTCTATAGACTTTTGAAAAATATTAAACACGTGTTTTTTAGTTTTTCATTTGGAAGTATATTTCTCGAGATATTAGACCGTTTCTATAATTTTGCTATGGTATCACGATATATCGTTTTTTCCGATTATAGCGCTCTCTATCCTCAATTCGCAAAATGTCTCGAATAAAATTTGCTTATTTTTACAAGGAAAATCCAAATCTGCAACAAAAATTAGGGGTTCCATTTAAGATTTTAAAGTTACCCCCCGCTCCACACCCAGGGGTTGAAGTGGTGAAAGTGGTTGAAGTGGAAGTTTTAGTGTCATCGCATAGATTTTTGAGAAATATTTAACACATATTTTTCAGTTTTTCGATCCGATGTTCATTTCGCGAATTATTAGACCTTTCCGCTACTTTTGTGACACCCTGTATATAACACTCATTCGTCATGAAAGATCACCTGTTTTTCATTTAAATAAAATTGTTCTGTTCATCATAATGTACACTTTAAAATAATCTACTTACTAAAAAAATACTTTTGCAAATTAAAATTTGACTAACTATGTTCAATCAATTTTAAAAATTATTTTTCAATATGAATTTATTTCTGCTTATGAAAATGGTTCTATTCGGTGTACACAAAACTTAATATAACAAAATATAATCACTTCACAGATTTTACACTTTATCTTTAATAGTGTAGTTCTTTAAAGACAAATGGCTCATTAGTGATTATCGGTCAGAGATCGGATTTCTTGCTGACATGATTTTCTTTGCAGTATTATAAATGATTCATTTAATTTGTAATTTTGGGTGTCGATTACAGTATATATTATGTTCCCACGTTTCTAATCTCTTTCAATGTTTTCGTTAATAGCATACCGTGACTGTGCGAAATGTGTATTATGCATATAGACCGCTGTCGCAGACACACATATTTTCTGTTAAACTATTAATTACCCAATATGTGAATTTTTTTATTAATAAATTGTTGTTTCCAATTTATCTCTCAAAATTATCCAATAATTTTTTGACAAAAATACGTTTATGTAATATAAATTTAATTTTTGTTCTTTCCCGAAAAGCTGGGGGGGGGGGGCACGGCCCCCCTGCCCGTGTGTATGGGCGCCTATGCTAGTTGAAAACTAACAGTCTGTGTCATAAATATATAATACCATGTTGAATTCTTATCCAGTAAAACGCATTCTTTAAGTCTATCAGACACATTTTTTTTAGCTAGTGTGCATGTAAAGTAGTCGGATAGGTTAGTTAATAAAATTGGATAGTTAGTTTAATGAAAAAAAAAAAAAAAACAAATACAAAAACACATACACGAGGCATCTCTGGACACTCTGCACTTGGGAATGCATGTCTCACTTCCTAGGTTAAGAAGGGGGGTATGGTTTGAAATCAACATATCAAGCACATTTTTGTGAATTTTTTTCGAAGCTATGGTACAATTATTTTATTTTTAAATTAAATAAGCATATTAAGTACAATTCAAAGAATAATTAGAAAAAAATTCAAACCAAAATATTGAAAAGTAAGTCATTGGTGACAAATTTTGACAGGCAGCTCACAAAAAAATGGATTTTGCGGTGGACATCAGAACTCGTCACTAGATCATACGAAACAAAAAATTCAAAAAGATTTAATTAGCTTATGAGTTTCACGAGGTCACAACGTCAATTTTTTTATTTTTAATGATTTTTGAATTTTTGGTATCACTCAGAAATCAAAAAAATGAAATTTTTGGTAAAAATTTTGTGAAAATCAACAGATTTATTATTAATTGATGGATTCGACCGTTACTTGATGGAAGTTCATTTTATCTCACAATAAAACACTGAAAACTTTTGTTTTCTATACTTCCACAAAATTTATTATTTACAACTATGTCACTACAGCTGTTTCGACAGAGCGCCTTTCTCAAGTGATATAATTTACAATGTGTTTGCCTTTTTAAGCATCTAACTGAAGAGGTTGAGGAGTGGGGAGCTGTTTGTCTCGAGTTGGTCATTCAGAATTATATCTGTATTTTTCAGTTTATTAATTTCCATAGATTCTTAAAAAAGATAGCTTAAGGCCTTTATTTTGGATATGCAGAATTTGAAACTCTTCATTGAAAGAATGATTATGATCTAGAAGGTGAAGTGCGTATGTAGAAGTGTCTGTTTTTCTATTATTGAAAGCCCTTTTGTGTTCTGCTATCCGTTTGTCAAATGTTCTGCCAGTTTGACCGATGTACGTTTTCGGATAGTCACTACAAGTTAGTTTGTACACACCACTCTGTAGTTGCTTTCTCTTTCGGCTTTTATTGTTCTTAATATATTTGCTTACGTTGTTGTTAGTTCTGAAAGCTGGTATTACCAGCTGTACTAACAGACAACTTGACCAATTTCTATCATACATTAATTCACTTCATAATAATATTGAGTTTACAATAGAAACAGAACAGAATAACTCCATCAACTTTCAAATTTAACGATTACCAGACTACACAACCAACATGAGTTCTCCGTATATCATAAACCTACCCATACTGACACAACTATACACAATTCATCATCCCATCTTACACAACACAAATTAGCAGCCTACCATAGCATGATGCATAGACTAACAGAAATTCCCATGACAAGAAATAACTTCGAGATATAACTAAACATCATTAAACAAATAGCAGTAAACAATGGCTATAACGAACAAACAGTTAACAAAATTTTAAATCAAAAACTCCATAAGAAAGCCCTGAAATTAGTGTATCCACCACCACAGAAAGAACCCAGTACCTTCTGCTCTCTTACATATACTGGCAAAATAACAACAAAAATAGCCAGATACATAAAGAAGAAAGGAATAACACCAGCTTTCAGAACTAACAACAACTTAAGCAAATATATTAAGAACAATAAAAGCCGAAATAGAAAGCAACTAAGAGTGGTGTGTACAAACTAACTTGTGGTGACTGTCCGAAAACGTACATCGGTCAAACTGCCAGAACTTTTGACAAACGGATAGCAGAACACAAAAGGGCTTTCAACAATAAAAAAACAGACACTTCTACATACGCACTTCACCTTCTAGATCATAATCATTCTTTCAATGAAGAGTTTCAAATTCTGCATATCCAAAATAAAGGCCTTAAGCTAACTTTTTTAGAATCTATGGAAATTAATAAACTGAAAAATACAGATATAATTCTGAATGACCAACTCGAGACAAACAGCTCCCCACTCCTCAACCTCTTCAGTTACGAGACTTAAAAAGGCAAACACATTGTAAATTATATCACTTGAGAAAGGCGATCTGTCGAAACAGCTGTAGTCACATAGTTGTAAATAATAAATTTTGTGGAAGTATAGAAAACAAAAGTTTTCAGTGTTTTATTGTGAGATAAAATGAACTTCCATCAAGTAACGGTCGAATCCATCGATTAAAAAAAAAAACAAATACAAAAACACATACACGAGGTATGTGGGGGCACTCTGCACTTGTGAATGCATGCATCACTCCCTAGGTTAACTTCACTACTACTTCACACCATTTAATCAATTTCCGTTTGTAGGTCATCCAAAAAACCACAGAATTCTTTTCCCACCACCAAGGTACCCCAAATGAAGCAAGAGCGATTCCTGAGCACTGAGGCCGTGTACCGTTAGGCACGGGCTTGGTGTCCAAACCCTCCAGGTGGTCGGCTGGCAAGGTAAGCAAACAGCGTTTGCCAAATCTGCAGTGAATGGTCCGGCACACACAACACCCTAGTGCGGAGAGCAATTGACCAAGGTCAAAATCAAGGTCACTGGCTCGATGGATGGGCACTGGAAATTCTAGAGAATTCACAAAAAGAAAGGTAAATAAGGAGAAAGGCTCATAACGCCGCCCCTACGAAAGCGGCATCACCGCAGTAAGGCCTCTCAGAGGCTCCATTTCTCAGGGGACCCAAAACAAGTAAAGTCTCCTCAACGTTATTTCTGCGATTAGGTGGAGGACGAAGGTAGCTTTGGGGTCAGTGAAGTACCGTCTCCACGAGGTGAAACCTCTTTGATCTTCGGACACTCTTAAAAATGCTCTACTCCGGGAATCTCATGTCCCCTGGAGCTGGTATTTACTTTTGTTTTGTGTGTGTATCACTCTCTCTCTCTCTCTTGTCGTTTCCCAATTACTGAGGATCGTGATTTCTTCCAATATTCCTAACAATGTTTCTCCATTGGTCTCTATCTTCAGCTGCTCTAAGAGCTTCGAAGAATGAGTTTCCAGCTGAATTCTTAATTTGGCCGGACCATCTAGTTGGTGATCGTCCTCTGGATCTTCTCCCCGGAACGTTTCCAGAAACAATTAATCCTTTCAAACTATCGTCACCTATGCGAACAACGTGACAGAAGAATTGCAGAATTCGTTGCAGACATATTAGCCCAGTAAATGAACGGGAAATTCGGCGATACCGTGTAATTTTCAGGGGCAATTCCGAATTGCATGAAAATTTTGATTTAGGTTCTACTTACCCTCCACTTCAAAGTTGAAATTGTGCCGTTGGTTGCTTTTACTTGAGGGGTGATAGTCACCCCTTCTCGGGGGTGAAAAAACATACGTTCAAGATAAGACCGGAAATGGATAAATTGACTGATTTTAAGCAACTTTTGTTCTATAGAGTTGTTTTACGTAAGTCAATACTTTTCGAGTTATTTGCCATTGAAAATGTTGATTTTTCGACAAAAAAACTACGTTTTCAGACGGTTTTTCGCAAATAACTCAAAAAGTAAATATTTTATCGAAAAAAATATCCTTAGCAAAAGTGTAGCTTATAAAAAACCCAAAAAATGGTGTATCAGTAAAGTCTATCAATCAAATAAAAACAAAGTTGTAGCTTATGAAAAATACGTTCTTATTCGTCTAATTCCAAATCGAATATTTCAAGGTGAAATCACCGAAAAATTAAGCACTTTCCTGGAAAACCCCATTTAAACTTTTTTAAAGTGTTTATAAAAAGCTTTGTTTTAATTGTTAACAAAAGTTTTAGCATTAAAAGTAAGCGAGTTACGCTTAAAATAAAGTTGGCTCTCTTTTTTTTTGTAAAAAATCATGAAAATCTCGCCGTGTTTAGTTTAGCTCCCCAAATGAAATTAATCGCTACCGCTTTACAAGCAATTTACTTACCTATTTATTTTTTATATGATCTGTCAGTCTCACCGGTTTAAAGTGTTTATTTTTGAAAGGGTTATAATTGAGAAAGCTTGAATGGGTCACTAATCACTAGTGTATGCAAATTTTGAACAGCCATATCTTAACCAATTTTTGTCTTACGGAGAAACAAAATGAAACTAGCATATTTATAATAGTAAAACCTACATTTTTTTACTCTTTAAGATTTTTCTTATCAGTAATACTTTTTAAGTTATTTTGAAAAAATGAAATTTTTCAAAAATTTTTAGAAATTTTTTTTTACTATAAAACCAAATGTTTTTAAAAATAAGCACTTCAAACCAATCAAACTTACAGATCATATAAACAATACACATACAGTTAAAATAGATGGTAAAGCCAAACGATTACTTTCATTTAGGGTGCTAAATAGAGGGAGGTTTTCACGATTTTTTTTACCAAAAAAAAGGGGCCAACTTTTTTTTTCAGTGTAACTCGTTTATTTTTGATGCTGTAAACTTTTGTAAAAAACAAATAATAAGCTTTTTTTCAATGCTTTAAAAATGTTAATAAGGTTTTCCCGAAAAACGCTTCTTTCTTCGGTGATTTCGCGTTGAATTATTCGATTTGGAATTAGACGAATAAGAACGTATTTTTCATGAGCTACAACTTTGCTTCTACTCAATTTGTAGACTTTACAGCATTTTTTTCGTTTTTTTATAGGCTACACTTTTGCTAAAAATATTTTTTTCGATAAAATATTTACTTTTTGAGTTATTTGGGAAAAACGGTCTGAAAACGTAGTATTTTTGTCGAAAAACCAACATTTTAAATCGCGAATAACTCGAAAAGTATTGACTTACGTAAAAAACTTTATAGAACAAAAGATGCTTAAAATAAGTCAATTTACCCATTTCTGGCCTTATTTTAAACACGCGTTTTTCACCCCCCGAGAAGGGGTAAATGTCACCCCCCAAGTAAAAGCAACCTACGGCACAAATTCAACTTTGAAGTGGAAGGTAAGTAGAACCTAAATCCAAATTTTCATGCAATTAGGAGTTGCCCCTGGAAATTACACTCCAAAATGGTCATTTATTGGGCTATATGGTGGGCAGCCTTTTTTTAATCTCGAGTTGGGTTAGAATGGAAACGTTTGTCCTATGAACTGTCTAAGGAATGCATAGCATTCTTCTCCAGCATCACATCTCAAAGGTATCAATTTTTTTACGCTCGCGTGCGCGAAGAGTCTCTGCCCCGTATAGAAATATTGAGAATACAAAGGCATTCACCAGTCTCATCTTGATATTTTGAAAGATAGATCTAGAGATAGTGTGTGTATCTGACGACAAAAAAATATCAACATTGATCTCTAATCAATCTCTGAGAAAATTAAATGGAATAATATAATCTAATTAATAATAAACTTAAAAATTATTGACAATAATATTTGTTGTTATTCTAAACCTTAAGATTCTGTACGAAAACAATAGAAATGTATTTTTAGGTATTTTTATAGAAACTAACCTCTTGCATGATCCTTATCCAAATTCACGACGGTTTTCTTCCATTCTTCCAGTTTTTCTTGCAATGGTATTATCAGGCACTCCATTATAACGCTAAAAAAATAAAACACACCAAAATAGTTATTAATGTTATGTGTAGTTCTAAAATTTAATCAAGATTGTGCGTTCAATCATATTGTATTAAATTTATTTATTGGGTTATCGGGATTCTTGAGAAAACATGGAATATAGATTTAGCAAGTTTTAGTAGGAACGTAAAATAATTCGAGTAGTATATGGCACTTACAGAGATAGAGCTACAAACGAATGGAACCGCATAAACAACAACGAGTAGCACTAACACAGACGGGGCGGCGTACGTCGACTGAACCCCCGCTGAGATGTCGAAAGCGACGCATCCCTTACTATACTTTGATGCAGTGACACACACCAGGCGCTCTTAAAATTTTCATTGCATCGACGTTTCCGCGACCCATCCTAGAACCCATATGCCGCCAATCGTCGATACGACTTCGACGGCACATATCATAAATGCGTGTATCGTGGTACAACAGAGACGTTTGAGCTGTTTTCTATCGAGTTTTGTTGTGAGTGTTGACAAAGCTTGTTTAATGATGGAAATTACAGACTTGAACTATTTATATTTTGACTTAAATTTTTTATTCCCATATCAAATTATTTTTATATGGGACTCATTGTATTTTTAATTTTTTTATCTTATATCTTAAAGGGCAACTTGATTAGGTACATTTCTATCTGGAAAAAAAGTAATCTACTAAATAAATTATTTTTCAAACTCTTTGAAACTAATTTCACAAACATTCAAACATAATTTTCAAATCTGTAACCACTGACCAGTTTGACTTGACTTGAGTTATTTGTCAGAAGGATTGACTTTAATAAAAATAAAATTATTGACTCCATAAAAATAAAGATAATAAACAGTTATCTTACCTTATTTATTATGCTCTACAGGCCTTGTATTTACAATTTTACATAATACAGTTTATACTAACAACTTATATATAATTTTATTTGATGTCTAGGTATGTAAAAATGGCTGAACTATAGTTCTACACTATATCCTATTTTTCGCCTCCTCTTTCCAGTGTGTAATTTCCATCGATACTATTATATTCCTGAAACTTTCTTGCAGTCTTTTTCTTATTCTACCTCGTCTCCTAGTCCCAACTGGTCTTCTTAGCAGTACCATATTTGGCATTCTTTCCTTATCCATCCCCTCAACATGACCTGCCCACCTGATTCTTTATGATTTTGTGTATCTTGTTATACTTGGTTCCTCGTAAAGCATCCTTAATTCTTGATTGGTGCTTCTATGCCAGCCGTCTTCTGTATCTTTATTCTTTTCCCTGAAAATAGCGCTCAGTATGTTCCGTTCTCAACTCTCTATCATTTCTTCTTCTGTTTTATTCAGCACCCATGTCTCACATCCGTAGGTGACTGTTGCTCTTATTTGTATATTCTGGTTTTCGTCTTTCTCGATACGTACTTTGGCTTTAATTTGAATAATGTTTTTGTTAATGTTAATTTGTGAAACATCACTATTTCCCAATAAATGGGGTATAATAGAGGGGTATCAATTTAACACCTGTATTTGCTCAGTGGTGTACCACAGAATGGACCCCCTCTTAGCGTTATAAATAGTTTTTCTTATGTGATATGCTTTCCCTCATAACGGTGTTATTTCTTGAACACGGCTCTATAATACTTACTAGTAATTCCTGAAAAGATTTTTTAGACATTCTTGTAAAATTAAAAAACTTCTTTGGGCCTTTATTATATTAATTTCGTTATATAATGTGTAAAAAATCCCTTATAATTTCGTTCCTTTATGATGGGATGTATCCAATATATGCGTTTCTTTTTTTTCTTTAATCTAAGATAAAATAAACTTGCATTTATTACAAAAGACAAATCGTCATAACTTTCAGACATCTTATCGTACAGCAGCCAACCCGCGAATAAATTTGGCAACAACGAAATACAAATACTTTAAATTGTAACATAGCTGCCGCTGTTACACCGCGCCACGTGTTTTAAGCTGCCTCGACGTCGACCCGACGTGCGCCGCCGGGTGTGCCCTTGCTCTTAGGGTCTCCGGAAAGAAAAATCTAGTGAAATATACAAAGGTCAATAGAATAAGATGGACAGGACATGTTATACGCAGTAACGTAAATCGCCTTATAAACGATGCATTTTGGGAAAGATTAGATGGGAGAAGGTCTATACGAAGGCCCAGAAAAAAGAAAGATACGGTCAGAGAAAATCTGGAGAAAATGGGAGTCTGAGCAGGAGCGTGATTTTCGAAGTGGAAATCGAAACGTCAAATAAACTTAATTTTAAAGACAAATGTGAATTATTCTCAACAAAAACAGCACATTGCATTAAGATGCCACAAGAAAATAGCTTCAGAACAATACTTATAAAAACAAACGACCCCCTTGGGTGTCGCTTTAAAGAGCTGACCCCCTCAGCTCTTTAGCGTGATACCCGAGGGGGTCGCAACACTTTGGGAACCGCTGCTCTACATAAATACAAAGCCGGTCCTGTTTACAATCATTTTCAAATGATTGTATTTTATATAATTCACGATACGCCTTTATATAGCGTTCAAGATTGATCCACTACAAAATGTAAATATTACTACGAGTATAGAATTGAAATAATTCAATAACCAATTATTTCTATAACTACTTTTTCATGAAATGATAAATTTGCAATTTACTTGAACACCAACCACTTACCTAGTAAAATTCTTTAGTCGATTTTCAACTGCTTTATGCCTCAAACATATTCGAGTAAGAGCAGTTCCTATGTCTCGAGTTGCGCCTATAACAAAAAAAAATTATTACAAATACATTCCTAAATTTATTTTACTATACATACTTTTACTAAAAGACTATAAATACAGGGTGTAACAAAAATACAGGTAATAAATTTAATCACATATTCTGGGACCAAAAATAGTTCGATTGAACCTAACTTACCGTAGTACAAATGTGCACATAAAAAAAGTTACAGACCTTTGAAATAACAAAATGAAAATCGATTTTTTCCAATATATCGAAAACTAATAGAGATTTTTTATTGAAAATGGACATGTGGTATTCTTATGGCAGTAGTATCTTAAGAAAAAATTATAGTGAAATTTGGACAGTCCATAAAAATTTTATGGGAGTTTTGTTCCTTTAAACCCCCCAAACTTTTGTGTACGTTCCAATTTAATTATTATTGTAGTACCATTAGTTAAAGACAATGTTTTAAAAACTTTTTTGCCTCTCAGTACTTTTTTGAAAAATCAGTTAATATCGAGATATTTTAAATATTTGTCAAATCCACCACATATTTGTATAATGGTTAAGTACGATTATGGAGACTAGGTAGTAATATGAACATTTATTTATGATTTACATTTTTAGGTATATTTTGAACCATATTAAAAAAGAAGCCACATCTCGATAAAAGATGCCTTATCGGAAAAATACAAAGAGGCAAAAAAGTTTTAAAAACACTGTGTTTAACTAATGGTATCGCAGTAATAGATTAATTGGAACGTACACAGACATTTGGGGGGTTTAAAGGAACAAAACCACCGTAAAATTTTTATGTAAACACATTAAAAAAGAAGCTGCAACTCGATAAAAACTGCTTTATCAAAAAAATACTAGGAGGCAAAAAAGTTTTAACAATATTTAGTTCAACTAATGGTACCTCAAAAATAATTTAATTGGAACGTACACAAAAGTTTGAGGGGGTTTAAGGGAACAAAACACCCATAAAATTTTTATGGGGTGCACAAATTTAACTATAATTTTTATTTAAGATGTTCCTGCCATAAGAATGCCACATGTTATTTTTCAATAAAACATCTGTAATAGTTTTCGAAATATTCGAAAAAATCGATTTTAATCCTGTAACTTCAAAGGCTGTAACTTTTTGTATGTGCATATTTGTACTAATGTAAGTTAGGTTCATTCGAACTATTTTTGGTCCCAGAATATGTGATTTAATTTATGACCTGTATTTTTGTTACACCCTGTATATAATATGTACAAGATCAAAAAACAACTAAACGCAGTAAATTTGATCGTTTCCAAAGTTTCACTTTCCCGCACGGCGTGCGTGAAAGTAAATTTTCGCGCACGGAGTGCGGGCAAGTAAAATACCTTGTAATATCGCATTATAATATAGTATAATATTTAGATATTATTTACTAATTTATTTCAAATTTATCTTATTGTGTTCATGTTTTAATGAAATAAGCGCGATAACTCGATGAAATAAAATTATGTTAACATAATATTTAAAAGTCAGATCAGTAGACAATTACAATGGTTTTGAATCGTTGTCATGGAAACCAATATCGTCGTCGTGGTAATCCATTATATTGAAAGTTTGGTTTTGACAACCTTGTCACAGAATTAATTTGTGTATGTTCACTTTTAAATAAAAATTAATATAACTCTATTTTTTGTGGCTGTTTTCTAAACGTACGGCCCTAGAAAAAATATTGTTCCTAACTCATGCGGAAAGTGTCTTCCCCGCACTCGACTGCTTGCCCGAACTCCGCTATCGCGTCGTTCGGGTCAACGGCAGTCTCGTGCGTGAAAGTATCACTTTCCGCACTAGTTAGGAAAATAACTATTTGCTTGAAAGTTTATTTTTTCAGTTTTTCGGCTATACTGAGCCGTGTGTATGTTTGATCCTAACTGCTTAGCACCCTTTGAAAGCTTAACTCAACGCTATCGATTTGGTGTACTTGCGGTTTTCCTGTCTTTCCGTGAACCGAAGATACCTATATGCCCCCAAAAAATATGCCGTTTTGTACCTACCCAGTCCTATAGCTGGCTTATGGGTGGTCGAAAGTCACAAACTACACCGGTTCTGAGTCAGCCCCGACCCCCTCTTGAAACACAGAAAAAATTCAGATCGGTGTAACTTTTCCAAAAACATACAGACATTTTCCCTTTTTTAAATAGCAATTGAATAAAATTTCTTAGCTCGGCAACTTTTGAATACTATATATGTAACCGATTTTGAAAATGAAACATGCGTTGGAAAGGTAATGATCAGTACTATCAGAAGCCGCAAAGGTCGGACTTAAATTTTCGAAATTTTTGGGAGTTTTGGGGACGGAAACGAAAAACACACCCTAAATGGGAAGGGCCGTAAAATCCACACCCTTGGACCAAAATAGATGGTTGACATATGGATGGTCGAGTATGTTCCTATACTTTAAGATGGCATTGGTCTTAATTTTCAATTCAGTCATATTTAGAAAATCGAAAATTTCGTGTATATGTATATAGTGTCACATGTACGGGGGTTGTGCGCCACTGGCGAGAACTGCCGCTCTCTGGGATAGTATCGCATGTAGGGGGGTGTGCGCCACTTACTCTAGGCGCCAAGTAGGGTCCTTTCAATTATGAAGGGTCCACATAAGTTTTTTATGTATTTTTGGCTGCTGATCAAGGGTGGACTTCGATCCGAGTAGTGGAAAAAATTGTTATAAACAATTTAATGTTAACAACAATTAGGCTATTAGGTATAGGCTTTAGCTCGTAAACTGCAAAAGATAAAAACATGTTTTCAAATAAAATTTGTTCCTTGAATAAAAATAAAGAAAATGGCGTTTACAAACTTTAATCCAATAATGAGACCTCGAGATATTGTAAAATTTGTGGAAAATGGTTACAAAATAAGCGTTTTTCGAAGCTTTTTCAATAGTAACGCATCTTTGACGCATGCAAAAGAGCTTTACAAAGTTTTATTTCAAAGCTTAATATATAGACTTTTAAACAAAATTTGTTAAATTACTTTATTCTTTTTTTGGATTAATGTGATACCCGCTTAAAGTTGTAATTTTCTTTACAATATTGTAAATTAATTTGTTATAAGGGTTTTAAGCTCATTTGAGCAATAAATTATACTTGAATTGACAGTAACGACAGAAAGATTCAAAAGGAATAATTTGAGCTTGATACTGCGCTCTGAGGCGCAAGATCGGTTTGCAGAGAAAAGGTACGCGCACGAAACGCTCGATACAAATATTATATGCAGTTAATTTATATACGTTATCTTCATTTTGAAGATGCTAATATAATTTTCTCATATAATTCTTATAAAGAAATCATCATAGAGTAGATCTGCCGTCCTTAAATAAAACGCGGTATGTGCAGCCAACTTAAAACCGAGAAATCGGCTCTCAAAGTTTTTTCTCAGGACTCTATATGTTTTGACAACTTTTTAACGCAAAAATGTTCCAATGATAGTTGAACATTATTTAAAAATATATTCTTAAAAAAATCATGTTTTGATCAAAGCTGTAAATAAAAAGTCATATACCGCGTTTTAATTGAGCAGCGGACATATTACTGGATCAGAAATAGTGCCGTATCTGTATTTTAATTACAAATATGATTTTTTACAAGGAAGGATAGTTGCCAGAAAATAAAAATTAATAGCTTATAATTGGTCATTATATACGCAAAATACCTAGATGTCATAAATGTTCAAAATACAAATAATCGTAATGTTTAAAAAATGAAAAAATAATTAAGTTAAAATGCGGTAAATGCGTTGTGCTTAATTAAAACGCGGCAAGTACATGATACTCGCTAGCACATACCGCTTTTTAGTTGAGTACTCTGTAAATACATACCGCATTTTAATTAAGCAACTATTGAAATCTAGCACATAGGGCATATTCCAATTTGTTTATTTTGGTAGTAAATAAAATAAAACGGCTTTCAGACATTGCAGAAGCATAAATAAGGCCACAAAGAAACCACATATAGCAAAAACTCTGTTTTCAATTTTTTTTGCAGATACCGCGTTTTAATTGAGGACGGCAGAGATCCCTTGCATTCTATTTACTTTTTCTTCGATTTTTTGTATTGCTTATCAGGAAACCCTTCAAATGTATTTTCATCTATTGGCGCTGATTGACATGTTTTCTTTCATCTACAACTCTATCCTTCCAGCTGCTCATTCGACAATTGTAATAGATTTTTCTAGTAGGTACATATACATTTTTGACATCATACATTTTTGACATACCTTCCAACTGCGTCCAATCTCAGGGGGAGATTATGCACAAACATGCGATAACGCTGAAGTTATTTCATAAGTGCATTGAGAGTATTTTATATATCTGTAAAATGTAAAATGTACGCAATTGTTATTTATGTTTGCAAATATTTAACAATATAATGGACTTATTGTTATAAAAACTGATTGTGATATATGTAATACATATACCGAGAGATATGATACCCGTATCAAGGATATGGTTGGATTGTAACAGATAATATTCACGTAACTAAATGCCATAGTCAAATAGTTTTGTTGCTTCTAATAAATATTGAAGTATGAATATTATTATAATAAAATAGTATATATTTCAGTTAACTTATTAATTTGTAACACCCACCAAAACACATAGAATTAATCTAAAATCTAAATCTAAGAAGACTTAAAGAAGCTGATCTCTGCCAATAGATCAAAGAACAACTACACGAGGAAGTCCCGAAAGTAGAAAGACAAGGATAACTTAATGCTACAGAAAAATGGAGAGTTAGAGAAGATCACGAGGAATATCATACAACAACAACTGGAAGTCGTTACTTTTCCTAAAGAAAACAATGGATAATAAAGTCATTGATATCGGAACCAGGAAATATAACAATAAAAACGAAGAACAATACAAAAATGTTAATAAAACAATCAAACAAAAAATTAAAGAAGCAAAGGAGTTGTGCCTATTAGAAAAATGTGCAGAAATAGAAAGATGAGATAAACAACATGACAGCTTTAACATGCAGAAAAATTCAAGAAACAGCTGAATACAAAAGAGGTATTGGAATATTAAATTAAATTGGTATTAGAAAGAGGTAGTGGGTATCAGAAAAATTTGCAGAGATAGAAAGATTAGATAAACAACATGACAGCTTTAACATACAGAGAAATTCAAGAAACAGCTGAATACAAAAAAGAAATATTAGAAACATAATAAACAAAAACAACAAAATAATAATTGAAAGTGCAAAGAGAATAAATAGATGGGAAGAATATAAAGAGTGATTCACTTAGAGGTACTTTTTTTGGTGGGGATTTGATGGGAGATCGTGCATGAACCGTATCACCTGACGTTGCTTTTTATTCATTATTGTTTGACATTTCATCCTGGAAAGACTTAGCTCGGCACGACGTCTAGAAATTATTCAGCTGTATTACGAAAATAGGTGTTCAATTAGGAATGTGTTTCGTGCACTTAGAGTAATTTATGATCCACACAATTGGCCTACCGAACGCACAATTCGCTATACCATCAGTAAGTTTGAAACCAAGTGTTCGTTAGTGGATAACACAACATGACCAAAAAGACCACATTCACCACGTACTGAAGAAAACAGAGCGGCGGTAGCGGATGGTATACGCGAAAATAACGAAGAATCGATTCGTCGCCATTCCCAACAGCTTGGCTTGTCGTATGCAACACCTTGACGTATATTACGTAAAGATCTTGGTTTAAAAGCTTACCAAATTCAATTAGTGCAAGATCTGAGGCCGATCGACCTTCCCAGTCGTCACATTTTCAGTCGAAGTGCTCTTGATAAGTTTGCAAAAGATCCACTGTTTTCGAAAAAAAAAATTGTTTTCCGATGAGGCCCATTTTTGGCTTAATGGGGACGCGAATAAACAAAATACCCGTATTTGGGTTGATAAGCAATCCGAAGAGGTTCAAGAGTTGCCATTACATTCAGAAAAAACAACTGTTTGGTGTGGTTTATGGGTCAATGGAATCGTCCGTCCATATGTCTTTAAAACAGAGGCCAGCCAGAATGTTACTGTGAATGGAGACCATTATCGCGCCATGATAATGGAGTATTTGCTGTCAGAAATTGAAGTTCGTAGTTTCAATAACATTTGCCAATATTATTCGAGTCATTGGTCAAATACCAATCGAAATGCTTAAACGCGTCATCGAGAATTGGAACTTCAGAATGGACCGTCTTAGCCGCAGGAACGGTCCACAAGTGGAAAAAGTTATATTTAAAAAGTAATTGTAAAGAATGTTTTTTTTGTATGACAATAAAGATTTTCAAATGAAATTCATTTTTTCATTGTATTTTCTTTTTGAAAAAAGTACCTCTAAATGAATCACCCTTTATAAAAGAACTATTGGAAGACGACGAAAGAATGGAGACAATAGAATAAAGAAGTAGAAATGGACCTACGATTGCCAAAGGGGAAATTGAAAAAGCGCTAAAACGTATAAAAAATGATAAAGCCACGGGACCGGATGAAATACCTACAGAAATTTTAAGATTACTAACAGAACCACACGGATATACTAGTAGAATTATTCAGTATTTTTACTATACCGGACAAATTCCGAAACAATGGCTAATATTGGACTTCATCCCAAAACCCAACGCGATGACATGTAGGAATATAGAATGATCAGTTTGATGAGCCATCTTTTAAAAGTTTTCTTGAGAGTGACCCATGAACGTGTCTACAAAAAATGAGACGATAGCATAACAGGAAAGCAACTGGGATTTAGAAAAAGCTTTGGTACTAGAAAGGCATTACTTACTATACAAACACTCATAGAACGGTGTCGAGATGTCAACTGTGACGTATTCATATGTCTGGTTGACTTTGAGAAAGACTTTGACAGGCTTGCAAACATTACGCAACACAGAAATAGATGATCAGGATGCGAGAATCATTACACATCTTGGAACCTTTGTCCTAAGAGGCAGATATTATCGGCGTATTCTAGATCGCTTAGCGAACAGCTCCATGAGCGGCAAGTTTACGCCAGCAGTAGCCGTCGGAATAGCCGAACTGAACCGACTACGCACAAGTCTGGTAGTCGGTTCAGTTCGGCTATTCCTATTCCGATCCGCGGAACCTTAACGACGTTCTACACCTTCGTTCCGGGGTATGCCTCTCAGAGGAAAGGGGGGGAAACTTATATGCAAGCGAAAGTTGGTAACAATGCATTTATAGCAGAATACTCAAATCATATGTTTCAGTATTGAATACTTTATAAAAATAAATTATAATAAATTACGGAAATTACGGAATAAATGTCGGAATTAATTATAATCAATGAATTAAAAATAAATGGTACGGTAAACAATCCTCATTTTTTAATATGTTATTCCTTACAAAAAAACCTTTCATTTAAGCACAAATAATTAAAAATCGTAAATTTGTGTCAAAAGTTATTACCTTTTTAAGAATTCCCATAAAAGCCCATGTTAAAACTTAACTTTGACCCTTAATAGTAATTAAACGGCACGGTAAAACAATTTTTAAAAAATCAAGTCTTAGTTTTTTGAAGTAAACTATAACATACTAAAATTTCATGCAAATCCTTAATTCTTTGCCGAAGGTGTAGAACGTCGTTAAGTTCGTTTTACGGCTACTGCTTTCGTAAACTTATCGATCATGCAGCCGTTCGCTTAGGCGTGTGGTTAACGTCCATTGTATACCTCTTGAGTCGGAGCCTAGTTTAGAGAGAACATAGTCTACAGTTTATTAAACAGAAACGGCACACTCGAACTCACCAAAAAGAATGTGTAAGGATGTGTTCCATTCAACCGATTGTTCCATTATTACCCTCACAGTATTTTGTGGTCTACGCTGGAGGATTCTGGTCTAAAGCCTGCTTGATTAGCTCGAAATTCAACTTTGTTAATCTTTTCAGTATCATAGTCGTGAAAATTTTATTTATGGTGGTAAACAAGATTATTCGTGTCCAATTTTTGCACAGTGTGAGGTTGCCTTTTTTTAGGAAGCTTGATAAATATTAACCTTTTTTATATTTATTAAACAAAAACTTTAAAATACCACATAATTTTACTATGTACAATATTTACTACATATTTTGTTAAGGGCACCCGAAGTCCCATTTAACGACAATGTTAACATTATGTCACATAGCTCTGTAACTAGTGTTGGAAAATTCTCGAGAATGAAAAATCCGAGAATATTCTCGATATTGAGAATTTTCTGAGAATGAACCCTATGACACACTTAGGGATATTGTTGAAGATGAAATAGGCTATTAAAACTCATAAAATTATATACAAAATTATGAGACTAAACAACAGTGTTCTTCAAATATAAACAAAATACAAAAAGAACAGAGAACACAAAATTTATTTCATAAAAAAATGAAAGTTTCTTTTTAACAACAAATAATGCAAGTAATGGATGTGGTGATTTAATCAGAAAAACATGAGGCCTCAGGTTCAGAATATATTTCTATCATTAGCACATCCTGATCATCTACCTACATTCTGCATTTCAATGTACTGATGAGAAGTTTATTTTTCACGAGTCGTCAGCTCAGTCATGGATTGGTCTACGTCTAAAGGGACATTTAGACGGGATAGTTTTTGAACCAATATGTTGCCGAAAATATATATTTGGTATGTTTCTGGCCACGTTATAGCCATATAATGAAAATATCGCCGTTTGGCTGAGCCATGTGGCCGAAATCTTACTGGTACTTGAACACTATTGCAGTGCCTGATGCGTTGCCGATAAACTCGAACTGCTGAGGAAAATTTTGCATATTGTTCTGTATTTGCTCCTTATTTCCTGTACTCTGTTGAAATTTAATTTGGTTTTTTTCAAAACATACAAAGAAATGTGGTCAAATGAAAACACAATAAGGTTTATTAATCCAGTACATTTGTCCAGAGTTGTGGAACTTTGCATACTTCTGGAACTATGAGACAAATGGAAGAGTAGTGCACCCTGAATAAATACATTAAACTAAAACTGTTAGTATAATATATGTAAATAACAATTGCTAATCTTGTTGAGATTGGTATTGCGTTTCTCATGTTTGATCTTTCTTCTCTATTCTACGCCCTATCATATTTATTAATAGTTCGAAATCACTTTTTGACATTCTTGTAAAATTCTTAAACAAATAATTGTCTAGCATTATTTCCATAGTTAAATTACTCATTGTTTCGCGTTTACTTAGAAAAGCCGTATCCACATTTTCCGTTTTTCAATTTTCTTTTTTATGTATCGTCTCAGCACGATTAAGGATGAAGCAACTCTCAAGAGAATATTCTCTTGAGAATATTCTCTTCTTACATCACTATCTGTAACCAAAGCACTTAGAGACCTATTTTTTTTTGAAACTAGATGTATTGTTTAGTGCCGCGTAGATTTTTGTAAAGTTAGAGTGAAAGAAACATTTATTTTAAAATTTTTTAGTTTTTATTTTACTTGTTTTTGTACATTTTTCAATAAAACTTTACACGGAACTTGATATTATCTATCTACATCTACTGTAAAAATTTGGACCTTCCATTATCTAAGGATCCAGAGATAGTTGACATCAAAAGTTAAAAAACCTAGTATGTATTCGGGAAATCGCAAAAACATCAAACAATCTAATAGGCTATAAAGAAAGCTATTGGTACCAGTGGCGTAACCAAGAAGGGTTTTGTGTATCCCCCAGAGACCCTCCGTAGTTGTAACCACCCCCCTCATGATCATCCTGGTTAGGCCGTTGACCGGTACACGGTAAGTTGAGTGCGGATGTTTAAAAAACAAAGAATTTTCTAGCCATGGATATGTTTTATTCTTCTTCTTCTTCGTCTAGCCATTCACGTCCACATCTGAACATAAGCCTCTTCAAGTCTTCCATTCCATTGTTTTTTGTTGTACGCTACTTGTAGCCAATTTCTCCCAGCAGTTCGTTTCAGATCATCTGTCCATCTCATAGGAGGTCTGCGTCTGGGTCTTTTGTGTTGTAATATGTTTTATTATAATGTGTTATATATCGTTGGAAAGAGGAGATTTCAGAGAATAATTTTCAATCATAACCCAAAAAAATACTTAAAAAATTCAATTTTCGGACTTTGGCTGCCCTTAAGCTATGCTTTTCTTTAATATTTCATTAATAATAATCTTCTTATATCTATTTTGCCTGTTTCCCCGTCAAAAACCTGTTTAGCGCCCTCTATTTCCTGTTATAGGCAATTCTATTTACAAATTGAAATATCTAAGTCATAATTCGGAACATTCTTATTTCGTTCCTTGTCAAGATGTCAAGCCCCCACTAACTAACTCTGTCAAGTCAGTCCATCTTCTTAACATGGATGGTTTTCTATAATTTTTCTGGCTATAAAACCAAGGTTTCATGGTTATTTTATTTCGAAGACCATAATCTCTTGGGGTAAGTGTTCATATTATTGCCCGATACATTCATAGTTTTATAACCTTTTTATTGCCCGATACATTCATAGTTTTTATAACCTTTTTTTTCGTATCTAACTTCAAATCTCCACACGTGTTTTTTTATATATTTTGTATTCTATTTATTAATATGCACGTAGAAATAAAATAATTTAACTAGTAATTAATAATAATTCCATTTAACTTACCCCTTGCCATCGGCTAGTTTTTTTGAATACTTTTTGAAAAATGGCAAGGTACTTTTTCTTCTTGATGTCAATCTAATACACAGCTTGAGTT
Organism: Diabrotica virgifera virgifera; assembly: GCF_917563875.1. Classification (NCBI taxonomy): domain Eukaryota; kingdom Metazoa; phylum Arthropoda; class Insecta; order Coleoptera; family Chrysomelidae; genus Diabrotica; species Diabrotica virgifera. The sequence goes on from NC_065450.1 coordinate 22,390,510, forward strand.
ATAATTTTTGGGAATAAAATCAACAGTCTCTTCATTCGGGAGGAGTCCTGAAGTCCATCACCGGTGATGCCACTACAAAGCAACATCCAACATCTGTAGTTGCAGCAGCTATGCAACGTCCACCATCTGCAGTTGCCCCACTAGGATGCAGTTGCCCCACTAGATGGTTGGCATCACATCGTAGCCCAGGGCAACAGCTGTACTGTACAATCCGACATCAAGAAGATCTACCGTCAAATACCACAAGAGTATAATCCAAAATTGTTAGTTCTCGGCAAGAATTTGAACATATAATATTGAATCAAATACATCACATTTTTATTATATTTTTAATGAAATTAAACGTAATTAGTTAAGTTATTGTATTGTTTGCTTCTATCTAAATTTTCAGAGTTCATATCTGTTGATTAAGGGAAGGTGTACTCACAACCTGAGAGACTAAGCTAAAGCCACTAAACGACAACTACCATAGTTAACTGAAATATTATTTTACAATAGTATTTCAATTATCTGTGGAAGTTTATCGTTACAAGAATAGGCACCCAACGCGCTTTATTTGTTACACAGCTACTCTCCTAGGCATGTTTTATCTGCATTGTGGTACTATTTCTATTAAATGATCATTATGGTTCCAATCCAAAATGATTCTCTCTATCGACTGTTTGTTATTAAATGCTCGACTAATTTCTATCCCAAGAGAACGGCAGTTCTCGCCAGTGGCACACAACACCTCTACACGCGACACTATAAATACACGAACTTTTCGATTTTCTAAATCTGACTGAATTGAAAATTGGGCCAAATCCCACCTTAAAGTTCAGGAAAAGACTCACACATCCATATGTCAACCATCCATTTTGGTCCAAGGGTGTGGATTTTACGGCCCTTCCTATTTCCTATGGGAAAAAACAGTTTTTCAAGCTCAATAATTCCTGTAATATATTCAGTTATCATACTTGACCTTAGATGCATCAGATACTACTTGTCAATACGTTTCAAACTCAGGTTTAGTGATCAAAATCGGTTAAGACATTTAGAAGTTATTAAGCTACAAAAGTATAATCCAATTAACCATTATCCCCGAAATGGTTTATGTAGTTGTAGTGGTTACGACGCTAAATTTGATCGGGCAACGGGGGCAATCCCAGTTCATTTACCAGCCATCCCAATATTTTTTTCAATCTATTTCGAATAGAAAAAAGATCTAGTGTACATTCGATGTACACTAGATCATTTTTGGGAGATAATGCGACAAAGGCGACCATTTATGAAGATTAACGTGTAATCGAGAAACATTACATTCAACTTCATAAATTTAATTTATAAATAACTTTGAAAAACTCCTGATACAAGAATAAAAACCGCTAAACGCCAAAATGAGTAGCGCATACAATATTCCATCTACAAAAGATCTGATATGAATATTACGTGGCGCTAAAATGTATTTTCATTTTGATGCAAAATAAAATTCTAGTTTTATTTTAAAAGATTTTTCCATATTTGCTAAATTTGAAGTAAACGCGCCACAAAAGAGCTTCAAAATTCAAACTGCATCAAAGTTACTCTTTTGTGGCGCGTTTTACTTCAAATTTAGCAAATGTTATGAAAACAATTTTTTAATTCAATCTAGAATTTTGTTTTGCATCAAAATAAAAATACATTTTCGCGCCACGTAATATTCATATCAGATCTTTTGTAGCTGGAATATTGTATGCGCTACTCATTTTTACGGCGTTTAGCGGTTTTTTATTCTTGTTTTAGATAATCCAAGACATTTTCGATGGGGTTCATGTTTTTGCTCTATTGAACACCAATCACTAATTTAAGTAAAAAATTGAAGTTGGAAAAATACAAATACAAACTTGAAAATTCAATCAAAAAGTTCCACAATTTTTAACTTTATGTCGTATGATTATTCATTAATTCTTTTGCAAGCCATTAGCAGCTATTTACTATTGTGAATAAACTTTTAAAGCTTTTGAAATTAAAAAAAAATTCTAGGGTGAGCCTAATAATTTGAGCAGGGACTGTACATATGTACATAAAGCTTACATACAAATGCTGACATCCATCATCAGCAATCATTTCAAATTACACAATTTATAGAGGTTGACACTGCATCGTTTGCCTCTTTTAATCTTTAATTCTGGTCGTTAAATACAAATATAGAAATGAACGGTCAGTTCAGAATGTCGCAGACATTTATTTTTATCCCACAATTCATTGATTTAAACTTCGACATTTCCAGATGATTGGATACAATAATTTATTCTAATAAATGGAGAATTTCAACGACGAATAATAGTGGAGTCCATGTAGTTTTTACTTACGGAAAAAATCTAACAAGATAAAACTTTTTATATGTTCATGAAGAAATGTATAAATAATAATATATTATCAAAAAGTTATATTCCAAAAGTAAGTGTACCTACAAAAATATAAATTTTAGAAAAAAACTGGCCTGACTATTGAAAAATTCAGAAAATTTTATACAGAAAACCATATGAAGAACCATATAACGCGAGAGTCACGCCTTTCACAGGCATTGGCGCAAATTTAAATTTTCAATATTTAATTCAGATTCATAATCTCTGAAAAATAAATATAATACATGCCGGTCCTCAGGTTTGGCATACTCAAATACTTCCAGGGCCCGGTCTATTGTTCATTTTTCTCTATGAAGGTATTTGTTTATTTTTGGTCACCTCTGGACGTATTTTGTTCAAAATAGTGATCCATAAATAAACCATAAATATTCTGATTTTGTCGTTTTCGTTTTGCTGTTTAGTCGTGTTTTGAGTACATGTTAATATTCTCATGGTAAAAAATTATCTGACGCCCTTTAGCCCAGTAAATGAACGGGATATTCGGCGATACCGTGCAATTTTCAGGGGCAACTCCGAATTGCATGAAAATTTGGATTTAGGTTCTACTTACCCTCCACTTCAAAGTTGAAATTGTGCCGTTGGTTGCTTTTACTTGGGGGGTGACAGTCACCCCTTCTCGGGGTTGAAAAAACATACGTTCAAGATAAGACCGGAAATGGATAAATTGGCTGATTTTAAGCAACTTTTGTTCTATAGAGTTTTTTACGTAAGTCAATACTTTTCGAGTTATTTGCCATTGAAAATGTTGATTTTTCGACTAAAAAACTACGTTTTCAGACGGTTTTTCGCAAATAACTCAAAAAGTAAATACTTTATCGAAAAAAATATCCTTAGCAAAAGTGTAGCTTATAAAAAACCCAAAAAGATGGTGTATCAGTAAAGTCTATCAATCAAATAAAAACAAAGTTGTAGCTCATGAAAAATACGTTCTTATTCGTCTAATTCCAAATCGAATATTTCAAGGTAAAATCACCGAAAAATTAAGCACTTTTCGGAAAAAACCTATTTAAACTTTTTTAAAGTGTTTATAAAAAGCTTTGTTTTAATTGTTAACAAAAGTTTTAGCATTAAAAATAAGCGAGTTACGCTCAAAATAAAGTTGGCCCTCTTTTTTTTTTTTGTAAAAAATCATGAAAATCTCGCCGTGTTTAGCTCCCCAAATGAAATTAATCGCTACCGCTTTACAAACAATTTATGCCTGGTTGCACCAACAGATCTTAGGCTTAAGCCGAGAATATCATAAGAATTAATGTAATATAATTACAATAAAATATAATAGGAATACCATAATATAATAATAGATATACTTGATAACAAGGTAAGAATCCAAAATTATGGTGCAACGTAAGTGATACTTCCGGTGGTCGTATCTATAAGCAGAGCTTAGCTAAGCTGGAGCTTAAGATCTGTTGGTGCAACCAGGCATTACTTACCTATCTATTTTTTATATGATCTGTCAGTCTCACCGGTTTAGTGTTTATTTTTAAAAGGGTTATAATTGAGAAAGCTTGAATGGGTCACTAATCACGAGTGTATACAAATTTTGAACAGCCATATCTTAACCAATTTATGTCTTACGGAGAAACACAATGAAACTAGCATATTTATAATAGCAAAACCTACATTTTTTTACTCTCTAAGATTTTTCTTATCACTAATACTTTTTAAGTTATTTTGAAAAAATGAAATTTTTCAAAACATTTTTTTTACTATAAAACCAAATGTTTTTAAAAATAAGCACTTCAAACCAATCAAACTTACAGATCATATAAACAATACACATACAGTTAAAATAGATGGTACAGCCAAACGATTAATTTCATTTAGGGTGCTAAATAGAGGGAGGTTTTCACGATTTTTTTTTACCAAAAAAAAGGGGCCAACTTTTTTTTCAGTGTAACTCGTTTAATTTTGACGCTGTAAACTTTTGTAAAAAACAAATAATAAGCTTTTTTTTTTCGATACTTTAAAAATGTTAATAAGGTTTTCCCGAAAAACGCTTCTTTCTTCGGTGATTTCGCGTTGAATTATTCGATTTGGAATTAGACGAATAAGAACGTATTTTTCATGAGCTACAACTTTGCTTCTACTCAATTTGTAGACTTTACTGGTAAACCATTTATTTTCGTTTTTTTATAGGCTACACTTTTGCTAAAAATATTTTTTTCGATAAAATATTTACTTTTTGAGTTATTTGGGAAAAACGGTCTGAAAACGTAGTTTTCTTGTCGAAAAATCAACATTTTAAATCGCGAATAACCAGAAAAGTATTGACTTAACGTAAAAAACTTTATAGAACAAAAGGTGCTTAAAATATGTCAATTTATCTATTTCTGGCCTTATTTTAAACACGCGTTTTTCACCCCCCGAGAAGAGGTAAATGTCACCCCCCAAGTAAAAGCAACCAACGGTACAAATTCAACTTTGAAGTGGAGGGTAAGTAGAACCTAAATCTAAATTTTCATGCAATTCGGAGTTGCCCCTGGAAATTACACTCCAAAACGGTCATTTATTGGGCTACTTACAGAATATTTAAATATATCGGTGAATGGACTCATTTTTGAAACTCTTAAGGAAGAAGCAATTTCCTTAGGAGAATACTCCCCTTAGAGAGAAGAGTTCTCTCAATAAAATTTCAGATTTCTTAGCCGGACATTTTTTTACTGTTGCATTTTTGAGTTAAGTAATATATTCTTCATTCAGTATCAGTTGCGCTTTCACATATAATTTTATACTGTAACAATTTTTTAAACAATTAATAAAAAATTAGCGGCTAAATCTGTGAGTAGAACTTTTTACTTTAACATATTTTTAAACTAACAAAGAAGGTTTTTAAAAATATAAGCTTATTTGATTTTATTCTGAAGCTATTTCCTTGTGGCATTTTTATAATTAAGTATTTTCTATGGGAAATAAGCCACAATTTTACTAAAAAATTAATTTATTAATTTATTAATATTTTAATAAATTCATTTTTTAGTAAAATTGTGGCTTATTTCCCATAGAAAATACTTACTTATTTGATTTTTTCCGAAACAATGTATGTTTTTGATCTACATTGATTCCCCCCTATCATAGCGAATGTATTTATTTTTATCCCACAACTCATTGATTTAAACTTCGACATTTCTAGATGATTGTACACAATAATAATTTATTCTAATAAATGGAGAACTTCAACGACGAAGGTTGATTGTAATATTTAATAACGAAAGGAATCACGAGCACGAGCAGCAACTCAAATGAATTGTTATATCATAAATTTAGAAGTTCTAGGTTAAAGACGTGACCTTTAAGAGGGTATCTCCGAAAAGGATCGATGCCACTCAATTAGGGTGTCTGTCTCCTTCTCCTACAATGGCTTGAGGAATATTGGCCGGAAATTATTCATGGTATCATTTTAACGTTTTCAGCAAAATGAAGTTTAGTTTTAGTGTTTTTTAGCTGAAATTTTCATAAATTAACTAAATTTTATAATGTTACTTAGGTCAAAATCAGGTCAAACTAAAATCAGGCAACATATTCCACTATAAAGGGGAAACAACATCGACAACTGAAAGACTAGGTTTATTAAAAATTACAGAAAAAGATACAGAGCATTTTGTATTTCGGCAGCATAGGCGTCATTTCACGAATTTCATTGGGGTAACAAAACGTACCGTGGGGTTTGGGGGTATAGAATACCTCCCAAGGCAAAGGGGGTACGGGGGTAAATTCGGGGGTTCCTCCCCCTGGAAAATTTTGTAAATTTTGATGCAAAATAGATGGGTTTAACGCAATTTATACACTATTTTTTATAACTATACACATTGGCTGTACACATCCTGATTTTCGATTTTTTACAATATCTGCCCCAACCTTGTGTATCAACCTAGGATTCTACTGGATACAGGTCTAAATCTTATAAATTCAATACAATAATTCAAATCTTTAATAGGCTTTTATTTACAATAGTATTTTGGTAAGATAAGAGAAACAATGTGTGTTTTACAGGTGGTGGATTCAAATCTAACTTTAATGAAGTCCCCTTTTCCCGATATTAAATACATCAATGACACTTTCAATATCGGCTGGGATTTTCCTTTCAATGGCTAAAGGCCCCAATGCAGAGATTCTTTCCTGTCCACTAGCATTTCTTAATCCTCTCTTTTAATCTTCTCAGGCATGAAAAGGTCCTTTCACACCCAGCTGAGTTTAGTGGTGTGAAAAATAGCCTGAATATTTCAAACGTCATGGGCAAGACATTTTTAGAGCCTTTTCCACAAAAACTGACGATTTTTCTTCAACTGTTTTGTTTCTCATTTCTTTCATGTTATGAAAAATTTTCATTTCGCCGAAAAGTAACCCCTCATCCAAATAGTAGTATTTTGAAACAAACTTGATGCTTTCCTCCACTACTTCATGTCTCCCAAACAATTGGCTCAGGTAGTTAAGTACCGGGTGTCCCAATAAGAATGGCTCTCGGCCATATCTCAGGAACCGTTTATAGTAGAGCTTTGAAATAAAAAATTTTATAACAAAAGTTGCCTCAGGAAAAGCCTGGAAATTACTTTCATAATTGTGGGTCCACCGCTAGAGGGCGTAATTGAATATCAAAAATAAAAAAATCTAAATTTTACAAAATTTTCCTAATAAAGGGGCACTGGAAATCCGATTATTGTATTCCTCATCAAATTCTGCGCATATTTGATTTAACAAGTTTAACTCTACCTTTGCAAATAAGAGGTGGGAACCTTGTTATGAAAAAATGGCTGTAAGTCCGGTTCTGCTAAATCAAATTTTGAAAACTGGGTCTTGTTGAAGACAGATCTTTTTATTCAATGTAAGCGTGATAATTTTGAACCATCCTAATAAGTAATAAGCCAGCTGGGAGGTTTTATTTAATTTTTTTCAGAAATCTAGTTTTCTTTGGAAAATATTAAATACAAGTATGCATTTTTAATCATACTTTATAAAATTAGATTAAATTAGCAATAGACTAGCGAAAACCTCATGTCGATACCTTTTTTCTATCTCAAGATATCTCGAGAAACGTGTAAATTTTATACATAACTGTTACTATCACCGGTAAACTAAGTTAATGAAAAGTAGTGTGCTGTGGAAAAAAACAAAATAACATTTTCCAGATGTCAACGTATAAAAATATAATTAATTAAAACAACAATATAAAGAGAAACAATACTATTAAAATTAAATATAACACAGAACAAAAAGAACTACTTAGTGACGACCTAAATATTCAAATTGTTGCCCATCATACACTACTCTAGAATACATTATCCAGAGAATACTAAACGCCATTCAAAGCATATCGAGAGCAGAAATTGAGACTGCTGTTCAATCTACTCTTGAAAGAGTAAATGTTTGCAACGAAAATGATGGGCAAAAATTTGAACGTTTATGTCATCACTAAATAGTTGTTTTTATTTCTTTGTAATAGGGCTTTTCAACGCTTCTCATTTGTTTCGAGCCTCTGTCATATGCCGTATAATCCGTGTATAATATTAATATACGAGATATGAACGAGGCTCGAAACAAATGAGAAACGTTGAAAAGACCTAATATACGTTGAGAGCTGGAAAATGTTTCTTTGTTGTTTCCATAGCACACTACTTTTAATGAATTATTTCGTTTACCGGTGACAGTAACAGTTATGTTTTTAAATTTACACGTTTTGTAAGATATCTCGAGATAGAAAAAAGGTATTAACATGCGGTTTTCGCTATTCTGTTGCTAATTTTGTCTAATTTTGTAATATGGTATTAAAAATGCATGTTTGTATTTAATATTTTCCAAGGAACACTAGATTTCTGAAAAAAATTAAATAACGCCTTCTAGCTGGCATATTACTCAGTAAGTTGGTTCGAAATCATAACTTTTACATTGATGAAAAAGATCTATCTTCAACAAGACCAAGTTTGCAAAATTTGATTAAGCAGAACCGGACTCACAACCAGTTTTTCATAACAAGGTTCCCACTCACCCCCACCTCTTATTTCCAAAGGTAGACCTAAACTTGTCAAATCAAGTATGCGTAGAATTTTATGAAGAATACGACGATCGGATTTCCAGTGCCCCTTCATTAGGAAAATTTTGTAAAATTTAAATTTTTTAATTTTTGATATTCAATTACGCCCTCTAGCGGTGGTCCCACAATTATGAAAATAATTTCCAGGCTTTTCCTGAGGCAACTTTTGTTATAAAATTTTTTATTTCGAAGCTCTACTATAAACGGTTCCTGAGATATAGCCGAGAACCATTCTTATTGGGACACCCGGTACATCCAAATTGTTTTCCTGCGGCCTATTTTCAATTTCCTATTCCAAAGTGTCAAGAAGTGGGAAAAACGGTAGCTTTTAGGTGCTCTTTAACCGTTTCAAATGGAGCTTTAAATAGCTTTAAATAGATTTAAATAGCTTTAAATAGTAGCCTCCGCCAAGTTTAGCTGAGATTTTTCCTCTCCTTGGGAGCTCCGCTGGACGAAACACACATTCTTCAGAATTTTAGAGCAGTAATCAATAAAATTTAGTTTTTTGGGCAATGTTTGGGGTGGCAAAATAGGAGGGTACAAAACTTTGGGGTGACAGCTGCCACCCCTTGCCACCCCCAAATTACGCCTATGTTCCGCAGACGATTTGGATATAAATATAAATTACGGATTTCCACAGTTTTCAATGTGTATTACTTCCCTCAACCATTCTCTCCAGTTATTTCTGTTTTGTCATTCCCTTTCCTGCAGATTTCTTATTTCCATTGCTTCGTCCACATCATCTCTGAAAGATTTTCGGAGTCTGCCTCTCTTCCTTCTTTCTATCGGACTCCACTCTGTTATTCTGTTTATCCAACGTTTTTTGTCTGCTTTTCTGACATATCCGTACCAGGTTAATCTCTTCTGTTCTATGTAATCTATTATATTCGAGTTCATTCACATTCTATTCTTAATCTCTATGTTATTTATTCTATCTCTTATTATTACTCTGCAGCTTTTCCTTCGAAATTCCATCTCTGTTGCTCTTATTTTGTTTTTGGTTTCCTTATAATATCCCATTTTCACAGCCTTAAGTGAGGATACTTCTTGTCATGGTGTTATATGTATATTATTCTTTTTGTTTTTATATTGATGTTTTTATCTCACCGTACCGAGTTCAATTTTCGTATGGAATCTTTTCTTCATCCCCTTGTAGTGGTTGTTTATTTTTTTATATCTTCTTCACTTGTTCCTTTGAGATTATGAAACCTAAATACTTGTACTTGTCTGTTCCTTCAATTTGTTTACCTTCGTCTATTTTCAGCTGTTTTATTTCTGTGTTCTACGTTGTTAGGTATTCAGTTTTCGTTACGTTTATTTTCATTCCATTCTTTGTATATTTCTGTTCCAATTTTCTCATCATAAGGCTGAAGTCATCTTGGTCTTGTGCGAAAACTATTTGGTTGTCAGCAAAACTTAGGGTATATAGGTATTCGTTTCTTACTGGTTTGCCCATTCCTTCGCACTTTTTTTCACGGTTTCAGGATTTTTTGAGCAGGATAGAGGATGTGGAGCAGCCCTGTAGCAGTCACTTTGTCGGTTTAAATGGACTGCATATTCTACTGGCCATTTTGATAGCTACTGTGTTATTCTTCTGAGTGCTTTTACTGGTTTTATTAATATTCGTGGAACTTAGACGTCTTCCATTGCTTCCCTTTCCCATAGCTTGGTTCTAGGTATCAAGTCATAGGCCTTCTTACCATCTACAAAAGCCAGACTCAAATGAATTGATATATCATAAATTTAGAAGTTCTAGGTTAAAGACGTGACCTTTATAAGGGTATCTCCGAAAAGGATCGATGCCACTCAATTCGGCGCACATGGATTCGCTCCCAACCCCTATAAAACCACTTTTATTGTACACGAGTTGGCTCCGAAACTCATACCCGAAAGTTAAGATATGACCGAAGCGTTAGGTCTTCCTACCTGAACCCGGGAGCGAATCCATGTGCAGCCACTCAATTAGGGTGTCTGTCTCCTTCTCCTACAAAAGCTTAAGGAATATTGGCCGGAAATTATTCACGGCATCATTTTAACGTTTTCTGCAAAAGGAAGTTTAGTTTTAGTGTTTTTAGCTGAAATTTTCATAAATTAGCTAAATTTTATAATGTTACTTAGGTCAAAATTAGGTCAAACTAAAAGCAAGAAACATATTTTATTATAAAGGGGAAACAGAATCGACAAGTAAAGGAATATTCTTAATACGCATAAAATTACAGAGCATTGACTGCATTCCGCAACCGTTATGGATATAAATCTTAAGACTGAGTAAGAAATAAAGTCTAAAAAGAATCCAGGTAAACGCCCCTACCAGCGATTAGAAAGATGAACTTCTGGAAGCATTCTGTTCAACTTATCACATGCACAAAATAATCTTATACTGTTTACTGTATTAAACCCATAATTACAATCCTTAGTTTTAAATAATTCTTAAGTCAATCCTGACTAACAGTTAGTACTACCTACCTCCCTACCTAGTCTCATACCTACCCAATACAGACAATTTGCTGAGACATTTTGTGAACATTCTATCTCTGCACTGTTGACCAGCAAAGGCAACAAAAGTGCAAATATATCTCTCTTGTGTTAGCTTTCGTTGGCAGCACATCTATGTCAGTACCCTAACCTCTCTCTGGGTTCAAATAGTATCTGAGAAAGATCCTGAGAAAAGTATATGGTTCGGTGTAAGAGGAAAACGACACTAGGAGAATCATGAGAAACGACTGATCCTAAAGTGTGAAGGTGCGTGAATTAGCAAATGCCACAAGAATGAGTACAGAGCGCAGTAGTCATATTTTAATCGAAGTTTTCAATATGACAAAATCATCCTGCCGATGCACAGTGGGGCAGGAGAGCTAAAAAGTTGGCATAAAATAAAAATATTAAATACAATATTTTCTGTCGTTTTCATTTTAATTAAATAGTACACAATCCTACGTATAATTTGGTAACATTATTTCCCCATTCAATCCCCCGCCGCCCGTTGCGACGCGTCGCAAAGTGCACATAGTACCGTACCAACAATGCGTGCGTAATGCGACTTACGTTTGATCCACTTATTTCAAGTCAAAAATTAATTTACTAGTAAAATTGGTTACGCATATTTGATCTTCAGATTAGTGACAATATTATTACAAATGTGATATAATAATTAAGTAAATATAGGTTCTTATAATAATGTTGTTTAAAATTATCTGTATAAAATATCAAAATATGCATTTTTTAAAAAGAGCAAGTGATTTGTTAGTGTTCCAAGGCTGATCAAACTTTAATTTTGTTTTCTTTTGAAAGCTTGAGTATTATTCTTTAAAAAGTCATTTTAACTTTTTGCTCATATTTGCTCCTTTTTTCACAATTTTATTTTTTGTGAGGTTATGTTAACCTAGTTACATTGAATAACACTCTATTCCAATTTTTCGTTATTTGCATAATTCAAACATAACAATTCAAGAAAGTTTAGTAGATCCAAAACAAATTAAGGTGTATTCCACTTTTTGTTGATTAGTAGCGATTTACTGATCACAAGCAAAGGAAACATAAAAAGAAAGAAATTAGAACACCTGCCAGTGGAAGCACTGCATATTAGTGCATATTATGTTGAAATCTCCAAATGTGCAAGGTGTTGATGTCATATCTGATGATTCTGATGATGATTTGTAGCTTAAGTTTTTCAATAATTTACCTACATAATTTTATGTTATTCTTATAAATATGCGGTAAATGGTTTTAAAGAACAATTTGGTTACGTAATTTTTCAAAAATAATGTTAACACAATTCTTTTGAGATATAAATAATATTAATAAATATACATAAAAACAAGTAAATTAGACTGTAGATTTATTTTAAATTAAAATAATTAAACGTCAAATATCATTTAAATCAATATCGGTAGTAACTACGGACATGCAGCTTTGAAAATTAAGTTTGAGCAAAACATTTTTTGAACAAGCCATCCTTATTATTTGGAAAAATATTTGGAAAGCGAGGTCCAGGAAGAAGAAGAACATCCTGGTTAAAGAACCTCAGAACCTGCTTCAACACAACATCTGTGTAGCTTTTCCGCGCTGCTGCAGATAAAATAAAGATTACCATGATGATCGCCAACATTCGGCACGAATAGGCACATCAAGAAGAAGAAGAAGAAAACATTTGTAAAAAACATCGTTTTTGTATATGTACACACAACTTACCAATATTTAAAAAAATTTACCCATAATATATCGACAATGATTTAATGCCAACTTATGTTGTCTCTTGCCCCACTGTGCGATGGGTGCCGCGTTAGCTAACCATTGACCAAAAACATGATCATCTGACCACTTGTCACCAATGTTTGGACCTTATGAAGCGCAATCCGTCGGACTTTTGACTGAAGCCGGCAAACGTGCTCCGAAAAGCCCAACTCAGGACATTCGAGAGAAAGATCCTGAAAAAAGTATACGGTTCGGTGTAAGAGGAAGACGACACTAGGAGAATCATGAGAAACGAAGAGGTTTGAAATTGAATGGAGGGTAATTGAATATTGTAAGATTTGTGATATGTCAAAGACTGTCGTGGTTGGGACATGTCTTTAGACAAGAAGGTGCAAAAACAACAAAGAAAATATTACAATAGAAGCCGAAAGGAAGACGAAAAATAGGAAGGCCTAGAGTGAGCAGGTTGGATGACGTGGGACCACCTGAAAACCATGAATATAGAACAATGAAGGAGAAGGGCACAAGAGAAATCTGAATGGAAGGACATAGCCAGACAGACAAAGGCTCATCCAAGATTATGATGCAAAACCCATTATACGCATCATCCAACGATCATGAACGCCTACACGCTGCATAGCGTACGGCTCCAGAAGAGAACATACTTTTGGCTTTCTGAATTTTAATGATTAGACAGATAGATAGATAGATAGATAGATAGATAGATAGATAGATAGATAGATAGATAGACAGATAGATAGATAGATAGATAGATAGATGATAGATAGATAGATAGATAGATAGATAGATAGATAGATAGATGGATAGATTTAAAGAGGTAGCCTTCTGGCCTATTCCACTGCGACCTTTTCAGATCTATTGTGGTCCTCTAGTCCTAGATAGCATTTTCTAGCCTGTCCCTTTTTAAAAAGTCTAGTAGCTTCGAGACTGAACCTTCCGTGTAGCTATTTGCCGTTGGATTTTGTTCTCCTAATGCAAAGAACCGCACATTTGCCAGACTGTCACACTGACATAGAATGTGCTCTGCTGTTTCTTCTTCCAAGTGACAGAATCTGCACAGGTCATCATCTGCCAAACCCATCAGCTTTAAGTGCCCATTTAGCTTACAGTGCCCTGTTAGCAGACCTACTATGGCTTTGAATGTTTTCCTGTCTTTGCTTATTAGGTCTGCCGTAAATTTTGGCGAACGTTCTGTAATGAACTGTTTCGCCTGTCGTTGACCTGGTGAATTCTTACACCATTCCAAAGATTTGTGAGCTACCCACTTTCTTGTAGCCGTTCTTGTAACTGCCTTTGCAACGCCGCAGAAGGGTTCCGGTCCAACGAATGACATTGATGAGCCTTGTTTGGCCATTTCATCTGCATTTTCATTGCCCTTATGATCCTTGTGCCCCGGTACTCAGGCTACCGTAACCTTGCTACGGTCTCCTAGTTTATTTAGGGCACACACACAATCCCATACTAGCTTAGAATTGACCTCTACAGAATTGAGTGCATTAAGCTCTGCCTGACTATCTGTGCAGATGGCAACTGAACGGAACGTTCTTTTCTGCCTTTCTATTTCTTCCACGCAGTGATGGATTGCCGTTATTTCCGCCTGGAAAACTGTGACATCCTTTGATAGACTAACCGGGAAATGAATTCCTTGATTTGTCCCTACTATGCCGGCTCCCACACCTTCCGATGTTTTTGAGCCATCAGTGTACCAGGTAGCATCAGCTTGTATGGGTACACCTTCCTTCCAGTCTTCCCTGCCTGGTATATTAATTTTGAACTTATTGTCAAAGCTATATCTAGCTGCTGTTGCATCGATAGGCTGCCCCATTACAATATCGGCTTTTAGCTCCTCAATTAGCTTTCTGTTGTCAGCACCATGCCCCTGGCTTATATGTAGCTGACTATGCATTAATCTGTGCATCACTGATCTGGCTTTGCCCTGAACAAAGATATGAAGTGGTGGCAGATTCAGCAGGACTTCCAACGTTGCTGTAGGAGTTGTTTTTATGGCCCCCGTAATACACAGGCATGCTAGCCTTTGTGTATTACCTAGCAGCCTTATTGCTCCCACTTGCTGCGTCTTTGTACACAATGTCACCGAGCCATAGGTTATCATGGATCTAATAACCTTTGTGTATAACCATAGAGTCATTTTGGGGTTAAGCCACCAATTATTAACGCACATCTTTCTACATCTGCCCAAGGACATAGTAGCTTTTTGTGTGGTTTTCAGGATGGGAGTATTCCATGTAAGCCTATGATCAAAATAAACCCCAAGATATTTTGTTTCTTTGGCAAATGAAATCTCTTTTCCTCCCAGCACCGGTGGTTTTAGGCCTTGTAGTGCTGTCTTTTTGGTGAAGTTGACGATTTGTATTTTCTGAGCATTGACTATCAGTCTCTCGTGTTTACACCAGTCGTGAACTATATTTTCAGTCTCTCTTGTTTACACCAGTGGTGATATTTAGGGCTGCTTGCATTCTTCCAGACACCACCTGGGCAAACCTGCCCCTGACAACGATTGCTATATCGTCAGCGTGTCCTAGACAGTAAAAGTCTTCTGTGGACAGATTTTTGAGAAGATCATCTACCAAGGTTGCTCAAAGTAGAGGTGACAGAACCGGTAATGATTAGTAATCGTTAATAAATCGTAAAAGACTTTCTAGTCAATGCGCAACTATACCAGTATCGTCAGCGTATCAGAAATTAATCATAGTTCGTCTTTAGTTTCTGCCATTTCATCCTAAGGCACTTTCTAAATTTAAACTGATATTCAAAAATAAAGTTTTCTATACCATATCTAATTTATTTAAATAATAATTATGTCGTATATAGCAATATAATCTGTATATGAAGTCATAAGTGAAACATATGGGGAAACTAGATCATAATTAAAATGAAAAGATAATAAAAAGGTGTTATTATCAGGCGAAATCTAATCATCGAACGAGAACAAACAACATATTTTTGTAACATCCTCGAGTTCATTACTACTATTTACAAAAGTGCACTAAACGTCGTGACACATATAAAGGAAATGGTAGTTTTGAAATTGACAAGGACACAATACAATAACTTATTTATTTGCGGTCGTGAGATTTACAATAGCAACTATAATAGTACAACGACTAGATCAATCTTTTAACTTATACAGTTTGTTTAAAGTGGTCAATGACCCTTAAGTCTAACCATATTGTCTTAATTAAGCATTCCAGGGTGCGTTACGTCCAAAATGGGATTGAAAAATTACCATATCGAGCAAATGTTACAGAGACACGGAAAAATCCACTCTTTCACGTTATTTTGTTTTGATAAAAGAGTGTTTTACCTATATTTTTATAATTCTGAAAATAAGAACGAGAAATGATTGAACTAACCTAGAGAACAAAATTCTGTGGTTTTAGTGCTGGATATCATAGGACAATAATAAGGAAGTAATCTAAAGTCTTTTTGTCTAGCAACTTCACTTTATAAAATACAATGGCATGCAAAGAGGGTGGTTTTTGTTTTTTAAATTTTAAAATCAAGCGAAATCGCAGAAATATACAAAAACTGAAGAAAGGTAAGTAAAAGGTAAATGTGACGGTATAATGTACCTACGCATAATAACAGGTCTACAGAGAAATAAGGATTTTCTCGGGACACTCAAAGATCCAGGTAGCTGACCACTTTTTTAGTTATTGTAGACCTAAAGGAAGAAAACCTACCTGTTTCCGGCCTAGAGTTCTTCGCAGTTAGATCTTCTGTCTTTCAAAGTCAACATGGTATTGGAAAAAGCCATGTTAGCATCAAGAGATTTTGTTTATAGAAGTCGGCTTAGTGGTAATATTAGTTTTAGTATGTCAGTCACTGACATCATTGACTCTAGAAACTCAGATGTGCATATATATTAAACAACGTTAATGCAAGTGTACCAGTTTTAGATCCTTCCATGTTCATGTTGAGATAGATGTTAGTGCTTCAGTTATATGTAAAATGACAGATCTGAACTGGATTACGCTTTCATAGCGCTCAACCCATCTTGTACGCATAAACTTGTTAAATTTTGTCAGAGTTTAAGTTTTAAAACTTCAGTTCTCTTGGTTGACATGTTAAAAAATTACTGACTTCATTGTTTCCACCGTGTTTCTGATGGACGATACATTAATAGGAGTTGGAAAGGAATTGTTTAAAATATGATTCAGGCAAGGACACCTAACCATTGGCGGATCTAGACATTTGCCTTAAGAGGGGAAATTCCAATAAAACCTCAACCAAAAGACATAAAAAAGATAAACCCAAACTATAAAAAGACACAAACAATATTATATATAGAGGGGACATCCATAAACTACGTCGTTGAGAAGAGGGAAGGGGGGGCTTGCTTATTTCGACGAAATACGACAGGGGGAAGGGGGGCTATGAGTGCACATTCGACGTCAATTAATATATTGGTATATTTAAATTTGTCGCTATTGTCTCTATAAATATACTTTTTTACTAGCTTTTACCACCATTAAAGTATCAGATATGCATATAAATACGTTTAGTTTTTGAAATGAAATTGAAAATAAAACAAAACGTTCACGAATACACCTTTGTTAAAATTAAAAAGAATTCTAGATACTTTTATCGCATACATTTCGTTTTTATCAGTCATAGCCTTAAAATAATATTAGGTAGCACTTTTGTACAGGACAACAAACAATAAGACATTGTTCTTTGAGTTTAAACAAGCGCTTCTATATACAGAACAACGTCTGGAATCAAACAATGTTAAATTGTTAATTCATTTATGTGCTGCATACTGTGTTTGAAAAAATAGTTCTGAAAGAATGAATGGAAATAAAATATTGTGTTCGATTTAGTTAGTAAGTCGTATTTATACTTAGAGAAGATTTATACGCAAAATCTTGGTCCAATGCTATTTAAATGCATTAATTTTTTTCAAATACTCAGAAAACGAATAAAAATTTTTGAAAAATTTAAACGCAGATTGAGAGATTACATTATTACCGAGGGCCAAAAGTTTCTGAAAACATCTATAATGTTTATTTTAATAAGTGACAGGGATAAAAAAAGAGAATATTTAGTCTGATTTTTAAGTTCAAAAATTTCATTTAATAGAAACCTTTTGTTTATTCTAAGGGACTTTCAGCCCTCGGAAATAATGTAATCTTTCATTCTGCGTTTATATTTTTCAAATATTTATTAGTTTGATCAGGATTCGAAAAAAAATACATTTAAATAGCATTGGACCAAGATTTTGCGCCTACCCCCTTAATTGTTCTTGTTATGATACATTCGCAAATAAAGTTTCAAGGTTGATTAAAAAAAAACAGAAATAACATTAATTTTTTTTTAAATCACTGAAAGGGGGGTCCTGAACTGCAATGACGACGTCGACATGGGGGTGTTCGTCTGTAAACGAAGAATTACGACGGTACGACGGAGGGGGGGAGGGTATTAAAAAGTTCAAATTTTTTACGACGTAGTTTATGGATGCCCCCTTAAATGTATTAATTTCCCTTAATTTTACTAACTAGCGTATTTATTGAATCGAATTGGCCTGTCTGTGGTTTGAGTTGCATGTCAGCTAATATATTTTTATGTGCAACAATTTTTTTTCTTTAATTTTGGACCTTGTTAGGAGGAATTTCCTCTTTTTCCCTCCCCGTAGATCCGCCACTGCAACTAACTCCATTTATTGCGACCTTTTTTATTTCTGTTATTGCACCGACCGTTTCAGAGCTCATTACTCTACAACTGTCAGTATTACAGATGTCTACCTATTTCTTCGGATTCAAGCAGTGGCGTAACAAACTCCGTCGAGGCCCCCCGCAGAATTGGAGGGCCCCCTTTAAAAAATTACTAAATGCGACATGTGTAACAAATAACTATATTTGTAACAGCCCAGTAAATTAACGTAAAATATGGCGATACCGTGTAATTTTCAGTGTCACCAGTCACCACCGAAGTGGTCAACTCAAGACTTTTCGAGTTATTTATATGTAAAAATGTTTATTATTCAACAAAAAAAAACACGTTTTTAAGCGATTTTTCATAAATAGTTCAAATAGTAGATAAGTATTCGATCGAAAAGAATATTGTTAGCAGAAATGCATCTAGCTTATAAAAAAATGAAACAAAAATGAAGTCTATCGACTCAGTAAAAGAAAACTTATAGCTCATGAAAAGTTTTTCTTATTCGTCAAATTCCAAATCGAATATTTCAACGTGAAATAACCAAAAAATGAAATGCTGTTCGGGGAAGCTCATTAGAACTTTTTTAAAGTGTTTAAAAGAAGCTTTATTTTTTACAAAAGTTTCTAGCATCAAAACTAAGCCAGTTACGCTCAAAATACAGTTAATCCCATTTTTTTGGTAAAAAATTGTGAAAATCTCCCCCTATTTAGCACCCCAAATGAAACTAATCATTATCCCTTACAAATTATCTAACTTTTTTATACTACATGTAAGTCTCACCGGTTCAAAGTGCTTATTTTTAAAAGGGTTCTAGTTGAAGTGCTTGAACGAGTCACTAATCACGAGTAATATGCAAATTTTAAACAGCCATGTCTTAACCAATTTTTGTCTTACAGAAAAACAAAATAAAGCCAAAATATTTATAAAAGCAAGACCTACCTACATTTCTTTACTCTTTTGAGATTTTTCGTATCACTAATACTTTGTAAGTTATTTTAAAAAAAGGCGTCGTTCCAAAATAAAAAAACTTTTAAATTTTTTCAAAAATAAGAACTTCGAACCGGTCAAACTTACAGATCACAATAAATATTTAAAGTAAATGGTAAAGCGCTAATGATAAATTTTATTTGGGGTGCGAAATAGGGGCAGATTTTCACGATATTTTTTTACCAAAAAAGGGGCCAACTTTATTTTGACCATAACTCGATAAGTTTTGGTGCTAGAAACTTTTATAAAAAATAAAAATAAAGATTTTTTTTGAAACTTCTAAAAAAAGTTTTAAGAGTTTTTCCCGAAAATTGCTTCATTTTTTGATTATTTTAGGCTAAAATTGGTTTCAGGTTGGAATTTTTCATGAGCTTCAAATGTGCTTTTACTGTGTCGATAGACTTTATGAATAAGTACACCATTTTCTGTATCTTATAAGCTACATTTTTGCTACAAATATTTTTTCGATATCTAATATTTAATTCGATAAATACTTATTTTTGAGTTATTTGCGAAAAACCCGTCTGAAAACGTTGTTTTTTTTTGAAAAATTTTCATTTAAAAAAACATTTTCACTCGCAAATGACTTGAAAAGTATTAGCATAGATAAAGAAACAATATAGAAGAACAAAAGTCAATTTATAATTAGTCAATTTATAATTAGTCAATTTATACATTTCCGGACTTATATGAAAATACCATTTTATAAATGCAAGAAACACATTTGATTTGTTTTTATTCCAAATTGAAAATAAAATGTGACAACTGTCGGATTTAACTAAAATGTCATGTTAGAATAAATGGCATAAATGTGTATTATCACGCATTTACCCTTTTTCCTATCATTTGTTACGCACTGAAAAATGATCATGAAAAGGACAATAGCACCTGAATCCAAATTGTCAAGCAAATACGTCGTCGTGATGCTGATAATTTCACTCCAAAACTGTCATTGACTGAGCTATTGGTGTATTCATGCATTGTTTATGACGACTTACATTTTTCATCCTTATTGATATAGAATAAAATACAACAAAAATTAGTAATTGATTACATTACTATTATTCTATGAGATGATCAACTTTCTTCGTGCACTATCTACTTTCAGCGAATATATCTACAATTTTATTAATTCGGATGGACAACTTCATTTTCAATACTGCACTGCTTAAAAAACGTGTATGCAAATAATATAACAACACATTTTTACATATATTAGACAACAAGATGGGGCCCTTGACATATAGTGGCCCCCCGTAAGCTTCATGCTGCGGGGGCCTCTGTTACTAAAATACTAAACGTATTTAAAGATTAAAGAGAAAACCCGTTTCTAGATTTAGAAATACTGTTCTAAAATTCGGCAAATTGCAATTCTCAAATCTTTCAATAGTCACGTACAAAGCATTATAGTTTACTGTCGTTACCATAAAATTTCGGTAGGCCGGAAGGGATTAAGTTTCTAGATATTATGAGATGATTCACTTGGCAAATACGTCTATAGTCTATTTAGAAATTTACGTTTTTAATTTTAAACACACAACGTAAAATAATATAACAATAACAGATTTTTACATAATATCAGATGACAAGATGGGGCCCCTAAGCGATTGGGGCCCCCGCAAGCTTCACGCTGCGGTGGCCTCTGTTACGCCCCTGGATCCAAGTGCAGTTATTTCAACAAGTTTAATGCTTTTTTCCCAATTCTTCTCTTTTCAGGACTTGTTCTTTCACTCTTTCTTGATTTTCACTAATTATTTTTATATTCTCATAAGCGTCAGTGAACCTGACAAAGTCTTCACGAATGTTGTTATTGTGTATCTATGTATCTCAAATTTAGGGAAAGCTGTTCCACGTGGAATGTGTCAGTCCTTTCGTCAAAGACGACAGAGTAATTATTTGGACTTTGAACCTGATTCATTGTGAACGTGTCAAACGGAATATGCGTTTGAAACTAGAAACATTTGAACTGCAAATATTACGGCCCCATGGCCCCCTCTCTGGATCCGCCCATGGTTTTTACAGAACAGTTGAAATATTTTATTCTCGCAAATAACCGGACAAACTGAATAAATTGAATATTCAAACATTACGAAGTATTGGACTACTTTCTTCGTCAATATCAAATCAAATTACGTATTTTTCGACAATCCCTTTTATTTACGATAGATAGAAGTTCAAGAAAGGAAACATTACGAGTTCCATTCAGGGTGCAATGGCCTTTTTGTCGATTCTCGACGCTCCAGAAGCGTGCAAAAAGAATAATGTGGGTCAATCGATGAGGTTTGTGCATCCAACAACACTATCGCAATAAACAATTACGGCGATCATTCTCTTCCAGCACGTGTTTTATTTACAATTTTATTAACTCTCCAGACTGATTTTTAATAAATAATACATGATAAGCTATTGAATCGTCTTATAACATCCGTACTTCGAAGGCAGCGGATCGTATCTCCTCTCTACAACATTATAGTTCGTAAATTTAAAGGAGTTGCTTCGAATATTGGTGAATTTCGTTTTGAAAAATTAAACTCGAAAAAATGAATTGAGGAATCATTGAAATGAAGATTTGTGAAAAGATGAAAAGTCCAGATAGTCCTATCGCCAGGGGGGGTACAATGGCCTCCTTAATTCAGATGGACTTACCTAAGTTTTTTTCATGTATTTTGACCCGTAGAATACGAATTTTTTGGGTAACAGTTGATCCGGATGTCGATAAGATTGTTATAGACAAAGAACTTGAGGAATTACATAACAGCGATTTCTCGCAAAACAAAATATTTTTTTGTATTTTTTGGGTCATTCTAAGCAAAAAATGTTCTGGCAAGTTTTTTCGTAGGATGTATAGTTTTCGAGATAAGCGCGGTTGAACTTCCAAAAAATCGAAAAATTGCAATTTTTGAACCAGAATAACTTTTGATTAAAAAATAAAACAGCAATTCTGCTTACTGCATTTGAAAGTTCTGAAAGTCAAATTCTATCGGTTTTGATTATTTGCATTGCTAAAAATTAATTTTTTATTCTTAAACAAAGCTATAAACAGTAATAAACACCTACTGCGTGATGTTTTCAATGATTTCTCATTTAAAATCGAACAAGTAGGTAGAGTAGGTACTAGTGCAAGCGAGGCAATATCTACGTAGGATGTATTAAAACGCATGTATTAGGTACGGGAAACACTATGTGTTTATAGCTTTGTTTGACAATAAAAAAATAAATTTTTAGCAATGAAAATTATCAAAACCGATATAATTTAACTTGAACTTTCAAATACGGTAAGCAGAATTGCTATTTTATATTTAAATCAAAAGTTATTCGGGTTCAAAAATTGCAATTTTTCGATTTTTTGAAATTTTAACAGCGGTTATCTCGAAAACTATGAATCCTACGAAAAAACTTGTAGAAACATTTTTTGCTTATAATGACCCAAAAAATACGAAAAAATGTTTTGTTTTGCGAGAAATCGCTGTTATGTAATTCCTCAAGTTCTTTGTTTATAACAATCTTATCGACATCCGGATCAACTGTTACCCAAAAAATTCGTGTTCTACGGGTCAAAATACATAAAAAAAACTTGGGTAAATCCATCTGAATAAAGGAGGCCGTTGTACCCCCCCTGGCGACAGGACTAAGATGCAAAAGTTATTAAAGATAAGTAATAATTTAAGTCTGAAAACTTTTCATGTAGCCCCACTGAAGACGTCTAGAGACAGAAACAGCTGTCTGTGGATGTGGATGATGAACCACCTCTGAATCGAAAGGAAACCTAAACTGTCTTTCACTTGTATCTTTACTCAGTTTGTGAGTAGTAGGAACTATATTTCCGACCTTTTCCTAGTAGTACATTCTTTCACGGCTTCTGCGGTAAATTTTAAAGAACCGCTTGGATTGAGATGAAATTTGGCATACGCATAGCTAACATGTCAAACAAAACAAACATGGCTAACAAAAAAGTGATATTGTGCCGATGTGTGCTTTTGCCCTGGGGGTGACTTTCACCCCCTCTTGGGGGTGAAAAAATATATGTCAAAAATAAGTCCGGAAATAGATAAACTGACTAATTTTAAGTAACTTTTGTTCTATAGAGTTTTTTCGCCAAGGCAACACTTTTCGAGTTATTTGCGAGTGAATATGTTCATTTTTCAACAAAATAACCACGTTTATAACGCAAATAACCACGCAAATAACTCAAAAAGTAAGTATTTTGTCGAAAAAAACGTTCTAAGCAAAAATATAGGCTGTGAAAAAATAAAAAAAATGGTGTACGCTTGAGGTCTCTGGACCTCGTAGAACCAGAGTTATAGCCAATGAAAAATAGGTTCCTATTCACCAAATTTCAAATAAGCTATTTCAACGTGAAATATCCAAAAAATAAAGCACTTTTTGGGGAAAACCTATTATAACTTTTTTAAAGTGTTTAAAAAAGCTTTATTTCTGTTTTTATAAAAAGTTTCTAGCACCAAATTTAAGCAAGTTACGCTCAAAATAAAGTTGCTCCCTTTTGTTTTGGCAAAAAAAATCGGGAAGATCACCCCCTAATTGGCAACCTAAATGAAATTAATCGTTACCGCCCCACAAATTATTTAACGTATGTTGTGTTTATATGATATGTAAATTTCATTGACTCAAAGTCCTTATTTTTGAAAAAATTTGGTTTTAAAATAAAATTTTTAATTTTGAAAAATATGCTTTTTTTCAAAATAACTTAAAAATTGTAGAGATACCACAAATCTCAAAAAACAAAAAAGTCAGTATTGCTTTTCTAAATATCTTGTATTTTTTTTTGTTTTTCTGTAAGACAAAAATTGATTAGGATTTGGTGTTTCTAAATTTGTATACACTCGTGATCAGTGACTCGTTCAAGCCCTTTTAACTACACAGCTCTTGCAAAAATAAGGACTTTGATCCGATGAAACTTTCAGATCATATAAACAATTCATACACGAGTAAAGAAACATGTGATGTGGTAACGATTAAGTTCATCTGAGATACTAATTAGGAGGTGATTTTCCCGATTTTTTACCAAACAAAAAGGGAATAACTTTATTTTGAGCGTAACTTGTTTACTTTTGATTTTTGCTATATTTTTGCTAGAAATTTTTTTTATAAAACAAAAATGAAACCTTTTTTAAACACTTTAAATAATTTGTAATGAGTTTTCCCCAAAAATTGCTTCATTTTTTGTTTTTTTCACGTTAAAGTATTCCATTTGGAATGGAACGAATATGAACCTAGTTTTCATTAGCTATAACTCTGCTTTTACCAGGTATAGAGACCTAAAATATACACAATTTTTTTCAGTTTTTTACGGGCTATATTTTTGCTAAGAATGTTTCTTTCGACAAAACACTTACTATTTGAGTTATTTGCGAAAAACCGTCTAAAACCGCGGTTATTTTGTTGAATAATGAACATATTCACTCGCAAATAACTCAAAAAGTATTGACTTAATGAAAAAACTCTATAAAACAAAAGTTACTTAAAATTAATCAATTTATCCATTTCCGGACTTACTTTGGACGTATATTTTTTCACCCTCCAGAAGGGGTGAAGCCCACCCCCAGGACAAAAGCACACATCGGCACAATATCACTTTTTTTCTTTGACTTGTTAGCTCTGTGTATGCCAAATTTCATGTCAATCCAAGCGGTTCTTTAAAATTTAGAGGTTTTGCAATAGTTTACCGTTAAAGAACGTACTATAGACCTAGACGAATGAAGCGGCATGTGACTGCATATTGTAAAGTTCTTTTCGCATTCTTTATTCGTCGTCTCTTGTCTTATAAATTGTAAAAGTCAGAGATTAAGGATGTTATTGTACCCTCGGAGATAGCTGGGAAAATATACACTCAAAATATCAAAATTCAGTTTGGCAACACCCTGTGAATGTTGATAGTAACATATCCCTTTTAAGATAAACAGAACTGTAATTTAGTCCAGACAAATTAATATATTTTTTGTCAATAAAAATGAGATTTTCCAACCAAATAATGATTCAAATATGATGTGCAAAATAATTTTTAATTGGGTTCTACTAACGAGCTTGCTTTTTTTCCAAGAAGAAAAAACTTTTTTCACTCATTAAATCATTATCGTCCAGTTATCGTTTTAAATATTTTAACTGTACTAATATCCGTCCACTAATTCTGGATGATTAATGGCTTGTTAAAACATTTTATCTGTAGCGGCTTCTGGAATGTCTTAAAAATATCGAATTTCATTGATAAAATGCGCATATCCCACCGATCTTCGCTTCGATCGTACCAGAAAATAGTTCCACGAAAAGTTTTCAGATTTAAATTATTATTTATTTTTGATCAATTGTGCATCTGAACTTTTCAGCTTTGCTTTAAGAGATGTCGCTACAGCGCCCTAAAAGTAGATTATAAAATGATTTTTATACTTCTACTTAAATTCAGAGGTGTCCATGAAGCTCCACTGAAGACGTCTAGAGACAGAAACAGCTGTCTGTGGATGATGAACCACCTCTGAATCGAAAGGGAACATAAACTGTCTTTTAGTGAAGATTTATGATTAAGATTTGACACCAATAATGAGAATCTCGTGTTTTTTACGCCCATTGTTTACCGGAACCAATAATGAATAAAATAATAAAGAGATAATTAAACTGGTGTGGACATCTGATGAGAATGAAACCTAGTAGACTAACAAGGAAAATTCACGAAACAAGGAATATTACCAAAAAGAAAAAAGGCAGACCGACGAAAAAATGGATACAGCGAATAGTAGATGCGGGAAAAATTAAACAGAAAACGCTTGAATAAATAAAACTACATATTAATTTTCAATTTCGTGTTTACGTACACGGTACACTGTTCCTTACCCTCAATTTTTACCTTTTTAAAGTATTTTACGTTTTTCGTTTTTTTTTATTCCACATTCAACTTTTTCTTATAGAAATTTTTTCGATGTGAAAAACATTGAAAGTTAAACTTTTCCTATAAATCGTTGAATTTCATTTTTAACTCTGGCAGTTTTAGATCGACTTTAAACAAACAAAATTGAGTGACAAAATAAACAAACAGATGCGAAGCAGTTGAATCCATCCATGTTGGTTTGGTTGGTGCCATGCCGGTTGTAATTAAATCTTAAATCGCTAGGAAAGAAAATAGTCCAGGGAAATAAGGTTTTGGTCGGGACACTGACCCAGCCAGGTTGCAAATGGGTTTTTTGGATCCTATATAATTCTCCCATTAAATTCTTCTTCTTCTAATGGCGCTACAACTCTTTATAGTCCAGAGTAATAATGATTTTCTCGGGACACTCAAAGATCCAGGTAGCTGACTACTTTTTTAGTTAATATACACCTATAGGAAGAAAACCTACCTGTTTCCTGCCTAGAGATCGCGTCCGTTTTTTAATTATTAACAATTTAGTGAAAAAATCGCGATTTTTTCGATTTTTTGCACTCCTTTCAAAAGCTAAATAGTTGACATAAAATCACAAAATTCAGTTTTTTAGAACATTGAAAAACCTTCAAAATTCCGATTGTTGAAAGTTAAAAAGTTAATTTGTTGCTACGCAAACTGCAAAATAAGTGAAAATCGTTATTTGTTAATAACTTTTACTAAAACTAAATTAGAACTTTAGTGTTTCACCCAAAGTTGGGTATTGGCGTACTTAACAAACCTTTAAAATTTGAGACCGATCCATTAATTAGTTAAGAGTTATTCTATTTGTTTATCCCAGAGACCTTTATTTTGCAATAAGATAAGACAGAAAATAATGAAGATAGGGCAATTCTGAGTATGCCAAATGAAAGTAGAAGAGTGATAGTATCGAAATGTATTAAAAAAAGTTAAAAAAATAATTAACATAGTCAAAAATGCTAATGCCAAATTTTTGAAATTTTGTAGTTTATAAACATTTAGAATAACTTTAAAAATGTTGTCCGTAGAAACAATATTTTTATATAGTCGAAAAGATAGTATTTTGACACGAATTTTCAAATAAAAAAATTTAGCCTGGGTTCATTTGGGAAAAAGTTAGCCATGTTTTTTTATTCACAGCTAATTTGTTTATAATAATTAAGGAATCTCATTAATGCCATTTTAAAGAATGGGATTTGTATTTTTTCTTAAAAAATTTGCTCAAACATTGTACCTACCTTCACAGCACCCTCTACGATTTTTCAAAAATGTAGTTCAAACGATTACTAGGGGGAACCTACAAATCCACCGAGTTAAAATACCGAAAAAGCAATTTCAAACGAATATAATTTTCTGTATCTCCGGATCAACTCAATGGATTTTGATCTTTCTTTTTTTAATTTTTATGTAATTTCTACGTACATTACAAATATGCAATTTGTTTATAAATTTATTAATTAATAAACAGTCTAATTTGTTTAAACAATTCTTGAAAAAATATTTTTTTTACAAAAATCTATTTTTTTAATCATAGTATCATTAATGATCATAGAAAAAGTTAAAGTACACTGTAATAAATAAATGATTTTTATTAGATAATTGTTTATTGAAGATAATTTATTTATTTAAGTATACCTTAACTTTTTCTATGATTAATAACAATAGTAGATATGATTAAAAACATGGATTTTTGGGAAAAATTAATTTTTTTAAAAATTGTTTAAACAAATTAAGACTCTTTATTGATTAATAAATGTATTCCCACCTTTCAAAGTATGTATTATCTAATTTTTCTTGGAATTTCTTCTTATATATTTCCTCTTTTAATTTGTAACTTTTTATTTTTTCATTTACTACCTTCTTTCTCTTTTCTTCTTTTTCCTCTGTTGTTCTCATTCTCATTATTACTAGATGGTGGTCACTGCCAATCTCCGAGCATCCGAGCCAAAATAAAGGTGTCTGGGATAAACAATTAGAATAACTCTTAAACTAATTAATGAATCGGTCTCAAATTTTGAGAGTTTGTTAAGTACCCCAATACCCAACTTTGGGTGAAACACTAAAGTTCTAAGGTAGTTTTAGTAAAAGTTATTAACAAATAACGATTTTCACTTATTTTGCAGTTTGCGTAGAAACAAATTAACTTTTTAACTTTCAAAAATCGGCATTTTGAAGATTTTTTAATGTTCTAAAAAATTAAATTTTGTAATTTAATGTCAACTATTTAGCTTTTGAATGGGGTGCAAAAAATCGAAAAAATCGCGATTTTTTCACTAAATTGTTAATAATTAAAAACGGACGCAAACTCTAGACAGGAAACAGGTAGGTTTTCTTCCTATAGGTCTACAATAACTAAAAAAGTAGTCAGCTACCTGGATCTTTGAGTGCCCCGAACATGGTTATTAGAACAGGTTACTAGCTTATTACCCTGTAGTATTATGAGTCTTGGTCTGCTTAACATTGTTCTATTCTGCCCTGTCGGACACTTTCCTTCGCCACTGCCTAATGCTCGTGCTTTTAAGATCTCCCTGTACGGCGTCTATCCGTCTTTTAAGGGAGGTTTCTCTTGTTCTGTTTCCTTGGGACTTCCATCTCTGGATTACTCACCTAATACATTATAAATACAAAAATACCCGTCACAGTTCGGAGGCATATAATAGTTTTATACCAGGTAGAATGACAGATGAGGTGTCAAAAGAAAGCTTATAACCCAATGATGTGGAACTAGGACTTCCGGTTTTTGAAATGCAACCTGAAGTACTATTTTAAAGTCGCCGGAGTAGTACAAGCGATATATTATTCGACGCGCCTTAGCAAGTTGAGAACAAATCAATATTTCCGGTTTATAACTCCCTTATTACAGATAGAATGACACATGAGGTGTCGAATGAAAGCTTATAACTCAAGGATGGTATTAAAGATGAGACATTTGAC
This sequence comes from Diabrotica virgifera virgifera, assembly GCF_917563875.1. Taxonomy (NCBI): domain Eukaryota; kingdom Metazoa; phylum Arthropoda; class Insecta; order Coleoptera; family Chrysomelidae; genus Diabrotica; species Diabrotica virgifera. The sequence goes on from NC_065450.1 coordinate 22,419,632, forward strand.
ATCGGACTTCCGGTTTTAGAGGTGCAACCGGAAGTATTGTTTTAAGGCCCACTTATACGGAACAGCCCGCTACGGAACGGACCGTGACGATCGGCATTTTATTAATATTTTCGTGTATTCAAATAGTTCAGCGTCTCCTTTACTGAATCGTAGCACAGCAAGCGGAGCCATTTGAATACACGAAAATATTAAAATGCCGATAGCAGGCTGTTCCGTATAAGTGGGCGCCGGCCTTTAAAGTCATCGAAATAGTATAAGCTATACAGGGTGTAACAAAAATACAGGTCATAAATTAAATCACATATTCTGGGACCAAAAATAGTTCGAATGAACCTAACTTACCTTAGTACAAATATACACATAAAAAAAGTTACAGCCCTTCGAAGTTACAAAATGAAAATCGATTTTTTTCGAATATATCGAAAACTATTGGAGATTTTTTATTGAAAATGGACATTCTTATGGCAGGAACATCTTAAAGAAAAATTATAGTGAAATTTGTGCACCCCATAAAAATTTTATGGGGATTTTGTTCCCTTAAACCCCCCAAACTTTTGTGTACGTCTCAATAAAATTATTATTGTGGTACCATTAGTTAAATTCAATATTATTAAAACGTTTTGCCTGTTAGTATTTTTTCGATAAGGCAATTTTTATCGAGTTGAGGCTTATTTTTCAATATGTTTACATAAAAATTCTATGGGGGTTTTGTTCTTTTAAACCCCCCAAATGTTTGTGTACGTTCCAATTAAAATATTACTGCGGTACCATTAGTTAAACACAGTGTTTTTAAAACTTTTTTGCCTCTGTATTTTTTCGAAAAGGCACCTTTTATCGAGATGTGGCTTCTTTTTAAATATGGTTCAAAATATCCCTAAAAATGTAAATCATAAATAAATTTTCATATTATTACCAAGTCTCAATATAGGCTATTGATTATGTATTATAGAAAGGAACTACAACGTTAACGGGGTTTTATTATTTCATATGGTCAATGAATCTCTATATATGAAAAAATCGCAGAGTGCTACCATTTAAAGGGGTGCGTTTTTGAGAAATGGGTGAATTAGTCCCTGGGCATAGGTTACATTAGGGTGAGTTCTATGAACTTTTGGTACAAACACGTCTATATAAAAATTGTTCCTGGTTAAATTTCCGATCTAAATATAACTTTTTAAAGTCAAAGATACTTTTTTTTACAAAAATATATTCAAAAGAAAAAGCACAAAGAAACCCAAAAGAAAGAAATTTTGTTTTTTGTTCCATAATTTTTGTCCATGGGGATATAGGTATAGACATTGCTTTACAGAAAAAAAACTTACACATTTTTTCTTTAAAATGATGTTTGGTAGAAGTCATTAGGATTTAAAGTTTTCGAAATATGATTTTTCAAGTTTCGCCACTCACAGCAATTTTGGGTAATTTTCCTTGTTATTTCGCAAATATTGTTCTGTAACTTTTTTCTACGTAACTTTAGGCATATGCAATGGTACATGTAATAGGAATAGAAATCAATTACCTTTAAAATGTTCTACTGTATAAAGTTGTATGACTTCTTTTAAAGAGGTTATCTTTTTGAAAACTTTATACTTTTAACGAGTTTTTATATTTTTTACGAATATTTTTTAAATTTCCCATTATAACTTTTTTTTTCTACATTTAGGTATATATTATATAATAAAAAGAAAGCTTATTCTGTTTACTTTAAAATGGTGTATTACAAAAAATTCTAGGATTATTTTTGAATAAGATATGCTTTTTCAAAATGTAATAAGCATTAACTTTAAATTCCTCATTATAACTTTTTTATGTGATTGTGTGCTATGATTGAATCTTATTTTTTATAGGTAATATTTTGGATCCAATTGACTCTGCCGGGCAAACTTCAAAATATGGATTAATTCCAATATTTACTGTCAAAGCTCCTGCACCACAAGCTTTGCTTGAAAAAATAGCATGTAAATATACCAAAGGATGTACAAAAAACTGCGGTTGTAGGAAGATAGGAATTAGTTGTTCAATATTCTGCAAAGGGTGCATGTGCAATGGTACTAATTGTGGGAACTCTAAGATAACTGAGGTGTCAGAGGAAGATATTGAAGCTAATGCTAACGAAGAGATGGACTTTGATTTTAAAAGTTTTTTAAATGACAACGTTTAAATAATTTTAACTAAAGTTATGTTTTCTAAGACTAATGTTTATGTAATTTTTGTAGAAGAAATAATTTTAAATATTACAGGTAAAAAATATCAAAGAATCACTCGGTTTCCATTACATATTTAAATATAGATGATACACCATTTTAAAGAACAGAAAGTAAGCCCTCTTTATTGAACAATATATATGTATTCATGTACAAGAAAAAAAAAGTTATAATGAGAAATTTCAAAAAAAATCGTAAAAAATGTAAAAAATAATATTTTTTTTTATATTAGGTTTTATATAATATATAATATATGATATAATATTATATTGTATATACTATAATATAATATATAGTATATAATAATATTATTTTATTTTTATATTATATTATAAAAAATCGTTAAAAGTATAAAATCTTAAAAAACCATAATCTCTTTAAAAAAAAAGTCGTACAACGTTATACAGCAGACCATTTTAAAGGTAATTGATTTCTATTCTTATTACGTGTTTGTACCATTGCTTATACCTAAAGCTACGTAGAAAAAAGTTACAGAACAATATTTGCGAAATAACAAGGAAAATTGCCCAAAATTGCTGTGAGTGGCGAACTTTGAAAAATCATATTTCGAAAACTATATATCCTAATTACCTCTACTAAACATCTTAAAGAAGAAATATACAGGCTTTTTTTCTGTAAAGCAATGTCTATACCTATATCCTCGTGGACAAAAGTTATGGGACAGAAAACAAAATTTCTTTCTTTTGGGTTACTTTGTGCTTTTTCTTTTGAATATATTTTTGTAAAAAAAAGTATCATTGACTCTAAAAATAGATATTTAGATAGGAAATTTAACCAGGAAAAATTTTTATGTAGATATGTTTGTACCAAAAGTGCATAGAACTCACCCTAACGTAACCTGTGCCCAGGGACTAATTCACCCATTTCTCAAAAACGCACCCCTTCAAAAGGTAGCACTCCGCGGTTTTTTCATATATAGATGTCCATTGACCATATGAAATAATAAAACCCCGTTAACGTTGTAGTTCCTTTTAGCTATCTTATTTTGAATATAATCAATAGCCTAATAATCGTACTTAACCATATACAAATATGTGGTGGATTTGACAAATATTCGAAATATCACAATAAAAACTGACTTTTCGAAAAAGTACTAAGAGGCAAAAAGTCTTAAAAACATTGTGTTTAACTAATGGTACTACAATAATAATTTAATTGGAACGTACACAAAAGTTTGGGGGGGTTTAAAGGAACAAAACCCCCATAAAATTTTTATGGGGTGTCCAAATTTCACTATAATTTTTTCTGAAGATGCTACTGCCATAAGAATGCCACATGTCCATTTTCAATAAAAATCTCTAATAGTTTTCGATATATTGGAAAAAATCAATTTTCATTTTGTAACTTCAAAGGGCTGTAACTTTTTTTATGTGCACATTTGTACTAAGGTAAGTTAGGTTTAATCGAATTATTTTTGGTCCCAGAATATGTGATTAAATTTATGACCTGTATTTTTGTTACACCCTGTATATGTATATATTATTCGAGATGCCTTAGCAAGATGGGAACAAATATATACATTCGATTTTATATCATTTCTGGTTAAAAAGTTCTAACCGGATGTACCATATTATAGTCGCAGAAATAGTACAGGTGACATATAAATCGAAGCTCATTGAAAAGTAAAGCTTGAATATTTAGTTCCTGTTTTGAAATAATCTTCGCTTAAACAGTTATGACCGAAAGTTTAATAAAAATGACTCAAAATTAGTGAAATCGTATATAAATCGACGCAAAGTTACACAAAGGTTTCAAATATCGACCTCCGGTTCTACTTTCCGTCAATTTGGGTGAAAACCTAGGACCTACGAAGTCCAATTACTTGTTAGAGTATTCATCTTTTACTTTTAGTAGATGGACAAAGGTTTAAAATGGTAGTTTTTGAATTTTGGTCTGATCATTAATTTGTTGCCTTGGAAATTGTTATGAAATAATAAAATTTCGAAAATCAAAAATTTGCTGTAACTTTTGCAAAAATTTGCTGTAACTTTTGCAAAAATTTGCTGTAACTTTTGCAAAAATGAACTTAGGACTTTGATATTGCGTGAAAAGTTGTCAAGTAGTAGGTACATACATAAAATGCACAAAAAAAATCAAGACGATTCGTCAATTAGTTTAAATTTTATTCAATTTGTTTATGCCACAGAGCGTTTTTTTGCAATGTTATTGGTCAGAAAATAATAATAATTAAACAGTGATTCTGCTGTAACCACATAAAGATTTATATTTGTAAATATTATTAAAAAAAAAATGAATTATCATTAAGTTACTTTTACCATTTCAAAAACATTTTACTAAAGTAGAACCAGTTTTGGCCTATAAATAATTTGAATAACTTTGTTAATATTTACTGTAGACTAAATCCGTTTTGATATTTGAAAAGCTGGTATTTTTACACAAATTTAAAAAAAATCGCTTAGGTCAATTTATTGGGGGTCAACGTTAGCCACTTTTTTATTTAATTCACAGCTACTTTGTTTATAAAGTATAATATTGTCCTGTCACAGTGTTAGTTGCCATACCACTCCGAGACGAGACGGCTTGGCCGATTTTCATGAAATTTTTCATGTACAGTGGAACCTCGATTATCCGTCAGGGCATCGGACCAAGGGTATGACGGATAATCGAAAAGACGGTTAACAGAACATTAATAAAATTTAAAAATTCACAGTACAACTCTCAAATTTTATTTGTATGTTTTATTTGACAATATGTATAAGAGGGATGATATGTGTTCATACAATCGAATCAATTTGGTTTAAAATATTCTGAAATTTTTGTTTGTTGTACGGTTACTTTACATTTTGAAACGTCCAAATCTCTTAATCGGCGTAAAATCGTGCAATTTATTTTATTGACTTCTTGTCGATAATACCACTACATGCATTGTTTCATGATGAATTGTACATTTCAGCGAATTTGTTTTATCACAATGCTCAAACAAAATGAATTTGAAACAATTTTTGCCTATGTTGTACGGACCCTGACGGTTAACAGAGTGACGGTTAATGGAGAGACGGATAATCGAGGTTTCACTGTATATTCGGTAGTTCTGTTAATCGATCGTAATCTATTGTTTATACACCTGAGTAATAAGGAGGGTTCCTGCTATCAATTTCATTTTGTGAGTGGACGGATTTTATAATTTTCCCTCCATCGGCCTCGAACCGATTTCGTTAGGACTTCATTTTTAAAACTTTACTGACCGCTCTGTCGAAGTTCAAAGTTTGATTTAACTTTTACACATAAACTAGGCGGGCCGGATGGCCCAGGCGGTAGGATGTCTGTCTTCCACTCCAGCTAGGCCGGGGATCGAATCCCAGCGTCAGGCCGGCGACAATATCTAGACATTTTTAAAAATATCTATAGGCCCCAGGTCGACTCTGCCTGAATAAAATGAGTATCTTACTAGGGGTAATAATAAGCGGTTGAAGCGTAGCACTGGCCCTGTTACCTTCCTTGTATACCTTAGGCCCTAGAGATAGCAGACTACCCTGCTATGATCCCAAAGCCACGTCAGCTGTATAAAACGGGAGATTTTTTACTGCTGACGCGGCTATACACATAACTATAAACCATGAATCAAAAGTCTAATAAGTCAGGAAATAAAATTGGAAACTATTTATGCTCTGAGCTTTTTAAGTTGGAAAAATAAAGCATAACAGAGTGGCGAAATATTCGACAAGGGAAATCTAAATTGCATTTCACGTCCTGTCATTCACCGTGATAATAATTTTAGCGAACTATTTCCTTTAGATAATATCCACCAAAGGTGAATAAAGTGTAAACTAAAAGAAAAGATGGTTCAGATTTGATTACAGTACAGAGCCTCTATTATGTGCTTATACGTATTACAGAATAACCGTTTCCTCATCGGATCACCTGGGTAGAGCATAAGCACATAGTAGAGGCTCTGTACTGTAATCAAATCTGAACCATCTTTTATTTTCTTTTAGTTTATACTTTATTCACCTTTGGTGGATATTATCTAAAGGAAATAGTTCGCTAAAATTATTATCACGGTGAATGACAGGAAGTGAAATGCAATTTAGATTTCCATTGTCGAGTATTTCGCCACTCTGTTATGCTTTATTTTTCCGACTTAAAAAGCTCAAAGGATAAATAATTTCGAATTTTATTTCCTGACTTATTAGACTTTTGATTCATAGACGGTGCTAGTAGCATCTTTGGTAATTATTTTGATAATTACCAGGAAATGGTGAAAGGATTTGATTTCAGTTCAGTGCCTCTACCCAGGTGCTCCGATGAGGAAACAGTTATTCCGAAATACGTATAAACACATAGTAGAGGCTCTGTACTGTAATCAAATCTTAACCATCTTTTATTTTCTTTTAGTTTATACTTTATTCACCTATGGTGGATATTAAACGAAATAGTTCGCTAAAATTATTATCACGGTGAATGACAGGACGTGAAATGCAATTTAAATTTCCCTTGTCGACTGTTATGCTTTATTTTTCCAACTTAAAAAGCTCAGAAGATACATAATTTCGAATATTATTGACTGACTTATTAGACTTTTGATTCATAGACGGTACTAGTAGCATCTTTGGTAATTATTTTGATAATTACCAGGAAATGGTGAAAAGATTTGATTTCAGTTCAGTGCCTCTACCCAGGTGCTCCGATGAGGAAACGGTTATTCCGAAATACGTATAAACACATAGTAGAGGCTCTGTACTGTAATAAAATCTTAACCATCTTTTATTTTCTTTTAGTTTATACTTTATTCACCTATGGTGGATATTAAACGAAATAGTTCGCTAAAATTATTATCACGGTGAATGACAGGACGTGAAATGCAATTTAAATTTCCCTTGTCGACTGTTATGCTTTATTTTTCCAACTTAAAAAGCTCAGAAGATACATAATTTCGAATATTATTGACTGACTTATTAGCTATCTATTAGCGTCTATTGACATAGACGGTGCTAGTAGCATCTTTGGTAATTATTTTGATAATTACCCGGAAATGGTGAAAGGATTTGATTTCAGTTGAGTGCCTCTACCAAGGTGCTCCGATGAGGAAACAGTTATTCCGAAATACGTATAAGCACATAGTAGAGGCTCTGTACCAGGGGTGGGCAAAAGCCGGCCGGCCCGTTCGCTTACTATATCTGGCCCGTTGAAAAATCCCGCAAGGAATCATTTTAATGTCTTTTATGTGATTTTGTTCAAATCAACAGGCTGTTAGTGCGCGTAGTGTTCATATAAGTAATGCAATCTATAAATAATAGAGTATTATACCTTCGAACAGCTCTAACCATATCCCTACTTTAAAGTAGGCAACATATTTTCATAAAGTGAAGTTCGACCGACTACATAGAATTGAACGTGCACATCTCTCTCTTCGAGGCAGTGATGTTTTGGTTTCAGTCAGCATATTTGTCATCTACTAGGACCCCTTTTTCCTTCGATTTTACCCTTCATAAACAGCTGCCACAACTCGTACTTATTATTTCTAAGTATGTGCTCAAATATGCTGTCTTTCTCCTTTTAATGGTGGTCAAAATTTCTCTGTCTCTTCCAATTTTGTGCAACACCATTTCGTTCGTAATATGATCGGTCCATAGTATTTTCAAAATTCTCCTAAAAAGCCATATCTTAAAACCTTCCAGCTTTCACATGAAGTCAAGATTGACACTCCAAGCTTCGACATTATAAAGAAGAATGGAGTGGACATAACATTTTATCATCTTTTGGATTTGCAAATTGCATCTTTGATTACTCAGAAATTTGCTGATCTTCAAAAACGCTGCTCTTGATTACCCTATTCTTGATCTAATTTCTGATTGCCCGATTTAGATCTACTGTAATCAAGACTCCTAGTGTATTATTTTTGTTCATATCGTCATTTTAGACTATTGCTAAAGACTGTTTATTGCTACTATTATCTATTATTAACAGTCAAATTTCTTTGTCCAAATGCTTTAGAATGATACTTATAGTATTTTTGTCAAAAAAGTCTCTTGGGTCTGAAAAAAGCTCCAACAAAACATTACGTACGCGGTCTAGTCCTCCGGCCCGGGAGACATTCTGAAAATTTTATTTTGGCCCGCGCTTATCCCACCCCTGCTCTGTACTGTAATCAAATCTGAACCAAATTTTCTTTTCTTTTAGTATAAACCATGAGCTTCAAAATGACGCTAGTTAGTTTGCTTAATTGTTATAAACAAATAAGCTCCAATAATGTTCTTAATCAAATAAAAAGGGGGTTGACTTTGACCCTAATTGACCGAGGCGAAATTTTCTGAATATTCGTGTAAACATACCAGATTTTCAAATATCAAAGTGGATTTAGTCTATAGTCAATATTATCAAAGTGATTCAAACTATTTATAAGGCAAAAATGACACTACTTTAGTCAAATATTTTTACAATGTAAAAATAACTTTTATTATTTTTTTTTAATATCATCAATATCATGGCATCTGCACTCCTAACGGAGTGATTGCCGCCCTGTTTGGGTTCTTCCAATTCGTTTGTCGCGGTGAATCAATCCGCATTAACATTTTGGTTTTACAATTGGTTGTGTGACTTGGCATCTTCTACAATTTTCCTCCATTCGTTCCTGTTTTTGCTTCTGGTTACCCATTCTCTAACTCCCACCATCTTAAGGTCCTCGACTATCTGGTTCTCTCATCTGGTTTTGGGCCTTCCTCGTGATCTGCCTGATACAGGTCTCCATTTTATAATTTTCTTGATAACGGCTTCTGGATTTCTCCTTTCTATATGTCCCATCCATCTCAGTATCTGTGGCTTTATAAATCTGACGATGTCTTCTCATTTCGGAAGTTCTCTTATTTCGTGGTTCATGAGTTTTCTAAATTCATTATTACGTAAGTTTAGTGGGCCTGCTATCCTCCGAATTATTTTCCTCTCTAGGATCCTCAATCTTTCTTCCTCTGTCTATGTCAGACATATTACTTCAGCACCATAATGTGATCATTGGTCTAATTGCTGCTCTGTAAATTTTCAATATGTATATTTTTTTAAATATACATATTGAAAATATTACTCTTCTTCTTTCATATGCTTTCCGCAGAATCGCTGTATCATTATTATTTTCAGAGCAGTAACATTGGGAAAAGCTCAGTGGGATAAACAAATTGAATAAAATTTAAACTAATTGACGAATCGTCTTGAAAAATTTGCAAAATTTATATCAAATTTTTGTTTTCCAAAATTTTAGCTTTAATTTGCAATTTCCAAAGCAACAAATGATCGAAGCAAAATTCAAAAACTGCCATTTTAAACCTTGGCCCATCTACAAAAAGATGAATACTCTAACTAAATAATATATTCCGTAAATTACCCTATTATTACCTGTAGTGATTTAAACGAAAAAACTGCCATTTTTGACCCTTATTTATTAATAACTATTATATGCCTCCACACTATGACGGGCTTTTGTATTTATAATGTACAGTGGAACCTCGATAAGTCGGATTAATCGAAAGCACAGCCAATCCGGGTTAGCCGGAGAATATGGTAAAAATTAATAAAATGCGGTATCCTTGCCGTTTTTATTGTTTAAATGTTTGTCTGATGAAAATCGGTACGGGTTAGCCTGACTTTCGGGTTATCGGATGCCGACTTATCGGGGTTCCACTGTATTAGGTATATTATAGTACATACATAAAAAATCCATTTGCAACCTGTCTGGGTCAGTGTCCCGACAAAAAACACTTATTTTCCTGGACTATCAATCACTAGGAAACAAAACAGTTGATAACCGGAAACACTATTAATAGTATTGTTCTGAAAGTGTAGACTGGTATATTTTAAGGTTTGGGATTGGATCCACCACGACGTTGGATGAATGCACATTAATCATTTTTATTTCACCCTTTCGGTTGTCGGGAAACGTTTTTGTGACATTTTTTTGTAAAAGTTAGTTGCCGCTCTGGCTATACAGTAAAATTTAAAAATAAGGTAGGTACGTACGTAATCTACGCACAAATTAGAAGTCAATAGTATGCAGGTAAGAAGATTCGGAAAATAGAAAACTGTCGTAACTTCCATATACACTGCGAGGCATAAGTTAGGGATGTGAAAAATTCGTATTCGTATAAAAAAACGTATTAACGGATTCCGCTATTTTTTTTTATTATTTTAGATTTTTCTTTATTCTTTACAGAGATGTGCAAAGGATTATTCAAACTTCTTTTTGTACTTATACCGGGTGGAAGAAAAGGAATATTTTTCTTATGTTAACTTTGAGACACCCTGTAGGGAGGACGAGGTACAAATCTGAATATAAATCGGAATCGTATTGTACTCTTATGTTTTGTGAACATTTTGTTTTTTGAATGTCCTTAATATATTTAGAGACAATGAAAATAGGAGGTTTTACTCTTTGACATGTGTTTCAACTGAAACAAAACTAAATTAACAATAAAAAATAACAGTTAACAAAACTTTAAAAACAGAAAGGCACATAACTTAAACAGTTCTTACCGACACCTATAAGAGTTATTTGTCGACCAGGTAAGCGGTATGAACAGCGTAACATAAGAGAGACGAGATTGTTTAATAGAGGCTCTGTGATTGATGTTTTCGGGTGTAATTTCCTTGAGAGTAAGTACGGATTTGGTGTCTACGTGAAGGCTCTTTAAATAGCGATAGGTACATTACACAGATTTTTTTCTTTGAACACTCTGTTCCGTTTGCACTATACAGGGTGGGGCATTAGTGTGACAAAGTCCAATTACTCGTTTGTCGTAAGAGATACGAAAAAAGTTATTTAGGTAAAATTTGGGGAACTTATAGGACCATAATTTAAAAATATTTTTAAAAATACAGGGACGTGCGTATTGACAGGGTGACACAAACTTATGTTTTTTAAATGGAACACTCTGTATATTTTTACACTTTTGGATTCTCCTCAATGTTTCCTTTCTTAAAATATAGGGTTTTGTAGTATTACACTAGGTGTTTTAAAAGATAATTACGTTTGTTTGTTAATTTCGTAGCAATATTTACACCCTGTAGAATTGTAGTGATTTAACATTAAATTTTTATTTTATGTTCAAACGATTTTTAATATAGTCTACTATTGTTACACATTAACAGTATAGCGAAATGTTAAATTTTAGTATACAGGGTGGGTCGAAACTCGGAATGAGTATTTTCTGAGTTTTCTTAAATAGAACACCCTGTATTTTAGTATTGTAACGAAATGATATTTTATGGTACTTTTTTATTTCTTAAGCATTCCCTATACCTACGTGCTTTAATTTGTAAGTTATTCGTGATTCGTTAAGCCAAACATTAATTGCAAGAAAAATTACTTGAAATTTTATTAGGTAGCCGTGAAAATATTGAATCAAAAATAAATTTTCGAAAAAAAAATACATCATAATCTAGTCTGATCCATAATGTATTAATATTGGATGAGATATCCAAATAAATTCGTAATTAAGATTGTTGGTGCGTTCAAAATATTTATAAAAAAATACAATATTCTACTTAGTCGGCTATGACAGTAAATTTCCTTAAAAATTTGACATTATACTATTTTATAGTTCCAGTTGCTTTGTTACCATTACTAATATGAATTTTTCTAATGAGGAACTGATTAATAAGGTTTTTCTACTAGTGGAGTATAACAAAAATGTGCTACTATTAGCAATAAGAATTTTTCATCAGAAATTCCCTGATAGACGACAACTAAGAAGAGAAACGTTTGAAAATATACTAGAACGGTTTCAACGGACTGGACACTTAGATTATGATAAATCTGATCGAACAAAAACTATTGTAAATGAAGAAAACAGGAATTAAATGTAATCCTTAGTGTCACTGAGGATCTGCATATTAGTACAACCGTTCTTACAATCTAAGTGTCTAGTCTGTTGAAACCGTTTTAGTATACTTTCAAAAGATTCTCCTCTTGGTTGTCATCTATCAAGGAATTGCTGATGATAAATTTTTATTGCAAGTAGCTCATTTTTGTTATACTCTTCTAGCACAAAGCCATTTTAATCAGTTTCTCATTAGAAAAATTAATATTAGTCATGGTAACAAATCAACTGGAACTATGTAAATAGTATAATGTCAAATGTTTGGGCAAATTGTGTATCATAGCCAACTAGGAAAAATTTTGTATGTTTGATTAATATTTTAAGCACCAACAACCTTAAATACGAATGTATTTGAACATCTCATCCAATATTAATAAAATAAGGATGAGGCTAGATTATTACGATGTTTTTTTTCGAAAAATTATTTTTGATTGGATATTTTCACGGCCACCTAATAAAATTTCACGTAATTTAATAAAATATCTTCTCAATATTGTACTACGGAGTTGAATCCTGGACACTCACTGAAGCGATGGAGAAAAAACTCGAAGCCTTCGAGATGTGGTTATACAGGTGAATCCTAAGGATATCATGGACGGACAAAATAACCAACGAGAACGTACTACACAGAATGGGGAAAGAAAGATAAGTGATGTTTATAATTAAAAAGAGAAAGTTAGAATATCTCGGACACATAATGAGAAAAGGCACTAAATACAGATTACTGAAAATAATCCTTCAAGGCAAAGTATTCGGAAAGCGAGGTATAGGGAGAAAAGGAATATCATGGTTAAAGAACCTGAGGAAATGGTTCTCCACAACAACTTTTCTATTTAAAGCATCAGTTAATAAAATAATTATAGCCAGAATGATCGCCAATATTCGAAACAAATAGGCACCAAAAAGAAGAAAAGAACCAGTCTCATCTCTTTTTATTTCACAACGTATCATGTTTTACGTCTTTTCATATTGACATAATGAGGGTATAAATGAATCAAATATCACAGGTCTGTCAAAATCGCAAAAATCATATGGCTTATACACATGTTATATTCGAATGGTGGAAGAAAAATTCCAAAAATTATAGTTACAAAAACAATACGAAGAAAAAGAAAACGGAGACGACAAAAAAAATGCATGGAAAACAAAGTGCAATGAAATAAATATGAAGAAAACTGTTGGTTTCTTTATATCCGTTCTGTACTCCATAGATCGAAGACGGTAGACGTGAGATAAGGAAAATTAACATTCTTGTTGATAAGAAAATTAGCCAAACGATAATAAACAAAGAAAGCGATCATAATCCTTTCCATTTAAAAGGCGATCATATTTCCTAAGAAAAAACTTACAATATATTTTGTTATCTTCTCTTTATGAATCGCAGGCGCCATATCAAGCGCCTAATCAGCCCCATCGTTTTCGGAAGACGCGTAGTAATCAGTTTTTAGTAACCTAAATAATTAAAAATATAGATAAAACAACACTTATCTATTAAAAATGATTAAATAGTAAATTCAGTTTATACATTGCCAATATTATCAATAATAAAACTTTCATGCAATATGGACAGTATGGTGCAAATGTTTGGAATCATAAGCCGACAACTTTAAAGAAAAATCGTGAAACAGGTCGATTTTTATTTTTAAATTATGATTTTTTGACGCATATATGTACTAGTGACGTCATCCATTTGGGCGTTATGACGTAATCGATGATTTTTTAATAGGAATACGGGTCGTGTACTAGCTTATTTGAAAGGTTATTTAATTATCTATTCAGTAATATACACATTAACATAATAGGGAACTTGCATAAAATTTTAAATTCGAAAAAAATGGTATAAATCACAACAGAACATAATTTAGAACATGTATCAAAAATAAAAAAGTTTTGATTGTCTTTCGTTTGGCCCCTAAAGACGACTAAAAATTCAACTTATACCAACCAGCCAAAAACGCGTCGTGACGTCACGGAGTTATATGTTTACATTCTACACCAATTGTATAATAGATAATTTTAAATTAGACATTATACACGTCAGTAGAAAATACAGTTATTTGACGTTACAAGTGTTCTTGATCGTTTGAACTATTCATAGAAAACTTGTACTTTTACAAAATGGTTTTATTTTCAATAGTAAACCTTCTTTCCTTTCCTTCAAAAACTGTCCTACAATGACATACGATAAATGTCATTAGAATATAAATATTTTTCCTTTATTCCCCGACGACGAGCTGGCCAAATACCCAAGTAGGTGGAGGCCAATAAACTAAAGAAGAAGAAGAAGAATATTCCTAAATATAACCATAAACCATATAGTTAAACCCTGTGACGTCACGGGTCGTTTGAACTCGTGAAATAACAAAACTGAACATTATTATGTAATAAAAAAAATGTGCAAGTTCCCTATTATTTATACAGGGTGTCCACAAAAATGTTTTTAATTAAATTAATTGAAACAAAAAGAAGAATTTATGTAATTTGATTCAAAATACATTCAACTGCTGTCAGAAATCAGAAAAAATATTTAATTAACAAGTAAACATTGCTTTTCGCTTAAATTCAATGTTCAAGCTGTAACCCACTGCCTCTGGTTAGTTTGAACATTGAATTTGAGCGAAAAGTACTGTTTATTTATGAAATGAACATTTGTTTTCTGTTTCCTGACAGCAGTAGAATGTATTTTGAATGAAATAAATTACATACATTCTTCTTTTTGTCAATTAATTTAATTTTTCTACAACCGTGTTAAAAATGCAATTTTTAGCACTCCATAGGAGCGTTAAAAATGCTACTTAAAGCACTAGTGCTTTAAAATTTGTAAGGCACTACAGTTAAAAGTGAATTGTCAAAACGTGAAACGTCAAAATATTTATATTTCATTTATTAACATTAATATTAACAGTACAACTTGCGAAATCTGAAAAAGGTGGTTTAAAAGGTTTTTTAAAATTTAATTTAAACTGTATTATTGCATTTTTAACACGTTTGTAGAAAAAAACTATTAAAATTTGTTAGAATATACAACAATAAAAGTATAATATGTTATTCTATAGTTGTTATGATTTACGTAGTGACAGTATAGGCAGTTTTAATGTAATATCAAGAAAAATATAAAAATGGAATGTCAGTCAAGTTCAAGTAAAAGTTTTTGTAGGTATTTTCTGTAATTGAGAATGAATAAATTATAATTGTTGATATATAAGACGTTTGTAGAAAAAATATCGTATGATATACGTGTTAAAAAGTACATTTTTAAGGCACTCATGTGAATTGCAGAATGAGCGAAGCGAAACTTTCACATGCGTGCCTTAAAATTGTACTTTTAACACTTATATCATAAATAACTATTAAAAAAAAATTTTGGACCCCTGTATAAATAATTGTGTTAATGTTTATATTACTGAACAGAGAATTAAATAACCTTTTAAATGAGCTAGCACACGATCCTTATTTTCATTTAAAAAAATAATCGATTACGTCAAAACGCCCACATGGGTGACGTCACTAGTACGATATATACGTCAAAAAATCATAAAATCCATAAGGAAGAATTTCCTGTAGCTGGCTGTATAGGTACCATTAATTACAAAAATTGAAGAAAAATCTTCTGCGTAAAAGGTATATTTACTTTGAAAAAAACCCAAAAAAGGGCTACAAATACAAAACAGAACGTTTTCGCTCTAATGAGAGCATCATCAGTGTTATTTGCCTAAAATAAGTATAACCATAATTAGTGAAGACAAAGGTAAAATTTTTTAAAAGTTGACCAAGATATAAAAGTTAGGTTATACTTACAAGCTCTACATGCAAAGCCACCAAAATTACATGGGTTAAAACCCTTAAA
Organism: Diabrotica virgifera virgifera; assembly: GCF_917563875.1. Classification (NCBI taxonomy): domain Eukaryota; kingdom Metazoa; phylum Arthropoda; class Insecta; order Coleoptera; family Chrysomelidae; genus Diabrotica; species Diabrotica virgifera. The sequence goes on from NC_065450.1 coordinate 22,435,531, forward strand.
GGTCTTACATTAAAATGTTTTATGCTAAATCCTGACGAGCGATGGATGAAATTAATAAGGATACCCTATTATATGACTTTCCACGAAGCACGTGGGTTGTTGAGTCGAATTCTCTGTCTTCACATAGAGAAAGGTTAAAGCCAACTGAAGTACAGGTGTAAAAGCATTTCTGACTGATGACAGAACTAGAAAGACAATGCAACTTGAAGTTTTGTGAATTGATATATAGTTAGGTACACTAACCACTAGTTTTAAAAATGATATGTAGTAAAATTCAATAATAACAACAAACATCAGTGTTTTGGGATTAAAAGTATTCCATATTAAGCTGGCACATTATTCATGTTAGCTTCAGTCGCTTCACTTCTTGCAGTCGCTGCACTGGATGAAGGCATGATTAATATATCAACTGCTATTTTAGTTAATTTTGTTCCGAAACATGTACCTTTTCATCATATGATTGGGTCTAGTTTTTTAATTGGTTTTACAACGTATGGTTTTCCAAAAAATCCCTCCTTAGACCGATAAAGTGCCAAATCTACCATTATTTCAACGGAGTCATCACCATATTTTAAACTTGCTAAATTCTCGTCGAGAATTTTCTGGCTGAGAATCTTCTCGTTCTCGAGAATATTCTCTACTTACATCGTTAATTCAGAGTACATACATATTAAATAACACCGTCACCGGAGACACAATGCATCCTTGTCTCACTCCTCTATATATGGAGACTGCCTCTGTTTCTGGTTATCCACGTTAATGTTGGCAGTTTTGTTGTAATATAAATTATATAAATATGCTTCTCAAGTCTCCATCATCTAATCCCGCTGCTTTCAAGTTAATTATGAGCATGTTTTAATCAAATGCCTTTTTGTAGTCGATAAAACACATATATGTCACAGTTGACATCCCAGTATAATTAACAATCTAATGTAAATGTTCATTATAAACAAGATTCGAGAAATACAACTCATTGTCTAATATTTTAAACTTTATCAATAAAAAACCAAATTCAATATTTTAACCACTAAGTAGGTCAAATAAATATTTAGCAAACTATATTTTTTAATGTTGGTTTATTCAACCAGGTATTGTAAATAAAGATGACAAAAACTTTAAATATTTGCAAATTTTGCTGTTATTATGTTGTTAAAATAAATAGTTTTTTTATACTCCCATCATTCAGTTAGTAATTTAAATTAGATCAAGATCTACGCTATACAATTTATTTATAACTTAAAAATATTATCTTTTATAGTATAATAATAATTGTATTTGCAGCGTTATCTTAATAATACTTATATCAAACCACACCTAGAATTAAATTAAAGGAATATTTTATGTGTCTTTTGTCTTTGTCTAGATTGGAAAACATGACAAACAAAGTGATCCCAATTACTCAAAATGAGGAAAAGAGACAACAGAAACATAGAAATGGAACAAAACGTGGGGAAAAACATCGAGAAATAATCAAGCAAAAAAGAAAATGAAACATGGATGCTTGTCAAATGCATGAAAATAGAAATTTGAAGAAAAACATGATTCCTTGAATCGGCATGAGAAAGTAAAGAAACAGTCGAACTATTCTCGATAATAATAATCAAGAAAGAATCATTATATGGGAAACGCAGAGGACGATTAAAAAATGGAAAGAAATAAGTAATATACAGGCTGTTAGTAAATAAGTATGAAAAACTTTAAGTGGTAATTCTACATGAAAAAATAATAACAGTCTGTTCTATAAACATACGTCCGCAAATGATTCGTTTCCGAGATACGGGTTGTTGAAACTTTTATTTCAAATTGCCAATTTATTTATTACTCTAAGACCGGTTGAGTTATGAAAATGAAATTTGGTGTGTTTTAAGAGGTAGTTGTTATGCATTTTTTGACATACAATTAAGAATTTTGCATTCATCATTGGCGGGCCTACGGGTAATAGTCTGAGTTTTTTTAAGAAAAAAATAGTACGCCACTGAGATATTTCGAATAAAAAATTATTTTTGTATTCTACGTCTAATTTTTGATAAAAAACCTTTCTTGTCTTTTTTTCATATGGTGCACCGTTTTTATGCAGAAAAATAAAACATCTTGACGCGTATTTTTCATTTTTTAATACATTATCAAGAACTATCCAATAGTATCCAATATAATAATACTAAACTAGAATAATAACAGAAAATATTACTAATAAAATTTGAACTAGGTGCAAATCTACAAGAAGGGTTCAAAATGATCTCCGTTACAGGTAACAGAAGATTTTGTATTCCAACGTTAGCGCGCGTACGGGCGCCAATGACGTATCTCAGTAGTACACTACTGAGATATGTCAAACTAAAAATTATTTTTGAATTCCTTTTTTTATACAAAAAAATAAAACATCTTAACGCTTACAAAGTATTCGAGGTAGTTTTCATATGTATAGAAACTTAGTTCAAATTCTTTGTAAACGTTAAGATGTTTTATTTTTTTTGCATAAAAACGGTGCATATGAAAAAAAGGCAGGAAAGATTTTTTGTCGTAAATTGAACGAGCAATTGAAAAATGATTTTTGATTTGACATATCTCAGTGGAGTACTATTTTTTCTTAAAAAAAATTCAAACCATTACCCGTACGCGCACCAATGATGAATATAAAATTATTCTGTCACATCTAAAGGAGGCCTTTTTAACATTTGTTGTAGCTCTGCACCTAGTTAAAATCTTATTAGTAATATTTTCTGTTATTGTTCTTGTTTATTTAGTATTATAATATTAATATTGGATAGTTCTTGATAATGTATTAAAAAATGAAAAATACGCGTCAAGATGTTTTATTTTTTGTGCACCATATGAAAAAAAACAAGAAAGGTTTTTTATCGCAAATTAGACGTAGACCATAAAAATAATTTTTAATTCGAAATATCTCAGTGGCGTACTATTTTTTTCTTTAAAAAAATTCAGACCATTACCCCTAGGCGCGCCAATGATGAATACAAAATTATTAATTGGATGTCAAAAAATGGACAATAACTACCTCTTAAAACACACCAAATTTAATTTTCATAGCTCAACTGGAATTAGAGCAATAATTAAATTGGCATTTTGAAATAAAAATTTCAACACCTCGTATCTCGGAAACGAAGCATTTGCGGAATAGAGCAAAATGTCACTATTTTTTCATGTAGAATTATCCCTTAAAGTTTTTCATACTTATTTACTAACACCCTGGATACAAGAATCTTTTAACAACAGATTATATCAGGGAGAAATATAGATAAAAGATCAGATATATGAAATAATCAAATAGTAAATAGACCATGCGGTATTCCAGTACTAAAACTTACTCTTGCTTTAAGTCTGTGAAATACATCGTTTTTGTTGATTTTTTTTTCAAATTCAAAAATCGAAAAATTTTCAAATTGATTTTTCTAGAAAACGGTGTACCCTACTGACTTAAAAGCAAGAGTACCTTTGAGTACTAGGATACCTCACAATTTAATAATCGAGTGTCAAGAATGCTTAAAAGTTAAGGACAAAAAAGTTATGCGATAAAATAACCGTTGCCCTATCCAAAAATAAAGCCTATGACCGGTACTAGAAATTCACAATTTATGAAATCGATTTACCTCTGTAAGATGAATAGGCGTAACAGTTTTTGTTATTTTTTTAATAAAAGCGTTCTGGAGATATTTTAAAAAAACTAATTACTTCGCTTCCAAGACGCCATCTTCCAAGTTATTTCCAATAATTATTAATGAAACGCACTATACAGTACACAGTTTGGGAAATGATATCAATGCTTTTAACTGCATTGAATATTTGAAGAGAATATTACAGAATACACTAAATTTTCACCTAAATTCACCGTAAAAAATACACTAGAACTAGTTAATAAAATACAACATTTTCAATTGCCCAACAACTCCAGACTAATTTCATTTGACGTAAAAAATCTTTTTCCTAGTGTTCCTCCTACAGAAACTTTTGTTTTAGTTAAAAACCTTTTAGAACATAATAGTACAAATCCGATCATTGCATCTGAAATTTTACACCTTCTTGAAATTTGCATAAATCAAGACTATTTTGAATTCAATAATCAAATTTACACAAACAACAGTGCATGACTTATTATGGGTAATCCTCTAAGCCCATTACTATCAGATATATTTATGAACCAACTTGAAACAACAATTTCTAAACACCCCTTATTTAAACAGTTCTTATATTGGTGGAGATACGTGGATGACATACTAGTCTGCTTTACAGGAACTAACAGACAACTTGACCAATTTCTATCATACATTAATTCACTTCATAGTAATATTGAGTTCACAATAGAAACAGAACAGAATAATTCCATAAACTTTCTAGATGTAACGATTACCAGACTACACAACAAACATGAGTTCTCCGTATATCATAAACCTACCCATACTGACACAACTATACACAATTCATCATCCCATCCTACACAACACAAATTAGCAGCCTACCATAGCATGATACATAGACTGACAGAAATTCCTATGACAAAAAATAACTTCGAGACAGAACTAAATATCATTAGACAAATAGCAGTAAACAATGGCTATAACGAACAAACAGTTAACAACATTTTAAACCAAAAACTCCATAAGAAAGCCTTGAAATTAGTGTATCCACCACCACAGAAAGAACCCAGTACCTTCTGCTCTCTCACATATACTGGCAAAATAACAACAAAAATAGCCAGATACATAAAAAAGAAAGGAATAACACCAGCTTTCAGAACTAACAACAACTTAAGCAAACATATTAAAAACAATAAAAGCCGAAAGAGAAAGCAACTACAGAGTGGTGTGTACAAACTAACTTGTGGTGACTGTCCGAAAACTTACATCGGTCAAACTGGCAGAACTTTTGACAAACGGATAGCAGAACACAAAAGGGCTTTCAACAATAGAAAAACAGACACTTCTACATACGCACTTCACCTTCTAGATCATAATCATTCTTTCAATTAAGAGTTTCAAATTCTACATATTCAAAATAAAGGCCTTAAGCTATCACTTTTAGAATCAATGGAAATTAATAAATTGAAAAATACAGATATAATTCTGAATGACCAACTCGAGACAAACAGCTCCCCACTCCTCAACCTCTTCAGTTAAAGACTTAAAAAGGCAAACACATTGTTAAATATATCACTTGAGAAAGGCACTTTGCCGAAACAGCTGTAGTAATAACATAGTTGTAATAAATTTTGTGGAAGTATAGAAAAACAAACGTTTTTCAGTGTTTTATTGTGAGATAAAATGAACTTCCATCAAGTAACGGTCGAATCCATCAATTATTTGAAGAGAACGTTGTCGAGAATATCATCTGAATGGCTGTGTAGTTGGTAAAATTCTTCAGCTCTCTTTCTAATTATTTCAATATTATACTGGATGGAATATATAGTATTTTCACAAATCTACAATTGTCATATGATACTGTGTGTTTAGTTTTAAGTTAGATATAGGAGTACGTCCATTACATGGCAACACTGCTTTCCCGCTTCCCACCTAATACACCTAATTCACGCGGATTATTCAGTCGTTCGTCTAATCTACAGGGGCATTGCAGCTCATTCTCATAACATAACCAATGTTGCCGATGTTAGCGTTTCCTTAAGTCGCCTATCTCTAATCGAAAACTAAACGTATTAGTCTAAGGGCCGGTTGTTCGAACGCTAATCAAAAATGATCATTATCAAATATTTAATTACTGTCACAACTGTCAATGTCAACTTTGTTTGCGTTGCTGAAAACATAATTATGTATTACAATTATAACATTAGTTAATCAATTATGTTAATACTTATTATGTTAATTGATTAACTAATCTCATAATTATAATAAATTATGTTTTCAGCAACCCAATCAAAGTTGACATTGACAGTTGGTGACAGTAATTAAATATTTGATGGTGACCATTGTTGATTAGCGTTCGAACAACTGGCCCTAAAATACGATATAAGGTCGATTTGCACCGATCTGTTTAATGGATAAAAATTAGTGGATATGTAATTTAGCATGTTAACAATTACAAAAAACAAGGGTTGCCCGATCTAATCTTGTTCTAACTATAATTAATTAATAATTAAAAAATGACGTTTATTTATATATATTTAAAAAAAGATTTTTTCGACCAGGGCAGATATTATTTCAGATTTTGTAGGTCATTCTCAACAAAAAAGGTGTTTTGTAATCTTTTTCTCTAAAGTTGATCGTTTTCTAGTTATAAACAATTTAAAACTTAAAAAATAACGAAAGATGACGATTTTCAAGGCTAAAAAACATAAGTACAAAATATCATTTTTGAAATTAAGAAGTATATAAATTCAAATTCAAACCTTATTCTGTCAGTTCTTGATAAGTCTTTTAGACTTATTTCATTCTGAAACATTGTTTTTTAGTTGTTAATGCCCGTCTTCCCATGAGAAACCTTCCTCATTAACAATTAAAAAAATATGTTTTACAATAAAACATGGCTAAAATTCTTATCGAGACGATAGAAAAAGATTTGAACTTGAATTTATGTATGTAGGTACTTGAAGATTCCAAAAATGATATTTTTTACTTGTGTTTTTGAGCCATGAAAATGGTCATCTTTCGTTCTTTTTTCAGTTCTAAATTGTTTATTTATGACTCTAAAATGATCAACTTTAGAGAAAAATTACAAAAGACCTTTTTTGTTTAGAATGATCCAAAAAATCTGATATAATATCTGCCAGGGTCGAAATTTGTTTTAAATTCATAAAAAACTTTTTTTACAAAATGTTTTAATTATTAATTAATTATAGTTAGAACAAGATTAGATCGGGCAATCCTTGTTTTTTTTGTAATTGCTAACATGATAAATTGCATATCCAATAATTTTTATCCATTAAACAGATCGGTGCAAATCGACCTTATATCGGATCCTCTACTATATTATTATTATTATTATTATTAAAGAAAAAGGAGCCGATGTCTAGGACCTATATAGCTCCATTTGACTAAAAAGAACTATGCAAAAAGGAACCTAAACTTAAGACTATATAGCGATACGCTTTAATTACTATTTTTCTCTTCTTCTTCTTCTTTTTCCTCCTTATAAGCAATTCTGCTTGTTCATTGGCGGATTGATACCTCTATGGAAGGTTGTCGCTCCATCTTTTGCGCGGACGGCCGATACTTCTTCTGCCAAACAAAACTCCGCCTGCAGTTTTGTTTGGTGTGATCGAGTAGCTCACAGAACTGTTGCCGGTCCCAAGCCCGGATAAAGGAGGAGGGGGTCTACAGCCAGGTTAGCACCCTACTGATAGACGTTAAAACCATAGCTCATAGAAACAGGATTATGCCTCGGAACAGGAATTACTATTTTTGCTAATTTTAATATTTTTTCTCAAAAATGAAACAGCGTTAGTCATTCAAATACAAAATGTTAAGAGACATGGCTTTGCCCTGTCACATCTGTTTTTCGTCTGTGTGGTGCAACAGGCTGCACCCTCATTAATTGAGTACTTTATCAGACAGTTATTGTGTCAACAGCTCGCTATGCATTCGAAATTGTTTTTCTTAAAACTGTAAAAGTAGACGCCAGACTTAGTGATTTATTTGCTCATCTGGTCAAAGGGAAAGGAACACAAACATTGTTATCGTTTGTGGTTGTTTTCTCCAGTCACTACACAACACGTGAACGGTTCACACACACACCGACTCGACCCTCTCCGAGAGACCTAACGAAACACATTTTCGTTACAACAATAAAATTACCGTTTGTTTTATTATATTCATTTTTTAATTAAATTTCCGCACCGCACCTATCGGAATATTGGTGACCCCGCGAGTATTTAAAACGCCGCGAAAATTTAAAAACAGTTAGTGTTAATAATATATTTTTGCCGGTTAATAATATACAGTGAACATCGAAAATGACGGACGGTAATACCAGTGCCAACACCAGTGCTTCAATCGATCGGATTTCAGTTAAAATCCCACCTTTCTGGCCCAACGATCCTGAAATATGGTTCCTGCAAGTAGAAAACCAATTTACACTCGCAAATATAACAACTATATAGTTGCCAATCTAGACACAGCCTACATATTAGAAGTTAGGGACATCATTGTTTCACCACCAGCCACAGAGAGGTATGCAAAATTAAAATCAGAATTAATTAAGAGACTTAGTGCATCACAGCAACAAAAGATTAAAAGACTACTCGAGCATGAAGAACTGGGCGATCGAAGACCTTCGCAGTTCTTACGACATTTACAGTCTTTAGCAGGCACAACGGTACCAGAAAATATTGTAAGGTCTCTGTGGTTAGGTAGACTGCCAGCGTCTACAGAGGCTATTCTAGCTACTCAAGCTAAAGCTAGTTCGGACGCAGTTGGCGAGCTAGCTGACACAATATCTGAAGCGATAGCTCCTAGGGCCCAAATTTCAGAAGCTTCTAACGCTCTTGAAAGTACCATAGAGAAATTGACAGCCGAATTAGCTGAAATGAAAATCCAGCTATCCAGCTTGTCAAATGCTCAAGCACAAGCTAACACATACCGTCGAAACCGCAGCAACTCAAGAGGCAGACCTTATCCTAGAGAAAGGAGCTACAGCAGGGAACGTAATAGTGATATTTGTTGGTACCACTACCGTTTTGGTGACCAGGCTCAAAAGTGCTCTCCTCCGTGCAAGCACCAGGGAAACGTCGCGGGCAGTCGGTAAATGCGGCATCCGATCGAAGCCCAAAGTCTCACCGCCTTTACGTAACAGACTATGATACAAAAAAACAGTTTTTAATCGACACCGGTGCCGATCTGTGCGTTTTCCCGCGGAAATATGTACGGGGTGCACGCGAAAAGACTTCATACGAACTATACGCGGCCAATGACACTAAAATCGCGACATACGGCTATGTGAACTTGACATTAAACATCGGACTACGGCGTGATTTTACGTGGCGATTCGTAGTGGCGGACATTTCAAAGCCCATTATCGGAGCCGATTTTCTTTCCCATTTCGCGCTCCTAGTGGACATTGCTAACCAGTGCTTAGTAGACAGTACGACAACCCTTCGAACAAAGGGACTCGTTAAAGAGTGTTTCGACGGCAGCGTAAAGACTATCGCGGAAGCGTCGCGTTACCATGAACTGCTGCTACGATTTCCGGAAATCACGCGACCCGCCGGTATCGTGAAAGACATTCAACATCAAACTAAGCACCACATCGATACAACACCAGGTCCACCCGTTTTTTCGAAGCCTCGACGATTAGCACCTGACAAACTGCAATGGGCTAAAAAAGAGTTCGAAAATCTTCTACGACTAGGCATCATAAGACTTTCCAAAAGCAACTGGTCTACTCCACTGCACATGGTCCCGAAGAAAGGTGAGGAATGGAAACCCTGCGGAGATTATCGACGTCTCAACCAAAAAACAGTTCCAGATCGATATCCAATTCCGCACATCGAAGATTTCGGTCAGGCGCTAGCTGGTAAGACAATTTTCTCTACAATAGATTTAGTGAGAGCATACAACCAGATACCAGTAGCCACCGAAGACATACCAAAAACCGCCGTTACCACACCATTTGGGCTGTACGAATACTTATATATGCCTTTTGGTTTACGAAACGCAGGACAGACATTCCAGCGTTTCATAGACGAGATTTTACGTGGTCTAGACTTCGCCTACGCCTACATCGATGACATTCTCATTGCATCAGAATCCGAAGAGCAGCATATGTCGCATTTAGAAGAGATTTTCAAAAGGCTCAAGCAGTTTGGCGTTGTGATAAATCCAGCGAAGTGTCAATTCGGCAAAAACGAGATTACCTTTTTGGGATACACAGTATCAGACGGAGGACTCACACCTCCACAAGAAAAAGTAGCAGCTGTACAAAATTTCACTCAGCCAAAAACAGTGAAAGACCTACGCAGATTTCTAGGTATGTTAAACTTCTACCGAAGGTTCATACCCAATGCAGCTGAGCTACAAGCACCACTACACCCTAAAAGGTAATGTCAAAGGAAAAGCACCAATCGAATGGACACCACAGTGAATCCAAGCCTTTGACGACTGCAAAAACAGTTTAGCTAACGCTGCTTTACTGAGCCACCCTGTAAACGATGTTGATATCTCCATCACTTGTGACGCCTCTGATTTTTGTGCGGGAGCTGTACTACAACAAAAAACGGATACAGGTATGAAACCTTTAGCTTTCTTTTCTAAGAAATTCTCACCTAGCGAAAAGAAATATAGTGCATACGACAGAGAACTATTAGCTATATATCTGGCCATAAAACACTTCAGACATATGATCGAAGGCAAGGACATAACGATATACACAGACCAGAAACCAATCAACTTCGCCTTTACTCAGAAGCTAGATAAATGTAGTCCTAGACAGTTTAGATATTTAGACTATATAGGACAGTTTTGCACTAACATTCAGCACATTTCTGGTTTAACAAATATTGTGGCAGACGCACTATCTCGAGTCGATAGCATCAAGAAAAATATCGACATAACTGACTTAGCTCTCGCACAAGAAACTGATCCAGAACTGCAAATTTTGTTAAGTGAGAAAACATCACTACAAATGAAGAAAATACGCTTTTCCAAACAAAACGTGAGTTTGTACTGTGACATATCAATATCTACAGCCAGACCATTTGTACCGAAACCACTTCGAATGGCAATTTTTCGCACCATGCATAACCTAGCACATCCCGGAATCAACAGTTCTGTGAAGATGATCACACAGCGATATGTTTGGCCATCCATTAAATCAGATGTGAGGAAATGGACTCGAGCATGTCTACAGGGCCAAAAATCGAAAATATCGCGCCACATTGTTTCACCTACTGGAAGTTTTCTACCACCTTCCAGTCGATTCGAACATGTCCACATAGACATTATAGTGATGCCGGTTTCAGAAGGAAACAGATACTCTTTAACATGCGTCGATCGTTTCACACGTTGGCCAGAAGCTTTCCCGGTGCCTAATCAAGAAGCAGACACAGTAGCCAGACCATTTTTTTCTGGTTGGATAGCTCGTTTCGGCACTCCCAAGCGCATCACAACAGATCAAGGCCGACAATTCGAATCGCATCTCTTCAAGTCATTATGCAAATTAACTGGAACTTCCCATTTAAGGACAACCGCCTATCATCCGCAAGCAAATGGTATGGTAGAAAGGTTTCATCGACAGCAATTCGATGTCATGAAAACATCCGATGGACCGAAAGCCTACCTTCAGTGTTACTGGGCATACGAGCAGCGTAGAGATAAGATTTAGGTACTTCCGCCGCCGAACTCGTGTACGGAGAACCATTGTGTTTGCCAGGTGAACTATTGTTTTCGTCACAAAGAAACACCGACGACAATGCTCACATTTATTTAAAAACGCTTCGAAACCATTTCGAAAACCTCCGTCCTACGCAACCGTCGCATCATGGATCCAAAAGTACCTTCATTTTCAAAGACATGAAAACCACCTCTCACGTTTTCATCCGCCGTGATACAATCAAAAGCAGCTTAGAAAACCCATATCACGGGCCTTTTCCAGTTGTTAAGCGAGGTGACAAGACTTTTGTCGTCCGGGTAAATGGAAAAGAATCAACAATTTCCATAGACAGATTGAAACCAGCGTACGAGCTTCACAACTCTACCCATCACGAAACAAAAGAAATGACAGTATCCAGCAAAATAGACAACAGACCGGGGAGAAGAGCAAGATTTACCGGAAACTACCAAGAGAGTGTCAGTTTACAGTGTATTAAGTGATTTTTCTTTCTCCTCGTATAAACTTTGTATTGTTTTTTTTTCTTCCTATTTTCAATTTTCATTATATGTAATTTGTATATATTATATATTATCTATCGTTTTAGTCTCTCAGAGGGGGCTGTATAGCGATACACTTTAATTACTATTTTTGCTAATTTTAATTTTAATATTTTTTCTCAAAAACGAAACAGCGTTAGTCATTCAAATACAAAATGTTAAGAGACATGGCTTTGCCCTGTCACATCTGTTTTTCGTCTGTGCGGTGCAACAGGCTGCACCCTCATTAATTGAGTACTTTATCAGACAGTTACTGTGTCAACAGCTCGCTATGCATTCGAAATTGTTTTTCTTAAAACTGTAAAAGTAGACGCCAGACTTAGTGATTTATTTGCTCATCTGGTCAAGGGGAAAGGAACACAAACATTATCATCGTTTGTGGTTGTTTTCTCCAGTCACTACACAACACGTGAACGGTTCACACACACACCGACTCGACCCTCTCCGAGAGACCTAACGAAACATATTTTCGTTGCAACGATAAAATTACCGTTTATTTTATTATATTCATTTTTTAATTAAATTTCCGCACCACACCTATCGGAATAACTACATACGACTTATAAATTAATTTAATTTAAGAAACGAAAAATTATTGTTCCCGTGATACAGAACTAAAAGTCATATTTATTTTTGAAGCAAGTTACAGATACAGCCCCGACGACGTCGTGTGGACGTGAGTTCCAGGCATAAAATATTCTATTGGATATAGAGTTCTCACGACATTTACTGTGAAACTGTTGTCTGGCTAATTTGTATGGATGACCCCGCAATCTAAGGTCGTTACTCAAAGGGAAAAGATGTGAAAGATCTATCCCAAACTTTCCCTGTAACGCTCTATAAGCAATTATTAAATCCCCACGAAGTCGTCGGTCCATAAATGTAGGATAATTTAAGTAGGTTAACCGTTCTTCGTAGGAAGGACGACGACGGCCATAAGAAATTCTTGTTGCTCATCTTTGCACAGATTCAAGTCGATCAGAATCCCTTTGCCAGTCGACATTCCACACGGGTCCGGCAAACTCTAAAATAGGTCTTACATATACACTAAAGAGAGCAACAAAATTTTTTGGCGATATCTTAGAGAAAGTCTTAGATAATAAGTAAACTGATGTTCTAGCTTTATTGCATACCGACTGGATATGTTCAGACCAAGATAATGTTTCCGTCACAAGTACACCCAAGTCTTTTTGCTGCGAAACAGTTTTTAGAGAAACATTTGAAAGTACATACCGATTCCTTGGATTGTTTTTACCTAAATGTAGAACTGCACACTTGGATGTGTTTAATGGCAAGCACCAATCGTCTACCCACTTAGCAACCTCTTGAAGGTCGATCTGTAATTGATTGTAACCAGAAAAGGGATTTGCATATAACTTTGTGTCATCAGCGAAAAGCGACATGTTACTTTTAAGGTGAATTGGCAGATCAGCAACGTACACTAGGAACAAAATCGGTCCCAACACTGAACCCTGCGGAACGCCACTGTATACACTAAACATTGAGGAATAACAGTCACCAACGCATACGCAAAATTTACGGTTTATTAAAAATCCTTTAATCCACTCAAGTAAGTTTCCTCTAATACCGTTATGTTCGAGCTTAAATAGTAGTCTCTTGTGAGGAACTCGATCAAGAGCCTTAGCAAAGTCTAAATATATAATATCAACAGGTTGATTACGGTCCAAACAAAGAGACCAGTCATTAACACATGTTAACATGTTAGTAACTACCGATCTTCCAGGTAGAAAACCGTGCTGGGAATTAGGAATTCTATTATTATTTAAGAGAAAGTTCATAACCGATTCGCGAATAACTGATTCCATCAATTTAGCTGCAATGGATTTTAGACTAATTGGTCTAAAATATATGGTATATAGTTCAACTAGTGCTATACCTTAACAAGATATCGTATGGCATTTTTGCCGGGGAGATCTTTAACCCTGTTTTAACTATCTAATGTCGATGCGCGACGGCTTGAATGCCCTCCGAAGCAAGGACCTTAACAAGAAATTCATTAATGCCTGGTTGCATAAACAAATCTTAAGCTCCAGCTTAGCCCAGCTCAGTTTATAGATAGAGCTACTTTAAGTCTTACTAAGTCTTTGCAACTTACGTTGCACCATAATTTTCTATCCGTACCTATGCAATCCACGTGGCAATCCATTTTGGCATGGTAAAAACTGATCTAAGACTCAATGGTGCAAGGCGTATGTTTCGTAAGCTGAGTTTAAGGCACGTCTTAAGCTTAAGATCTGTTGGTTCAACCAGGCATTAGATAAATATTAGAACTGAGGAATAAAAGAGTGGTTATAAAATTAAAGGTACTTACCTCTTGTATTTGTCGCTGAATCAGCAATCTTTTGAAAGGAATCCAAATAAGCTGTGACTGCCAAAATAGTTGCTCTAAGGATAAAAAATATTTATAAGCATCTAATATGTAGTTACAGAAGGAATAAAGTATGTATTACAATGTTTCCAACAATAGATGGAAAAGAAAGACTGAGTTAAGTGATGTGACGCGACAAACATCAGACCGTTGACACACGCGGGAAGTAAGACACAGATGCTTCTAGATCAGGGGTTCTTAATCTGTGGTACATATGCCACTGGTGGTATTACATATCATTATTTGGGGTGGTACACAAAACACGAAAACACAGCCAAAATCCAGCATATTTGCAGTTAGTTAGAATACTAAGCTCCATAGGTATTTCAGTTAGATGGTACCAAGAATAATTTTAAAATAATTTGGTGGTACATTGTAGCAACACTATAGTGTCGATTCATAGAATGGTGAGATTTCACTCAAATAAAATGATAAAAAAAATGAGAAACACACTGGAGGAAGCTAACACATATAAATACCACGGTAGCTCTAGTCTCTAGAGATTATAGGGATGGATTCTTATGGATGTTATTAGAGATGTGATGCTGTTTATCAGATCAAATTATGAAAATCAAATAAAAAAAAAATATTTTAGTACAACGATCGGTGTCAGGTCTTATTTTCCAATCTTCAGCGGGCGCCACCATATCTTTCAGCTAACCTAGGAGAAACATGGAAATCATTCAAAACAAACATGGTATACATAGTCAGATTCCAAAAAAAATATATGAAATATTTATTAGGAGGTTAACTACCTTTACTATATCATCTAGATACACCTCATCATCTGGAATAGAATTAAGTATAAAAAAACTAGGAATAGTGAACAACGGTAATAACGTTAGAGTATGGTATATTTATCGTTCAATTAAATAACAAAAAAATTATAATTTTATCAAAACGAAAAAGAAGATATTATTATTATTTACTATGTAATTAACTTATTTTTGGACGCCGGAAAGCTTTCTTAGTCTTCACAAATAAGAAATAATATAATATTATGTAGCAGAGTATTCTAACAAAATTCTTTAGAAACTAAATATTCAATTTTCAAAAAAAAAACAGGAAATAAGCTGGATTCTGTCGTCACATTCCGAATCGATGAGAAATATTAATAAAATTTATTACTTTAGTTTTCCAAATGGGTATGTAGTGGAAATTCAGCAACAGGATAAACAATTGTAAAACAATCAAAATATGGTTGACTTTATTCGTACAGGCCTCAAACTAGACGGTCTTAAATTGAATTGGTCTCAAATTAACGGCATATCAAAACGTGAGCGTCCTAACAATATACGCTACCTCGCAAAATCTGGCCAAAAAGTCAGGACTTTTTGTGACTTTTTCACATTCCAAAACCTGTAACAATTTATACCGTAAGACAAACGTTTTCTTTTTTCGATGGACAGCCATTATTAAACCGAAAGGAAAGGAAATATTTAATGAAAACTTACCAAAATTATTGTGTGAAACCAGATTGTATGCACAAGTAAATTTTAAAATGATTTATTAGACAGTGACAGTTAGTCGGTGGATTATCAGAAAAATGACTTTCGTTATGGAATTTGTTGCGTTTGAAAATTGAATTTAAAAAGTTTTCTCGCGGTGACCACTTATTATTATGATTACGTCATGCAAGTAATCGGTGTGAATTAAAAGAGAAATAAATATTATTAAATTAAAGGTATACTTATTTCGGATCGTTACACAACCTCCTTCACGAACTAAAGCTCGCTAGCGCGATTTAGATCGGACTATGGGTGTGGAAACACACGTAACGAAACGACCAAGACAAATTCATACATCCAAAGAAAATTTAGATAAAATTTATTCAAACGACCATACTATTACACTAAAATGGAAGGAGAATTGTAGCCTTTGTGGCTTGACATATAGAGATTTTCATTATATCTCTCGACTTGAGGTATACGTATTTATCCTCACGTCTATAAGCGGACTTAATCACATATTTTCACATTTCTACGTTCACTCACAGCGTAAATGTTATATGAGTAAACTAAAAAAAAACAAAAAGTAGGAACATGGCCATAAAAGAAACAAACCATGAAATTCAGACATAGAGGTACGTTACTAGTTTTTCGAAAACAAAAGAATTGGGTTATACTGGAGAAAAGTTAGACATTAGAAATACGGGATGACATACTTGCATATGAGATAGATGGTAATAGTTATTGTTTCCTTAGGACTGGTGATAACTAACGCGTATCAAACGCCTGTAATAGGGACATTTTTGGTGAGGGTCAAATTCGGTAAGCTCAAAATCGGTGAGGGTCTAAAATCCTAGGTTACATAACTTAAAGTTAATCAGGATACTCAAAAATTATTATTGGTACGGTATATCTGAAAAACTTATTATTCCGACAAATAGCTGGCGGAAATCTGCTAACATTTTTCCTAGCCCTTCTCCGTGCCTGGCTATCCAAGACATCCGTTGAACGCTAGTAACAAAATGAGAAAGAATGAGAAAAATATTGAATGCAAGGAGTCAAAATTCCTAGTCTATAGGGTAAAGTACAACTACAATATTCGAACTAGTACTCATATGATAGAATACATATCAGAACAGTAGGTACTGTTTACTACAATTCAGGATATAAACGATTCCCATAAAAAAATAAAAAAAAAATACTATATTTACTACTACTACTATATTTACTATTAACTACATTATGTACTAATACATCATTTTGTTTTTGTGACCCCATGAGTATATCAAATCTCTCTATATAGGGAAAGAGAAATCACAAAACACACATGTTGACTATTTAGATGTATTATCTAAAAAACGTTATGTCGGCCAAAAATTTACCATTTACCAATATTCATGAAATCGACACTAACATCCATCATCAACCAGAACTAAAAGGTAGTGTGTTAACAATACACACCAAGATTAAAACAAACTGCACAACAGATATATGATATATAACCTACATATCATTAACATTGTGATACACAGTAGAGGCATAAACCAAAAACGACCAGCATGCGTATAGTATACACATCTGACAGCTTTATGTATGGTTGCCGAACTCAAAGCAAAAACAACACAATTATAAAATTTTTCTCTCGCAATTACCAGATAAGACAGATCATGGATGTCTGGATTTATTTGGCAAAAGAAAAACAAAATCGTTACAAAACAAAAATGGTCACAAAGGACACACTGGCCATAAGTAATTTAAACAGGAGAAGTTTATACATACACTCGATACAGTATTAAATAAAGAAAAACTTTCTTTTATTCTGTATCTGACGAGTTCGGTTCGTCGTCTGAATCATTATCAGGATAATATGTTTTCAAATCCTTTATGTGCCATTTGCCAGCATTAGATCCATCAGGATTTTTCAAACCATATATTAGAGGAGAAAATTTCTTCACAATTGTACATAACACATATTTAGGCGCAAGTTTTGCCATATATTTTTTTGGTGCACTGGAGAGAGCCATATTCTTTCTCCATACTTTATCTCCAACACTAAATTGGACATCACGCTTGCGCAGGTTGTACGTCTTGGCATTGCGCTCATAAGCTTTGGTGATATTCTTGCGTACAAAAGAGAAAACTTCAGACAAACCTTTAACTTCAGAGGCATATGATTTACGGTCACCTGGGACAATTTCCAAATCAACAAGATCATTTGGTATTCGACCGTAATAATTTCCGGAGATAGGTACATGCCGAGCAAAATTTAAAAAAGCTGGAGTGAATTGAGTCACTTCATGCTTGGCGGTATTTATTGCCTGACGAATCTTATGGATTTCTTTATCCCAGTCACAGTGATTTTCTACGTAACAACGAATAGCAGTTCCGATGACACGGTTGCTTCTCTCGACAAAATTAACCTGAGGGGAATAGACTGCGGAAAACCATATTTTTTGAACGTTGTAACGATCACACAGATCTTTCATGATCTTACAATTAAGATTAGGGGCATTATCACAAAGAAGATGCTGAGGAACTCCAAACATGAGAAAAACTTGATTTTCAAGAAAATTGCAAATATTCGAAGCAGTAGCTTTCCTCAAAGGATGTAATAGAGTAAATTTAGAAAACCAATCAGCTACTACAAGTAACCAGGAGTGGCCACTTTTACTACGAGTCAAAGGACCTATTAAATCTACAGCAATGATTTGCCAAGGAAAATCGGCTTGTTTTTGACGACCCATTTTTCCAATTTTAGCAGTATTAGGGGCTTTTTGAGCTCCACAAGTCTTACAAGATCTAACATACTTTACAACGTCTTGGCGCATCTTCGGCCAATAATAACGTTCTCGGATACGTGCAAGAGTTTTGTAAGCACCGAGGTGTGCACATGTTGGTGGTTCATGGCATGAATTGATGACATCACGACGTTGAGGTTTGGGCACTAATATTTTCCACTCAAACATATTCGAATTAAACGGTAAACAAGACGGTATGAATTTATAGACGAGATCGTTTTCGACTTTCCATTGGGGAAATTCATCTGGATGATTAAGGATCTTAGAACGCAGATTATCGAACCAGGGATCGATACGATCGGTATCTACCTCAAGATAGGAAATTTCAGAATGTTCATGAGTTCTGCTAAGTGCATCCGGTACATTGTGGGAAGTTCCTTTTCGATGTATAATTCTAAAACCAAACTGTTTTAAACGCATCGCCCAACGAGATAAACGTCCAGTCGGATTCTTAAGATTCGTTAGCCACAAAAGAGAGTAATGATCAGTTATGATAGTAAACTCGACTCCATCAATATAAGGACGAAATTTTTCAACCGAAAACAACACGGCTAAGCACTCTTTCTCAGTCGTGGAAAAGTTACGTTCCTGCTTAGTTAAAGAACGACTTGCATAAGCGATTACCTTTTCTCCGCCACCAATTTCTTGGGTTAAAACAGCACCAAGACCAGTATTGCTAGCATCACATTGAACAGTAAACGGACAGGAGAAATCAGGCTGTACTAAAACAGGAGAAGATATTAAAGCTTCTTTAACAGAGAGAAAGGCTTTTTCAGCTTCGGGATTCCAAGATATAAGTTCCTTTTTCTTCTTACCTTTAAGTAAGTCATTAATGGGAGAGACAAGTGTCGAAAAATCTTTGATAAAACGTCGGTACCAAGAACACAAGCCAATGAAACGTTTTATTTCCGTGGTGTTAGTCGGACGAGGATAATTGACCATAGCAGTTATCTTATCAGGATCAGATCTCAATGAATTATTGCCAACGATGTAACCTAAATATTTAAGAGATGTTTTAAAAAATTCACATTTTTCCACATTGATGGTAAGATTTGCTTCTTTGAGTTTATCTTTCACTTTTTGAAGGAGGGCTATATGCTCTTCGGCTGTAGCTGAACAAACTATTATATCGTCGATGTAAGTAAAGATATATGGTTCGAATTCGGGACCAAAAATTTGATCGACTAGTCTTTGTTGTGTCTATGCAGAATTGCATAAGCCAAAAGGCATGACTGTAAATTGGAAAAGTCCACGACCTACTACAGCGAAAGCGGTTTTTTCACGTGAAGCATTATCAAGGGGAATTTGCCAGAAAGCTTTTTTAAGATCGATGGAACTGATATATCTAGCATTTCTTAAAAGAGACAAAATACGATCGATGTTTGGCAAAGGATAAGTGTCATGACGAGTGACCTCGTTCAAATTTCTGCCATCAAAGCAAAATCTATACTCGCCTGTCTTCTTCTTGACCAGTAACACAGGGGAACACCATGGACTATTAGAAGGTTCTATGACGTTAAGTTTTAACATTTCGTCCAATTCATCATTTAGAATTTTGGCCATATATGGGGACATTGGGAAAGGACGTTTCCGAAATGGTTTGGCATCACCAGTGTCAATAGTGAGCTTGATCTTATTAGTTAAACCTATCCCATTTTTATTGTCTACTTCTTGAAAACTTTGTATAGCTTTTTCTGCACGATTTTTCGATTCTGGATCTAACGATTCAATAGAACTCAAATAATCAAAAGACTCATTCATTTCTGATTCATCACATGATGTTAAACATACTCGATTTTTTACATTCCAAGTGTTTTGAGTAAAATTCAACGAAAGAGAGAATTTCGAAATAAAATTGCTACCAAGAATAAATGTAAGAGGTAAGGATGGAACAATAAGACAGTTTATGACGTGACATACGCCATTAGCAACTATCGGCAAATCTACAATTCCAGTTACCTTTTGACTAGAACCATCGGCAAGCGATACACTCTTATGATTGGGTATTGCAATCTGAACGTCATGTTTTAGAAGAAATTCAATTCCCTGGGATCCTACGACAGTGGTAGTACATCCTGTATCTAACAGAAGAGTAAAAGTCTGAAAAAATATTTGTACCTTTAGATATGGTCGGTTGTCACACGGTTTGGAATATATAACTGGAGTTATTTGTGGTTTTGGTTGGTTTAAAAAAATTTTAACGTTATTGAGCCATTTGGACCACTCATTTGAATCGAAATTTTTGTTAGTCGAAATAGAAAGACATTTTCGTTCGGATTCTTTACTCCTACGAAAGACACACCTACCGAACACAGTAGTGTCATTCTTTAGTTTTTTGAACAATTATTGGGGCATGTTGGAATGGTGACATCTTTTTTACCACAGCGATAACAGTAACGCTGATGTTTTCGTCTACACTCACTGGAAAAGTGCCCCGGTTTTTGACAATTAAAACATATAACATTTTTGGGACTTCCACTTGAAAGGTTTTCAGAAGACTGATTCGATTCAGCATGGTTTTGAGAAGATTTTTTATTCCTAAAATTAGAATGTTTAGTCTGACGTTGGTGACTAACCAAAGCAACATTAGAAGATGATTCTTTCTTAACATTTGAAATCTGAGCGTTATTTTCTAATTTTCTGATAACTATTGAAAGTTCCTCGATGGTGTTAGTATCGGTTAAAGCAATTAAGGGAATATACTCTGGAAGAATATTCTGTCTCATATATTTAACTAGAGTTTTTTCAATAGGAAGGGTAGTCAGACGTTTTGACAAGGACAGAATTTGAGCTTGATACAAAGCAAAAGATTCATTCCTCTTTTGTTTCCTAGTTTTGATCTGACTCCATAATTCCTCGTCATAGTCATGCGGTAGAAATGTAGTTTTTAATAAAACAGTAAGGTCGAGCCAATTCGTGATGGTATGACGAACGCTTCTAAACCATGTAGCAGCACTGCCAGAAAATAATTCTACAGCTGAACGAAAAAGTAGTTCTTGTGAAACATTCCTAGATTCTGAGATGTCTTTAACTTTTTCAAGGAAAGAGAATACACTTTTTGGATCACCATTGAATTTGATGTTCCAATCAGCAAGATTGATCGGATGAGAAACTTGTACAACTGGAGTTGGGATAACGACATTGTTCTGATTAATCGGAGTACCTAAGGTAGTGGATGGTTGACTAGAGACAAATCTTATCATCAAGTTGACCTTCATATAATAAGCAATTTGCAGTAGCTTCATTTTTGTATTCTACTTCATCAGCTGAAACACTAGGAAGACGAGCAATTCTATAAGCGAGATGGGTCAACCTAGCCTTAGCTCTACGGTAGACAGAATCATTATCATCACCTTCAAATTCATCAACAAGGTTGGTAATATCAGCTAAAGTGTTATCAATGCTTGTCTTTTCATCGTCAAAGTGAAGAACATTGATTTCAATGTCTATTGGAGAATTCTTTAACAGAAGTTTACGAAGAATAGTCTTTTTGTCACTAACACTCCTTGTAGTTTTAACTCCCCGTATAAAAAGTTCATAATCTAACTCATCAACTTTTAAATATGGTACAATAGAGGACTCCATATTATCGTTAAAAGAATTAACAAAATCTCAATAGAAAAGAAAAAAATTTTCTTAACCAAATCAATATATTTAAGTCGTCGAAAAAACGATAGTGTGCACTTCAGCAAACAAAAAAAAACTAAGTCACATTTGGGGAAATAAATTTGTAGTAACTTGACTCAAAGACACAAGATAAATATTTTCGTAATCTCCTTGGTATGTTTGAAATTTTCTTTCTAAACTGGAAATTCACACAAAAAGAACTTTCAGAACTTTCCGAAAGACAAAAGACTTGAGTCAACTACAAACACACGACGACTTCGTTATTACCTGCCAAAAACAAAATATTTGATATGCGACCAGACACGACACTGTTGTCCAGAAAAAAAAAACATACACTAAAAAGGCAAAATCACTCAATCATTAGGACACAATCCACAGTTTACCCTTGGAGGTATTCTGTTGACAGATTCAAACAAACACTAACAATCGGAAAAAACTGGAATTATTTATTCCTATCATTCAGTTTTCATAAACAATGCAACCAAAATATTTATCATTAACAAGATATCTATTTTTTTCTAAATTTGAATAGATTGTTCTTTGTTGCTGTTCCTGGTACTTACTAAGGTGTTATGTTATCGAAAAAAAAAATAAAAGGTGAAAGAAAAAAAAATTAGTTCCTTTCTTATTTCTATGTATGCCTGTTCTTATACTTAAAAAAACACTATCACAAACCTCTACAGAATAAGTCCCACGTTCGAGCGTCAAATTATGTGTAGCAACACTATAGTGTCGATTCATAGAATGGTGAGATTTCACTCAAATAAAATGATAAAAAAAATGAGAAACACACTGGAGGAAGCTAACACATATAAATACCACGATAGCTCTAGTCTCTAGAGATTATAGGGATGGATTCTTATGGATGTTATTAGAGATGTGATGCTGTTTATCAGATCAAATTATGAAAATCAAATAAAAAAAAAATATTTTAGTACAACGATCGGTGTCAGGTCTTATTTTCCAATCTTCAGCGGGCGCCACCATATCTTTCAGCTAACCTAGGAGAAACATGGAAACCATTCAAAACAAACATGGTATACATAGTCAGATTCCAAAAAAAATATATGAAATATTTATTAGGAGGTTAACTACCTTTACTATATCATCTAGATACACCTCATCATCTGGAATAGAATTAAGTATAAAAAAACTAGGAATAGTGAACAACGGTAATAACGTTAGAGTATGGTATATTTATCGTTCAATTAAATAACAAAAAAATTATAATTTTATCAAAACGAAAAAGAAGATATTATTATTATTTACTATGTAATTAACTTATTTTTGGACGCCGGAAAGCTTTCTTAGTCTTCACAAATAAGAAATAATATAATATTATGTAGCAGAGTATTCTAACAAAATTCTTTAGAAACTAAATATTCAATTTTCAAAAAAAAAAACAGGAAATAAGCTGGATTCTGTCGTCACATTCCGAATCGATGAGAAATATTAATAAAATTTATTACTTTAGTTTTCCAAATGGGTATGTAGTGGAAATTCAGCAACAGGATAAACAATTGTAAAACAATCAAAATATGGTTGACTTTATTCGTACAGGCCTCAAACTAGACGGTCTTAAATTGAATTGGTCTCAAATTAACGGCATATCAAAACGAGAGCGTCCTAACAATATACGCTACCTCGCAAAATCTGGCCAAAAAGTCAGGACTTTTTGTGACTTTTTCACATTCCAAAACCTGTAACAATTTATACCGTAAGACAAACGTTTTCTTTTTTCGATGGACAGCCATTATTAAACCGAAAGGAAAGGAAATATTTAATGAAAACTTACCAAAATTATTGTGTGAAACCAGATTGTATGCACAAGTAAATTTTAAAATGATTTATTAGACAGTGACAGTTAGTCGGTGGATTATCAGAAAAATGACTTTCGTTATGGAATTTGTTGCGTTTGAAAATTGAATTTAAAAAGTTTTCTCGCGGTGACCACTTATTATTATGATTACGTCATGCAAGTAATCGGTGTGAATTAAAAGAGAAATAAATATTATTAAATTAAAGGTATACTTATTTCGGATCGTTACAACATGACTCAAAAACATTGAAAGCCACTGTTCTAGATACTCTTTAATAAATATAAAACAATAAATTTAGGCGAGCGGCAGACACCCCTAAAATGACCAGGTACTGACCACGGTGAGGTGAATGGCTAATTTTAGTCATACTTTGTGTATTTGATGGTGCTGAAAACGAAAATGAGGTTTATTTTGAATTTTATGTGGGGGAACATTGTCAAAAGTCAAAATGACAATTTACCCTAAAAATAAAAAAAAAATAAAATCACGTTTTTTGCGTTTACCTGGCTACAACTCTGTTCCATTTTAATATTTTTTTCTGAAGTTGTTACAGTAGGTATATAGTTCTTACCTTGCTGAAGACAATGGTACCTGCTTCAAGCTTTCAGTCTTATTTTATTAAAGGTTATGAATTTTTTAAAATAAAAGGTGCAGATTCGTGAATTGCAAAGTTGAATCGCAAAAGTTAAGAGGCAAAATTTGAAATTTATTTGTTTGATCACATTTATTTTAAAATATGGAATCCAAAGAAGTTCTGTAGGGAGCTTTAGATCTAAATAGATCTAAATATGTTTGTTCTTGTTATAGAAAAAAAAAAATGGTGCAACTTTTACTTTTAAGAAAAACCGTGATTTCATTTTTTTTTATTTTTAGGGTAAAATTGCGATTTTGACAATTTTCCCACAAATAAAATTTAAAATAAACCTCATTTTCATTTTCAGCACCTTCAAAAACATAAAGTAAGACCAAAATTAGCCAATCACCACCCATGGTCAGTATCTCGAAAAATAAGCGATATTTTGGGAATGTATAACGAAAAATAAGTGTTATTTTAAGGATCTATAACGTCGATATTAAAAGTTGCACCATTTTTTTTAAATAATTTTGATCTAAAACTTTCCAGAAAACTTCTTTGTACTCTATATTCTAACAGAAATGTGATTAAATCAGAATTATATAGAATTATATAAATCATTAACAGAAATGTGAACCAAATTTTAAATTTTGTCACTCAACTTTTGCGATTTAACTTTGCAACTCACGAATCTTCACCTTTTACTTTTAAAATGGAACAGAGTTGTAGTGAGGTAATCGCAAAAAACGAGATTTTCTTTTTTCTATTTTTAGGGTAAAATTCCGATTTTGACAATATTCCCTCACATAAAATTCAAAATAAACCTCATTTTCGTTTTCAGCACCTTCAAAAACATAAAGTAAGACCAAAATTAGCCAATCACCACCCATGGTCAGTATCTCGAAAAATAAGCGATATTTTGGGAATGTATAACGAAAAATAAGTGTTATTTTGAGGATATATAACGTCGATATTAAAATTTGCACCATTTTTTTTAATCATTTTGATCTAAAACTTTCCAGAAAACTTCTTTGTACTCTATATTCTAACAGAAATGTGATTAAATCAGAATTATATAGAATTATATAAATCATTAACAGAAATGTGAACCAAATTTTAAATTTTGTGATTCAACTTTTGCGATTAAACTTTGCAACTCACGAATCTTCACCTTTTACTTTTAAAATGGAACAGAGTTGTAGTGAGGTAATGGCAATAAACATGATTTTCTTTTTTCTATTTTTAGGGTAAAATTGCGATTTTGACAATATTCCCCCACATAAAATTCAAAATAAACCTCATTTTCGTTTTCAGCACCATCAAAGACATAAAGTAGATACCTATGTCTAAAATTAGCCATTCACCTCACCGTGGTCAGTATTTCGAGAAATAAGCGTTTTTTGAAGGTGTGCCGCTCATCTAATCAGCTAGCGGAGAAAATATGTGGGGAGGGATCCTAATGTAATAATATTGAATTTGAACAACAGAACTAAAGATGAAATATTGGTCCAAACTTTGTATGTATATAAGCTGTATACTCCCGTGGAAGTTATAGCTGTTTTTCACTTTAATGATCCGTTAAGACATGGGGGATCAGTCCACTTTTCTTCTAATCTGTCTCCTCAAAGCTTCTGGTGTGTCTTCGTTTCCGTCACTACTTTTCTCCACTCATTTCTGTTCTCAGTCTTTTTTTTTCCAGTTTCGAATTCCCATAACTCTTAAGTCGTTTTCGACTTGCTGTTTCCATCTTGCTTTTGGTCTGCCTCGTGCTCTTGTCTCAGGATGTATCCAGTTGGTAATAACTTTAATGGGGTCATCTTCACTTTTTCTACTTATATGACCATACCACCTTATTCTTTGTGCTTTTGCTTCTTTCACTATGTTTTCTCCTTCCATCCATTGTTCTATTTCGTGGTTCATCCAGGGTCTTCTTTCGTTTTCATTTATTACTTTTGGTCCCAGAATGTTGCGCATTATTTTTCTTTCAAATACTTTCAACTTTTCTTCTTCTTTTAACGTTAGGGTGTTGGTTTCTATGGCATACATTACCACTGGCTTTATGGTAGTCTTATATATTTGCATCTTTGTATTTCTGCTTAATTTTTATCTTTTATTATTTTTTTATTTTTGTAATTAGCTCTATTTCCTGCTTGTAGTTTCTGTTTCAGGTCTATTCTTTCATTATCTCTACTAATCATCGTTCCCAAGTATTTGAATGTATCTACTTCCTCAAATCTGTAATTATCTATTATCATTTGTGTTAGTCTTGTTTTCTTGAATCTGCTTGCGTTCATGTACTTTGTTTTTTTCCATATTTATATCTAGTCCTCTTCTTTTTGCCCCTTTTTCTATTTCAGAGAATGACTTAATAATCTTTTGTCCCGGGCTATTATAACGATATCATCTGCATAACCTACTATTTGTACTGCATTTTTATTAATTATTAAGTTATTTGTCGCTTCTTTTATTACACAATCTAGAGCTGTAATGAATAACTCAGTTGACAGGGCATCCCCTTGTCTGACTCCGTTTTGGACCCTAATCTTCTCTGTTGTCTTTTGACCTAAATCTATTATTGCTTGTGCCTCTTTTATTGTCATTTTTATTAACTGTTTTAATTTGCCTTAATTTGCCTGGTATTTTTATGCCTGTTAGATCTTCTACTAGTTCTCCTCTTTTTAGTTTATCGAAGGCCTGTTTAAAATCCACAAAAAGCATATGCCGTTCCATGTTGTGTTCATATGCTTTTTCCATGATTTGTCTTATGTGAATAGCGTCTATTGTCGATTTTTCTTTTCTGAATCCACACTGGTAATTTCCTATGATTTTTTCGGTATGCTCTGCTAGTCTGTTCTTTATTATTCCCGTCATGACTTTATATGTCACATTTAGCAAGGTGATTCCTCTATAGTTTTTGCATATTTGTTGGTCTCCATTTTTGGGTATCGTTATAATTATTCCCGTTTTCCAGTCTTCTGGCATTCTTTCCTCTTTCCAAATCGTTACACATAATTCATGTATTTTTCTAGTTAGAGCTTCTCCACCATATTTGATGAGTTCTCCGTTTATGTTGTCATAACCCGCTGCTTTTCTGTTCTTGATCTTCTTGATACTTTCTGCTACTTCTTCGTATGTAGATTCCTTGTATTCCTCCGCGTCCTGTCTTATCCTTATTATGTCCCCTTCCTGTGTCATCTCACCTGTTGCTTTATATAATTCCTCGAAATGCCTAATCCAAATGTCTTCTTCTATGGCTACCATCGGTTTTGATTTTTTTCCTAATTTTGAGTAATTATATAGTGGTTTAGTATTATTTCTCATGTTTTCTCTTTCGATGTCCGTCATTATTTCTTCTAATTTTCTTTTCTTTTTCATTTTACATGTTTGCTTTGCTATTGTCCTTGCTCTCCTATATGTTTCCATATCTTCTGCTGTTCCTGAGTTTATCCATTTCAATCTGGCTTTATCCTGTCTTTCTATTTGTTCTCTACATTCCTGGTCAAACCATTCATTTCTTCTGATGTTTCTTATTGTGCCAATTTCTGTATTCGCTGCCTTTTCTATGACTTGTTTAATTCGTTTCCATTGTTCTTCTATTTCTTGTTCTTCGTGTTGTATTCCTCTTTTAAGTTCTTCTTTGTATCTATCTTTTATTCCATCCTCCTCCAGTTTTTGTATGTTCCATTTCTTTTTCGCTACTCTTGTTCCTTTTGGTTTTGCCTTAATTTTGCATTTTGCAATCACCAGGAAGTGGTCGGAGTCTATGTTCGCTCCTCTATATGATCGTACATCATTTATTGACTTCGCTTGTTTTTTCTTGATCAGAATGTGATCGATTTGGTTTCCGGTATTAGTTCCAGGTCTTAACCATGTTATTTTGTGTACATCTTTATGCTGATATTTGGTGCCACTTATTTCCATTTCTAGTGCTGCTGCTATGCCACATAATCTATCCCCGTTGTCATTGGTTTTGTCATGTAATGTATGTGTGCCTGCCACTTCTTGATTATAACTTTCTCTTCCAACCTGTGCATTAAAATCCCCTAGGATAATTAGTATATCCTGTTTTGGCACTTGATCACCTGTCTCTTCCAATTTCTCGTAAAAGTCTTTATCGCTATTTTCGGTGAGTGCATAAACGTTAATTATAGATAGTTTTTGCGGCTTATAATCTATTCTTATATATGATATTCTGTCATCGACTGCTTTAAATTCTAAGACTTCCTTTCTTAATTTTCCTCTGATGTAAAATGCTGTCCCTCCTTTCCCTTGTTTATCCTTTCCTGCATACCATATTGTATAATCACTTTTTTCTATTTTGCCTTGTCCTCCCCATCTGACTTCCTGTAATCCAGCAATATCTACTTTGTATCTTTGTAGCTCATTTGCCATTTCCTGCATTTTTCCTGATTCTAGTAGTAACCTCACGTTCCAAGATCCAATTTTTTAGTGTGAGGTCCAAACTTTAGTGTGAGGAATTTTAATTTTGACAAGAATCGTAGACAAATTCATATCCTGGAGGTTTCCTCAGAACCGGTGATAATTCCACTAAGGAGAAAATAAAAAGTCTAATGCCTGGTTGCACCAACAAATCTTAAGTTCCAGCTTAGCCCAGCCCAGTTCAGCTTATAGATCCATAATTTTCGATTTTTATCTAAGTATGTCTTAACTGAGACGAAGGTTAAGATGCAACCCCCTTGGCAGTCCATTGTGGCAAGCTGAAAATTGATATAAGACTCAATGGTGCAACGCGTATGCTTAGTAAGCTGAGCTTAAGGCACGTCTTACGCTTAAGATCTGTTGGTGCAACCAGGCATAAATTTCACTACTGCTTATTTGGCGATTACCGTACTATATTTTTATAGACAGTAAGTTTAACAAAAAAAAAAATGATAAATAGTGTAGGTGTAGATAAATACTTACTTAAGGGAAGAATGGAGCTTTGTAGCCTTCGTGATGAAATCCTCCCATAAAGGCATTCCATTCTTAAAAAAAAAAGAAAAAAATTAGTACAATAGCTTGCCAAAGACTTGGTAAAGATACTAACATGTTAGGATAATATAATAATATATTTATGTACTATAGAATGTGTGTTATATATGTTCATTGTAGTGGTGTGGTCACTGTACATTGGTAGTTTTACTCCCTTTTATTCAAAGCAAAAGTTTTATAAAATTATTTCATATGATTTATATTGTAATTTATATAGTAATATTTTTAATATTTTTCAATATTATTAATGTTGCTATTAGGATTGAAAACTTTACCTTTGAATTGCCAGATGACGCTAACTTTACCTTTCAATTGCCAGATGACGCTAGTTAGTGGAGTCAATGAAGGTTTTCACCTCCGATTTCGTTGAACCTCCATCGATTTTCATGAAAATTGGTAAGTATGTAGAGGATACCTCAAGAAACAAAGGTGACATGGTGTCAACTTGCGCTTTTACCCTGGGGGGATGCCACCCCTTCTCGGGGGTGGAAATTATTTTATTAAAAATAATATCACTAATCGATAGAGGGACAAATTATAAGTAAAATTTGTTATATAAAGTTATTCCAATAAATCAATAGTTTTTGAGTTATTAAAGATCAAAAGTTTTGATTTTTCCTGAAAAAAAAATCAATTTTTTAAAGCAGTTTTTCATAAATAACTCAAAAACCATAAATTTCTTCAAAAAAGTTGTTATTACCAAAATCGAAGATAATATAAAAATAAATGAGCTCCTTATTCGAAAAATTCTTTATTAGATATACAAAGTGAGTTATATGCAATTGAATGTATATTTTTTTTCCGCGAGTACTCAAATCTTAGCATTCAAGCTTAAATAACAGGAAAACGATGCACTTTGTTAAATATAGATACTAAACATTTTAATAAAGTACTTAAAGGTAACTATCAAAAAGCTATATAAGAAGTCGATAGCATCAAAATTAAGCAAGTTATGATGGAAATAAGAGGACCCTTTCAGATTTTTTAGGGAAGAATGAAAAATGAAACACGTCATTTCCACAAAAATTAAAATTTATAGTAACCCATTTAAAACTTTATTTATTTTAACATGAGTAATACTTCAACAATTTTGACCGGTTTAGAATGCATATTTTTGAAAAAAATACAATTAAAAAAAATTAGAATTTTTCAAATTTTCGTGAATTTCATTTTATTTTGATAATAACTCCAAAAATACTCGATATACTTAAAAAATGGTAGAGAACAAAATTTTAGTTTTAACTTTATTTAAGCTTTTTCTTTTTTTAATATTTTTTTACGACAAAAAATAACCGAGATAGAAACATTTAAAACCTAAATTTTACTGCGAGAACCATGTAACCGGGGCCCTTTCACCTTGTATTTAAAAAAAAATAAAGGATTTAGAAAATTATGTTTAATACAGTGTAACAGACCTTTTACTTAGCTTTGTAACAGTTTTTGGATAAATCTCGTATTTCAAAAATTAACGGAGTTATTTTAAAAAAACCAATAACATTTTCTTTGAAAAAATTTTATAGCGGAGATTTTGTATGTATACAGGTTGTGGGAAGTCCAATTAGTCGTTTGTTGTATGAGATACCAAAAAAGTTTATTTAGCTGAGATTGGGGCATAGATAATATCAAAATTTAAATACATTTCCAAACATACAGGGCCACCCATATTGACAGGGTGAAACAAAATTATCTTTTGTTTAATGGAACACCCTGTATATTTTTACATTTTTGGATTCTCCTCTATGTTTTATTTCTTAAAATATCAGGTTTTCTGATGTTATACGAAGTAGTTTAAAAGATAATTACGTTTTTTTTTTCAAATTTCATAGCAATATTCACCCCCTGTATAATTGTAGTGATTTGACATCAGAAAATGAATTTATATTCAAGTGATTTTTAATATAGTCTATTATTGTTAAAAATTATTAATCTAATTAAAATCAAAACGTTTAATTTTAGCTAATACAGGGTTGGTCGAAACTGAATGAATGTTTTCTCAAAGTTTAAGAGTTTGAGTTTCCTCAAACGGAGCAGCCTGTAATGCCTGTAATGAGCATTGTAATGAAATGCTATTGTATGACGCTTTATTATTTCCCACCCTGCCAGTGAGAACTGAATTTATTTTTGAAATCCCTAACTTTATATCTTTAATTATTTTAAATATTGTAAACGATTAAAAAACAATCAAATTAAATTTAAATGAATAACCAGTGTATATCTTCCACATTTACTTCATATTTAACGTAGCCTGTACCATAATATTGCACAGATTATTAATAACCAGTCTATATCTTCCACATTTACTTCATATTTAACGTAGCCTGTACCATAATATTGCACAGATTATTATCCCTGTATAGCAACGATATACCATGACTGTGAATTCATACTTGAGAAATGTCCTATATCCAGTCTCACAAAATAAAGGGATTCCTCAAACATAATATATATGTGCAGACAAAATCAGCCAAAGTGATTTGCGATATCTAATGAAAGGTATGTTGCGTTTATTTGTAGAATTATATTTAATTAGATTTGCTTTAATTACTAAAATAAATAAATTTTCAATTATATTTTATGTATTTGTGGAAAAGGAAACCTAGCATTAGCGGCCACATTTCTATAACGGCCAATTGTTTTCTATTTTTAGTGGCCGTTACTGACAGGTTTTACTGTACCAATAATGTTTTATTAAATTATGAAACATTATTTAAATAAAAAATTTATAAACTTGGGGGTTATTTTTAATAAAATAGTGTTCACCCATGAGAAGGGGTAACATCCACCCCCAGGATAAAAGCGCAAGTTGGTACCACATCATTTTTGTTTCTTGGGGTATCCTCTAACTACTTACCAATTTTCATGAAAATTGATGGAGGTTCAACGAAATCAGGGGGTGAAAACCTTCAGTGACTGCCTTTTTGGAAATATAAAAGAATAATTTTTTTCGTGATTGTCGTGCTAATTTTCTGATTTTTGGTTGCTATAAGGTTTGAAAAATTATTAAAAATTATAAATCATGCACATAAATGTAAAAAATATTTATTTTACTTAATTAAACGAGATTGCTTGAGCCAGAATGCTGAAATCTGCATTTTTATCATTAAAAAAAAAAAGGTGGATTTCACCCCTAAAATGCAGAAGGCGCAACTTGGTGCCATATCACTTTTGTTTTTTGAGGTATCCTCTAACTACTCAACAATTTTCATGAAAATCGATGAAGGTTCAAAGAAATCGTGGCTGAAAACATTCAGTGACTACACTTTCAGAAATATAGAAGAATAAGGTTTTCGTGATTTTCGACTTGTTAATTTTCGGATTTTTGGTTGCTATAAGGTTTGAAAAATTAGAAAAAAATGTAATTCATGCACATAAGTATAAAAAAATATTTATTTTTCTTAATTAAACGAGATTACTTGCGCCATAATGCGGAAATCTGCATTTTTTACAATTTAAAAAGTATGGGTGTATTGCACCCCTAAAATGCAAAAGCGCAAGTTGATGCTATATAACTTTTATTGCTTGAGGTATCCTCTAAACTACCTACCGATTTTCATGAAAATCGATGAAGGTTCAACGAAATAGGAAGTGAAGACTTACAGTGACTGCACTCTCAGAAATCTAAAAAATAATTTTTAAAAAAGGGGTGTATTTCACCCCTAAAATGCAAAAGGCGCAAGTTGACACTATGTCACCTTTGTTCCTTGAGGTATCCTTTAACCACTCAGCAATTTTTACGAAAATCGATGGACGTTCAACGAAATCTGAGGTAATAACTCATCCACCTTCATTGACTCCACTAAGTCACCCAATCCATACACGTCAGTTGCAATGTGGGGATAAACTTTCATAATCAGTTCACTTCGAGCAGAGAGCAGCAGGCCTACGCCTCTTAGGTCTGGATCCCGCGTATGAAAAAAAAGTTGATTAATAGCAAGCTGAAAATTTGTTAATAGCTTAAGGGCGTCTAGTCGAATAAACTTTGATATATGGGAACACTGAAACAGGGGCAGTTTTAATTGTGGAACAAGTTAAAAATTTGGAACGGTCACAGCACGAACACGGCACATTTATTTTGTCCGACAGAACAGACTTACTCTCCGAACAGAGATTAAACTCTCATGAAAAAATCAGACTGCTATTTATTACCTGTCATAATTCCTGTCATTTGACATATTCTACATGTTCCACTCATTAAAACGCCCATTTGGTGATAAATAGCAGTCTGATTTTTGCATGAGAGTTTAATCTCTGTTCGAAGAGTTTAAGTCTGTTCTGTCGGACAAAATAAATGTGCCGTTTTCGTGCTGTGACCGTTCCAAATTTTTAACCTGTTCCACATTTAAAACTGCCCCTGTTCCAGTGTTCACACATATCAAAGTTTATTCGACTAGACACCCTTAAGCTATTAACAAATTTTCAGCTTGCTATTAATCAACTTTTTTTTTCATACGCGGGATCCAGGCCTATCTCCGATGATGATTCCAATAAGAGTCGAAAATTGTCGATTCAGAGTAATGGAGTGCGCTCCCTGTTCTAAGTGAAAAATAAGATTGCTTTGCCTTCGCATTGCAACTGAATAAAAATGGTATACATTTTTAATTTATTTTATATTAGTATTACTCCTATAGAGTAACTAGGTCCATTTTCCGTTGGAACTTTACCAAGCTGCAGACGGGGGTTGTGAATTGCAACTTTTTAGAATTCCCTCCCTTTGTCTTCACTGCAGCATCCATCTGGCTTGCAAATTTTAAAAGCCTTGGAGGTGTTACCAGGGAAATGGACCAATAAGTTTTCAATTTAAAAATCTTTTAGTAATATTTTTAATATTTTTCAATGTTATTGAAATTATGTTCCTATTAGGATTGAAAACTTCACCTTTCAATTGCCAGATGACGCTAGTCACCTAATCCACACGTCAGTTGCAACGTGGGGATAAACTTTCATGGTTTGGTCACTTCGAGCAGAGAGCAGCAGGCCTACGCCTCTCCGATGATGACTCCAATACGAGCCGAAAATCGTCGATTCAGAGTGCTGAACTGCACTCCCTGTTCTAATTGAAAAATAAGATTGTTTTGCCTTCGCATTGCAACTGAATAAAAATGATATACATTTTTATAATATAATAAAAGCGTTGATTGATAAATATACAAGTTATCATTCAACAATAAAAGCACAAAACAGTGAATATGTATATAACAAATCTTTACAGGGTGATTCATTAAGAATGTCCAATCTCCGAGTTGTAGATTCTAGACCTCAAAATATTAAGATTCAACCCAAATCACTTAAATAAAATGTGGCTCGTTGTTGAGTTACAGGGTGTTTTATTTAAAAATTTAATAACGGTTAAGGCCGCACCTACATTGGATCCGATTTTCTCCGATCAGATCAGATCCGACGTCGGCCGACGTCGGAATAGAAAATAAACCCATAGTATTAAATGGGGGTGCCTACATTGTAGGTGTGCACTAACACAACTAAAAAATGGTTTGGAGAGAATAACAATAAAGTCCTCTCATGGCCTTCAACCAGTCCAGATCTTAATATTATTGAGACATTTTGGCATAAGATGAAACAAAAATTGTTTAATGATCCCCAGAGAACCGTCGCCAACTTGAAGAAAAAATTAGGTAAATTATGGGATAGTTTCGACCCTGACTTGTGTCAATCCTTAGTAAGAACAATGATAGACAGGATTGCCGAGGTTGTAAAGGCGTGTGGCGATGTGCCTAATATTAGCATAGTAATTTCTTGATTTGTCAGAACTTTTAGTTGCCATAAAATTATCAATATTTTCGTTTATTTTTCACACAACACCCACGCCATTTCAATATTATGGCTTGTTTTTAAACCAGGAGGAGTACCTAAACTAAAAAGACAGATTCACACCCAAGAAAGTTACTAGAAAAGTCAGCAAATTCATCTTCTTTTTTGGTTGATTATGTCGGCCTTCGACGGTAATGCATAAATATTATTTTATATGTACTAAAACCGTCTAAAACGTCGCTAAAGAGTTCTAAAAACAACAGCTTTTTATATAAAAAGAGACTAAAAATCTAAAAATTTAAGGAATAACGCAGAAAACACAAAAAATCGCCGATATAACTTAATTAACCTATGAAATGCCAATAGTGTCAAAATTTCATAACAGTGAATAAACCTGCCTGCGGTTGGAACAATTACAAACAAGCATTGCGGCGCGGTAAATTTGAATTACTCCTCCTGGTTTAAAAACAAACCATAGAAATGTTAAGGATTAATATTTCTATGGTTTAAAAACAAACCATAGAAATGTTAAGGATTAATATTTCTAACATTGAATTTATTAATAATAATTTATTCTTAATATTAAGAATTATAATAAATTTTCGTTTGTCCGAATATTTGGGCTCATACCTAGTAACAGCTGGTTCCGAAAAGAACTGATACGACTCTTAAAGCGTACTTTATAGAAAATTGAGCAGTGTACTTTGAAGGATAAATACTTATTACATATTTACATACTGTCACTGTCAGATCTTAAAATTTGTCAGATAACTTATTCTGTTCAACCTCAAAGAATGACTCCACATGCTATTATAGCAAGAAATCCCTATTTTATGTAAAAACTATCATTTATGTAGGATTTGCTTGCAGGAATTCAAAATAATATCAAAATTTAGACCTCAATAACTATTACAATTTATGAATTAACATAATATATGTTATGTAATCAGTTAGTTGTTTGTTATTTGTTTATTTTATTATTTGTCTGTCATAATAAATATAATATAATGTCAGACCAATCAAATACACTGCTCAGAATGATCAAATCTTACTAAGAGTCACGTTTTTTAGGAACCAGCTGTACAGGGTTATTCACTATATTTTGACCCCCCTGTAAACTGCTTTATTTACCTACAGAATTAGAAGAAAAAAATATTAAATGCAAAAGTTATTCGATTTTTAAATTATGATTTTTTGACATATATATCATACTAGTGACGTCATCCATCTGGGCGTGATGACGTAATCGACTATTTTTTTAAATGAGAATAGGGGTCGTGTGATAGCTCATTTGAAAGGGTATTCAATTCTCTATTCAGTAATATAAACATTAAGATAATTATTTATAAAGGGGGTCAAAAAAAAAAAATTTTAATTAAATTAATTGACACAAAAAGAAGAATGTATGTAATTTATTTATTTCAAAATATCTTCTACTGCTGTTAGAAAACAGAAATAAAAGTTTATTGCACAAATAAACATTGCTTTTTGCTTAAATTCAATGTTTAAACTGCCAAGAGGCAGGTGGGTGGCAGCTTGAACATTGAATTTAAGGGAAAAGTAATGTTTATTTGTTCAATTAACATTTATTTCTGTTTTCTGACAGCAGTAGAATGTATTTTGAATTAAATAAATTACATACACTCTTCTATTTGTGTTAATTAATTTAATTAAAAAAATTTTTTTGGACACGCTGTATAAATAATTATCTTAATGTTTATATTACTGAATAGAGAATTGAATAACCTTTCAAATGAGCTAGCACACGACCCCTATTCTCATTAAAAAAAATGGTCGATTACGTCATCACGCTCAGATGGATGATGTCACTAGTATGATATATATGTCAAAAAATCATAATTTAAAAATCGAATAACTTTTGTATTTAACATTTTTTTCCAATTCTGTAAATGAAGCAGTTTACAGGGGGGTCAAAATATAGTGAATAACCCTGTACATATAGGCCAGGATATGAAGCTGAAAAAGTGGAAAAACCTCGCAATTTTTTCGTCCAGCATCGATGTGTACAAAAATTTGAAATTAGGCTCGTTTTACCCTTTAGTTCATTTTCTATATTGAGCCGTTATACGCTTTTGGGTTTTTAAGGGTGAAAACTACCCATAATTGTAAAAAATTATAAAATGACATTTTAAACATTAATATGGTCAACATTTTGTTTTTATTAGTTAAATAATGATTGTTCTATGCTTTAGGATATAATATCATATTTCAACTCTTAAAACCACCCTTGTTGGAGCTATATATTAAAAAATTATTTATCCTAAAATAATTATTTCTGCTTGCATCGATTTGCATAAAAATTTGGGTTAGGATCATTTCACCCTGTATTTCATATTCTACAGTGATAAGCGAGCTAATAACCGGCAAAATAACGCAAAAGATCTAAAACATAATACATTGCGCAACAAAAAGAGATGAAACTAGTGGAGGTGGAAATGATCGTAATAAACGTATAAATTAACATTACATTAGATACATAGTTTCCCAAATTTAGACGTCTGTGACAGGAGTATTTTACAAAATTCTACTGTCACAGTGACAGTTGCCATACTCTTCTGATACGTTTAAAGGTGGGAACTTATGGGCCTGTTTCACCAACGACAAATATAGTAGTTTATTCTATGATTAAAGTTATTCGACCAATAAACTGACATTTCTACATTTTACTAAAGTCAAATAAGAATTATTTTACTTATTTATCAAAAAAATATTACTCTTCGAATAAATTGGCAAGTTAATCTCGCTGTAAATATCTGTAAGAAAGTAAATTCGCCAGTTTAACTTTATATTATCAAAATTATATTGAAACAAAATACAAACTATAAACGTCTAATAAATTTTATTCGATTTATTTGTTGTTGGTGAAACCGGACCTATGTAATGTAAAATTTAATTTATACGTTTATAACGATAATGTCCACCTCCACGTTATTAGCACGCTCATCACTGTATAAAAAGAATTACAGAAGGATGAAGATCAATTTTAATTAGGAGGGTAGTTAGGGGGTTGTTTTCACTGATTTATTCATAGAAAAAAGTAAGTACCGACCTTAATTTGATCATAAGTCGCTCAATTTGTATGCTAAAATAGAAACTGTTTTTTTAAGGTCTGACTGTATAAGTCGAAAAAAGAATCTGTAATTTTTCCTCGAAAAATGCAAAGTTTTCCCATTATTTGGCTTTGAATATTTCAAATTATGCATTTAACGAAAAAAGCTAGCCTCTAACATGCCGTATCTCAGTTTGTATCGGTCGTAGAATAATTATAAACAAAGGATTTTGTTTGTGTTTCTAAAACATACAATTTTAAAAACTACAGTTTTTTGATTAAATGTATATTTTTTGAGTTATTCTCAAAAAACCCTCTAAAAAAGTCGATTTTTTCGTCAAAAAACTGTTACTTTCAACCGCGAATAACTCAAAAAATATTAGTTTTATGAAGAAAACGTAAAGAACATTTTTTTCTTAGAATCAAATTTTCCATCGATTTCTATGGTTGAAATTGAAATGTAATAAAAAATTACCACCACCGAGATGGGGTGGCAACCACCCCTAAGGTTTAGCGCATGATATAGAAAATGATCTTTGAGCTATTCCCTACCTTCTGTGAAAATTTCAAGTAAATCCATGATGAACGAAAAAATTGCGAGCCAAAATGCTTCATATCCTGGCCCAATAGACTAGCAATCATTTGCTATTATGCATAAATAGTACAAAATGGTTAAACTGTAAAACCTCGTAAGTCGACTTTTGGTCAATTATGACTTTTATACGTACTTTTTTTTGTTTTTTAAACATATATTTTACTTTAAGTAATTAGGGAATTAAGGCTGTCATTGTCAGATGATGCGTAGATATACGCTCCTGTTATATCTATGTCTCGGATGTTGTTTTTTGATGGAATGTGTCTAAAGATATTCAACCTCTCATCTTTACCGATGAGCCCAGGGAGGTTGAAGAGAGCGAAACACATTTCTGAGAACTGGTGTTTGGATCTTTGATTCTATTCAGAAAAATTTTTCCCAGCCCGAAATAATGGATGTGTGAGTTAATTCGTAAGGGGATTTTTCCACATTCTCTATTTCATTTGTTTGATTTTGTTACGATTGGTCGGTGAACCAACTTTGTATCTTTTGATCACTGAGTGTGTTCAAAGATTTACTTCTGTTTTTTTTGTTTTTATATAATATATATATATATATATATATATATATATATATATATATATATATCTTTTAAACCACGGAAGCTTGTAAGTCAATATTTAAATTTAACGGTCCTAGCGACATCTACAAAAACCTCATAAATAAGATTTTAAGTTACAAAACCTCGTAAGTTGCATTTTTATGAGACAAAACCTCGTAAGTTTAATAATAGTTTAAGATTTTAAGTAACAAAACCTCGTAAGTCGCTCTTAAAAAACAATATTACTGAATTTTACTCAATGGTAATGTAATCCTTACCTATAAAGAGCCCTACATACAAATAAAAGAATGTGTGTGTACTTTGTACGCACGTAAGAAGTTATACTTCTATTATATGATTTCTTAAAAATAAATATACTTTAAACAGTTTGTTTTAATTTTTTTTAAACACCATTCGAATTTTGTGCTTATCCCTTTCAAAAAAATAAAAAAAAGTATAGGATTGCTCCGGATTCGAACTCAAGATCTCTCGATCTCTGGCCGAATGCTATACCAAATACTCTACGAGGACTGTGTCTGTATTGGTTCGGACGTACCTAATGACAATTCACGGTAACAAACAGAGAAGGTGAAGTATAATAAATATATACAATAAAATGTTTTAATAATACTCATCTTACTCCTGAGGAAGACAAATCCAAAGACACAAAAATTATAATAAATATATTTACTAAAAACACTAATATATTCTTTTCACACCTTTTCTTGCACTGAGATATTTATATACTTCGTCTAATTTACTAACCGTTGCACGTCATCCGCGTCATAGCCTGTGACGTCGCATGATACCAACACGAAATATTTGGCGGTAGGTGTGTTCTTTTTTAGAATCATTTTGCCGAGTACACTGGAATTACAGCCACTAGACATATTTTATTATATACGCGTAGAAATAATATTTGAAGATTTCTATTAATGTTAACCTAAAGAAATACACAATATGTTTCATTTAATTTGTATAAATGGATTATAAAGCGTTTTTATGAAGCACATTTGTTCGGAACACACTGTAACTGTAATCGAACGAAGGTGACATTTTAGAATAAATTGGTAACACTTATTTGACAGTTGCGGTGATGACACTTCATATTTGTTTATATTATTTACTATAAGTATCTGTTCTATTATATTTACTGTTTTTATTATTTATAAAAAGATCCTCTACTATAAAAATATAAATTTCACCTAATTTTATCACG
This sequence comes from Diabrotica virgifera virgifera, assembly GCF_917563875.1. Taxonomy (NCBI): domain Eukaryota; kingdom Metazoa; phylum Arthropoda; class Insecta; order Coleoptera; family Chrysomelidae; genus Diabrotica; species Diabrotica virgifera. Next base: position 22,476,198 of record NC_065450.1, read on the forward strand.
ACTTGGAATAATCCAGGTATCTGACAACTTTTTTAGTTGTTATTGTAGACATATACAAAGAAACCTATCGGCTTCTCCCAAGAGTTCGGAGCAGTTTTTTAATAATTATTAACAATGCAGTGCAAAAACGCTTGCACTGCAAATCTTAAAAGATTATAACTTAATTCTTGTTCTCTATTTCTTAAGTTTTTATTTATTTACATTGAATATTAATTTGTTTTGTTGTATAATCCACGTTTACAATAATTATGTGATCTATTTGATTTAAAATGGATTCAGGATTTTGTTATACTTTGGAAACTATGTCAACTTAGATCTCTGGCGTAGATAATGACGTGCAACGGTAAGTAAATTAGACGGACTGTACATAACTTGAAAGATTTAGCAACTAAACGCCATACTGCCTGTGTGCGCATGAGCGCAGTATTATAAAATTTTACTCTCAATCGCGCCTAAAGAAGTATAACTTCAAAAATGAAAAAAAAAGAATGTGTGTGTACTTTGTACGCACGTAAGAAGATATTCTTCTATTATATAATAGGTAATTTAAACGAAGTAAATATACTTAACAGGTTATTTGTATTTTATTTAAAAATCAAACTAACTTTCTTATCTACCACTTTCAAAAAATTTTATTAAAACAACCAAAAATAAAAAAAAATATGAATCGCCCAGGATTTGAACCCGCGTCATTCCAATCTCAGAGCTAACGCATTACCAACTACTCCAGCGAGGTCCTTGTAATTGACATGTAAGTTTCGGATATAATTAAACAACACGGCGACATATAGTGTAAAATGTTATGCTTACATAATATTTCATTATTTTACTACAGAGAAACACAAATCCAAAAACACAAGAATTATAATAAATAATACATTTCCTAAAAACACTAATATGTTCTTTTAATGACTTATTTGCACGGTTACAGATACATACATACCTATCTTGAAAGATTAGCAATGAACTACATACTGTCTGTGTACATACTGTCTGCGCAGGCGCGCAGATTTATGTACAATTTTACCCTCAATCGAATCGCGCCTAAAGAAGAATATCTTCAAAAAATTGAATGTAAAAATAAAGAAGCCAAAATGTTTTTCTGTCCTGTAAAGTTACATAAAATTGACTTACGAGGTTTTGCAGTTTAATAGAGTACTAACTGGTATGAAATATTTCTAAAGATTAATGAACTAACTGATAAAGTGGGTGAATTGGACTAATAAAATAGGTATGACTGTGATGAGAAATATATCATACTTAAGAATTTGACATAATAATATTATTTAATAATGTAATAAGTGGGAAGCACTGTGATGCAAATTGGATGTGAGGGTCTGATATAGGAAATAGATAATAAATAGTGAAAATCAAAATGAGTACCTTTATTATAATTAGAACATAAAGAAATAGACCTATTATAATGTATACAGTATGGTACAAACGGAAGGAATAAATTCATTTTTTCGTAAATGGACGATTTTGGAAATAAATCTAAAAACAGGTCGATTTATATTTTTAAATTATGATTTTTTGTCATATAAATCATACTACTGACGTCATACATCTGGGCGTGATGACGTAATCAAATATTTTTTTAAATGAAAATAGGGGTCATGTGCTGGAACATTTGAAAGGGTATTCTGTCTTTTTATAATATAAATATTATAAATAAGTGAACAAATAAATTTAAGAATTCTAAATCACTTGGTTACATGGATGAATAATTCTGAATTATATACTGTATAATAAATTTAGAAAGGTTTATGATTTAATGGCTTTTAAAAATGTAGATTGTACTGAAGTGGTTTTTAAATACCGATCATGATCATAAGTACTTAGTTTCAATTAGAAGTTTTTACTAAATCTAAGATCCAATTATGTCACAATGCAGTTTGTGTAAATTAAGAAAAAAATAAATATTCAGTTCTATATGTAGAGTTTAGACCAGGGGTGGGCAAACACTTTTAAGCGCGGGCCAAAATGAAATTTTCAAAATGTCTCCCAGGCCGGAGACCTATACCATACCCAGTATGTACGCTGCGCACACGCTAATGTTTTTGGTGGATGTTTTTCTCTGCCCAAGAAATTTTTTTGACAACAATACTATAAGTATCATTTTAAAGAATTTGGACAGTCATTTGACTGTTAATAATAGATACTGCATACTACTAATAATAAATTGTCATAGTTGGGTGTGGGTGTATATGTGAACCATTTGTTCCCAGTAAAATTACGAAATTTTTAATGTGGTCCATTATATTAAGCCTTAACAAGAATCCAGATAAAAATGAAATTCAGAAATTCAAGAGCAGCCTTTATGAAGATAAGGAAATTTCTGAGTAACCAAAGATTCAATCTGCAAATCTGATATCGAATGGTAAAACTTTATGTCAAGTCGAAACATTCAAAGGAGACAACTGATCTAGTATGGTCATATAGAAAGGATGAACGACGACAGGCCGCCAAAACAAATTTTAAAATTGACGCCAAGCGAAAGAAGAGAGGAGGGCCGAAGCAATTCCTGTGACATTCAGAAGGTAATGTCAAAAAGGAACCTTCACCTTGACGAACGCAACGACGGACAAACAAAGCTGGAAATTGGGAACCGGAGGGCAGAGAACCCTATAAAAAACCGGGATAATAAAAAAAATGGTATGTCCACTCTATTCTCGTTTATTGGATTGTTAATGCTGACTTAATGAGAAAGCTGGAAGCTTTTGAGATGTGGCTTTTTAGGAATATTTTGAAAATACCATGGACCGATTGGTTGAAAACTGATTTGTTTTCAACCCTGTAAATTTCAAAGTGTTCGTCCAATAAAAACTTTCTTCGCGTTTTATATATTTTATTGTGTGACGTGAATTTATTAACGTAAAAGATCGAGTTCTGCGTTGCTAATGAGTTTATTTATTAACAAAAAGAAAAGATAAGAAAAACGTCTGTCATTAGAAAAGTCACTGAAAAATCTCCTCTCCCTACGAATCTCAAATAATACTTAGAAAAACCAAAATTTGTCACAGCGATTGCGAAAATAACTCAAAATTAGTGTATCGACATATTCGATATTGTCACCCATACCTGTTCCTGTTACCCATAGTGCGTAAAGAAATAAAAGTTTATATTGTGTTACTCTTATCTTTACGTACTAAAAGAAACTCCCAATAATACAGTCCATTTAGCAAACCCAGAGAAGACAAGGCGGTTGAATATTCTCAAGAAAGCACTAAACACTTCACTCTCAAGCCGCCTGCCTTTTCTCCATGGTCTATCTTCGAACCGGATGAATGATTCTCCACGACTAGTGCTCCACAATTCCAGCCCAATCGACTTAGAAGGTGCATAGCAGACGCAGGTATACATAGGCCTCCCCTAAAGCCTAGTGTATCGAGGTAAACTCTTTATTAAAAAACATCAAAGTGCAGTGATAGCATTAAACAAATATTAGCTTTTTTTCTCATAGATTGTTTCCTCAGAACTAATATCTCCTAATTAATTAATTTTTATAACATAACTTAAATTGTAGAAAATTGAGAAAGCTATGCCGCTCTGGAATATGTATTTTTGTATGTTTCAGGTGATGCTCCGAGAATAATAAAAGCTACAAATTCGTTTTTTATTTTGCGTGTCTTTATTTATTTCATCGTAATCCAGATTGGCATATGCATTATTTGATTGTATATTTAACAGTAATATAGAACCATAAATAAATTATCAATTAAGCTATCACTCTTCTCAGAACATTTGGTGACTCTCTTAACGAAGTAATCAGTTAGGAAGTAACTGTTACACAGTAACATTTATTTTTTAAATAGAATTTAATTTATTTGTATAAATTGTGTTCATTTGGATTTAGCAAGAATACTTCTCTTTATTTCTCGTTTTTTCTCTTGTTCACTTTTGTCCTTTTGTATTTCACTCGAAGTATTATTTAGCAAAAAACTATTTAGTTATCTCTTGCATTCTCTCTTGTTCAATTTTTGCATACTTGTTCTCCACTCGAAGTGTATAAAAAAGGACAGCTCTCTGCACTTGAAGGGATATTTCAGTAGAAAATACTTCTTCGCTTGCTCTTAGTGTAAGTAGTTTCTATTCAACTCCCAGCCAACTTGTTGTTGTAAGTAAAACATGGACACTCTCAAGAAAAAGCGTAGCACTTATAAGGCTCAGTTCACGCGCATAGAAAAGTGGTACAACGCTAATATCTCTTGTGATGATAAACATCAGCTGATGTCTCGTATAGACATTCTCAAGGAAAACTTAGTTAATTACGACTCCATTCAACATGAAATTGAGTTAATGAGGATAGATATGAATATGAAAATAAATGTCTGGATCTAAAATGCATCCTACAAGCTCGAGTCGAAGCCTTAAGTCAAGTGTCTTCTCCACCAGATCCTGGTCATTCCTCTCATAATAGCCGCTCTCATATAAATATTAAGCTACCAAATATTCACTTAAACACTTTTAGTGGAAATTGCATCGAATACCCTTCATTTATAAACTTATTTAGAGCCCTAATCATCAATAACTCACAATTATCATCAAATGCTGAGAAATTCTTTTATTTAAAATCATATCTCAAAGGAGAAGCGTTAAAGCTAATTGATAAGTTGCCAGTAACTGATGATAATTTTGTCATAGCTTTAGATTTATTACACAACCGGTATAGTAACCAACGGCAGATAATCCGCTCATATTATCAGCAGTTACAAGCCACTCCTACATTGCAAAAATGTAATTCGCAGTCGCTGAGACAATTCGTTGCAAATTCTAAGGCAATTCTCGATGCCTTAGACACGGTAAAGTTAAGTAAAGCAGAATTATTTGAATCCTTGCTTGTTCATTTATTGGAACAAAAACTTGATTATAACACTCGTCGCTCATTTGAAGAGCAAATTTCTGTGAATCAACTTCCAACTATTGATGAGTTTTTCGATTTTTTGAGTAAGCGATGTGTTGTTCTGGAAAATATCAACTCTGAGAATTTCATTGCGGATCAAAAATCCACGTCTAAAGCAGCTAGATTCCAAAGTAATGACAATTCTCACCCGAGTAATTTCAAGGTAGCTTTTCACTCCCAAACAAACCCCTCTAGTCAAAGGGATTCTAAATCAAAGCCATATACCTTACAGCCCAAGGTACGTAGCTACTGCTTTCAACAAAATCATCGCATCTACTCATGTACCAAGTTTTGTTCATTGCCTGTATCAGATAGAATTGAATATTCAAAAGCCAATAAGCTCTGTTTTAACTGTTTAGGTAGTAAGCACTTTTTACAAAATTGTGAGTCAAAATCTACCTGTTCCCTATGCCACTCTAAGCACCATTCTCTTTTACACAACACTCACCACTCTACAGTTAACACGCATGCTGCAATTGAGCCCTCTAATCACTCACTGAACCACGGAGAGTCTTCTACTCGTCCTACATCTCATACTCTTCTGACAACTCAGCCAGAAATTGACCAGCCCAGCGTCGTACATCAAAATGACCTCACTTTACGCTCAACTGTACTATCGACCACCACACCACATGATACTCACGTCTTATTGGCCACAGGTAGTCATAGCTCTGCTCTTGAGAATGTGGCTGCCTATAGCTCTGAAGATTCTTCTTCTTCTCTCTCGCAACCGCCACGGTTTTTCACAGGTAGCAAAAGCTCTCCGGAGATTGTTATTGCTAGCCATAGCTCTGAAGATTCTTCTTCTCTCTCGCAACCGCCAAGGTTGTTCACAGGTAGCAAAAACTCTGCTCCGGAGATTGTTGCTGGCCATAGCTCTGAAGATTATTCTTCTTCTCTCTCACAACCGTCAAGGTTGCTCACAGGTAGTCATAGCTCTGCCCTTGAGAATGTGCCTGCCTATAGCTCTGAAGATTCTTCTTCTTCTCTCTCGCAATCGTCAAGGTTGCTCGCTGGTAGTAACAGTTCAGTTGCTGCCCATAGTTTAGAAGTTTCTACTCTCTCACAACCGTCAAGGTTGCTCACAGGTAGCCAAAGCTCTGCTCTTGAGAATGTGGCTGCCTATAGCTCTGAAGATTATTTTTCTTCTCTCTCACAACCATAAAGGTTGCTCACTGGTAGTTTCGGGTTTGTTCCTCGAAAAGTTGCTACCTATAGCTCTGAAGCTGCTTCGTCTCTCTCGAAACTATCACGGTTTCTCACTGGCAGTAACGTTTCTGACTCGGATAATGTTGCTGGCCATAGCTCTGAAGCTTCTTTTTCTCTCGCAACCGTCAAGGTTGCTTACTGGTAGTTTGGTTTTCGCTCGGAATTTTGCTACCCATAGTTGAGAAGCTTCTCACTCTCAAACAACAAGGTCTCCTAATGATAGCTCCAATTCTGATGCTCAGAATTCTCCTTCTCTTAGTTCATCCAGCTCTTTACCGGCAGCTAACGCTCGGTATCTCCAATTAGAAAAGTTGTCACCATTTCTGCACTATTCTTACTCAAGTGGAGGCCGTTCTTAACTCTCGCCCTCTATTCCCATTGTCTACTGACCCATTAGACCTACAGCCTCTTACTCCAGGACACTTCTTAATAGGTGCCTCTTTGTTATCTTATCCAGAAGTCGATATTTCTTGCACTCCGGATAATCGGCTAAAGCGCTGGCAGCAGTGCACTCGAGTTCAGCAACTCTTTTGGAAGCGCTGGACCTCGGACTACCTAAATCGGCTCCAAAACCGACCCAAATGGATCCTTTCCTCTCCTAATATTAAAGTAGGCGATTTAGTAGTGGTCAAAAACCTTGACTCTCCTCCTTTACACTGGCCACTTGCTAGGGTGACCGAAGTATATGAAGGAAAAGACCACAACGTCCGAGCAGTCCAAGTTCGCACGAAAAGTGGAACCTTCATTCGCCCTATAACTAAACTTATCCCCTTACCGCTAGGTGAAACTTCGCCGCCAACAACACATGTTCTTGACCCTTCTTCCTCATTGTAGTAAAATTAAAACTACAAGATACTAGACATTTCTCTCGGGGGCAGTATGGTTGAAAACTGATTTGTTTTCAACCCTGTAAATTTCAAAGTGTTCGTCCAATAAAAACTTTCTTCGCGTTTTATATATTTTATTGTGTGACGTGAATTTATTAACGTAAAAGATCGAGTTCTGCGTTGCTAATGAGTTTATTTATTAACAAAAAGAAAAGATAAGAAAAACGTCTGTCATTAGAAAAGTCACTGAAAAATCTCCTCTACCTACGAATCTCAAATAATACTTAGAAAAACCAAAATTTGTCACAGCGATTGCGAAAATAATTCAAAATTAGTGTATCAACATATTCGATATTGTCACCCATACCTGTTCCTGTTACCCATAGTGCGTAAAGAAATAAAAGCTTATATTGTGTTACTCTTATCTTTACGTACTAAAAGAAACTCCCAATAATACAGTCCATTTAACAAACCCAGAGAAGACAAGGCGGTTGAATATTCTCAAGAAAGCACTAAACACTTCACTCTCAAGCCGCCTGCCTTTTCTCCACCGATCATATTACGAACGAAATGGAGAGAAATTATTAAAAGGAGAAAGACAGCAAGGAGAAAGACAACAAGGAGAAAGGGCACATACTTAGAAATGATAGGTATGTTGTTGTAAGTTGTTGCAGCAGCTGATTATGAAGGGTAAAATCGAAAGAAAAGGGTCCTGGCAGACGACAAATACCCTGGCCTAAAAATATTCACGCCTGGACCGGGTTAAACATAGGTGCTTTTAAGAAAAGCAGAAGATAGAGATTCATTTCATTGAACACTATGAACACTAATACTGTTGATTTCAACAAAATCGCATAAAAGAGATAAAGAGCGTAGGCCCAAAATTTCGGACCAATGCTTTTTAAATGCATTCCTTTTTTTCGAATACTGAGAAAACTAACAAATATGTTTGAAAAATTTAGATGCAGAATGAAAGATTACATTATTACCGAGGGCCGAAAATCTCTAAGAATAAACAGTTTCCTTTGAATGAGATATTTGAAATTAAAAAACACATTAAATTTTCTCTCGTTTTTTCACCCCTGTGACTTATTAAAATAAACATAGAAGTTTTCAGGGACTTTCGGCCCTCGGCAATAATGTAATATTTCATTCAGCATTTAAATTTTTCAAAAATACTTATTAGTTTTCTCAGGATTCGAAAAAAATTAATGCAATTAAAAAGCATTGCGCCTATGCTCTTAAAAAAAATGCTTGCGGGATTTCTCAACAGGCCGGATAAAGTAAGCAAAAGGGCCGGATCCGGCCTGCGGGCCGGCTTTTGCTCACCCCTGGTTTAGACTATACTTCCCTATAAACAAAAGGAGGCACATTTGGTTTCAATGGACAGACCAAACTGTTTATATTGGACATTCTCTAACATTTGTATACTACAACCAAACATTGCTTTGGAGCATTAATTTGATATAAAAGAAACTTCAGAGAATTGGATGGGCTGGTCATGTAGTGAGAATGGACACCAAAAGATTGCTGAAAAGGTGCAAGACCAAAAAGAAGGCTAGAGAAAAGGTGGGAGGATGAAGTGCCAGCAGATGCACAAAATTTATTAGATGTGAGGAGGGGAATTGGCAAGGTTGAAGGGGACCAAGACTTGATTTCGGCTGAACTCTTTAACTCTTCCTCTTCATTTATATTGGTCTTCTTTGTCGGGTTCTTCTTTCCATATATTTCTTGGGTTCTTCATTTCTTTTCTGTATGGCCTCTTTACACTCTTATTGAACCATTCTCTTGTTTTTTTGCCTACGGCTTTTCTTACTATGTCAACTACTTTTGTTTTGATTTCTTCCCAATGTTATTCAGTGCTTAGACTGCCTGTACTTGTTATTGTTTTTGTTATTTCTGTCTCATAGTTCTGTTTCTGTTTTTGAATTCATGAAGGACTAATTAACAATGTTGTGAACCATGTGATTAAAGCAGGAGACAGTATGTAAACTTTATTACTCTTTTGTATTTTGGGTTCAAACTATTACTACTTTGTAATATATCTACTTTGGAATTAGAACTTTAGTATGTATAATAAAATTATTAGAATCACTTTGTTCTGCAAGATATAATTTTCCTTTTGAATGAGGCTATCATTATTGTCCTTTTCATGAGCATTTTTCAGTGCGTAACAAATGATAGGAAAAAGGGTAAGTCCGTGATAATACACATTTATGACATTTATTCTAACATGTCGTTTTAGTTAAATCTGACAGTTGTCACATTTTATTTTCAATTTGGAATAAAAACAAATCAAATGTGTTTCTTGCATTTATAAAATGGTATTTTTCTTTGATTTGTATAGTCTTATAAATTATACAGATTATATTTGTAATGTTATTATCTAATTTAAAAAAAATATTTTTTTACTATGGCGCCATCTATCGACAACTAGAATAACTAGAATAAATGTTGTAAATGTCTGTAATCACGGACGTGCCTTTTTTCTGTCACATACAATTTAATGCCTTAGAAAGAAATCGAAAAACTGTGACGCACTGAAAGATGATCATGAGAAAAAGAATACAATCAAACATTAATAAATTCAAGAGAAAGATGAGAAAATCAGAGGAAAGATAAGTTAAAAATAAATAAAAAAAAGGCAAAGTTTTCAACCTAATAGAAACAATAATAATGAGAAATATTAAAAATATTACTACAAGATTTTTAATTGAAAACTTATTGGTCCATTTCCCTGGTAACATCTCTGTGGCTTCTAAAAATTGCAAGCCAGATGGATTCTGAAGCGAAGAAGACAAGAGGGAATTCGAAAACTTACAATTCACGACCCCATCTGTTCAGCTGGTAAACTCCAACCGAAAATTGACCTAGTTACTCAAAGGAGTAAAACTAATATAAAATGAAATAAAAATGTATACCATTTTTATGCAGTTGCAATGCAAAGGCAAAACTGTCTTATTTTTCACTCAGAACAGAGAGCGCAAAAAATAAATGTTTGAGAGATGAAAGAGAAAGAGAGAGAGAGAGAGAAAATTTATTGTTTCTAAAAATGAGTTTACATTTATAAAACACAACGTGGTATAGTACAAACACAGTACAAGATACATTAAAATACTAACTATATCATCATCAATGGTGCTACAGCCCTATGAAAGAGCCTCGACCTTCCCAAGTCTATTACGCCAGTCAGTCCTATCCATTGCCAACCGTTGCCAGTTTGCTGCGCCTATTTTTCTCCCATCCTCATCTACACCATCTTTCCATCTAAGTTTTGGCCTACCCCTATTTCTACTTCCCTATATACTACTAACTATATAACTTCCATAATAAAAAAATAAAAAAGCCATCAATTAGAGCAACTGTCCTCAAAAAATTCCTCGATACTATAGTAACATGATTAATTATTTATATGGGAAATAAGCCACAATTAAAATGAAAAAAATAATTTTATTAACGTTTCGACGCCCAAATCGGGTGCCGTTGTCAAAATACAAAATATTACTAAAATAAACTAAAGTGTTGTTGCTAAGCAAAAAAATTCTTCTAATAATTTATTTAATCTCACTCATTTATATTGGCAATTCAGACATATATTATACATTTTAAAGTAGAAGACTTTAAAATGATATTGCCAATATTTATGAGTTGCGTTCCTGGGACGACTTACTGAAAGATAGTTCATTCGATTACATGAAATTAACCCCAACTCAAGAATATCCGTCATAAAAAATTATAGCATGTGATATGTCTTTAAAAAGACAACCAAATGCAACGACAGTAAAATTCTCGCGTTAGAGACTTCATAGTAAATCACAAGGGAAAACCAGGAAAAACCTGTGATACTATCACAGTATCACAGTATATGTAATCGAATGAACTATCTTTCAGTAAGTCGTCCCAGGAACGCAACTCATAAATATTGGCAATATCATTTTAAAGTCTTCTACTTTAAAATGTATAATATATGTCTGAATTGCCAATATAAATGAGTGAGATTAAATAAATTATTAGAAGAATTTTTTTGCTTAGCAACAACACTTTAGTTTATTTTAGTAATATTTTGTATTTTGACAACGGCACCCGATTTGGGCGTCGAAACGTTAATAAAATTATTTTTTTCATTTTAATTGTGGCTTATTTCCCATATAAATAATTAATCATAAAAATGCCACAAGGAAATAGCTTCAGAACAATACTATAGTAACACTTAGATAATAAAAACTTCTTGATTGCTCTTCGGAATACAAAAATATTGCTTGAGGATCTTATATTGAGTGGTAGGTGATTAAACACTTTCTTTCCAGTGTAAATAAATAATTTTTTAATTAATGTAGAAGAGGGAATTGGAAGTAGAATAGAATAGAATAGAAATATGCTTTATTGCCATGAAAAATTTTACAATTTTATTAACAAAGCTTATAAATAGTCAAAAAAAACAAAACAGTAACAATCCGATTTACTAAAATTACATAAATGGTCAATATATTTAAATAATAATAATAATAATGAAGTTAAAACAGAAATAATCAATTGCAAAAATTTAAATAAATTGCAAAAATGCATAGTGTACCTAATAATTAATAAAAAAGGTTTAAAAGTTAAAAAGTTAAGCTGCTGCATATGACACCCAAATATAGATAAAAAAATAATAAAAATACTACTTGTGCAAAGGGTACTGTAATTTCTAGTTATTGACTAAAAAAATCTTCTACTGAATAATATGGTCTTTCAGACAGGTAGGCTTTTGTCAGTTTACGGAATTTAAATTACTTTACAATTAAAGCACATTAATTTTAAAAGATCCTAATTGGAAAGCTGTATTACTGATAAGTATTTAACGTTTCAAAATAAATATTTAAATAACGCAATAATTATACTTACGATTTTTACTATCATTTTAATATTTTAAATTCATTTTAATATAACAGTAAAAATTTCGGCAAAATTATTTTATTTCATTTAAAAGGTATGTATAACATTATCTATTGTCAAATATTACTGAAAATTCTGAAACAATAATAGCATTAATGAGTAACATTGTTTGTGTTGAGTGAATGTATGTTTCATCCATATACACTACAGGGCGATCTTCTTCTCTGTACTTATTAACAGCTCTTAAGTAGTGTATAGGTACGAAGCTTATGGATGTCATATCTTTCTGTTAGAAGTCTTCGATTTGTTTTTGATTTTCTCCAACGGAAACCAGTGTCTCTTATAATTAATCTTCTAAAATTTCTTAAAAACTACCTTGATCGCCTCAACCATCTCTGAATTTAGACAGAATATTTTTTATCTGAGGTCCTTATGCATCGCTCGTATACAAATATGAATAATACGCCTTAACACCTCTTTGTCAATGTCTTCAAAAGTTTGCTTCTTTTTTCTGTTACAATGTTTTCTTGGAGAGGAAAACGAGGAGCATTGTCCTGCAATTACATATATTCCATTAGTGCCAGCATAAAGAAGCTGCTATGGATACCATATAAAATATGGTATATGTATTTGTTTACTACTTTCTATAAGGCATAACTTGTTCAATTTTAGTTTAACTGAGACTCTACAGATCATTGTACTTTTGGAAACACTTGTCGCGTCTACCACACGCTCTTTTATGCTATGATGAGGTATTGTGACACCTTCTTCAGCTTCCTTTTTCATGAAGGCTAACATATTAGCATTTATTTCTCGACTTTGACTATTAACAGGTCGTCCGGATAATTTAATTTTAAGCTCCATGCTACAATTAAGGCCATAAGAGCCAGAGTGGCCTAACTGATTTTAACATTACTTTATATAATAAAAAAAAATGAGCAAAACCTAGCAATGTCCGATTGTTTTAGTCGTTATGTTGACCAAGAATCATTACTGGTCAACATACAATTACTAAAACAATCGGACATTGATAGCTTTTGATCATTTTCTTTGAATATGTAAAGTAATGTTAAAAACAACTAGCCAACTCTGGCTCTCATGGCCTCAATTAAATAACACTAATTTAGGTATATCTACTTTTTTATATTACAATTATTATTATTTACTTACCTTTACAGTTTTTAATTTTAGAGTTCCAAAAAGAACTTTTGAATGAAATGAATAAAATTAAAATAATTAAAACAGAATATACAAATACAAAACGTAGAATAACAACAATAAAAAAAAAACGAAAAAAAAAATAAAATAAAATTTAAATACTGCGAGTAAAAGAAACAATGCAACACTGTAAAAATTCTGAGGAGATCATTCTGTAACGTCTACTCACGAATGGCTTTGCTCCACCCCATTTTCTTTCACGTTATTCGTTATTTCACGGGATATCTATTGGCCTGTAAGTTTATTGTCAATATAGAGACCTAAAAATTTGTTAACAGTATCAGAACAAAATGCCTTCATTACCCAGAGTAATGTTGTTTAGATCATTCTTAAAAGAAATTAATTTGGTTTTTGAAAAATTAAATGTCAAATGATTAACTTTGCACCACTCTAAGATTTTTAGCATATCACTACTAATAATCTTGTTCAGTACCTTAGAGTCCTTGTTTTGCCATAAAATTGTGGTATCATCTGCAAATATAGTAAATTGGCCATTAATATCGAGGTTAATTATGTCATTAAAATAGATCAAGAAAAAGATAGGACCCAAGACAGAGCCTTGAGGTACGCCACAATTAATAAAGATATTACTAGAATAGCGCTCATTGATTGATACAGACTGGCATCTGTCTTCCAAGTATGAACTGAACCACTTTAGAGTAGTGCCTCTAAAACCATATCTTTCCAGTTTATTAAGAAGTATTTTGTGATTGACACAGTCAAAGGCTTTAGATAGATCACAGAAAACTGCAGCAGCAACATATTCGTTATTTAAGTCTAAGTATAGTTTTTCCATGAATTTGAAGATGGCATCATATGTACTTTTTAATGACTGGAAACCGAATTGGCAGGAAGAAAGTAAATCGTGTTTTTGTAAGAAAGTAATCATTCGGATTTTGACCAATTTTTCTACAACCTTTGAAAGCGATGGTAACAAAGAGGAAGGAAAGGAACATTTATTAATGACCACAAGGCAAATCATACATGGTAAAATAAAAACAAAGACACTATTATACTATACACACAGATAATAATATAAATACTTCTTCTTCTTCTTCTTTCTCGAAACTCCTTATGCCCCTCAGGGGCGTCGGAGGTAATAATATAAATACAAAGTGGAAAAAATTGCAACAAACTAACATAACTATTCTCTAGAAACTAAGAAAAGACAAAGGAATTATTAACACTGTAAAGAAGAGAAAATTGGCTTGCTTCGACCACATTATGCATAATAATAAATACCAACTTCTACAGCTGATTATTCAAAGTAAGATTGAGGGTAAGAATTAGACCCACAATGTTACATCAAATGTAGATGTGAGTAGAAGGGTACTGCCCTGTAATGTTTTAGCATAGGATTTTGTGTTCCCACTGAGTAGGTGCATAGACATGACAACAACTACGGAGCTTACGCGATCTCAGCACTGCTCGCACCGCAGCCGCAACATCCCTCGTCAACAAGCCTGCTTTGAAGTGACGAATAAATGTGACCATCTGTTCCATATAAAAGCTTCTAGGAGAGTATATTATATTCTTTGATTATATATATGGGGGTCGAGACATGGACTATGAATAATATCATACCATACAGAATAGATGGGAAAGCAAGATATTTTGCAGAATATTTGGCAGAAACGTAGTTGAGGAAGAAGGGAGAAGACTAACGAACAAAGAAATGTACCACCTGTATGGTAACCAACCGATATCAAAAATAGTGAGAAAATGCAGACTAGAATGGCTCGGTCATCTAGAAGGAATGCAGGAGAGCAGACAGGTCAAGAATATTAGTTGGAGAACAACTGATGGCAAAAAAGAGAGGAGAACCAAGAAGGAAATGGAGAGATGCAGTAATGGAAGATGTCAGTGTGTTGAGAATTAGAGATTGGAAGTTGACAGCAAAGAACCGAAAAGGATGGAAATTATACATCCAGCGATGGGCCTAACAGGCCTGTCAACGCTATATATAGATACAAGATTGAGGGCAAGAGAGGCCCTGGACGTAGACGTATATCCTGACTGGCCAATCTTAGGAAATGGACAGGTCTAACGTCAACTGATCTATTGTGAATAGAATAAGATGGGCAAATGTGGTCACCATCATCTCTAGCAGAGAGGCACCTTTAGAAGAAGAAAAAAATAGCTTGCAAAAGAAAAAAGGCAAGTTAGACTACTGTAGACAGAAGCAACAAGGGTGTTAAAACCAGAAAAATTAAGAAGAATATAAGAAAATGTACTTAAAGATCAAATTGGGAAAATAAGTGAATGGAACAAATAAATTTATTCAAGAATTCTAAATCCCTTGGTTACATGGAAGAATAATTATCATGCACTCACTCTGCATTATTATACTGTATAATACTTAAATTTAGAAAGGTTTATGATTTAATGGCCTTTAAAAAATGTAGATTGCACTGAAGTGGTTTTTAAATGCCATGATCTTGAGTACCTAGTTTCAATTAGAAGTTGTAACTTTGCATTGAATACCCTTTACTAAATCTAAGATCCATTTATGACACAATACAGCTTGTGTAAATTAAGAAAAAAATAAATATTCAGTCCTATATTTAGACTTTACTTCCGTATACACAAGAGTCTCAATGGACAAACCAAACTGTTTATATTGGATAATCTCTAACATTTGTATACTAAAATCAAACATTGCTTTGGAGCATTCATTAAATATAAAAGAAACTAGATAGGAAACAGTTGGAATAAACAATATTGTTTATTTATACAATCAAATCTGTTTACTTACCTTCATATCTTGGATAATTTGTTGAAAAAGTCCTCCTAATGCTCCCGATTCGCGTTCCATTGTACTATCCATTGTTTTACCAATTTAAACTAATCACAGTTTTTTCATTGCCCACTTCGATTTTATAAAGTAAAGGGAATGTCTAATGTTTACAGTTACCGTACAATCTGCCCTTCTTTTTGACACAAAATAGTCACATTTGCACTAAATACTTCACTACATACACCAATCGATTAACTTTTACACTTACAGCATATATTTTTGTACTTATGTTTTTAAATTAGGACTCAATTTAAGTGACTGTGTTCAACAATTTGTATAAAAAATTTAATACTATTTTAAATACTACATTTCCTCCTCTATCCATACTTTCTTTCAATAATCTAAAATCCTAATCCTAATATTCCTAAATCTTCAGTCAATCCCTTCCACTTGGTTTTGAGTTGGAAATGTTGACATTTTTACACCATGTGCCATCTATTAGCGATTTTTAAGGCTAAGTGGTAGGTTTTTGTTTACGTTTTTTACTGCCATCTGTGTTTTTTATTTAACACCTTGGAGATCAAGATCACTGCAAGATCGAAAAAATGAATAATTTTAGCGTTTTTTTTAAATTATGACCTGGAAATTATGACTAAAATAATTCTGAATATTATTTTTATGCAGAAGAGGTGAAGTACACCACCTTCTAGTAATCTAGCCTTGCTGCATTGTGTGGTTAGCTCCAGGGCCGGACTGGCATATAAAAATGGCGCCAAACCAAATTCTAAAAAAGGCGCCAACCTAATATCTAAACAAAAATGCCAGACCCCCCTAAGCTTTTGCATCAAACTTTTTTGAAATCCTAATGGATGTAAAGTAAATCAATATTACTTGTGAATTTTTTAAGTGTGATTTAAATCCATAAAGTAATTATTACTATTTTTATTGGGAATAGTAAAGATGCCACAAAAATATAGCTTCAGTTTCCCAGTATCCCTTTTACTCAGTTAGACTCTTTGGTACTTTCTGAAGACTCAAACCAATTTTCGAAAAGTGTGAGTAATTTTTCAACTGCTCTATAGATGAAGAATTTACTGGTTCAAAAACATTTAACAAAAATCATGATGATTGGGGTTCAATATAGAAGTCACATTTTAAATTTTTTCAAATTTTTAGAGCGCTCTAAAACTCCATATAGTAGAAGAGTAGGGGATAGTCGGCTAATGGTGCGCGTCGGGTAATTTGCGCATCAATGTTTTTAATCTCCTATTTAATAAAATTGCAAAAACTATATCGTCGGGCCATCTAATAGCAACTGCCATATCTATCCGGCACAAACGAACGTCGGGAGATACTTTACCGGCTGGCAGTTATCGTTTATACATGTTTTCGCGTGATATGATATATTGTTTGTGTATCTGAGAAAATAAGCGATAACTTTGTTTTCTTGACAGAATTATAGTTTAAGTAGTACTTATCCTTTATTTATTTACCATTTTAACCACTGATATAATTAGTTGGTATCCCTCGTTCCGAATGCCGTGGAAAGGAATGGTTTTATCTCGTAACGATGAGAAGCTTCGGAAAGAAATAGGCCAGGCTATGAGAGGACTATAAATAGTGTTTGTTTGTTTTTTTTATTTGCCCCCTCCTTAAAAGATGGTTCCTCTTGGAACCTTGTCGGGACTGGAACTGGATGCTGGTATCTGCATCTGGACCCTCTTTTACAACTCCCAGTTGTATAAAAGTGGCAGGGGACGGTCTTCGCTCCGCACCAGTAACTATGCGGATTACAACAGACTAACACCTGGACCTCGGTGTCTTTAAAAATTTCTTCTACCATATTTCGGATAACTCTCCAGTCTAATTGGCGGCATTCTAACTTTGGCATGGCTAACTTTTGCACGTCGGACTCTAACACGTGCTCTCTCAATTGAATTAATGCATCCCATACATCTTGGTAGGTAGGTTGGTCATGAACAGTGTCTTCTGTTACCAGATAGAATAGGTAACGTGACGCATCTTGGCGTTTCAATGATTTACCAGGAGCTGGCAGTTGGCATTGAAGTTCTGCAACTCGACCAAACTTCCTTCGAAAGGCGGATGCCAACCCTCGTGCGTCTCTGATACTGGCCGGGATGGTATGGGCCAGTGAATAGTCATCGGGAAGTGCGAGTAGATCTCGCTTTTCTTGAGTGGTAACACCATGTCTCGCTTTACCGGTACCTCCATATAGGCCCCCATGAACTCCTCAAACGTGAGGTCGGTTATTTCTCGAACTTGGTTTACTTCCACTTCCTCATATACGTCATGGTCTCCCTCGTACGGCGCCAACCGGTTATAGTGGACTATCATCGCCTTTCCCCGAGGAATCTTGCTTATTCAGTAGATAACGTCATTAATTTTCTTGACAATGAGGTACGGGCCTTCCCAGAACTGCTGCAACTTGGGAGAACAACCTGTTCGCTTCTTTGGATTATAGAGCCAGACTTTGTCGTTCTCCTTGAAACATCCCTTCTCGGCTTGGGTATCGTATCGTTTCTTTATTCGGTCGCTAGCGATCTGAAGATGGGAACGGACCAACTCGTGTATATCGTCCATTCTTCTTCGCAATTCATTCACATAATCCTCACCAGCCACATCTTCTCCAGGTCGACATCCAAATTCTAAATCACAGGGTAGACACATCTCGCGTCCAAAGATGACTTTTGCTGGTGTTTGGCCCGTTGATATTAACAGCAGATCTCTAGGCCATTGCGAAGAACGGAAGGTACTGGTCCCGGTCTCGCTGATGATTGAACACCATCTTTGTCAAATACTTGCCGACTGTCTTATTCATACGCTCCACCATTCCATCCGATTGCGGGTGATAGGCCGTGGTTCTGGTCTTCTTCATGCCCATACAGTCTATCACAGATTCCCTGAAATAGATCGCTCTCAAAATTCCTTCCTTGATCACTATGGATCTCCAGAGGCACTCCAAATCGGCTGATACAGTCTTTGATTAACACATCTACAATAGTGGTGGCCTTCTGCTATGGAATTGCGTAGATCCCAACCCATTTCGTGAAGTAATCCATTACCACCAACATTTATTTGGATCCATTTTCACTTTCTGGAAATGGCCCAGCAATATCCAAAGCTATTCTTTCAAACGGACTTCCAACATTGTACTGTCTCATGGGAGCCTTTCTTTTCCGGTAGGGTCCGTTACTTGTAGGACAAGTAGTACATTTCTTACACCAGTCCTTCACATCTTAGGAACTATTCATCCAATAAAATCGTTCCCGAATTCTCGCTGAAGAGTTTTCTTTACACCAAAATGCCCTCCTGATGGACTGTCGTGTAAATGACGAAGTACTTCGGCTACTCTGCTCTTTGGAATCACCAACTGTGTTCTCCTCGCTGAACCATCAACATTTTCCATTACTCGTTTAAGCAAGCTGTCTTCCAAGATAAATGAGTCCCACTGGGCCCAATACGTCTTAACTCCTGGCCTAGGAATGATATTTCTTGCCAAGATGGTCGACGATTTTCCTCTTTCAATTTTCGAATCTTCTGTAAAACGGATCTTTTTCTTGTTCTTCCTTGCTCTTGGTTGGCATCCACTCATCGTTGACCACTGTTCTTCTTAGTACTGCTGCTTCCTTTGACTCTGTTTTGTTACAATGGGAACACTCTGCTGGGCACGGCCTTCTAGATAGAGAATCAGTGTTCCTGTGGCTAACTCCGGCCCGATGCTCGTTCTTGAAATCGTATTCTTGAAGTCGTTCAATCCATCTGGCTATCTGACCCTCTGGATTCTTAAACTGCTTAACCATTTGAGGGCGGCATGGTCGGTTCGGATTAGAAACTTCCTTCCATAGAGGTATTGACAGAAGTGTTCCACTGATTTTACTACTGCTAGAAGTTCTCTTCTCGTGACACAGTAATTTCATTCAGGTTTTGAAAGCACTTTACTATAATATCCCAGAACTCATTCCTGTCTCCTTGAATCTGCGACAGCACTCCTCCAATTCCCACATTACTTGCATCCGTATCTAAGATGAACTGTCCTTCTGGCAGTGGATACCCTAGTATTGGCGCAGAGGCGGCTCTAGCCCATGTAGCGCCCGTGTGCAGTCGATGCACTGGCGCCCTTTGGTGGACGCGCAGTCAAAATGGAATAGTCGAATAGGTACCTATCTAGTACTAGTACATGGGGTATTAGAGGCATTAGGTACGCTTATAATGTAAACAAAAATCCAGATGCAAATATTGCAATTTAAAGGTTGCGGAACTACCTACCCAAATCTGTTAAAAATATTTAATGAAAAATTAACTTTTTTATCTTTGAGGCAAGGTTAAAAATTGGTTGAGGAAATTTAATAGGTTTGAGTCCACGAGTAAATAGTACTTTTAGGAAGGAATTGGTTAACTGAATAAAAAAGAACAACGTTGTGATTATTTAAAAAACAATAATAATTTATTAACGAATTATTACAGGACGCACGTACTACAACATATAATTATAAAAAAGATACTTTTCGTGCTTTTGCATTAGGAGTAGGGGAGTAAAATATGCTAAATGTGCAGTCAAGTCAGCAGTCACTCGAGCGCTTCGGGGACCTATTGGGTTGTGATTATTAGGTCCTGAAACCAAAAAAAGTTAAGTAAAATTTTCCATTTTAGTGGGGACTTCCCATTTTTTAATTTAATTTTTTATTTCCAACAATTGTTTTTCCGATTATAGCGCCATTTATCCATAATTTGAAAAAATGTTTCGAATAAAGGTTGCTTATATTTATGCAGAAAATCCAAATCTGCAATAAAAAATGGGGGCTCCCATTTAAGATTTTAAAGTAACCTCCCACCTCACCTCCACGGGGGGTCGTGTTTGGTACCATTCGATAATTTTTTTAAAAATATTGAATAAATGTATTTTGCAGCTTTTGCGAAATATCGCGAGATTTGTATTTAAAATTTTAATTTTACCCCCTTCCCTCTCCGTGGGGGGTCATGTTTGGTATCTTTCGATAGATTTTTGAAAAATATTGTACACGTAGTTTTTAGTTTTTCGATCTGACGTTCATTTTGTGAAACTTTTTGACTCTCCCATATCCGTTCCGCTCAAATCGTCAGATTTTTTAAATATACACTCTTTTGCATGTACTTATTTTACCGTATCTTAATCTGACAATTTTGAGTATTTTTAAGGATAGATTTTTTTCCGGGCCCCCCTGAACGAACTCCCCTGGGTTAAGAGCCAATATATGGTAGAGGTAGATCTGCAGGGTACCACGTTTCTCCCCATATGATAATCTGACGCGAACTGCAAAAATTCCCGCTTGGTCTCCCCTACCATTAGCAAAATCTTGAATAATATCATTTACTTCAATTTTTATTTCATGTTCAATACTTACTAGTGATAAATTTGTCAATAGACTTTGCGGCAATGTTGACATTAGATAATTTTTAATTATTTTTAATTTACAAAATGATCTTTCACTGTGCGCTCCTGTCACTGGCAATGTGAGGTAAATTCTAAGAGCATTGAACAAATTTGTGAACACTGAAAGTAGTTTTTTTGTATATAAGTAATTTAAAATATCCAAAGGTGTAGTAGAATCCAATGTAATTTTTCATTAATCGTTTTAAATCATATTTTATGTTGAAAAACAAAGTAAAGGACCCGTTCTTTGGTGCTCGGCGCCCTCAGCATCCCGGCGCCCGTGTGCACCGCACACCCTGCACAATAGGTAAAGCCGCCCCTGTATTGGCGCTGTAATTAAATGCCTCTTGAAAGTTTCAAAGGCCGTTTGGCAGTCCCCCACAAGGAAGAACTTCCTGTAGTTGGCTGTATACCATTAATTACAAGTGAAATTTAATAAAAAATTTTCCTCTTGGCAAAAAAACGTTTTTAAACTAATATATACCTTTTACCACGGCCACTCCTTCTTTGCTGACTATTTGACCTAAATAATTGACTTTACTTTGAAATAGATGGCATTTCTTGGGGTTTAACATCAACTGGGCAGCTTTAAGTCGATTAAAAACGTCTTCTAAATTCTTCAAATGGTCTTCAACGTCCCCCCCAAAACGATTATGTCGTCTAAACACACCAGGCACGTTTTCCAATATAACCCTCTCAACATATTTTCCATAAGCCTCTCAAATGTCGCAGGAGCATTAGGGCATTTGGACAGAGTCCAAACGGTATAACGTTGAATTCCCATAATCCAGATCCTGTAGTGAAGGCCGTCTTCTCCTTGTCCACTGGATCCATTTCTACCTGCCAATATCCAGACTTTAAGTCCAATGTAGAAAACAACTTACTTCCAGCCAAGCAACGTGTCTAAAGTGTCGTCGATCCGAGGCAGAGGATAACTACTTTCTTGGTGACATTATTCAACAAACGGTAGTCCACACAGAACCTCGTAGTTCCATCTTTCTTCTTGACTAGGACCATCGGAGAGACCCATGTGCTCGTAGAAGGTTCTATCAACCCGTCTTGCTTAATTTCTTGAACAATCCTTTCAGCTCCTCTCTCTTCGCCTGTGGTAGTCGTCGAGCTGTTTGACGAATTGGCCTAGAGTTACCAGTGTCAATTTTATGTTTGACAACGGTAGTTCTTCCTGTCTTTCCTCCTTTCGGTACGAATACGTCACGATACTGCCGAAGAAATTCCCTTAATTTCTTTTTCTCCACTTGATTTAGAGACTGGCCTTCAACTGGAACCATTTGGTCAAACTTGTCGTTGGAATTATCTGATGTTGTCGTCTGACGGATTATGGACGTCATGGGTACACAAGTTCCTACTTTTGTCTCCTTCTTGATGGTCACCGGGTAGTCATTGACATAATTCAATCTTACAGGAATTTCTTTCGCGGAAGTAACCAATTCCTTTCCAATTATGATTCATCGGCCAACCTCCTCGTCGTGGTTCCATGGCTCCATCATAACGGGTGTTCCTTCTTCTACAATTCCCTGTAGCCGCGCTACGATGATCGTTTCACTCCTTGCAGGGACAATTGTATCTTCTTTAATGGCTGCTAGCACAGTGGTGTCATCATGTGGATGAAGAAATACCTCCTCGTTACCAACTTTGATTACTCTATTCTTAAAATCCATGCAAATTCATTACGTCCATTCCTAATATAACATCTTCGATATCTGCAACTATAACAGTATGGACGAACTTTTCTGCTCCAATTCCTAACTGTATCTGGATTTCTCCGTGGGTGTTAGCATTTTCACCTGTGGCAGTCAGCAGTCGCAACCTCGTTGGTAAGAGCTTCTTACGACTGTTTATAACTGATAGTCGTATAATGGTCCTGGTTGCTCCGGTATCCACCAAAAATGTATACTTTTTCATCTTTCTTTTGTCTTCGATTTTTAAACTGCGACTGATAGATATGCTCTAAATGTCCGTGCCCGTATCGCATACTCAGTCTCTTTTTGAGATGTTCGAAATCATCTGTCTTCTCTACGGCTATGGTCTGGAGGATATCCAAAGCGTCGCCTCGAAGAGCAATAGTGAGGTTTACAGCCTTTTCTTTTTCGGACCATCCGTTCGCTCTGGCCGCCGATTCGAACTGTTTCATATAATTGTTCCATGACGACTTTCCGTCAAACTTTGGCACCTTAACACGAGCAAGACTTACACTCCCTTCAACTATCGGCCGTGGCTCCAATTTGTATTTGGTTTCATCATCCTTAATATCTGTTAAGGTGGGTTCCATCCCTCTGTCTACTTTTTCCGTTTCCTCCAATTTCTTTTCCATTTCTTTAATCTTTTCTTCAAAAGTAGATTTTAGGGACGATATCTTGTCGTCAAAATCAGAAGTGATTTTAGAGATGCTTGCAGAGATCTCGTTAGTCATCTTGCTTTCAAAGGATGAAATATCACCCGAAAATTTCGAAATTTTGTTCTCTAACGATGTAAGTCTGTCGAAACTTTCGAAACATCGGAGGAAACTTTCGAAATCTCGCCAGAAACTTGTGAGATTTCACTAGAAACTTTGTTCTCTAAGCCAAGCCGCACACCAAAGAAACATGAAACGAAAAACATGAAACGAAAAACATGTTTCATGAAACTAAAACATTGCTAAACAAATCTCAAAGTCCACCTACCAATGAAACGAGTGTGATTCATGCTCATGACACATTCCCTTTACACATGCCTAAAGGCAGGTTGCACATCAAAGAAACATGAAACGTAAATTACGTTTCATGGAAATAAAACAGTGCTAAACAAATTACGTCCGGCCATTTATGAAACTTTCCGAAAATAAGAATGTGTCATGAGCATGAATCACACTCGCTTCATTGGTAGGCGGACTTTGAGACTTGTTTAGCAGTGTTTTATTTTCATGAAACATGTTTCACGTGAAATGTTTCATGTTTCTTTGGTGTGCGGCTTGCCTATCGATGTAATGTCCGTGGAAACTTTCGAAACATCCGAGAAAACTTTCGAAATCTCGCCAGAAACTTGGGAGCTTTCACCAGAAACTTTGTTCTCTAAGGCAGGCCGCACATCAAAGAAACATGAAACGTAAATCACGTTTTATGAAAATAAAACACTGCTAAACAAATAGACGTCTGGCAATTTATAAAACTCTCCGAAAATAAAAATGTTTTATGAGCATGAATCACACTCGTTTCCTTGGTAGGAGGACTTCAAGATTTGTTTACCTGTGTTTTATTTTCATGAAACGTGTTTTACGTTTCATGTTTCTTTGGTGTGCGGCTTGCCTAATGATGTAATGTCTGTAGAAACTTCTAAATCTCTTTAGAAATTGACGAAATCAAAGCAGCATGCTTGTCCTCAAACACGTAGGTTTCTGGATCATGACCCTCTTCTTGTAGTGCGTTCTTCAGACGATCGACTAGATCAGCCTTTTTCCCAGCCGAGTCAAGCTCGCGATTTTCCAATTCTGTTCTGAGCTCCGTAACGCGCAGGTCACAGATTTCGTCTTATACTGTGAAGACATGGTCACACACAATTTATTTATTACGAGTTTATGTTTAGTTATTATTAAAGATTACACACTGTATTTAAACCGAATTTAGTTTCGTTATTATAATCCACTTCTGATACCATTGTTATTATACTGACTTGTACTGATTTACTATTTTATTATTTGTGTTTTTAGACACTAAGTTTAATTTAAACAAAGGAAGACTTACTTTATACTATTTTATTTTACATCACTTATTTAATTTGTTTAATGCTTACAAATAACTCAAACTAACACATCTAATTCATTTACAATCTCAAATGTATGATCTTACTAACTAAAACATAATAATTCCAATAACTAATACATGTCAAAATATAAGGCGAACAACTCGATTCGAATACAATAATTATTACGCGTCGACTACTGACTTGCCTACCAAAGGAATCTCTCGTTCTTATATACTTCGGTATCCCTCGTTCCGAATGCCGTGGAAAGGAATGGTTTTATCTCGTAACGACGAGAAGCTTCGGAAAGAAATAGGCCAGGCTGTGAGCGGACTATAAATAGTGTCACAATTTTCACTGTACCAACTAAATTTAAAATATCGAACTACTTTTTCGATTCCTTTTTTAAATTGTTTAAGATAGGATCATTTTCAATAATCTCATTTTTTTTCTTCAAAATTATACAAGGAGAATTACTTTTCAAGTAGTTGATCTATTACACAGAGACGCTCATCCATGGTTAATTGCACGCACGGGCGTGCAATACTAAGGTAGCCACTTGAGGACACTTTGACCCCTGACGACATGCCTTGACACACAAATAAACGTGAAAACATGACAGGGTAGAAGCTGAATATTGTTTTCCTGAGGGAATAGGCAAACTGTGTGTGTTGAATTTTGAAATTACTTTTTAAATAAAAAAATACTCTAATGTGAGCTGATATCTGAAATTAAACATAAAATTAGAAACACTGTAATAGGTAGGTACTAAACTAACCAGTAAGACCTATGTAACCAAAACAAAATATGGTAACAAGCGTACTGATAAACATAACGCGCCCACGGCGTCGCTCCTTCAAAATTTTCAGACGGGTCGTCGGCAGTTTCTCAACTGTCATCAATACGACTAACTTCACGCGTAACTTTGATACGAGAATTATAAAAAAAAAATATGCATTGAAATCCATATCCCGTAATTTTTTGAGCATTATAAAGTGAGTACAAAGACATACATATTTCTTTTTTTGTAATTACAGCTTCAATTTACCGTGCACTTCTTTTAGACTCTGCCGAGAAGGTAGAGTCGTGTTGAGAAACTGCAGCGTGCCCTTTTCAGACACGAGCCGGCCCCGACCGATAGCGAGGATCACCACGCGTAACCACAAACGAAAGTGGTAACAACGTATAAAAAGGGTCGCCCCCAAAATCGATACTGTCATTAAACACGCCTAACTTTGATACGAGAATTATAAAAAAATATGCATTGAAATCCAGATCGCGTAATTTATTGAGCGTTATAAAATGAGTACAAAGACATACATACATTTTTTTTTGTAATTCTATCTTCAATTTACTTCTCGTAGACTATTATCGATAAGTTAGAATCGTATTTGTTTTTACGGTGCCCGTATAAAAGTGCAACTGAGTCACATAAACTCGCCAATATTTTCGTATGTCTACGAGTAGTTGGCTATTTAGGTATTGAATTACTATAAGTAGATACCATGATACTATAAAGTATAAATAACGTTATTTATAGTATCATGGTGGGTAGAAACTATTAAGAGCCAGAGCCGGATTTAAGGCAGTGGAGGCCCCTGGGCAGAATTTGTGTGGGGGCCCTACCACTAAAAAAATGTTGATCTAATTTTATAAATACATATCTATATTTTTAAATAATAAAAAATACAAGAGCTGTAACTTGTTACAGTCATCATCATCCAGCCCTTTGCGTCCACTGCTGAACATAGGCCGCCCTCATTTTTGTCCATTGTGCTTATTTTGAGCACCTTGCATCCAATTTCTTGAGATCGTCAGTCCAACGAGTAGGTGGTCTACCTCTACTTTAAGATATCGTGTTCAATGCCAATTATAGAGAGATGATTCAAGCGCTCTTGGTCCATCATAGACCTAAGTCAATTTGTAATTAACTTAAGTTTTGAGAATGACCTCTCACCACTGCAGTTAGTTAGCATCAAAACTAAATATAAACGAAGTGTCACCTCAACATTTGAAAATGCATCATTCACATTCTTTTCTTCTAGCAATCGGTACATTTAAAGTTCTTTGCTTATTTGATGAGCTGATTTCCTCTTTAAATGAATTTAAAAATTCTACAAATTGTACTAGTTCGACACCTAGGGTTTCATCTAAATTCAAAATCATTGCTATAAATAATGTCGGTACCTGAGCTTTAGGGAGTAAGCTTCAATTTCATTGGGAGTTAAGTTTTCCAAATGATGTAAAAATCTAAAATTGGAATGAATGCATTCATATGCAGGAAGCCTCTGAATTAAAGAGGTGATCTATAATAGCGATAAAATTGTGAGTCCTAATGTTCTCTGTTGTCATTTCATAACGTTCGGCTGCAACGTTTCAGTTGATAAATAGCCCCTATTGAAGCACCAATATCACGTGCTACGGTAATTACAGAGTCTCCTTTCTCCAGTAATGTTAAAGCACGAAACTTCTCCTCTTTTGTGAGTTTCTTTCGACACATATTTGTCAGTTCAATTTAGAATTTCAAACTTTACGCGGTAAATGAGAAGAAGGTTAACACTGATTACCCGCACAAAGCCAACTGTTTACAGTGCAAACGCGCAGAATACTCTAAATAAGCCAAGCGGTCCGTAAACTACAGATAATTGCCGTCGCAAGTACGCTATCCCCCCTCCAATCCAAGCGCAGACAGAACACATGCAAATTGTCTTCAAATTTGGTGATTTATTTGGTAATGTAAAGATTTTTTCCGGCACTGTATATGAGGCGATCAGAGCAACAGTGGCCTAACCCCAAAAACGAAGTTTCGAGATAAATGCAATCCTTGCATTCGTATTTACATTATGCTTATGGGATGGCACTACAAATTATGTAGCGCCATTTAGCCAAATACAGAGGTAGGTTGTCTAGACCCTTGTTAATCCGAAGAATTAATGTTGCTGCTATTATTGATATATTAATCAACAATGAGTTAATTTGTGGGTTAATCCACTTTTGCTCTGAGCTCCTCATTATGTTTCTGGTGCCAAACGGCGAAATCAAAGACAAGTAAAAACATTTTTTAGGGGAATGGTAGGTGCATCATCTTTGTGTAAAGGTGCAAAAAATTTTTTTTCAGCGTTTAATTTTTTTAATGGATGGATACTAACCAAGGCAAACAGCTCACCGGGCTTGTCAGAAACCATATCAGATAAGTTGAAGATATCTTCCAAGAAACGTAGAAATTTTTCCAGAAACTAGTAAATATAGTTAGTGAAGCAAGTAGTTATCAAATACATACTTAAGCCATTTAAATACTTTGGCAGCTGTTTAAATGTAAATTATGACTGATGAAGAGATAATAACCAGAATAATAATCGCCAGAAAATTTAACATGTTAATTTTCTCAAAAAAGACCAAATGCATGGTTATAACAGCAGATCCAATAAGATGTAAATTAATTGGAGCTGGAAGGTCAGATAATAGAACAGGTGATGGGGTTTAAATACCTAGGCATCACACTATCTAGTTACGGAAGGCTCGAAACAGAAATGGAAGATCAAGTGAATAGAGCAAACAGAGCCGCAGGTTGCCTGAATGACACAATACGGAGAAATAAAAATATCGGAAAAGAAATGAAAGGCAGAATTTACAAAACGTTATCAGACGAATAAACGCGGCAGAAACACGACCCGACACAGAGGACAAACAGATTGCTCGAAACAGCGGAGATGAAAACCCTTCGAAAAATCGATGGTAAGACCCTATGGGACAGAGCTAGAAGTACAGATATACGACGGAGATGCAAGGTAGATAACATTAATAACTGGGTAAGAAACAGAAGAATACAATGGAATGACCAAAAATAGGGTAGTCAGGACAGCGAGAGACGGTTTCCCAATAGGAAGACGATCAGTGGGAAGACCACGAAAACGATGGAACGGCAACTTACTAGAGGCACATTGAAAAAACAGACAGTCATGTCTATACAAAAAGAAGAAGAAGAGAAGAAAAAGACAATAGAGGAAAGGTTCAGGAAATTGAATACGGACAGAGCACTTAAATAAGAGGATAAATAGTCTAAGCCACTTATAATAAAAAATTTAAATAAAACACTAAAAATACTTCCTTTTATTTTTTAAATAAACAGCAGAAACATCGTAGTCACCAAAATTTTCCCGAATACATTCTTTGTATATTTCGTTGGCAGTATTCGCCAATGGTAGGGCATGATCAACGGAATCAGCCATGTCCAAGATCATCTTCAAATCATTCTGCATGTGCTTCAGTGGTTGTTGTACGGAATTAAAACTATTTTGGTCGATGAAATCGGTTTTGCTTTTTAAATATGGGCTTGCGATATCTGACATGTTGAATATTTGTATCAGTTTGTCCTTTTCTATTCCACATCGTTCCACCACGTTAAATGCCTCGCTAAGAGCCGCCATACTCACACCTTTGATCATCTGCATGGCTAGATTGATCCTAATAGCGTTCCTGTAATAAAAGTTACATATATTAGATATTGTTCTGAAGCTACTGTTCTGCGTCCCGCAGTTACTTTGCAGTGTGGGCAGCATATCCCAATATAAAACTTATGGAACCTTGCAGCTCAGTGTTGCCGGTTTTAAGCAGACGAACTTAAAGTCCGTCTAAATAGAATATTCCAGAAGTCCAAAACATCTTGATTTGAAAATCTGTGGGTTTTATTATTTTTAAATAATTCATAGATAGGTACTATGAAAGATATTTATACGATATTAAAGATATATCATTTGAATATTAATTATAATTAGCCTGTGATTAATCTTATATTTAATAGTTATTTATGATATAAGTGTTAAAAGTACAATTTTAAGGCACGCATGTGAAAGTTTGCAGAATGAGCGAAGCGAATTCTGTAATTCACATGAGTGACTTAAAAATGTACTTTTTAACACGTGTACCTTGTACGCACGTAAGAAGTTATTCTTCTATTATATGATTTCAACGAAATAAATATACTTTCACAGGTTATTTGTATTTAAAGATTAAACTAATTTTTACTTACTACTTTCCAAAAATTTTTATTAAAACAATACTAACAATATAAAAAAAGTTAGATAACACACGGATTCGAACCAGGGACCTCTCGATCTCCGGTCGAACGCGCTACCACCGAGCTAAACTCCCTTTGCTTTGACAGCTTACAAGATTTATCATACATACTGACAAATTTAATAGACCAAGTGAGGTATAAAAATACTTTAAAATTTATTTAATATAAATATTAATATCTCTTGGCAACACTGTTCTTCATAAGAGTCTGTACTGAAAGGTGACCGTGGAACGCAGTATAGGTTATTCAAATGAAACGGTACGAAACGTCGTAACAACGTAACCGCAAACATATTTGCCTATGCCGCTGTGAGATAACAGAAATGAATGAATTTGTACGGATAGATAACATTACGGAGGAACAATGGACTGAGCATTTCAAGAAATTATATGGAGGAGAAGAAGAGAACAGAGAAAGTAACATTAACGAAACTCACGATAGAGTACTAATATCAGAAGAAGAGCTACAATACTGAATAAAAAAAAATTAAAATATAGAAAAGCACCTGGTCCTGATAAGATAAACAATGAACTGCTAAAATATGGAGGAACATCACTACTCAAATGCGCTATTTTATTTTTTTTTTCAGAAATCTAGTTTTCTTTGGAAAATATTAAATACAAGTATGCATTTTTAATCCTGTATTACAAAATTAGACCAAATTAGCAACAGAATAGCGAAAACCGCATGTCGATACCTTTTTTCTATCTCGAGATATCTTAAGAAACGTGTAAATTTTAAACATAACTGATGCTGTCACCGGTAGACAAAGTTCAGGAAATCAAAGTGGAAAGCAAGCATGATATAGAAAAAAAAAAAATTAGATCGTAGCACTTGCGGATTGCCGACAGAAGTGAATACTTCTTATAGATTCGATTATATTCGGTTCGATTCAATTCAATTTCATTCGATTAGATTTAATTTTATTTAATATATATATTATGCCCATAATTTAATATATTATGTAATATAAACCCAATTATCTCGAGATATCTTAAGACACGTATAAATTAGTAACATAACTAATACTGTCACCGTAAACAAAGTTCAGGAAATCAAAGTGAAAGCAAGTACTTAGTGTGCTATGAAAAAAAAAAAAAAAAAAAAAAAAAAATAGAGCGTAGCACTTGTGGAGTGCCGGCAAAAGTGAATATTTCCTATAGATTCGACTATATTCGATTCGATTCAATTCGATTAGATTTAATTTTATTTATGAATATACTAATTACGCCTATAACTTAATTTATAATACAGGGTGTCCCCGAAAATAGTGCGTTCCTTAAAGGTATAGGTAGAAGGCACAATGTAGAGCAAAAAGTCTTTTAACATTTTTTTCTAAATTCAGCCGTTTGACCAAAAAAAAAACGAAAATACATTTTGATATTCAAATTGAAGTCTGGCAACGTCCAATACAAAAATCTTAGACAGTCACAAAAATAGTAGGTTTGTGGGTCAGTTGTATCTGGTAAGTAAAATAATGTAAATATCAACCAAACCCATATCCATTTCTGCAGGGGTCTATTAGTGTTTACATTTTTTCACCTGTCAGTGGTCGTCCCCTCATATCAAACAATCCAAGAATTTGGTTTGTTTGATGTTATTGACATTGGATATTTGGCATAATTGGTTAGTTTCTGTACCAAAAGAATGGGTATTTCTTATTTCTTAACAAGTAGGTATTTTGGGTATTAAACAAATATTCTATCGGTTACGTTGTAAAGGATACAAAAAGGGTAAAGGGTGCAATATTTTATTAATTACCCAGAACACTAAATGGAGAGGCCTATACATTTTTTGCAAAATATTTTGCCGGTACTTCTTTGAGTGTCTTTGCAAACAGGACGTGGAATGTGGTTTCTTCACGACGGAGCCCCAGCACCAGTGCTGCGCCAGCACGTGGCAGCGCCTGTGTACCCCAAGCTGTGGGTGAAAAATAGGTCGATTTCAGGATATAATTCAGGAATTTTTGAAACCTATCAGGTGTTGTAAAGGACGATGCCAGGAATAACTTCTACTAAAATGTAACCAAAAATATTGTGCGCTTTTTTTTCTATTGCGATTTTCATTTGTTAAATTTGCAATTTTTAATGATTTTTAATTTTGCAGCTTAAGATATTGATTTTAGAGAAAAACTTTTTAATAGAAAGTTGTAATAAATTAAAAAACCTACAATCTGAGGTATGGTAAGTTTAATTTTGTTAATTGGTTATTGCAAAACAGCCTGCGAAACGTCCAAAATGACCGTTTTTTACAATTGCAATATTTATTGTACGAATAATTTTTTTTTTTTATTTTTTAAAGCTTTAAAATGAAGATCTTTCAATTCCAAACATAAAAAAGATTGTAAAGCCAGATTAACGAATTTGTTGCTTAGATATTATAAATTGTTTATACCAAGAGGTCAAATGTCGAAGGCTATAACTTTTTGTAAAAAAATCGTAGAGAGTTGGTGAAACATCTAATCCCCTTCTAAAGAGTTATATTTTCATATTCTGATGTAAATAAATGCGTAAAACATTTTTAAACCTCTAATTTTCGGGTTTGAAAATAAGGGGTCAAATTTCGTTATAAACATTTAGAGCTGAAGCGGCCCTGTACATCCTATGAGTTTTTAACTTACAGATTATTGTTGCTGAAGATGAAACGAAGATTTATAAAAAAATAAAAAATTTCTACGACCAACTGAAGCCGAGATAATTTTTGGGTTTGAAAATAAGGGGGCAAATTTCGTTAAAATCATTTAGAGCTGAAGCGGCCCTGTACATCCTATGAGTTTCTAACTTACAGATTATTGTTGCTGAAGACAAAACGAAGATTTATTAAAAAATAAAAATTTTCTACAACCAACTGAAGCCGAGATAATTGTTTTTTTTTCTTACGTCGTAGTGCCTTTATTTATAACAATTAAGAAATTATTTTTCAGTCATTGACTAAAGAAAGACTTATATTATATTAAAATAAAAATTACTATAAAATATAATTACATTTAATTATTAAAAACTATTTTTAAAGTCTGTGCTTTTGCGAGCGGCCGAATTTTGCAAATCGCTTGGCTCGCTTCAAATCCGCGCGGTCGGAAAATTTTTACCTAACTTGTATTAAATTTTGACAGAAAACAACTTAATAATATTACTATTATAATATACAGTCTATCTACCACTGTATCTGTTTTTCTTGATAAACTTTTATATGTGAAATTTCATTTCTGAAGAAATAATATTACAAAAATGATACATACCTATATATGAAATATATAACTATATTTTTAATTTTTTTCATTGTTATATAAATATAATAATATTAATGTTACTTCTTACTATAATATACAATATAAAACTTTTTCTTCTTGCAGTGACTATTATTTTTGGATTTCACATATAAAAGTTTATCAAGAAAAACAAGTACAGTGGTAAATAGACTGTATATTATAATGGTAATATTATTAAATTGTTTTCTGTCAAAATGTAATAAAAGCTACGTAAAAAATTTCCGAGCGCGCGGATTTGAAGCGAGCCGGGCGATTTGCAAAATTCGGCCGCTTGCAAAAGCACCGATTTAAAAAATAATTTTTAATAATTAAATGTAATTATATTTTATAATAATTTTTATTTTAAGATAATATAATGCCTGGTTGCACCAACAGATCTTAAGCTCCAGCTTAGCTAAGCTCTGCTTATAGATAGGACCACCGGAAGTATCACTTACGTTGCACCATAATTTTGGATTCTTACCTTGTTATCAAGTATATCTATTATTATATTATGATATTCCTATTATATTTTATTGTAATTATATTACATTAATTCTTATGATATTCTCGGCTTAAGCCTAAGATCTGTTGGTGCAACCAGGCTTAAGTCTTTCTTTAGTCAATGACTGTAAAATAATTTCTTAATTGTTATAAATAAAGGCACTACGATTTAAGAAAAAAAAAACAATTATCTCGGCTTCAGTTAGTTGTAGAAAGTTTTTATTTTTTTATAAATCTTCGTTTTGTCTTCAGCAACAATAATGTGTAAGTTAGAAACTCATAGGATGTACAGGACAGCTTCAGCTCTAAATGTTTATA
This sequence comes from Diabrotica virgifera virgifera, assembly GCF_917563875.1. Classification (NCBI taxonomy): domain Eukaryota; kingdom Metazoa; phylum Arthropoda; class Insecta; order Coleoptera; family Chrysomelidae; genus Diabrotica; species Diabrotica virgifera. Next base: position 22,510,279 of record NC_065450.1, read on the forward strand.
ACGAAAAATGCCCCCTTATTTTCAAACCCATAAATTATCTCAGCTTCAGTTGGTCGTAGAAATTTTTTATTTTTTTATAAATCTTCGTTTCATCTTCAGCAACAATAATCTGTAAGTTAAAATCTCATAGGATGTACAGGGCCGCTTCAGCTCTAAATGTTTTTAACGCAATTTGCCCCCTTATTTTCAAACCCAAAAATTAGAGGTTTAAAAATGTTTTACGCATTGATTTACATCAGAATATGAAAACACAACTCTTTAGAAGGATATTGGATGTTTCATCAACTCTCTACGATTTTTTTTTCAAAAAGTTATAGCCTTCGACATTTGACCTCTTGGGATAAACAATTTATAATATATCTAAGCAACAAATTCGTTAATCTGGCTTTACAATTTTTTTTTATGTTTGGAATTGGGAGATCTTCATTTTAAAGCTTTAAAAAATAAAAAAAATTATTTGTACAATAAATAATGCAATTGTAAAAAACGGCCATTTTGGACCTTTCGCAGGCTGTTTTGCAATAACCAAGTAACGAAATAAAACTTACCATAGCTCAAATTGTAGATTTTTTAATTTACTACAACTTTCTATTACAAAGTTTTTCTCTAAAATGAATATCCTAAGCTGCAAAATTAAAAATCATTAAAAATTGCAAATTTAACAAATGAAAATCGCAATAGAAAAAAAAGCGCACAATATTTTTGGTTACATTTTAGTAGAAGTTATTCCTGGCATCGTCCTTTACAACACCTGATAGGTTTCAAAAATTCCTGAATTATATTACGTTTTTTCACCCACAGCCTGGGGTAGTGTGCAAAACACGTAATGGCGCCCAAAAATACGCAATTTAAAAAAAATAACTAAAAATTCTATAAAATAACTCTACGTGGTGCTCCTTAATTGCAGGCGCCTGTGTGCGCTGCACACCTTGCACACGTGGACGGGCGCGGCTCTGCCCAGCACATTTTCCCAGAGCTGTGAAAAATCTTCTGGATACCACTTACACTCATCATTGAATTGGTAGGAATGGACTCATTCTGTGGCCACCACGAAGTCCCGAATTCAATGTACTGGATTTTTAGTTTTGGGGACATCTGAAATCGTTAGTGTATGATAACCGACATGAAATCCAAACAGAAGCTGAATTACAGGAACGCATTTTTGATGCTGCAGAAACTATCCGACATAACCACCGAAGTGGAAATCGAAACGTCAAATAAACCTAATTTCAAAGTAAAATCGTGACTTATACAAAATTTAACCCTTTCAGCTCCGGTAACGCGTACGCGCGTCCAAATATGACTAAATTAGTGCCGTTGGACGCGTAAGCGCGCTCTGTGTGTATTATATTCAAACGAAATTATTTTTGCCGGCACATGAGCTATAAGGTTGGAAATATTAAAGCGGAGCTGAAAGGATTAACGAGATTGTACAAAAACTTTACCCAATAGTGCTTCCAAAATATAAAGGGGTGCAATCTATGGCTTTAAAATAAGGATGACAATGGTGGAATAAGGCTTCATCTCCCGCCGTCAATAAAACTCGTGATTCTTTGGAAGACTCTTCGCTACCACCTTGAAGAGCAAGTTCCAAATATTTTCCTCCTTTCTTTGTAATGGAATCGTTTATTTCCTTTGATTCATTTGTGTCAATACTCGTCATCATTAAAATACCTAAAATTTTAAATATTTGTTCTAACATTATCAAACACACTGTTTGTATATTGAAAATAACATAAAAATATAGAGCCACATATTATCACTAATTTTACTACAAAAATTTCTGTTTGGCACTATCATCTTCCAAAGAAAGTTCCGAATATGGACCGATTCATGCAGTTAACTTAAAACTGCTCTTAATTTAAAGGAGTAAATAGAATAGGGAACTTGAATGAAATTTTAAATTCCGACAAAAATGCTATAAATCACAACAGGACATAATTCAAAATAAAATCAAACAAAAAAATTGTTTTTGTTTTTCGTGTGGCCCCTAAAAATGATTGAAATCGAGAGAATTCAAATTATATCAGCCAGTCCAAAACGCGCCCTTATTCATAAAGTCAAAAAAGTTCGGTCCGCGCCATTAATTCATTGTGTTTGCTATTTGTTTACTTGTTGTACTCATTTTATTGTGTATCTTAGTTTTATAAATCTTTAGATAGTTGCTGTGAACTATATATTTCCTAATATTTGAGTGTTTTTGTTAAGATAATTTTTTTAAAATGACCGCAAAGTGTTTTTCCAAAGGGCAGTCTGACAACTTACCCATTATGAACATAAGACTTTTATAATTATGATTAGTTTATTTTAATTTTATAGTAAAAACAGTTCCAGAAAAATAATATATAGCTATACTGAATTAACTCGTTGGTAATTTTCGTGACGTTGGTAAATTCTTTTTTGGGAAGTTAGGTTGCTAGACGTGACCGGAAATTACTACACAACCAAACATACCTGCTCATAACCAATATTATTAATAGAAAACAGACATAAAAAACATAAACCTTACGCCAATCAATAACTATTTATTTACACCATTATAATACAAATGAGACAATTATTTATTGTTCAAAATAAAATATTTTTTAGAAATAAATTCCACAAAATTTTATGGGTTTAGTATATACTCCCACTATTTCCAATAATTCTTCTTTTTTTAATGAAAGATTAAGTTGATTTAAACAGTTAATAGTGTGAGGTAGGAATTTTTGAGCTGTATGTTTCCTATTCCGAATGTGTCAAAATGAATCTCGGCTCTTTTCATGAGCATTTTTCAGTGCGTCACAGTTTTTCGATTTCTTTCTAACGCAATAAATTGTATGTGACAGAAAAAAAGGCACGTCTGTGATTACAGACATTTATAACATTTATCCTAGTTCTTCTAGTTGTCGATAGATAGCGCTATAATCGAAGAAAAAATTATTAACGAATTATATAATATATCTACGAATATAACCTGTACAATTTATAAGACTATACAAATCAAAGAAAATACCATTTTATAAATGCAATAAACACAATTGATTTGTTTTTATGCCAATTTGAAAATAAAATGTGACAACTGTCAGATTTAACTAAAATGTCATAAATGTGTATTATCACCAGTGATGTGGGAGAGAGGGGATATGACATAAACGATGCTTTTGTGTTTACTAAATGGGACCACTTTTTTGGGACCACAATGGGACTAAGTGGCAGGTTTTTTATGTTATACACGGAATATATGTTATTAATTAATTATTAAAATTATTAATTATATATATTGTTATATTTCTATTTGATATGAAAATTAAATTTTGATAATTATAAGCAGAATTCAATTTAATATAAAATATTTTCAATTTTCTCAACCACGGGCATATAAATTTAGAACAACCTGTATACAACAAATTGTTATATTTAATTTTAAGAAGTGATTAAACGAAACTCGGGAAAATGCGCTTAGAATAAACAAAGTGAATGGAGTGTACCATTATCGTTGTTCGCGGAAGGTTCGATCATTAGCCTATGCTAAATAAGACTTAGTTGGAATCGATAATAGGTCATTATCGTTGTTCGCGGAAGGTTCGATCATTAGCCGGATGCTAAATAAGACTCAGTTGAAATAGAGAATAGGTCATTAAATTTTGTAAATAGTAGAAAGTAATTTTAGAATGGGAATTAACTATTTCTTTTTTGAAATCCATTAAGCATATTTAGAAAGATTAAAAATTGGTTTTGAGGAAGACTGTGAATGAGAGTTGGTGGTGGAAGTTTGATTGGTGAATCTGGAAGGGATATTTAGAAAGTAGGGGAATGAATGAAAAAGATAGATCAGAATGTTTTGAGCTGTCGAGAAGTGAAGTCGAATAGTAGACGGTAGTGTACGGAGAGTGAGAAAGCCGGTGTAGTTCCGTGAGTGTGGAGTATCTATCGTGGAACGAGAGGTAGGCCAGGTTGAGAGTAAAAGAACCTCCTTGAGCCAAGAGTGTCCCGGTAGCTGATTGCAGTTTCGAAAAAGGTAGAATACAGCATCACGACAGAAGCAGGTACGAGAGCTATACGAGCTAGTTTTCAAAGGAGAACATTACTGAAAGCCAGGACGAGGTTTTGATCGCAGCCAAGGATAGCAGGAAACGGGTCTTGTGTGAAGACATTCTCAGTTCACCAGAAAAAGGTCAGTCTCATTTGTTTGGACATGAATGTATGGGTTTTTCGTATTAAATACCACATTATAAATTGAAGAACATAATAAATAATATCAGAAAAGCTTCATCAAACTTAAATAGAATTGTTGCTAATAAATCATAATAGTTAAATGTTAATAAAAACTTTCAATTGGAAACCAAAAGGAAATAAGATTCCCATGTGTAAATGTTATGTTTAAGAATAATAAGATATAGCAAATATTAAGCAGTGATTGCCATTTAAATAAAATAAACAATATTTTGATTCTAATTGTAACCCATATGTGTGTATTATTTTACTCTTTTCTTTCCTATCCCGATTAGGAACCATTGAGAAATACTTAGAAGCCACGAGAGTAAGTAATTAATTTTATAATTAGCCCTGAGATTGAAAACATATTGATATGTGATCTGGTAAATTAATTAGATTATTATTAATGCATTGATTAAATTAAAAGACATATAGGAATATTATCTCATATCAATAATAAAGATCACATCAACTGTCGTCCAACGTGGAAAGCATTGTAAAGTATTTCTAGTGGCAAATTTGAAGGATAGAAAGAGTAAAGCCGGTATTTGAAAATTTATATGCCTGTGGTAAAAAGTGAGATACTTACATTTGATAACATAAAATTTTAGATCTCTTTAGGTACAAATTTTACATAACTGATTTAATATTTTATTTTTACGATATTTACATTTGATATATTTATTGACAATTTATAATATTTGGGTGAGAAAAAGTCGTCTTGGTAACATACTAGTAAAATTTCACATTTGGCGGGGATAGTACTTCTTGAAAACAAATGTCTGTGACAAGAAGCCAAAGCAAAGACAACAAAAAACAAAAAGAACATTCAGATCAAGAGGAAAATTCAGACCAAGAAGATATTTTAAACACAACAATCATGGAAACAGGAAAAAAAGAATTGTCAGAATTAGAAAAGATATTACAACTTATGCAACTCCAGTCACAAAAAATGGATGAAGCAAAACGAACAATGGATAAAAATCAGGATGAAACACAAAAAAAAATGGATGAAAATCAACGTGAAACGAAACAAGCCATGGAAGAAACATCAAAGAAAATGGATAAAGTGGATCAAAAAATGGATGAAACACAACAAAAAATGGATGAAACACAACAAAAATTGGATCAAAAAATGGATGAAACACAACAAAAATTGAAACAAGCAATAGAAGAGAACAACAAGAAAATGGAGGAACGCATAGAAAAGTATGAAATGAAAATTAAAGATCACATGCTAGAACAAGAAATGAAAATTCAAAATAAAATGAAGGAGTTAACGAATTGCCAGAAAAAAGAAATGGAAAGTTTGGAAAACAAGTTGGAAAATGCTATTCAAGTAGACAGAGAAGAAATGGAAAGAAAGATTGCGGAAATCAATATTCAACAAAATGTAGGAGAAAGAAGAGAAATGGTTATACATAGCACAGATGACGTGAAGATAAGGTTTGGCGGGGACGTAAGAAGATTACACCCAGTGCCGTTCATAAATAGCCTGAAAAAGAAAATACAACACATCGGAAATTTCGAAACAGCAAAAGAAACTATCAGAAACCATCTCAAATATGAAGCAAGCCTATGGTTCGATTGCAAAGAAGAAGAATTTGACAGTTGGCAACAATTTGAACAAAAATTTTTGAATTATTTCTGGGGAAAAGTCCAACAATTGGAAATTAACAAGGAATTGCAAAATGGGAAATACAATGATAGGATGGGTATATCAGAAAGGACATATGCATTACAAATTTACTATAACGCAAAACATTTACAATATAATTACTCATCGGAACAATTAGTCGAACTGATTGCAAGACATTTCGAAGAAACGCTGGAAGACCATATCACATTGCAAAACTACAAAGACATAGATAGTTTATGCCAATTCCTACAAATAAGAGAATCACGTTTAAGAGAAAGAAAATCAAGAAGGTCGCGAGAAGATTACAGGCCCCGAGAAACACAGGATTACAGAGATAGAAACCAAAATAGGAGGGACTATACAAGACGAGATTTTAATCCCAGAAGGGAAAACGAAAATAGAGACAACGGAAGAGGAAATTGTGAACAAAGAAATAGGCAATGGAATGAGGACAGAAATCGAGAATACCAGAGTAGAAACATCACACGCTCAAATCAAGAAAACAGAAATAATGGTAGACAAAATGAACAGGGATATCGAGAAAACCGAAACAGATCCGACAGACCAAGAGAAAATAGAAGAGAAGTAAATAATACCCAGACAGATGAATATGACGGAGAGAGACATTATGACGAAAATATAAACAACGATGAGCAACCGGCGTCTTTTCACGACGGCGCTCACTAAAAACCAAAAATCAAACAGGAATCTTTTGTCAACCCAAGGAGTTTATTAAATTGGCAGGAAACAACGAAAAGAAAAAAGGAGTTAATTTAAAATTTGTGGATGGATTTATCAACGAGAAACCAATTAAAATTATGATAGACACTGGATCTGAAATAACATTGGTCAACAGAAAACTAATAGAAGAAGTTAACTTAACAAATTTAATTTACAAAATACCTAGGGTAAATTTAGTGGGCGCAAACAAACGGACATTGGCAACTATAAATGAAGGCATACGAGTAATGGTACGACTGGGTAAGAAGATGTATGCACTACAATGTGTAATAATGCCAAACATGTCACATGACATGATAGTAGGAGTTGACGAATTGGCAGAAAAACATGTAGTGATAGATTTTAAAAATAATACGATGAATCTAACAGAAGAAAAAGAAGAAGAACAGGACAAGGAACAGGAGAAACAAAATACGGACGAATCAGGTAAAGAACAAACAGTGGAAATGAATTTGGCAACGAAGCAAGGACAAAGAAGAAAAGGGAGAAAAAGTCAGAAAAAGACAAAAGAAAATGAAACCTGTGGCTCCTCAAAAGAAGAGTTGAGCCCAGAAGAAGAAAAATTGAGAGTATCAAAAGCAAAAGAAAACTGGGATTCCTCAAAAGAAGAGATGAGCTCAGGAGAAGAAGAAATAAAGCTAACAAATGAAAGCGAAAAAGATATGATCGAAACAGTGGCATGTGAAGAGGAGGCATATGAAAACGAGGATGCAGAATACATGGTAAAAGTATGTGAAAAATCTGAGGAAAAAGACAGAAGATTGATATGGGAAAAAGGGAAAGACAACATAATAGCCGACACTCTAACACAGGATGAGGACACTGAAAATAAGGAAACAATTACTCTACAGGTGGGACTAATTAGAGTAATACAAGAAGAAGGGGTATAAGACGTAGATTAAAGTAAGGAAATATACAGGGAGTTGGTTTTGCCTCGAGAAAATTTATTTAAAAATGCAGATAAATTTTATCGAATACAAGGCGGGGATTTGTTATATTTCTATTTGATATGAAAATTAAATTTTGATAATTATAAGCAGAATTCAATTTAATATAAAATATTTTCAATTTTCTCAACCACGGGCATATAAATTTAGAACAACCTGTATACAACAAATTGTTATATTTAATTTTAAGAAGTGATTAAACGAAACTCGGGAAAATGCGCTTAGAATAAACAAAGTGAATGGAGCGTACCATTATCGTTGTTCGCGGAAGGTTCGATCATTAGCCTATGCTAAATAAGACTTAGTTGGAATCGATAATAGGTCATTATCGTTGTTCGCGGAAGGTTCGATCATTAGCCGGATGCTAAATAAGACTCAGTTGAAATAGAGAATAGGTCATTAAATTTTGTAAATAGTAGAAAGTAATTTTAGAATGGGAATTAACTATTTCTTTTTTGAAATCCATTAAGCATATTTAGAAAGATTAAAAATTGGTTTTGAGGAAGACTGCGAATGAGAGTTGGTGGTGGAAGTTTGATTGGTGAATCTGGAAGGGATATTTAGAAAGTAGGGGAATGAATGAAAAAGATAGATCAGAATGTTTTGAGCTGTCGAGAAGTGAAGTCGAGTAGTAGACGGTAGTGTACGGAGAGTGAGAAAGCCGGTGTAGTTCCGTGAGTGTGGAGTATCTATCGTGGAACGAGAGGTAGGCCAGGTTGAGAGTAAAAGAACCTCCTTGAGCCAAGAGTGTCCCGGTAGCTGATTGCAGTTTCGAAAAAGGTAGAATACAGCATCACGACAGAAGCAGGTACGAGAGCTATACGAGCTAGTTTTCAAAGGAGAACATTACTGAAAGCCAGGACGAGGTTTTGATCGCAGCCAAGGATAGCAGGAAACGGGTCTTGTGTGAAGACATTCTCAGTTCACCAGAAAAAGGTCAGTCTCATTTGTTTGGACATGAATGTATGGGTTTTTCGTATTAAATACCACATTATAAATTGAAGAACATAATAAATAATATCAGAAAAGCTTCATCAAACTTAAATAGAATTGTTGCTAATAAATCATAATAGTTAAATGTTAATAAAAACTTTCAATTGGAAACCAAAAGGAAATAAGATTCCCATGTGTAAATGTTATGTTTAAGAATAATAAGATATAGCAAATATTAAGCAGTGATTGCCATTTAAATAAAATAAACAATATTTTGATTCTAATTGTAACCCATATGTGTGTATTATTTTACTCTTTTCTTTCCTATCCCGATTAGGAACCATTGAGAAATACTTAGAAGCCACGAGAGTAAGTAATTAATTTTATAATTAGCCCTGAGATTGAAAACATATTGATATGTGATCTGGTAAATTAATTAGATTATTAATGCATTGATTAAATTAAAAGACATATAGGAATATTATCTCATATCAATAATAAAGATCACATCAATATTTATATATTATAATATAATTTTATAATTATATACTTTATATAGGGTGAGGCAGATAAAGGGCCTATTCGAAATATCTCGAGAACTAAAGGCAACTGAATTATGAAAATTTAAATAAGGGTGTTTTGAAGACTGATCTATTTAATGAAAATATTTTCATCTATTTGACACTTCCGGTTATACCGGAAGTTGGTTATAACTTCGTTTTTTAAACGGGACACCCTGTATATTTTTACATTTTTTGATTCTCCTCGATTTCTTCTTTCTTAAAATATAGGGTTTTGCAACATTATACAGGGTAGGTTAAAAGATAATTACGTTTCTTTTTAATTTCTTAGCAATATTCACACCCTGTAGGATTGTAGTAGTTTGACATAATAAACTTTATTTATGTTTAAATGATTTTTAATATTATAGTCTACTATTGTTACCGAATATTAGTGTAGCTAAATTTTTAATTTTAGTATACAGGGTGGGTCGAAACTCGGAATGAGTCTTTTCTGGGTTTTCTTAAATGGAATACCCTATATTTTAGTATTGTAATAAAATGATATTTCATGGTACTTTTCTACTTCTTAAGCATTCCCTATACCTAACTGCTTTAATTTAGGCTTAATTGTTAATACCACCAATAATCTTAAATTCGATGGTATTTTGATAGCTCAACCATTATTGGCAATTTTAAGTACCAGTCTAGATTAATATGTATTTATTTTCAAAAAATTATTTGTGATTGTATATTTTAACGGCCAAACTAATACAATTTCACCTATTTTGTGTTGCAATTCTAGAGTGCTATGTATTAAGAGTATAAGTCAAAAATGAAAATTTTTTATTAGGACTTTTCAAAGTCTTTTTTACCACTGATAAAATAACTATTACAACTAAATATGAAAATGGTGACGAAATATGATTAATAAATTAGTAATCAACTATTTTACTTTCTACGTTGGTAATACCTTATTAATTATATGATTCAAAATATAGAAAAATCCCGAAAAATCTTTTTAGAATTAATGTTTGGCTTGAATTACCAATAACTCACAAACTAAAGCAGTTAGATATAGGGACTGTTTAAGAAATTAAAAAGTACCATAAAATAACATTTCATTACAATACTAAAATACAGGGTATTCCATTTAAGAAAACTCAGAAAATACTCATTCCGAGTTTCGACCAACCCTGTATATTAAAATGAAAAATTTAACTATACCAATAGCTCTTAACAATAGTAGACTATATTAAAAATCATTTGAACATTAGTAGAGTTTATTATGTCAAACTACTACAATCCTACAGGGTGTGAATGTTGCTACGAAATTAATAAGAAAACGTAATTATCTTTTAACCTACCCTGTATAATATTACAAAACCTTATATTTTAAGAAAGAAGAAATCTAGGAGAATCCAAAACTGTAAAAATATACAGGGTATCCCATTAAAAAAAAACGAAGTTACAATCAACTTCCGGTATAACCGGAAGTAGCAAAAAGACGAAAATATTTTCATTAAATAGTTCATACCTCAACACCCTTGTATTCCAATTTTCATTGTTCTCTTAGCTTCAGTTCTCGAGATATTTCTAATAGGCCCTTTATCTGCCTCACCCTGTATAGAACAGAATATACTACCAAAGAGTTGTTTCGCCATATTGAGTTCCCCATTTAGTCCGTGAAAGCCATCCCATCTACTTCACCTCATGTCACATCCCCTCCCTCCCACATCACTGATTATCACGGACTTACCTTTTTTTCTATCATTTGTGACGCACTGAAAAATGCTCATGAAAAGGACTCTACCAAAATATACCAAAAGTTATATTTTCTCTTTGTTCAAAATATACTTGATTTATTGGAAAAAAATTATTAAGCAGACAACAGATATTAAATACTTACATTAAAATAATTATCTTCACATATATAAAAACCTTGAGAACGAACTAAAATGTTTGTAATGTCCTTTCAATATGCATGTAACCACTTTTAGCCCAATAAATGACCGGTTTGGAGTGTAATTTCCAGGGGCAACTCCGAATGGCATGAAAATTTGGGTTCAGGTTCTACATACCCTCCACTTCAAAGTTGAATTTGTGCCGCTGGTTGCTTTTACTTGGGGGGTGACATTTACTCCTTCTCGGGGGGTGAAAAACGCGTGTTTAAAATAAGGTCGCAAATGGATAAATTGACTGATTTTAAGCACCTTTTGTTCTATAAAGTTTTTTACCTAAGTCAATACTTTTCGAGTTATTCGCGATTTAAAATGTTGATTTTTCGAAAAAAAAAACTACGTCTTCAGACCGTTTTTCCCAAATAACTCAAAAAGTAAATATTTTATCGAAAAAAATGTTTTTGGCAAAAGTGTATCTTATAAAAAAACGAAAAAAATGGTGTACCAGTAAAGTCCACAAATTGAGTAGAAGCAAAGTTGTAGCTCATGAAAAATACGTTGTTATTCGTCTAATTCCAAATCGAATAATTCAACGCGAAATCACCGAAGAAAGAAGCACTTTTCGGGAAAACCTTATTAACATTTTTTAAATTATCTAAAAAAAGCTTATTTGTTTTTTTACAAAAGTTTACAACATCAAAAATAAACGAGTTACACTGAAAAAAAAGTTCGCCCCTTTTTTTTGGTAAAAAAAAATCGTGAGACGTCCCTCTATTTAGCACCCTAAATGAAATTAATCGTTCGGCTTTACCATTTATTTTAACTGCATGTGTATTGTTGATATGATATGTAAGTTTGATTGGTTTGAAGTGCTTATTTGTGAAAACATTTGGATTTATAGTAAAAAAAAACTTTCTAAAAATTTTCTAAAAATTTTCTAAAAATATTTGAAAAATTTCATTTTTTCAAAATAACTTAAAAAGTATTAGTGATAAGAAAAATCTTAAAGAGTAAAAAAATGTACGTTTTGCTACTATAAATATGCTAGTTTCATTTTGTTTCTCCGTAAGACAAAAATATGGCTGTTCAAAATTTGCATACACTCGTGATTAGTGACCCATACAAGCTTTTTCAACTATAACCCATTCAAAAATAAACACTTTAAACCGGTGAGACTGACAGATCATGTAAAAAATAGATAGGTAAGTAAATTGTTTGTAAAGCGGTAGCGATTAATTTCATTTGGGGAGCTAAACACGGGGAGATTTTCATGATTTTTTACAAAAAAAAAGAGGGTTAACTTTATTTTGAGCGTAACTCACTGATTTTTAATGCTAAAAACTTTTGTTAACAATTAAAACAAAGCTCTTTATAAACACTTTAAAAAAGTTTAAATGGGTTTTTCCCGAAAAGTGCTTAATTTTTCAGTGATTTCACCTTGAAATATTCGATTTGGAATTAGACGAATAAGAACGTATTTTTCATGAACTACAACTTTGTTTTTATTTGATTGATAGACTTTACTGATACACAATTTTTTTCGGATTTTTATAAGCTACACTTTTGATAAGAGTATTTTTTTCGATAAAATATTTACTTTTTGAGTTATTTGCGAAAAACCGTCTGAAAACGTAGTTTTTTTGTCGAAAAATCAACATTTTCAATGGCAAATAACTCGAAAAGTATTGACTTACGTAAAAAACTCTATAGAACAAAAGTTGCTTAAAATCAGTCAAATTATCCATTTCCGGTGTTTTCTTGAACGTATGTTTTTTCACCCCCGAGAAGGGGTGACTCTCACCCCCCAAGTAAAAGCAACCAACGGCACAATTTCAACTTTAAAGTGGAGGGTAAGTAGAACCTAAATCCAAATTTTCATGCAATTCGGAGTTGCCTCTGAAAATTACACGGTATCGCCGCATTTCCCGTTCATTTACTGGGCTATTTATTAAACTCCGTTTCTTATCGACTGGTAATCTAATAAATATTTTATTGGGGGTTTTAGTGGTTGTTTTTTTAAACAATGGTACTAAACAACACTTACAGTATTTACTTTTATTTTCCATAGTAAGCACGCACATAATTCAATACTATCTCTTCAAAAACTACCAAACACTAGTGTAAACAAAACGGTTTATACTTTTATAGGAGATCTGTCATTACAGAATATAACTTGGTGATCACAAGCGCTCGCGCGCTTTTTCGATCGTTTGAAATGATTTTAATACACACAAGATTTTAAATTTGTATTGCTAAGTTATTATGAGTTTGTGAAGCGTGAAATTTTGGAAACCTTATCTTTAAACGAAACCGAACATTATTATGTGATAAAACAAAAATGTGCAAGTTCCCTATTGCAGTATGTACACATAACAAATCTGTTTCCGTGGGTGAATGATTTTTATAAATTTTACCAAAAAAGGTGCATAAAGACTCCGTTGAGGGTGCAGATATACCGATTGAGCAGTTTCTCGTGGTTAGTATGGGCCTTTAATGAGAGCGACAAAGAGACATGTATTTCTTATACATTTAAAACGGGCTAGAAGATATACGCCGGCAAAGCGAGGTAGCGCCAACAACCCACTTCGTGTCGTAGGTAGGGCTTTCTCAGCACAGCGTTGCCAAAGTAGATTTAAAAAAGAAAATAACAAAGTAGAAAAAATTATAATATTTAACTTTTTGTAAACGAATTTAATAAACAAATTATTAAAAAAAAATTAATTTGTCTTTGTCATTAAATTCTGATAACTTTTGGTAGACTAAATAAGCGGCGATACGAAATTAATAATCAAAGTTATGCCTTTACAAAAACACATTATTAAAAAAATAAGGTGAAAAATTATTCATGTTACTTAAAACCTGCAGTAATTGTAAATTATTGCGATCCTGCAGTAATTGTAAATGATTGTGATCCGAGCAATAAATTGAGGAATATGAGTTATGACCGAGTAGAAGGGGAGAAATTATTTTAAATATGTAGGTATTATGTGCAGAAATAAAATACTCACTGTAAGATATATTTTTATGCACCCGCTTATGATCAAATTCGATGTTTTCGAAAGTCATACCGCTACGACTACTAGGGACGTGTAAGATATTTTTAAAACGTTACTAGTTACAAGTACGGAAATACCGATTTTACTTTGCCTACTCAATTCAGCACAAGGATCAGATACATCAGTATTTTGTAATCAGTATTTGTACTCAGTACCACTGAGACCTTCGTCAACCTTCTGTAACCTTCGTCAATGGACTGGCTTATCAGCAGATCAATTGTTACATGCCGCACAAGATCGAGAACGATATCGGCAAATTGTTATGGAAGCTACCCACGCCTAAAAATTTGGGCACGGTACTTAAAGAAGAAGACCACTGAGAACCGGTATCAAAAGTAACTGTTACACTGATTTTGCCCGTCTCTATTCACCACGTCGATAGCCAACGGTTGGGTTAGGTTGTGTTCAATATGCGGCACGCTAGAAAAATAAATGCACGGGTCACCCGTCCTGCCGGCGCAGGTTGTGTCTGGCTTAGATTCAATTTGCGCCGGGCCTAAAGCGTGGCACGCAATATGTTAATTTGTTCTCCATGTATTGTTATGCTTTCTTGGCACTGTTGGGCTTTAGTAATTAACATAATTTTTTTTTGTGTTTAGGGACAGCCAGTTTTCTTCACTGACTTCCACCACCCTAGATCATCATCGTAGACCACCCGAGATCATACAATCGAAAACATATGTTTTGTTAAATTTTTCACATGCAAAAATATTCATATATTTTTCGCTGTATAATTTCAATCATTTTCATCTTCAATTTTAAACAATTCAGCACAGCCTGACTAGCAGTACCTAGTTATCCCTACCTAGATTTGATCCCCGCCCAATACAGATAATTTTGCCGAGACATTTTGTAAACTGAAAATATATTCGATCTCTTCTTGTGCTACCCGTCGAAGGCAAAGACTGGCTCTCTCTTGTATCAGCTTTCGTAGGCGACACATCTATACCAGTTGGACTTTTCTCTGGGTGCAACTATTAACTTGAACCTTTCTCTGGGTTCCATTATCGCTGAACTAACGCTTTTTCTCTGCGCCAATATTATACAACGCTAATTCGGTATAAATAATTAAAACTAGTGCACGAAACAGTAAAATAGAGTGTGAAACCGGCATATGTGTTCAATCGAAACACAGGTGAACAGTGACCAAACAGGACTTTAGGTAAAAATTTTTACCAACTTATAATATTGTCTGTATTATCATAATCCCTCTCTAAATTTCCACTTAAGCCAGCAACCTAAAATATACAGTTCACAGAAATTCACAACTAAATTATTAATATAATTTCATATGCATATATACATGCCCTTGTATTAATATTATACACGTATAAAACTAAAAATATTGACAAATAATTTACTTTTTTTTTTCTTGCGTTTGTATGACTGCGGACCTTAGGGTCCATTCGCCCATCTAACCGATTTTGCTCATTTTTACATTAATTTCAACTACTCTATGTTTATTTTCCTTCCCTATTTATACATTACAATATCATCATATCATTATTATTATTATTTTACATTCACATTTTTTACTTTTATTTTTCATTACATTATTCATTTTTTTATTCAATTATATTTTTTTTTCCTTTTTTTGTATCTTTTTTATTTTTTTTGTTATATTTTTTTTTGTTTTTTTTCCATTACGGTAAGGCTAAAACCCGATTCACCTCGCGGAGGTTATTCGTCTTCTTAATGGTTTCTGTTTTTTTTATACTTATTACAATGTTTTTACATTTTTTTTCACAATATTTATCTAATTCTAAATACAGATAGTTAACCACAGCTACTCATATTTTCAGTTCAATATTTTTAATATGCTCACTTAATAAAATGACCACTCGTGGATTATTACTTTGATTTAATAAGAATTTTAAATTAATTGGATGTATGACATCCTTTAACTTATAAATTTTGTCCAAAAAGATTTTCACTTGAGCTTGTATTAGAGAGCAATTTAATATTTGATGCTCTGCGTCTCCTATTTCTCCACAATTGCAATATGGATCGGTTTTTAAACGAATTTTAAATAGACATTTGGGAACCGGTACGTGATTAAACCTCAAACGACAAATTTTTCTTATTGCATTTTTGGCAATGCCAAATGAATTTTATTAATTATTTCTGATTCTTTATGTGATAAATTTACTAAGAATTGACTACACAGTTTATTTCCTCTTAACCTTAATGGCATCTCTGCGCACTCCACATGTAGATTGTTTATTGGAGTAGATTTTAAAGCACCTATGCAAAGTCTTAAACATTTATTGACAATATTTTCAATTTTTTGTAGATGAACATTTGCTGCATCTGCATAGAAAATAGATCCGTAGTCTATTATTGATCTAATATAGGATCTATATATACATCAGTAAGGAAATATTAGGATCTGCTCCCCATTTAGAATGTGAAATGGTTCTCAACACGTTCACTCCCCTTTCTGCTTTCTTAACTGTGTTTTCTATATGTTCCTTCCATAAGAGTTTCTGATCCAAAATCACCCCAAGATATTTGATTGATTTTTTAACCGGAAATTTAATACCATCTATTACTTCTATTTCCTTTGGAATGCCTTTCCTACGTTTGGTAAATATACATGCTTGTGTTTTTTTATTTGAAAGGGACATACCATTTTTAAACGCCCAATTTCTAATTGCAGTGTAGCTCTGTTTTACCTTTTCTACACCTGTATTTATTTCTGTTTGATCACTATAAATTACCAAATCGTCTGCAAATTGTAATATTTTAGCATCTGTTACCGATTTTTCCAAATCATATGTATATATTAGGTATAAAATTGGACTTAATATTCCTCCTTGTGGTAATCCGTCTTGAGCTATTTGTGGTCCTAAGCGTTCGTTGTTAATTTGAAGATATAATTTTCTATTACTATACAACTTGATTATTTTTGTGGTAATCCAACTTCAATCATTTTATTATACAATATGTTGAGGTTAACATTATCGTATGCACTTTCAATATCTATAAATAGAGATGTAACCGATTTATTGTTAGTGAAGGTTAAATTAATATCTGTTATTAAATGACTTAGATTTTCTGTACCAGAATAACCTTTTCTGAAGCCGAATTGGGTCATTGACATTTTATTATTAAGTTCTAGCCACTTCTCCAATCTGATTTTAACCATTCTTTCAAAAGTTTTAGCAATACAAGATCCCAAAGAGATACCTCTATATGAATCTGGTGATTCAGGACTTCGATCTGGTTTTAGAAAAGGAACAACTAATAATTCTTTCCAACTAGAGGGGTAACTTTCAGTTATCCATATATCATTGTATATTGCCAAGATCATCTCCTTTGCAGCCAACTTATTTAGCATAACATAGTGTATATTATCTATTCCAGGAGCTGTATTTTTGTTGTTTTAATGGATGACTCTAATTCGTCCATAGAAAATTTTTTAGTAAGACTGTGTCTTTCTGTATTTACTGGATACAATATATTTTGTCTCGGACCTGGCGGTGCAATTTTATTAAAGAATGTTGTTGTCCATTCCACTTCTATTGTTGAATTTATTGGTGGTTTGTACACATTCTTTAGCTTTTTAACCTGCCCCCAAATATTTTTAATATCTGTGTTTCTGTTTAAAGACATGCAAAATTCTTTCCACGTTTTCTTTTTATTCTGTTGTATAATTTTTTTCGTTTGGGCTACACATTTATTATAATTAATGTAGTTTTCCATTGTTCCTTTTTTCTTGTACCGTCTTATTGCATTGACCTAATTTAGTTTAGTAATAAAATCTGTATATCTGTGACTGCCTTTATGAGTTTGTGCATATTGTTCCATATGGGAGGAAAAAATCTCCCAATCTGCTTTATCAACATTCCATTTTTTCCAATTAGTTTTACAATCTATAGTACTTACATTAACGCTTATATTCATTTTCATACAAATTACATAATGATCTGAGCCTAGTGTTGTATCGTCTACATCCCATTCAAATAAATGAGCAATATCGGTTGTACAAAAGGTAATATCTATAGCTGATTTATTAAAAAATCCCGGCCTTGGTAATACCGTTTCTTTACCAGTATTTAAATACAGTGGAACTTGGATATTACGGCCTCGGTAGTTACGTCATCTCGGTTGTAACGTCAATTTTTAATAGGTCCGGCCAAAACCTATTCAATAACACTATTAAAAACCCGGTTTTATCGTCTAAAAATAAGATAACCCTCGTCTATAGCGTCATAAAATTGGGTGCATAAAAGGATAAAGTGCAATGGGTTTCCGGTTTGCAAACTTTATTTTTCGGAAAGGGTTGTGCAGAAGAAAATAATTGACATTTCTCAGCATTAAAGAACTTTTTCATAAAATGTAAGTTTTATATACATAAAAGGTTTTATTTCTTATTTTTTTATCCTAAATGCAGCAATAATGCTGTAATAAAAGTTTGCCTCGTTAAAATCTCATTTTTTTCTACCTCTTGTATAGCGTCACTCTGATATAGCGTCATTTTTTTACTGGACCCTTCAATGACGCTATAAGCAAGTTCCACTGTATACAGTACCACTCTCATCGCATGCTTCTAATAGATTTTTACCCGCTCGATCCGTAGTACTACAACCCCAAGCCATATTGTGACTATTAAAGTCTCCACCAACTAAAAATGGTTTTTTTAAACTATTAAAAAAATTTTTCCAATCATTTTTAGATATAGATAACCCTGGTTTTACATAAATAGAGTATATATTTATCTTTTTTCCTAAATTTAAGTGAATGGTTACCTGTTTGCACATTACATTATTGATTTTATGAAATGCTGGAGCTGGAGAAAAACCTATACCTCCTTTTAGCAGTACAGCCACTCCTCCATATCCATCACCTCTATCTTCTCGAAAAATATTATACCCTGTGAATTTAATATTTATGTTTGGTTTAAACCAGGTTTCTGACAAAAAGCATACAGATATATTCTTGTCAAAAAGATATTTCTCTAAAGTACCTTTATTTGATAAAACTGATCTACCGTTCCATTGTAGGAAATTTATATTAGCCATTTCTAGTAAGAATTTTCTCTATACTATTTTTTAAAAGTAACAATGTATTTGCTTCTAAAGATTGATTTAAATTATTTAGAATAGTTGTAAAGCATTCCAAAATATTATCACACACATTTTTTTTATTTATTTGTAAATTAGATGAAATATTATGATACTGTGGAACATTGATGATAATTTACTTGCATTTATTAACTATAACATTTTTGGTTACAATTATCAATTATTTAGTCTATTATATTTGAGTTAAAACTTTTTGAATCTGGACTATAAAATTTGTAACCTACCTTTACTTTTTAACAAATTTTCTGTATCTATAGAAGCTTCGAACTCATTTTCTACCATTTGTTTTGTAGCTTGTCTATCTGATATACACATAAATACGACATCAGATTTAACGAGTACGTTTCTAGCAGTCAGTAAGACGGAAAGATGCTCTCCTTTCCCTAATTCTTTCTCTAACTGTTTACATTTTGCTAATGTCCTATTCCACATATTTACTGTATAACCAGCTTCAACCAAAACTTTTACTATTTCGGCGCCTATCATCCCTGTTAACAAAAAATGCCATTAATAATGATTAAACAAAATAAAGAAATAATTGATAAAAGTATTTATTAAAATTGTTAACGTAAACATTAAAATATCGCTCTAATTTTAGACCATTCACTCACGGTAAAATATTGCAAAACCTCCGAATTTTAAAGAACAGCTTGGATTGACATGATGACATGAAATTTGGCATGCACGTAGCTAACAAGCTGTTCACAAGTCATTGCCAACAAGCTATAAGTTTACAATCAAGATGCAGTAGAAATAAACAAACCAAGACACGTTAAATGCTACTAGAAGCACTCCCGAATTATAATTTACAATTTATGTACATTGTAAATCCCAAATCATGATTTCCAAAGTTTATACATTGTAAATTATGATTCGGGAGTGCTCCTAGTAGCATTTAACGTGTCTTGGTTTGTTTATTTCTACTGCATCTTGATTGTAAATTTAGTATAGGAAGTAAGTTGGAGTTCTATCAGCCAAGAGAGTAAGCAGGTTTTAGAGCAGGATATGGTACAAATGATCATTTACAAGTAATTAAGAACTTAGAAAAGAGTGTTGAATATAATAAACTAATAGTCCTGATATTTGTTGACTACGAAAAAGCTTTCGACACAATAAGTCTCAAAAAATGTTAAAAACCTTAACAGCGTGCCGTATAGATCATCGATATAGAGTGGGCCAAAGAAAACAGTCCATCTCGATATTTGGCAGTATTTATTAGATTTTACGGAAATGACGAAACAGGTCGATTTTTGATCTAAGGGGGACACATTTTTACGGTACATACATTTGGCATTGGTCAACTCCCTCCCTTCCACTTCCCCCACCTCCTATTTTTAAATAGGGAATAGGGGTCGTGCTCTAGCTCATTTAAAAGGTTATTCAATTCTTTATTCAGTAATATAAACATTAACATAATTGTTTATACAGGGTGTTCAGGAAAAACATATTTTAATTAAATTAATTGACACAAAAAGAAGAATGTATGTAATTTATTTAAAACAAAATATATTCTACTGCTGTCAAAAAACAGCAAAAAATGTTTTTGATAAATAAACATTGCATTTCGCTTAATTTCAATGTTCAAGCTGCCACCCATCTGCCTCTAGTAGGTTGAATATTGAATTTAAGCGAAAAACAATATTTATTTGTCAAATAAATTTTTTTCTCTGTTTTCTGTCAGTAATAGAATGTATTTTGAGTTAACTAAATTGCATACATGCTTTTTTGTGTCAATTAATTTAATTCAAAATAATTTTTCTTGGACACCCTTTATAAATTATTATGTCAAAACATAACTGAATAGAGAATTGAATAACCTTTCAAATGAGGTAGCACACGACCCCTATTTTCTATTTAAAAATAAGGGGTGGAGGGAAATGGAAGGGAGGTGGTTGACAAACGACAGGTGTATGTACCGTAAAAATTTGTCTCCCTTAGATCAAAAATCGACCGGTTTCTTCATTTCCTTAAAATCTAATAAATACTGCCAAATATCGAGGTGGACTCTTTTCTTTGGCCCACTCTGTATAAATACGATAAAATACATAATATATCAAAATGCGACAGTAAGTGTGAAACTGGCAGATAAAACGACCAACGCATTTAAAGCGCTCACCACACTCTCGGCGAAGTTACTTCGCCAAAGTTGACCGAAGCCCGAAGTACCTCTCTACACACTACTTCGCGAGGAACACATTCAAGCGGTGCGATACCGACTTTGATCCCTTTGACTCAAACGCGCGAAACCGACAGAGAACGGAAGTAAAACGAAGCGAGGCAAAGTTGCAAGAAGTGGCTGTCTACACTCTCGTGCTTGCTTAACTTCGATCGACTTTGTCAAGAGTGTAGACGGCGTTTAAAATACAACGGAAAGTGTGACAGAGAAACACAATTTCGCCAAAATTGTTTACAACATTTACAACATTATTAGGGCATATGCATAAGAACGCAAATCTGATTGAAAAATAAATTAATGTCAACGGAGAAATATTAAGTCATTTGAGGTTCGCTGACAATATTGAACTTTTTGCTGACAGTATCGATGATGCAGTATCGCAACTGGAGAAACTATACCTAGCCTCCTTACAAGTTGGATTAAAAATAAACCACACAAAAACACAAATTATGACAAATCTTGTGTTAAGCGAAACAATTTCAGTAAATGGTTTGCATATTGAAGAAACCATCTCTTTTAAGATACGCATAGGAAGAGATAATCAAACGTGAGAACTAAGCCGCCGCGCGCTTGTTAGGACTCACTTGGGTGGCATTCAGCAAGCTGAGTTATGTCCCCAAGTCTGAACTGCCTATGTGTCTCAAAAGAAAAGTCTTTGATCAGTGCTTGTTGCCAGTACTTACATATGGTGCAGAAACTTTAACAGTAACTAAGAAAGTAAGAATAAAATTTGTGTTCCAAAATCAAAGAGCCATGGAACGCTCAATGTTAGGCATTTCTCATAGAGGTACGGATTACGAAAAAGGAAATAAGACGGAGAACAGGAGTGACAGATGTCATAGAAATAATTACGACCCTTAAGTGGAAATGGGCGGGGCACATAGCTAGAATGTCGGATAACAGATGGACGCAGTGAATAATACACTGGAGACCAAGACAACAAGCACATCGAAGTAGAGGTCATCCGCCAACAAGATGGTCCGATGTAAAACGGATCGACAAAAATTGGATGCAAACAGCACAAAACAGAAATACATGGAAAATACTGAGAGAGACCTATGTCCAGCAGTGAATAGATTCGGGTTGAATGATGATTATAGCTATATAACATGTTATCTGTGAGTGAATATGTTCATTTTTCAACAAATAAGAAAAAACACGTTTTTACTTGACGGTTTTTCAAAAATAACTCAAAAAGTAAGTACCTATTTTATTGAAAAAAAAAAAATTAGCAAAAATAAAGCTTCTAAAAAAGCGAAAAAAATGGTATATGTTAAAGTTTGTAGACCAAGTAGAAGCAGAGTTGTAGCTAACGTATGTCCTAAAAGTTTTAGCACATTACCAGAGAACGACAGTTCTCGCCAGTGGCGCACACCCACACCCCCTACACGCGACACGAAATTTTCGATTTTCTAAATCTGACTGAATTGAAAATTGAGCCAACTCCCATCTTAAAGTTCAGGAAAAGACTCACCCATTCCTATGTCAACCATCCATTTTGGTCCAAGGGTGTGGATTTTACGGCCCTTCCTATTTAGTCTGTTTTTCGTTCTCGTCCCAAAAACTTCGAAAATTTACGTCCGATCTTTGCGGCTTCTAATAGTACTGATCATTACCTTTCCAACGCATGTCTAATTTTGAAAATCGGTTATACCATTCAAAAGTTACCGAGCTCAGAAATTAGACTCGATTTCTATTTAAAAAAGGGAAAATGTTTGTGGATATGTATGTATTTATGTGACTGGAAAAGTTAAACCGATCTGAATTTTTTTTCTGTGAAGAGGGGGTCAGGGCCGATTCAGAACCGGTGTAGTTTGTGACTTTTGACCACCCATAAGCCAGCTATAGGACTTGGTAGGTACAAAACGGCATATTTTTTGGGGTTTATATCTTCGTGTTGTTCTGAAGCTATTTCCTTGTGGCATTTTTATGATTAATTATTTATATGGGAAATAAGCCACAATTAAAATGAAAAAATTAATTTTATTAACGTTTCGACGCCCAAATCGGGTGCCGTTGTCAAAATACAAAATATTACAGTAATATTTTGTATTTTGACAACGGCACCCGATTTGGGCGTCGAAACGTTAATAAAATTATTTTTTTCATTTTAATTGTGGCTTATTTCCCATATAAATAATTATTTATATCTTCGGTTCAAGAAGAGACAGGAGAACCGCAAATACACCAAATTAATAGTGTTGAGTTAAGCTTTCAAATGGTGTGTAAAAACTAAACTTTGAAAATTTTTATTTTTTCGACAATTACTCAAAATTTCAACCTACTAATTGGGCCAATAACTGAGCGTTTGTAGAAGGACTCTAGACGAATCTAACCGTGTATACCTTATATCCGGGAAAATTCGAATTTTTAAGTTATAGGCTTCATAAGTATTAAATCTATTATCTATGGAAAAAACGGGTTTTCAAGCTCAATAATTCCTGTAATACCTTCAGTTATCATACTTGATCTTAGATGCATCAGATACTACTTGTCCATACGTTTCAAACTCATGTTTAGCGATCAAAATCGGTTAAGCCGTTTAGAAGTTATTAAGCTACAAAAGTATAATCCAATTAACGATTATTCCCGAAATGGTTTATGTAGTTGTAGTGATTACCGCTAAATTTGATGTGGCAACGGGCAATCCGAGTTTATTTACCGGCCATCCCAATATTTTTTTTCAATCTATTTTCAATAGAAAAAAAATCTAGTGTACATTCGATGGACACTAGATCATTTGGGAGGTAATGCGGCATTTATAAAGCTTAACGTATAATCGAGAAACATTGCATTCAACTTCATACATTTAATTTATAAATAACTTTGAAAAACTCGGCTAAGAGTCGGAAAAAAAATTATTTTAAGACAACTGGTTCTTTAATACATTATTCCCTCTGCTTCCTCGAACACCGTACCGGTCATTTGACTATTGATACAGATTGCGTTCATTACTGCGCAGCACACTTGTATAGTAGACAAGGCGAAACCGGAGGGTTCGTTGGAAAAAATATTCCCATGAGATTTTTTTGCATAATCAGATTTGTAATACACCCCAGAATAAGGTTCAAGAAGTCGCCCACGAGAAAAGTGGTCACAATTTTTTTTTAACAATTTTTTTAATCAAATTGCAAAAATTATTATTTTTTGTCTGGACAATTTTTTTTAGGTTTATATAGACCATTCTGGACAAAAAAGGTCTCTTGTAATTTTTCTCTAAAGTTGATGGTTTTCGAGTTATAAGCAATTTAAAATTTGAAAAACGCAAAAATCGCCATTTTTTGGACTTAATAACTCGGTTAAAAATTATTGTTATGAAAGTCAGAAAGTGACTAAATCAAAGTTTAAAGCCCCCCTACATGATCCTGAAGAAATTTGTGTCATTAATTTATTATTAAGCTGTTATTTTTAATTATTAACAATAAGCCGTAAGAGCGTATTGACGCGGCTGTAAATGTGACTGCGAGTAAGATGCTCCATTGGACTGGCGGAATGGCATCTCTCTCGCACTCACCATAGACGGCCGCCTAATACGTGCTGGTGCTCATTATTATTACTTAAAAATAACAGCTAAGTAATAAAATTATGACAAAAATTTCTTCAGGATCTTGTAGAGGGGGCTTTAAACTTTGATTTAGTCACTTTCTGACTTTCATATAATAATAACTTTTAACCAATTTATTAAGCCTTCAAAAACGCCATTTTTCGTTTTTTTCATTTTAAATTGTTTATAACCCGAAAACGATCAACTTTAGAGAAAAATTACAAGAGACCTTTTTTGTCCAGAATGGTCCAAAAAACTTAACAAAAGTTTGTACGGGCCAAAAATATTGATTATTGCAATTTGATTAAAAAAATTGTTAAAAAAAATTGGACCACTTTTCACGTGGGCGACTTCTTGAACCTTATTCTGGGATGTCTCACGAATGTGATTATGCAAAAAAATCTCACGGGAATATTTTTTCTAACGAACACGCCGTTTTCGCCTTGTCTATAGATAAATATATCGAATTAAAATTATTGTAAGACGAAAAATTTTTCGTTGACTAAGCTTCATCACACAAATCAATCACCCTGATTTTGTATTTACCTATACAGGTGTGCTGCGCAGTAATGAACGCAACCTGTATCAGCAGCCTGATGGCCAGTACGGTGTTCGAGGAAGCATAGGGAACAATATATGAAAGAATCAGCGGTCTTAAAATAATTTCTCGAAAACGTTCTCTTAGACCATCAAGAACGGAACGTTGCTTAGATAGGCCAATGTATTTCTTATGGGTGATAGAAGCGCGCCGATGCCACGACGCACTGTGGTTCCAAATGCCGAAAAGGTGGTCACGAATCTTTAAAGGCGTATACAGTGATGAGCGCGCTAATAACCGGCAAAAAGATGAAAAACATATTAAGTTGTGAGGTAAGATAAAAAGAAAAGAAACTAGTAGAGTTGGGAAATTTAGTGATAAAAACCTATAAATTCACACTGTATTGTTTCCCACTTTTAGACGTATCGGAAGAGTTTGGCAACTGCCACTCTGACAGTGATAATTTTTGGTATAACTAATAAATGTTAGGTAACTAATAGATTTTTATCACTAAATTTCCCACCTCTGATAGTTTCATTTCTTTTTGCCTCACAACTTAATATGTTTTTCATCTTTTGAGCTATTTTGCCGGCTATTAGCGTGGTCATCACTGTATTGTTCATACACTTCGGAATTACTTTCGTACTTACGGGTTTTGGTATCGCTGATTAAAAATCGGACATTATTTTTTTGAAAAACAAAATAGCGCATCCAACCTGGCGGAAAAAATTGACAATATGTATCAAAACGCAAAATTGTTTGTCAAATTGGTAGTTTAAGGTCTTTGATTAAAAATCTAACATACATTTTTTGGAAAACAAAATGGCGGCGAAAGAAACTCAAAAATTTTATTTTAAACGCATATTTTTTTGAAATTTTATATTATAAGGGACTTTTGAAATTGCTGATTACTAGTAGGCTCATTTTCTTTTTGAAGTACAATATTCAGAACCTATTACTTATGTACAACCGCCCATACATACGCAACAATCGCCAGAATCATGTATATGCGTCATTTCACACTTTTGTATTCAAACGACTGCCAGCAATGCAAAGGCAGTTAAAGGCAACTAAACCAATGTGATTCTGTATCTTCTGACTGTATATTTTGAGATTAATAAACATTAATCGCAGAATTATTTTGTTTTTGAATGCATTTTTACGAAATTTTAATTATTTCAAGTATATTTTTACTGTTTATTCGTTAAAAGTTAACAAATAACAAATTTAATGCATTTATTTTTATCAAATCTTAAGTCAACTTTTATCTTACAGTAAATACATGCTTAAGAAGAATTTGTTTTACAGCAATAAAATTGATATACTACAAAACATTTCACAGCGATTTCAAGATAAGCGTTCTATTTGACTTTCACTCGAGCCAAAATAAGGTCGTACATGGCTTACTTGTCCCGGAGTTATGAATAAGAATAAATCCGGTCTTATCCTTATACCTGCGTATTACGACTCCACAATAGTATGAGAAAACAACTGTAAACATGAAAATCCCTAAATAGAGACTTTTTATTTTACCTCATGACCACGTTATCCGCATTAGGAACCACTGTGCGCCGTACTGATTAAAATGAATCGTATATCGGCAGTCGAGTAGCCACCCAGGCCCGAGAAGTTTGGCAACACTGATGTCCATAAGCGCAATGTTCCGTTCTTAACGTGAAACAAAGTATAGGTTAGTTAAGGTCACGGTTCTTAGACATACTACGGTTGCCCAGATCGACGGTGGTGGGGAGACTACAATTTTTGACTTTACGTCACAAGAATACAGAATCCCATATTTTTAAATGATTTTCGATCATTGAATGTGTGTTAGTGTGTATATATGTGTATTTGTGTGTATTGTGTTATTATTAAATAATAAGACAAATAATACACATTTTATCTTATACCGGGTGGTAAATCGTAAAACGGGCCATAGGAAACTCAATGTAAAATTCTAAACTGTTGAATTCCTACTTTCCTAATTACTTTACATCAAAAGTCATGGAAGAATATTTTTAGAGAATTGAACTCTGTATTAAAATCAAAAGTTAAAATTGATCTACGATTTAAACGCATTCCAAAATTTTGAAAAATATAATTCATTTGCCACAGAAGGTATGTGCACGATAAAAGTTAGGCCACACGTTACTATTTAACTGACAGTGCTCACACCATTGACTGAATAAAAAATCTTCATTATTAATACTTTCTCCGCAGCTGAGGGTATCTTATCAACTGTGTTGCTTTTAATGATAAAATAAAAATATTGACAGTTCAAAAATGTGAAAATAATAACTTCTTTGTGACACATTATTGCACTGTGTGCTAAAAAATGTATTTTTACGCATATTTACAAAATTTTGGAATATGTCTAATTCGTAGCACAATTTTAACAGTTGTTTTCAATACAGATTTCAATCCTCTACAAATAGTTTCTAATGTCTTTTGATGTAAAATTTTTAGGGAAGCAGGAATTCAACAGTTTAGAATTTTACATTGAGTTTTCTATGGCCCGTTTTCCAATTCACCACCCGGTATATCCTAGTCTACTTTATATTTGTAACATGGGTGTTGTTTCCCGTAAAAACTTATTTTGAATTATTCATGAAAGTTGTACATCGTACCTATTGTATGAGTTTAAATAAGAATATATATTTATAAGGCAGAAAACGTTAAAATTCCATTATGTATTAACGTAATAATGTTGATGATACTTTAGAATGCCATTTACAGGCTGTAGTGTGGCCAAATTTATTAGGTATCTATTATTTAAATTCTTACAATAAATTATACAAGTAATTCTAATCCACATAATCCTAGCTGATCTCTAAGAATAGTATGTATTCAATAGTTAATCCAGTATTAATGGAAATTCATGGACAAAATTTTCAGTGTACAATGGATATTGAAGTCATAGATTTCCGTAAATATTGCATGGATAAATATTAGACCTGGATCCCGCGTAAGAAAAAAAAGTTGATTAATAGCAAGCTGAAAATTTGTTAATAGCTTAACGGTGTCTAGTCGGACAAACATTGATGCACGGGAACACTGAAACAGGGGAAGTTTTAACGGTGGAGCATGATAAACGTGTCGTCCTGACAAGTTTATGATGGTGAAAAATAGCAAGTTGTTTTTAAGTTTATTCAATAGCCAACGTTATATAATATATAAAAAAATGTTTGTCCGACAAAAAGGTTGGGCATTTTAACGAGTCCGACACGTAGAATATGTCACATCACAGGAACTATGTTGGTGATGAATAGCAGTCTGATTTTTGCATGAGAGTTTAATGAAAGGTTAAAAAAGCAATTGGAAGATCTGTCGGACAAAATGAATGGGAAATTTTCCTAGTCGGACATTCTAAACATGTAAGATATAGACAAAAATGTTGGTGATAAATAGCAAGCTAATTTTGATTTGTTTATGTACAAATTATATTTTGTAACGCAAAAAGTTATATGTCGGACAAAAAGTTTGGGCAAATCGAAGGAAATAAATAAAAAACATTTTTTCAGAATGACTTAGTCACATATTGATAAAGCTATTTTAGTTGTATATTATTATTTATATTCACATATTTTCATGTGCATATAATATATACATGCACACTCCAAAAACAGTGAGGTAAGTATCAATGCATGTATATATTGCAAAACAATTATTTTTTTGGGTGGAGTTTGTTCTAGATATTCCCAAAATGACAATAAAAAATGTCAAAGAACACGTGAAAGCAATCTCTTAGGGTTTTCTAATTAGGCGCATCAGAAAGTACGGAAAATTTCCTACAAAAAACGTTGTATACATTTTTTTCCATACTCAAATCTTAACCCTGTAAACGACATTTAAAAATGTGAAGAGTCTAAAACTTCGGTGCTTATAAGAATAGACGTAAATATGACACATTATGCTTAGAAGTATGTATTAGAAGGCTGCACTTGTCAGTGTGACACTTTGTGCTATACAAAGTAGTATTTGAAAATACATGGTCTCTGAGTTTCTGTTTGCCACGTGTGTTGGAAATTAAAATTTATATTAACTATGGAGTGTTTTTGTGTCTATTTTTGAGTGTCAACAGTTTAAATTTTAAGTCGCCAAATCAAAAGTGAAACCATTCAACGGAACATTTTTGAGTAATTTTCGAACATTTTACAAAGTTAGTAAAATACTTGGTCACCAGTTCAATGAGGTTCAGTTGCCAGATAATTGTGAAAGTTCTATTGAATATCATTATTCGTGCTATAATGCTTTAATTGATTGAAAAAGGGTACCTAAATAAATTATTACTAAAATTGTATAACGTAATTTTTCTCAACTTTCTACAAATGAAATAATAATGTAATTAATATGTCACATGACAAGAAATAATTTGCTGCCAAAATAAATCGATTAGTTTAAATTTGAAGTTACGATTGCAATTTATTATGAATTATTGTCAAAAGTGACAGTTTTTCTTAAATGGAAATGTATTCATAGACATAAGGGTAGACAGGGAATACAGTGCAAAAAGTCGATAGGTGGTCTATCTATCTCTTTTAACCAAGCGATCCCGCGCATGTGGCAGACAAAGATAGCTAGACCACTCAATCCATAATATAATTTGCCTGATCTACTATAAATGTATTACAGGGAGGTATCTAAATGATGTTGAGATAAATCGAAAGATATCGATTGTAATTTATTGCAGGTACTTTTGACATAGAATAATCACCCCTTATTGAAATTTCAAAAATTATTTTTTTAAATTGTCCGACTACAAAATCTACCCCTTATTTTTTTTCCGACAACAGTCATTCTTGGTAAGGAATAATTTACTTAATTAAATTTAGTCTTTGTCGGAAAGCTATTTATCACCAGCATTTTTGTCTATATCTTACCTGTTTAGAATGTCCGACTACGAAAACTTCCCATTAATTTTGTCGGACAGAACTTCCAATTGCTTTTTTAACCTTTCATTAAACTCTCATGCAAAAATCAGACTGCTATTCATCACCAACATAATTCCTGTGATGTGACATGCTCTACGTGTCGGACTCGTTAAAATGCCCAACATTTTTGTCGGACAAACATTTTCGCATATATTACATAACGTTGGCTATCGAATAAACTTAAAAACAACTTGCTATTTTTCACAATCATAAACTTGTCAGGACGACACGTTTATAATGCTCCACAATTAAAACTTCCCCTGTTCCAGTGTTCCCGTGCATCAAAGTTTGTTCGACTAGACACCGTTAAGCTATTAACAAATTTTCAGCTTGCTATTAATCAACTTTTCTTTCTTACGCGGGATCCAGGTCTATATCAACAGTTTTCCATAATTAGATATTATAATCCACTATTTCTTAACTATCTTGACTATTTTCCATAGAGGAAATGAAGCATTTTGTATCAACAGTTTTCCATAATTAGATATTATAATCCACTATTTCTTAACTATCTTGACTATTTTCCATAGAGGAAATGAAGCATTTTGGCTCGCAATTTTTTCGTCCAGCATGGATTTACTTGAAATTTTTACAGAAGGTAGGGAATAGTCCCAGGATCATTTTCTATATCATGCCGCTGTACGCTAAAACCTTGGGGGTGGTTGCCACCCCATCTCGGGGGCGAGAATTTTTTATTAGATTTTAACTATGTAAATCGATGTATAAGGTGATTATAAGAAAAAAATATTTTTTACATTTTCTTCGTAAAACTAATATTTTTCGAGTTATTCGCGCCTGAAAGTAACAGTTTTTCGATGAAAAAATCGACTTTTTAGAGGGTTTTTTTGAGAATACCTCGAAAAATATGCATTTAATCAAAAAACTGTAGATATCAAAATTGTATCTTTTAGTAACACAAACCAAATTATTTTTCTGTAATATTGCTAAGACCAATACAAACCGAGATACGGCATGTTAAAAGTTAGCTTTTTTCGTCAAATGCATAATTTGAAATATTCAAAGTAAAATAACGGAAAAACTTTGCATTTTTCGAGGAAAACTTAAATAATCTTTTTTCAAGTATATAGTTAGGCCTTTCAAAAAAATAATAAAAAGTTTCTAGTCTGAAAAGTAAGCGACTTATGATCAAAAAAAGGTCGGTGCCTGCTTTTCTCTATGAAAAAATCAGTGAAAACAACCCCCTAACTACCATCCTGAATAAATATTGGTCTTCACCTTTCTGTAATTCCTTTTATATTTGTATTATCAATACATCCAAGAAGTTTGACCTATCTAAAAGGCCTAATTTTAGAAAAATTGGAGTTTAACGAAACATTAATTTTTTGGAATTTCCCATTTTCACCTTTTACTTCAAAATATCTCCGAAAATACTGGAGATACGAAAAAATGATAGATTACCAAATTGCAGCTTCTTTAATAACTAAAATTCCCTTGTGCATAGATTTTCATTGGATTGAACAGTTAGCGAGATATAGCTGTTTAAAACCTCTATTTACGAGCAAACACCCCCTTATTCGAGCCCTTTAAACCCACCCTAATTCAAAACTGAGGGATTTTACGGAATTTAGTTTACACAGTCTTATAACTCTTCAAAAATCCTACAAAGTCATTTTTAAAAAATCTTTTCACCCCAAAATGAAGGAGCTATGTTTATAAAACGATTTTTTTTGTCGAAAAATTCGGATAGTCCGCTTATGGATAATTTTCAATGTATGTAACACCACAGAACCGGTTCGTATACTGGAAAATGACTAAAAAACTATTTGTATTTGTACATATTTGTAAATTCGTATTTTTGTGTAAATAAATGTTTTTGTAATTCTTTAATTCTACTTTTTTTTCTGTATAGACCTATTAAAATATCTACTTATAAAAACTGTAATGTTATTAAGGGTGGTTTTTAACGGTTGAAATATTATGATATTATATCCTAAAGTATAAAACAATCATTTAACCAATCAAAACCAAATTTTACCCATATTACAGTATACAATATTTTTATATAATTTTTGACAATAAGGGGTTGTTTACACCCCTAAAAATAATCAACGCCCTTAAGCATGATATAGAATATGAAGTACAGGGTGAGATGATCCTAATCCCAAATTCTTATGTAAATCGATGCAAGCCGAAATTATTCTTTTAGGATAAGTAAATTTTTTATATATAGCTCCAACAAGGGGGGTTTTAAGGGTTGAAATGTTATGATAGTATATCTTAAAGCATAAAACATTCAATATGTAACTAATTAGAACCAAATGTTGACAATATTAAAGTTTAAAATACTATTTTATAATTTATTACAACTAGGGGTAGTTTTCACCCTTACAAAACCAAAAGCGTACAACGGCTCAATATAGCAAATGAACTAGAGGGTGTAATGAGCCTAATCCCAAATTTTTGTACAAATCGATACTGGACGAAAAAATTGCGAGGTTTTGCCATTTTTTCAGCTTCATTTCCTCGACTATACATCAAAGACATATAAATACCGATTATATGTAGCCCAATAAATGACCGTTTTGGAGTGTAATTTCCAGGGGCAACTCCGAATTGCATGAAAATTTGGATTTAGGTTCTACTTACCCTCCACTTCAAAGTTGAATTTGTGCCGTTGGTTGCTTTTACTTGGGGGGTGACATTTACCCCTTCTCGGGGGGTGAAAAACGCGTGTTTAAAGTAAGGCCGAAAATGGATAAATTGACTTATTTTAAGCACCTTTTGTTCTATAAAGTTTTTTACGTAAGCCAATACTTTCCGAGTTATTCGCGATTTAAAATGTTGATTTTTCGACAAAAAAACTACGTTTTCAAACCGTTTTTCCCAAATAACTCAAAAAAGTAAATATTTTATCGAAAAAAATATTTTGAGCAAAAGTGTAGCCTATAAAAAAAAACGAAAAAAATGGTGTACCAGTTAAGTCCACAAATTGAGTAGAAGCAAAGTTGTAGCTCATGAAAAATACGTTCTTATTCGTCGAATTCCAAATCGAATAATTCAACGCGAAATCACCGAAGAAAGAAGCGTTTTTCGGGAAAACCTTATTAACATTTTTAAAGTATCGAAAAAAAACTAATTATTATTTGTTTTTTACAAAAGTGTACAGCATCAAAAATAAACGAGTTACACTGAAAAAAAAGTTGGCCCCTTTTTTTTGGTAAAAAAAAAATCGTGAAAACCTCCCTCTATTTAGCACCCTAAATGAAATTAATCGTTCGGCTTTACCATCTATGTTAACTGTATGTGTATTGTTTATATGATCTGTAAGTTTGATTGGTTTGAAGTGCTTATTTTTGAAAACATTTGGTTTTATAGTAAAAAAAATTTCTAAAAATTTTTGAAAAATTTCATTTTTTCAAAATAACTTAAAAGTGTTAGTGATAAGAAAAATCTTAAAGAGTAAAAAAATGTAGGTTTTGCTATTATCAATATGCTAGTTTCATTTTGTTTCTCCGTAAGACAAAAATTGGTTAAGATATGGCTATTCAAAATTTGCATACACTCGTGATTAGTGACCCATTCAAGCTTTCTCAATTATAAACCTTTCAAAAATAAACACTTTAAACCGATGAGACTGACAGATCATATAAAAAATAGATAGGTAATTAAATTGTTTGTAAAGCGGTAGCGATTAATTTCATTTGGGGAGCTAAACACGGCGAGATTTTCATGATTTTAAAAAAAAAAAAGAGGGGCAACTTTATTTTGAGCGTAACTCGCTTATTTTTAATGTTAAAACTTTTGTTAATAATTAAAACAAAGCTTTTTTATAAACACTTTAAAAAAGTTTAAATGGGTTTTTCCCGAAAAGTGCTTAATTTTTCGGTGATTTCACCTTGAAATATTCGATTTGAAATTAGACGAATAGGAAAGTATTTTTCATGAGCTACAACTTTGTTTTTATTTGATTGATAGACTTAACTGATATACCATTTTTTTTGGGTTTTTTATAAGTTATACTTTTGCTTAGGATATTTTTTTTCGATAAAATATTTACTTTTTGACTTATTTGCGAAAAACCGTCTGAAAACGTAGTTTTTTTGTCGAAAAATCAACATTTTCAACGGCAAATAACTCGAAAAGTATTGACTTAAGCAAAAAACTCTATAGAACAAAAGTTGCTTAAAATCAGTCAATTTATCTATTTTCGGCCTTATCTTGAACGTATGTTTTTTCACCCCCGAGAAGGGGTGACTGTCACTCCCCAAGTAAAAGCAACCAACGGCACAATTTTAACTTTGAAGTGGAGGGTAAGTAGAACCTAAATCCAAATTTTCATGCAATTCGGAGTTGCCCCTGAAAATTACACGGTATCGCCGAATTTCCCGTTCATTTACTGGGCTATTAAGGGGAAGGAGCAAAATTTTGACGTACGTCAAAATTCTCAATGTGTTTGAAATGTATTCATTTCTTTCGAATCCTGAGAAAACTGTAAATATTTTTGAAAAATTTAAACGCAGAATGAAAGACTACAGTATTACCGAGGGCCGAAAGTCCCTGAAAACTTCTATAATGTTTACATTTTAATAAGCTACAGGGCTGAAAATAAAAGAGAAGTGTGATTTTTAATTGCAAATATTTCATTCAAAAGAAACTTTTTATTTACTCTAAGGGACTTTCGGCCCTCGGTAATAATGTAATCTTTCATTCTGCGTTTAAATTTTTCTAAAATACGTATTAGTTTTCTCAGGATTCGAAAAAAATCATATTACGATTCAAATGACAGTATACTCGTGACGTAATCGCACCCTTAATGTTCATTGGTTAGTCCATCTGGGCAACCGTAGTATGTAATGTCTAAGAACCGTGGGTTAAGGTTCTATATGAATCATGAAATACAACAAAGGCCACAAATGAGATATGCTGATGGCATTGAGAAGATTGAAGGACACAACTGGGAACAAGTGGCGCAAAATAGAAAACACTGAAAGACTGAATGGGGGGGGGGGGGCATGTCCAAAGTTGGATTACTTAAGGCTGAAGAAGAAGAAGGATCTATAATTATAAATATTAATATATTTTATCTTACCTGTACCAACAACTCCAATCTTTAATTTATCAGCTGTCTT
This sequence comes from Diabrotica virgifera virgifera, assembly GCF_917563875.1. Lineage (NCBI taxonomy): Eukaryota > Metazoa > Arthropoda > Insecta > Coleoptera > Chrysomelidae > Diabrotica > Diabrotica virgifera. Next base: position 22,545,556 of record NC_065450.1, read on the forward strand.
CTTCGAAAATGCTTCTCCTGTTAAAGGTGGTACTAAAATGTTAATCTTCTTCGGGGAACGCTCCACCTTCTTAGGAGAACTTTTACTTCTCCTGGCCGTGTCTCCACTTCTTTTCTTCGGAGAACGTTCGAACGCTATTTTATATTCACTGTCCTCTTTCTGCTTTCTTAAATGCTCATTAGCTTGTCCTAACGCCTGCGCAAAGAACTGGGTTTTCGAACTTTTTGAATATTTCTCGATGTTTTTCTCGAATGGGTGTATGTGGCTTTTTTCTACCTGTAGAAACATATAACACTCTGTATAAAATATGTTTTATGCTTAATTCTAAATAACTTTATCACAATATAATAAGATGCTATTAACCCTATCCAAAGACATTTAGTCCAGAAAAATAAGATTTTTGTCTGGACACTTGACCAGCCAGGTTGCAAATGGATTTTTTTGGGTACTGTATTATACCTAATACATTGTAAATACAAAAATGCCCGTCACAGTTCGGACGAGAATTTTAGATAACATTAAGAAATAAGGGTCAAAAATGGCAGTTTTTTCGTTTAAATCGCTTCAGGTAAAGATGGGGTAATTAAATATCGTATTTGGGGTATTCATCTTTTAGTAGATGAGCAAAGGTTTAAAATGGCAGTTTTTGAATTTTGGTCCGATCATTTGTTGCCAAGGAAATTTCAAAATAAGACTAAAAGTTCGAAAATTAAAAATTTGCTATAACTTTTCCGAAAATGAAATTGAGACTTTGATAGCACGAAAAGTAGAGTCAAACAATCCTTATAATACAAAAAAAATCAAGATGATTCGTCAATTAGTTTAAACTTTATTCAATTTGTTTATCCCAAACAGCTTTTTTTGCAATGTTATTGATCAGAAAATAATAATAATACAGCAGTTCTGTGGACACTACATGAAAGTAGAATATTTTTATGTTTTCAACGCATTTAAAAAAATCAAATAAAAACTCATTTTTACCATTCCGAAAACATTTTTGGCTTATAAATAATTTAAATAACTTTATTTAATATTGACTTTGGACTAAATCTACTTTGTGATTTGAAAAGCAATATTTACATGAATTAAAAATAAAAGACTTTCCGCCTAGGTCAATTACAGTCAAAGTTAGCCATTTTTTTTTATTTAATTCGTAGTTACTTCTATATACATCAAATTCTACAGTAACAGTGTTAGTTTACTCCTCTGAAACGGTTTGGCCGATTATTATGAAATTTTACACGTATATCCTGTAGGACTGAAACTAGGTTGCCCCCAGACTTTAAAAAAAATTTTTCAACACCTATTTTTAATGGTCATGTATATATTTACATCTATAAAATTCTCCTGTCGCAGTGTTAGTTGCCATACTCCTCCGAGACGGCTTTACCGATTTTATGAAATTATATATGTATAGTCGGTAGGTCTCAGAATTGGCCGTAATCTATTTTTCATATATTGGCCCTAAGTGATAAGGGGTTCCCCCCTAACATTTTGTAATGTTAGGTGGGGATTTGTGTAAATTGCGAATTTTTTTTGTCATAATTTGTGTAAAAATATCAGCTTTACAAATAACAAAGTGGATTTAGTCTACAGTTAATATTAACAAGGTTATTCAAATTATTTATAAGCCAAAAATGATTTTTACTTTATTAAAATATTTTTGCAATGGTAAAAATGACTTTCGTTGATTTTTTATTAAACATAGTGAAAATATTGGTCTTCTTCTTTCATGTGATGTCCGCAAAATAGCTATATTAATATTATTTTCTGAGCAATAACATTGCAAAGAAGGTGTTTGGGATAAACGAATTGAATAAATTTTAAACTAATTGACGAATCATCTTGAAATTTTTGTGCATTATATGGACTATTAGACTTAACTTTTCATGCAATAAGTTCATTTTCGCAATTTTTTTCATTTATTTAACGCCTCGACAACTAATGGCCATTGGCATGGTAGGTACGGTGAATTTTTGCAGTCAGGTATATGAATAACAAATTTTTGATTTTCGAAATTTTAGTCTCATTTTGTAATTTCCGAAGCCACAAATGATTGGAGCAGAATACTAAAAGTTGAATACCCCAAATAAGATATTTAATTACCCTATTTTTACCTGTAGCGATTTAATAAAAAAATCTGCCATTTTTGACATTTATTTGTTAACAACTAAAATTGTCGTCCGGACTGTGACGGGCATTTTTGTATTTATACTGGATTAGGTATATAGTACCCAAAAAACCCATTTGCAACCTGGCTGGTCAAGTGTCCTGAACATGGTATATTTCTACCTTATTTCCCTGAAGTACTGACATCAAAGTAAATATGACAGTGAATTGGAACGTGGTTTACTAATATTATGTCGTGTATAAATTATTGACCAGAATGCAGTGGAAGGCATTCGGTATTTTGTTGTTAGATATTAACGTGTCGAAATGAATTGGTGTAGGTCTGTGATATTGGTGTAAACAAGTTATGGTTGAGTCACCGATTATTTCAATGTAAATATAATGTTATCCGAGTTTTACTTGATTTTGACCAGAAAGGCATATGATCCTAACTACCAACATAATTGCTTATGACATACCCAAGCGTGCGTAAAATCACCTAGAAACACCACTGGATAATATTGCTTGTTTGATTTTGATGATGGCATGGCGGCATCGACTTCTACTTCACTGATTATAACTGCAGGCCAGTGCGGATGGCCTACCATTTTAGCCCATACAATTTGCTGTTCAGTGTATTCCATATTATTATCTGAAAAAAAGTATGGAAAAAAATAATTTTATTAACGTTTCGACGCCCAAATCGGGTGCCGTTGTCAAAATACAAAATATTACTAAAATAAACTAAAGTGTTGTTGCTAAGCAAAAAAATTCTTCTAATAATTTATTTAATCTCACTCATTTATATTGGCAATTCAGACATATATTATACATTTTAAAGTAGAAGACTTTAAAATGATATTGCCAATATTTATGAGTTGCGTTCCTGGGACGACTTACTGAAAGATAGTTCATTCGATTACATGAAATTAACCCCAACTCAAGAATATCCGTCATAAAAAATGAACTATCTTTCAGTAAGTCGTCCCAGGAACGCAACTCATAAATATTGGCAATATCATTTTAAAGTCTTCTACTTTAAAATGTATAATATATGTCTGAATTGCCAATATAAATGAGTGAGATTAAATAAATTATTAGAAGAATTTTTTTGCTTAGCAACAACACTTTAGTTTATTTTAGTAATATTTTGTATTTTGACAACGGCACCCGATTTGGGCGTCGAAACGTTAATAAAATTATTTTTTTCATTTTAATTGTGGCTTATTTCCCATATAAATAATTAATCATAAAAATGCCACAAGGAAATAGCTTCAGAACAACATGAAAAAAAGTATTTTTTATACAGGGTGATTCATTGGGAAACGAAAATACTTAAATGGTGAATAGAGGTCAGTGAGTTCTAGATATATTATATCTCATTTGTTGGCCCATAACGGTTTTTATAACCGAGTTACAGGACGTTTAATAGATTTTGCTCATTTCTTTCTAAATCAATAGCTTTAGAACCATGCTGTATATTTTTTTTATAACTTATAAACATACTTATTGTATGTCTCATTCAGAACCTAAACGATCCATTTAATATTATTATTAAAGTTACTAAATCATTAAAGTTAATGAATAAACACTCAGTTTAAAAATATTTTACACTTATAATAAACTATTTTTAATGGGAAATAAGCCACAATTTTACCAAAAAAATGATTTTATTAACGTTTCGAAGCCCAAATCGGGTTTCGTTGTCAAAATACAAGTATTTTGTATTTTGACAACGAAACCCCATTTGGGCTTCGAAAGTTAATAAAATCATTTTTTTGGTAAAATTGTGGCTTATTTCCCATTAAAAATAGTTTATTATAAAAATGCCACAAGGAAATAGCTTCATAACAACATTTAACACTTATTTACAACATTGAAACGATCCATCAAAATCCGTTTGCACATTTGAAAAGAGCACAAAATACTGAGTATTTCGAGTTTTCAAAGTACAACTAAGCGAAACAGTTTTGATTTCAGAAATATCATTGGAACCAGAGAAGCACTATTCAATTTGCAGGTCATGGTTCAAAGATGTAGGGATATAGAACAACCGGCATATCCGTTTTATCGATCTCGAAAGGCCTTTGACCAAGTCAACCAGGACAAACTTAATAGGTGTCTTGCAACAGGTGGGAATTGATGACCGAGACCTCCGCATGTAAAATAATATCCAATATTGAACTGGGTCAAGATTGTGTAATATTGACTAACATTTACCTTAATTGTTTATTTAAATATTTAGTGTACGAATCCTTGAGCCACGGGTGCTGAATAAGCAACCCGTGTATTTGTAAAAATAACACACATCGATTGTCAAAAAATAATACAATGAGAAACAGAATAAACTTGGTGTTCGTCGAGGTAAGATGTTTCATTCTCCCTTAACTACTTAACATTGAAAAGAACCTGAAGTACTACCACCCTTAGCTCACAGGGTGACAACACATACTAGTTATATTAGACACTAATAAAAAAATTGGAGGCATTTGAGATGTGGATCTAGCGACGAGTATTGCGGATAAGTTGGGTTGATCGAATAAGAATAAGAAATAGTTTTACATCGAATGAAAAAGAGAACAGAAATAACAAAAACGATCAAAATTCAAAAGTTACAATAGTTCGGTCATGTAATGAGACATCCAGAGAGGTACAACCTTCTACACTTCATAATACAGGGGAAGATCGCCGGAAGAAGAGACCCAGGCCGAAGAAGAACATCCTGACTACAAAATCTACGAGAGTGGTATCAAGAGACCACCACTAATCTGTTTGGAGCTGTCGTAAACAAAGTTATTAATGACAATATGATCGCCAACGTTCGATCGGACAGGGTACTGAAAGAAGATACATTCTTAACCCTTAACAATCTGTTGTGAATTTGTTTTGGTGCCACAGAATAAAAAAAATTACTAACGATATTAACACATTGCACGCCACGCTTTAATCGGCATACTACTCTCAGAGGCCATTGATATCCACGGCTATGAAAGTTAGTCATACGTGTAGGGGAAGGTGTTTAACAGTGAACCAGTGGGGTACAGTGAACTACCAAAATATTAGAAAATCTGGCAACGCCAGACACTTGCGTTCTACGAATATTAACCACAGTTGACTTACAAATCCATCCGGCCAGTTAGCCGGCACGTGCTGCAAAGTTTATAGGAGGTGCGAGCCACTTGTTGTTTTTAGAGGGAAAAACTTATATATTTAACCTTTAACTACACGCGCTGGTGTATTTTGTACGCCAGATATAAGAATTCTACTGTAAATATATTTAAAAACTTAATTTTTGACCTTGTTTATCTCTTTAACCTATCACTGCAATGTGCTTTACAATTTGGTTTTAGTTTCGTTATAATCGGCGTTCTGGGAAGATCGTAAATTACAGTTTATTATTTGTTGTTTCCGGTGGTGGACAATATACGCCACGATTATATTAATATAAGTAGTAATATAAGTACATATTTCAATAGTTTTTTAGTCATTATGGCACAAAATATATTTTTCTTTATAAACAATACTTTTTCTCCTGTAAAAAATCACATTTCAAAAAATTTTTATTAGTAATTTTATTTATCATGGAATCCAGTTATTCCATCATTCCAGTTATAAATCCCAATTGGCTTACTGAGAAGGAACTCCAAGTTATCACTGATGCCGAATAAGGTTTATAACAAACAACTCAGTGTATTTTTCAAAAAAAAAACAGATCCGCTGTTTTTAAGTGTATTTTCTTGTGGCGTATAAAGTGCGCCACGCGTGTAGTTATGTTACTTCATGCGCGGGTAGTTAAAGCTTAAAGTAAGTACATATTACGATTTTTAATGTCCTTGCGTTGATTATATTTAAGAGCAAACCTTTTACATAATTTTCTATAGGTATTTGGCCATACTTATGTAAAATAATTGCAAGTGTGTTAAGCTTTTTTCTTATTTTTTTCTAACTTAAAATATAATAATGTGCAGGGTGGTACACAGTGAATCAATCGACCTTGTTTCACTGTGGACCAGATACTTTTTTGTGAGTGTTTGTTTAAAAAAAATGTGAACTAAGTTCACTTTACTTAAAAAGTACATTTATGTTTATTGTTTTTATTTATTAGACTCGAACTAAACACGTTCTACAATAACAATTTTACGTTTTTATTTTCTAGAATGCCGCGAAACAAAACTAAGGAAAGAAAAATTGGAGCAACTACACAGGAAAATATGAGAAAGGCTTTCGAAGCAGTAGAAAAAGGCATGAGTATACGAAAGGCAGCTAAAGAAGCCGAAATTCCCTATCCTATACTTCGCCGCTATGTAAAAAAAGAGAAAATCAAGGCAACATTTCTTCGGTTCCCAACTACGAAGTAAATCGGGTTTTTTCTTTAGAACACGAAAATGTATTAATTCGATACTTCAAGATTTGTGCACTAAAATTCTATGGACTCACCACAAAAGACTGCAGGCAAGTTGCTTATGAAATGGCGAGCTAAACAACATTAAATGCCAGATTCCTGGGAAAGAAATTCCATAGCTGGTGTAGAATGGCTTAGATGTTTTACGAGCAACGTCTTTTAACCGAGAAAATGTGAAAACCTTTTTTGAAAATTTATCAAATGTTCTTAACAGAAATGACAAATTTGCTGATGGCACACGCATTTATAATTTGGACGAAACTGGAACATCACTGTTCAGAAACCCCAAAAGGTAATTGCCCCAACTGGTTTGTCGAATGTCGGAAAGGTTACTAGCGGTGAAAAGGGAACTTTGGTTACATGTTGCATGGTAAGCGCAACAGGGCATGCAATACCTCCGCCATTGTTTTTCCCAGAAATAATTATAGAGACCTGATGCTGCACGGAGCTCCCCCTGGGACGTTAGGATTGGCGGCTCCGTCTGGTTGGATGAATAGTAATATGTTTGTTGACGTAATAAAACAATTTATCCATCATACCAATTCAACTCCTGAAAATCCGTCACTACTCATCATATATAACCACGAATCGCATTTCTCCATAGAGGCATTGGATTTGGCAAAAAATTCTGGAGTAACAATTCTCACACTGCCTCCGCACACTTCAGCTAAATTGCTGCCGTTAGATGTTGGACTGCTAAGTCCGTTTAACACGTATTATTATGCCTCTTTAGAATCCTGGATGCTTCGTAACCCAGGGAAGCCTGTCACCATTTATCAAGTGGCTGAGTTTGTCGGCCATGCTTATCCCAGAGATATGACACCACTGAACATAGCTGCTGCCTTCTCCAAGTGTGGAATTTTTCCACACAAGACAAGTCAGAGAAATCCATTGACCAGCCTACCCAGTCCACCACCAAAGTATTAATAACACCAGAAATATTTCGACCACCTTTAAAAGCTGGTTCTCGTAATGAAAAGAGAAAACGTAGAAATGTTAGAAAAAGCGTTATAGCAACAGATACACCGGAAAAGGATGCAATAGCTTTAGAACGGGCTAACGCAAAAGCTAAAAAAGAAACTGCAAAAAGACAGGTTTTTGCAGATTCTGCTAATACAAAGACCAAAGCTGCATTGACAAAACCAAATAAGCGTAAAAGAAAATCTGATTCAGACACAAACGAATCTGAAGAATTTATTTCTGATAGCTCTTCTGATGATGACTGGTACGAAAAACCAAGTGATGATAATGACTTAGAAATTTTGGATGAAAACTTTGCTCCTCTTTCACGAAATCCTAAAGAAGATGATTTTATCTTGGTACACTTTACTACAAAAAAACTGTCTGTTTATTACGTAGCAAAAATTTTACAATATATTGATGAGAATGATGACTGCTTCGGATCATTTTTAAGATTAAAAGAAAGAGAAAAACAAAAGTTTACATTACTCATTGAACCCGATCTAGCAAATGTAAAAATTTCAGATATTAAGTATATTTTTAAACATCCAAAAGTGCTTGGATCTAAAAGTAGACAAGAGAAACGTTTTTGTTCAAGGATGATTTATCCTTGCTGAACATTCGTTAAGTTTTTAACTCTCTATGCTTTATGTCTAATATAAGTTACTAAGTTTTTCAAATTTTGATGTTCGATCTTTTTATTTTTTTAATGCCTGTATTATTTTAAATTATCTTAGCAGAACTACGTTTGTTTGTTTAATAAGCACCATTTTTGTAATAAAACATTAACTAAATAAAAATCATATACTTTTTCCCACTTGTTTTTGATTATTGCATTGTTGGTTCACTGATAAATTAAATGGTTCACTGTAAAATTGTTCATGGTTCATTGTGGACCACCCCTGGTCCACAGTTAATCAAATGACATATAACAAACAAAGACTAATATCTATTACATAAATTGTTAAAATTAAAAATACACTTTAAAACAATAATTTAGAAACTCTATTCTGTAGTTTAAACGTAAAAAATATATTTTAAATTTAAATTTTACCTATTTTTTGAGCTTTCAAAAAAAGTGGTTCAGTGTTGAACATCTTCCTCTATATCAAAAATGAGCGACGTGGCACGCAATGTGTTGAATTGATAGAAGTTGACAAGATTTGCATGAAACTTAACACGCGTAATAGAATCTCTATAGAAATGACAAATCAATCTAAATGGAAATTTAAATAAATGAAGTAAATACACTGCGCGTCATAGAAAACGGGCACCCCAAAAATGGGTAATTTTTAATGTCTAGTATCTCCTAAACCTATTGTCCGATTTACGTAATTTTTTAATATGTTACAGCCATATTCCTTTACAATATCTCTGTAATAATATTGTTGCTAAACAGGTAAATTTTCATTGTATACCGGGTGTACGAATCAAACTGTGTTTTTTTCCTCAAAGTTCGCAACACCCTGTGGAATATTGTAGCATTTATCGATAATACTGAAATTAAAACCCAACTATAGCCTCAGGCTTTCTTAACATTTTGTTTTTTGGTTCATTCGCTTATGTTGGATAATACAAAAGTTAGGTACTTGAACAACTAGCCATGTTCTTCATCAGTACAGGGTGTTTCTAAATAAGTGCGACAAACTTTAAGGGGTAATTCTGCATTAAAATAATAATGACAGTTTGCTTTATAATCGTATGGTAGCAAGTGCTTCTTTTTCGACATACGGGATGTTGAATTTTTTCTTAGAAACTGACGATTTATTTATTGCTTGAAAACCGGTTGAGATATCCAAATGAAATTTGGTGGGTTTTAACACGTAGTTATTGCACATTTTTGACATACAATTAAGTATTTTATATTCATCGATCATGACCGATCATATTACCCGTATGCACGCCAATGGTGAATATAAAATTCTTAATTGCATGTCAAAAAATGCGCAATAACTATCTCTTAAAACCTACCAAATTTCATTTGCATAATCTCAACGGATTTAAGGACAATAAATAAATCGTCAGATTCTAAGAACAAATTCAACATCCCGTATCTCGGAAACGAAGCATTTGCGGACATATGTTTATCAAGCAAACAGTCATTATTTTTTCATACAGAATTACCCCTTAAAGTTTGTCGCACTTATTTAGAAACACCCTGTACTGACGAAAAACATGGCTAGTTGTTAAAGTGCGTAACTTTTGTATTATCTAACATCAGCGAATGAATCAAAAAACAGAATGTTAAGAAAACCTGAGGCTATAGTTTGGTCTTAATTTCAGTGTTTTATAAATACTAGAATATTCCACAGGGTGTTGCGAACTTTGAGGAAAAAAGACAGTTTGATTCGTACACCCGGTATACAATGAAAATTTACCTGTTTAGCAACAATATTATTACAGCGATATTGTTAAGGAATATGGCCATAACATATTAAAAAAGAATGTGTGTGTACTTTGTACGCACGTAAGAAGTTATACTTCTATTATATGATTATAAACGAAATTAATATAGTTTTTATTTATATTTTATTTAAATATTAAACTAATTTATACTTACTACTTCTCAAACAGTTTTATTAAAACAGTGCCAAAAATTAAAATAATAAAAGAATAAAACACACACAAACACATTAAAAATGCCACAAATGATTTCTGAACATTAATTGTCGGAATTTTTTTTAACTAAATACGTATTTTCTGAAAATAAAATTATATAATAAATATACTTACAATCATAAAATGTATAAAAAAAATAAAAAAATAAAAGTTTCTATTGGGATTCGAACCAACTTATCAGCGCGGTTGGTATTGGCGTTGTATTGGGGTTCATTCGCATTAAACGCTTCGCCACGGAGACAACGTGTCATTATGTGCGAAGATCGACTAACTAAACGGATTAAACTTTTGACATTTTTTAATTACATAAATCAAACTATTTTGATTTTGAATTGAAATGATTTAGAATTGAAAAAATACAACAAAACATGGAGTAAGAAAACAATATATTAGGTGAATATTGATAGAAATTTTGATGGTAATCAAATTATGTAAATAAAAGTATACATAATATGTATTTTGGTAGGTTCAAATAGGTAGGTACATATGATACATTTACAATTATTACGTACCTGTTGCTTTAAAAACTATTTAAAAGTCACTACAATTATAAACTTTTTTGTTTCTGTCCTCACAACAATAAAACTAATATATTATACATTTGTTTACCTTCATATTGAACAATTATTTATTATTGACAGATCATTTCAACACCCAATCAGAGCCCGTATAACGACTAATACCATACTGTCGGTGTGCGCATGCGCGCAGATCAATATAAATTCACCCTCAATCTCAATAGCGCCTAAAGAAGTATAACTTCAAAAATACGTAAATCGGACAACAGGTTTAGGAGATACTAGACATTAAAAATGACCAATTTTTTGGGGTGCCCGTTTTCTATGACGCTCAGTGTATTTGAGAAATAAACTAAATATATTTGTGTTGATCTTCAAGTCAAGAAAATTGTATCCTACCTGCATTATCGTCCTCAGCATTTTCTTTCTTGTTCGGAGAACTCGTTACATCACCATCACTAGATTTCTCTTCTTTAATGCGACGTTTTTTCGGTCTGTTACCGTCACCTTGGTCGTACCTATCAGTAGCTTGCTTAATTTTGATTCGGTATTTACTATCCTCCTTTCTCTTTTCCTCATATTCATCAGCTTCGTCTAAAGCCTGTAAAAATAATTGATTCTTTGAGCACTCGTAGTATTTATCCTTATTTTCAGTATACGGACATATAAACTTGCTTTCAACCCAAGCGTTCGCGTATTCTCCCAAAAATTGAACTGGGTAAAATTGTTTGTGAATTTTCGGAGGACGGGCAGTATTAACTTCAGATTCTTCAATTATAACTGCCGGCCAGTACGGGTGTCCCATCATTTTCGCCCAAACAAGCTCTTGTACTGCAAATTGTTTATCTACAAAAGATTTCTATGTTAGCAGACATACATTGAGATGTTGGATTATAACATAATAGTAGGGGAGGAAAGTATGGTAAATTTGCAGTTACTCGAGCATTATGGGGACCTATTGGGTTGTGAAGATTAGGTCCTAAAACCAAAAAAAAAAGAATGTGTGTGTGTGTACTTTGTACGCACGTAAGAAGATATTCTTCTATTATATAATAGGTAATTTAAACGAAGTAAATATACTTAAAAGGTTATTTGTATTTTATTTAAAAATCAAACTAACTTTCTTATCTACCACTTTCAAAAAATTTTTATTAAAACAACCAAAAATAAAAAAAAAATATGAATCGCCCAGGAATTGAACCCGCAACCTTCCAATCTCAGTGCTAACGCATTTCCCACTACTCCAGCGAGGCCCTAGAAATGTAAGTTTCGGATATAATTACACAACACGGCGACATATAGTGTAAAAATGTTATGCTTACATAATATTTTATTATTTTACTACAGGGAAACACAAATCCAAAAACACAAGAATTATAATAAATAATACATTTCCTAAAACCACTAATATATTCTTTTAATGACTTATTTGCACGGTTACAGATACATACATACCTATCTTGAAAGATTAGCAATGAACTACATATTGTCAGAACTACATACTGTCAGTGTGCGCAGGCGCACGGATAATGTACAATTTTACCATCAATCGATTCGCCGCTAAAGAAGAATATCTTCAAAAAAAAGTTTTCCATAAAGTGGGAGACTTTCCATTCTTTAAATTATTTTCAATTTCCAACAATCGTTTTTGGATTATAGCGCCATCTATACATAATTCGAAAAAATGTCTCGAATAAAAGTTACTTATTTTTAAGTAAAGAATCAAAATCTGCAATAAAAATGGTGGCTCATATTTAAGACTTTAAAGTAGTCCCTCACCCCACCTCCGTGCGGAGTCGTGTTTGGTGTAATTCGATAGATTTTTCAAAAATACTGAATACATGTATTTATCAGTTTTTCGATCCGATGTTCATTTCGCGAAATATTGCGGGGTTCGTATTTACCCCCCACCCTTCTCCGTGGGTGATCGTTCGATAGATTTTTGAAAAATATTGAACACGTATTTTTTAGTTTTTCGATCTGACGTTCATTTTCCGAGATATTCGCTTTTTTTTGTGACACTTTGTGACTCACCCATTTCCTTACGCTCCGCTCAAATCGTCAGATTTTTGTAATACAGTAAAACCTCGATACAACGGACTAATTGGGGGGACGGGGTGTCCGTTAAAGCCGAAAGTCCGTTATATAAAAATAGGTTTAAAATAAATCAGATTATTTAGAAATGTGTCCTCATTTTGCTATAATAAAAAGTTTATTGAAATTCTTTGTAAAATACAACGTTTGGGATCCACGGGGACCCCGTTGTTATGCAATGTATGTTAGTAAAGGCAGGGTTGTATAATATTAACAGAACGTTTTTAATTTTTTTACATTTGACCTTATTTTTGGTCCGTTGTATCCGAAGTCCGTTATATCGAGGTTTTACTGTATACACTGTTTTGCATGTCTGTACTTGACTTATAGTCCGTTCCAGGCCCGGCCCTAGGGATTTTGCCGCCCTGGTCAAAATCGGCGATCGCCGCCCCCCTTGGTAGGCCCATGACTCACAACCTTCCTTTAGCGATCGCCAACTTACTCGTAAACCACGATTGTATTTTTATTGATGTGTGCTGAATTATTTAATACACTATTTTCCACTTTATTTGAACGATACACGCTTAAAAACACTATATTTGCAATATTTTTATGAATTTTTACTAGATTGCTATACATCCATTACTCATTACTCACATCCGAATCGAGGTTGTAGGTACCAAATCTAAAATTTTATTTTTGATTTATTATGGAGGAGCTGAATAATTTCGTTTTGAATACGTTTTCCCAATTAGTGATGCTGCTTGCTACTACCATTCGTTGTTCTCCTAATGTGCTCTTGTAAAACAGAATCAAATATTCTACAGAGCTCAACAAGATATAAAATATTACCACTGTTGTGATGAAAAAGTTGATCAGAATCGGCCCTCAATGGAAGACACTGTTGTGCTGAGAACTGTATTATTAATATAAGTCGTTCTATTACATTTGTCCAATGACGAGTTTCTGAATTTGGAACTTTTTGTGTTTCTTCGTCTATTTAGGTTTTGCCTGACTCTATTCTAATTGCTAGTTCTACCCACTGTCGCTGTGACTGTGGATGAGCTGGAGATTTAGCGTGGCTGGACAAAGCTTCAGCCATATGTTTCCAAAAACAATACACAGAATTGTTTGCGTTAGAATAAATTAACCACTCTCTCAAGAGTTTTACCATTGTACATTTTGTAGCTGTAATATTTAGTTGTAAATCTGCGATCTAAATTATCTTTCGGGTACAACTGAGCCTCTGCAATGGGTAATTTTGGCGGAGGGTATCCTGTTACTAAAGTTGTTCTAGCAAAACATTAATTTTATTGGACCACTTTACTGGATCAGAATCAATAATAACATTGTTACAGTAGTGTGACAGTAGTAGTGTCATCAGTAGCTGACGTAGATGATTGTCCTAGATAACTGATGATTGTCCTAGGTGACCGAATTTGAACTGGGTGTGGTATCAGACGTAGATGCTGATGATAGTCCTAGGTGACTGTAATTGGACTGGGAGGGAGCGGCAGTAGACGTGAATGCAGATGATCTGGGTAAATGTTATCAGACTCAAAGGGAGCGGTAGCAGTTGTATGTTCCCTAGGTTGAGCAATATATTTTCAGTATGAGTGTATAACTATTATAAAAATTTACTTAGGCAAATTCTACGCAATACGTTTCAATCTCCTTCTTTGCTCTCTTTTTTCTGTACTAACTACCAGAAAGACGTTTTCTACCCTCCATTATTGCACTTACACAATTATTTTAATTACATTAAACACTTAATAGTATCCTGACGCACACCGGTACGGAAACTACACTGTACAACAATTGATCTAAATTGATTTAAAAACAAAACACAGTAAAAATACCTACAAGCCTATACACTTAAACGAAATACAAAGGCACAATAAAATTGTTAACGGCACATGTATGATCTATGGAAACTTAGTACTACTGCACCTGAACCATAAAAACAATCCTGAGAGGGGTGGGGACGGGTAGTTATGATCCCACTATTCTTATGCGATGAAGAGGAAGGCGGTGTTGTGGATTTCCCGTCGAATGAGCCTTGCATTTGTTTCACTTATTTATTTCTGGTTTTTACATTTGCATTTTTGCCGCTCTTGTTCATAATATTGATTTTTTATAATATTAAAAAAACAGTTTATTATTTCTTCTATTTCAAAAATTTGCTCTTCTCTAAAATTTGCCGCCTCTACATTTGGCGCCCTGGGCGGCCGCCCAGTTCGCCCACCCCTGGGGCCGGGCCTGGTCCGTTCTTTAACGGTAAAATATTGCAAAACCTCTAAATTTTAAAGAACCGTTTGGATTGACATGAAATTTGGCATACACATAGCTAACAAGTCAAAGAAAAAAAGTAATATTGTGCCGATATGTGCTTTTGCCCTAGGGGTGGTTTTCACCCCCTCTTGGGGGTGAAAAAATATTCGTCCAAAGAAAGTCAGGAAATGGATAAACTGGCTAATTTTAAGTAACTTTTGTTCTATAGAGTTTTTTCACTAAGTCAATACTTTTCGAGTTATTTGGCAGTGAATATGTTCATTTTTTCAACAAAATAACCACGCTTTTAGGCGGTTTTTCGCAAATAACTCAAATTGTAAGTATTTTGTCGAAAAAACATTCTTAGCAAAAATATAGCCTGTAAAAAATTTAATAAAATGGTGTATATATCACGTCTCTACACCGAGTAGAAGCAGAGTTATATATAGCTAATGAAAAATAGGTTTATATTCGTCAAATTTCGGGGAAAACTCATTACAACTTATTTAAAGTGTTTAAAAAAGCTTCATTTTTGTTTTATAAAAAAAATTTCTAACATCAAAATTAAACAAGTTACGCTCAAAATAAAGTTAGTCCCTTTTGGTTTTGGTAAAAAAATCGAGAAAATCACCCCCTAATTAGTATCTTAAATGAACTTAATCGTTACGACTTCACAAGTTTCTTGACTCGTGTGTATATATTGTTTATATGATCTGTAAGTTTGATCGGTTCAAAGTCCTTATTATTGAAAGGGCTGTAGTTAAAAGGGGTTGAACGAGTCACTGATCACGAATGTATGCAAATTTAGAAACACCAAATCTTAATCAATTTTTGTCTAACAGAAAAACAAAAAAATACATGATATTCAGAAAAGCAAATCTGACTTTTTTTGTTTTTCGAGATTTTTGGTATCTCTAACAATTTTTAAGTTATTTAAAAAAAACCGATTTTTTTTGCAAAAGCAAAAGGGACCAACTTTATTTTGAGCGTAACTTGCTTAAATTTAATGCTAAAAACTTTTTGTAAAAACAGAAATAAAGCTTTTTTTAAACACTTTAAAAAAGTTGTAATGGGTTTTCCCCAAAAAGTGCTTAATTTTTTTTGGATATTTCACGTCGAAATATTCTCTTTGAAATTTGGTGAATATGAATCTATTTTTCATTGGCTATCACTCTGGTTCTACGAGATCCAGAGACCTAACGCGTACATCATTTTTTTTACTTTTTTATATGCTATATTTTTGCTAAGAACGTTTTTTTCGACAAAATACTTACTTTTTGAGTTATTTGCGAAAACCCGTCTAAAAATGTGGTTATTTTGTTGAAAAATGAATATATTTACTTGCAAATAACTCGAAAAGTGTTGACTTGGCGAAAAAGCTGTATAGAACAAAAGTTACCTAAAATTAGTCAGCTTACCCATTTTGGGACTTATTTTGGACATATATTTTTTCACCCCCCAAGAGGGGGTGAAAGTCACCCCCAGGGCAAAAGCACACATCGGCACAATATCACTTTTTTTCTTTGACATGTAAGCTATACGTATGCCAAATTTCATGTCAATCCAAGCGGTTCTTTAAAATTTAGAGCAAAAACCGTGAAAGAATGGACTATTACCTTATCTTAGTCTGACGATTTCGAGTTTTTCTAAGGATGAATTTTTTTGGACTCCCCTTAACGAACTCCCCTGCATTAAGAGCCAATATATGGTAGAGGTACATTTACAGGATACAAGGTTTCTCCTCATGTGATAATCTAACGCGCTCGAGTAACTGCAAAAATCCCCGCTTGGGCTCCCCTACCATAATAAAAATAGACTAATTAAGGTATGGGCCGCTCTGTGCATCGATGTGTAACGCCGATATTAAAGACGTCATTGGTCAATATTGACTTTGTGTGGTCTAGCCATCTCTGACTGTCACATGAGCGGGACCGCTTGGTTAAAAGAGATAGATAGACCACCTATATTATAGATAGATCGACTGTCTATATTACGCGCTATTATGTTCAGTATGCCATGTCTGTCCTTATGTATATGATTATAATACAGTATGTAACAAAAACATAAGTCAAAAATTAAACTACACTCTGGGCAAAAATAACCGCCCCCTCAAAAATGGGTCATTTTTGATGTCTCATATTTCCTAAACCTGTTGTCCGATTTAAGTGATTTTTGTAATGTTTATTATTATGTCTATTACTTATCAATATCACTGTAATAATATTGTTGCTAAACGGGTAAATTTTCATTGTATACCGGGTGTACGAATCAAACTGTGTTTAGTTTCAAAGTTCGCATCACTCTGGGGAATATTCTAGCATTTGTAAAATACTGAAATTAAAATCCAACTATAGCCTCATGTTTTCTCAACATTCTGATTTTTGATTCATTCACTTATGTTGGTCAATAAAAAAGTTAGGTACTTCAACAACTAGCCATGTTTTTCATCAATACAGTTTGTTTTTAAAAAAGTATGGCAAACTTTAAGGGGTAATTCTGAATGAAAAAATAATGACAGCTTGCTTTATAAACGTATGTCCGCAAATGCTTCTAGTCCTGTCGCTAGGGGGGAGCGGTACAACGGCCTCCTTAATTCAGATGGACTTACCCAAGTTTTCTTTATGTATTTTGACCCGTAGAATACGAATATTTTGGGTAACAGTTGATCCGGATGTCGATAAGTTTGTTATTAACAAAGAACTTGAGGAATTACATAACAGCGATTTTTCGCAAAACAAAACATTTTTTTGTATTTTTTTGGGTAATTCTCAGCAAAAAATGGTCTTATAAGTTTTTTCGTAGGATGCATAGTTTTCGAGATAAACGCGGTTGAACTTTCAAAAAATCGAAAAAGTGCAATTTTTCAACCCGAATAACTTTTGATTAAAAAATAAAATAGCAATTCTGCTTACTGCATTTTAAATTCCAAGTCAAATTCTATCGGTTTTGATTATTTGCATTGCTAAAAATTAAGTTTTTATTTGTTAAACAAAGCCATAAACACGTAGTGTTTCCCGTGCCCAATGCATGCGTTTTAATGTACGTAATCTACGTAGAAATTGCTGTATGCGCGCCTACTCGATGGAAGAGAAATGCATTGAAAACATCATTTAATCACTATGTGTTTATAGCTTTGTTTAGCAATAAAAAAATTAATTTTTAGCAATGAAAGTAATCAAAACCGATAGAATTTGACTTGAACTTTCAAGTGCGGTAAGCAGAATTGCTATTTTATTTTTCAATCAAAATTTATTCGGGTTCAAAAATTGCAACTTTTCGATTTTTTGAAAGTTCAACCGCGTTTATGTCGAAAACTATGCATCCTACGAAAAAACTTGTAAAAACATTTTTTGCTTAGAATGACCCAATAAATACAAAAAAATGTTTTGTTTTTCGAAAAATCGCTGTTATGCGATTCTTCAAGTTCCTTGTTTATAACAATCTTATCGACATCCGGATCGACTGTTACCCAAAAAATTCGTGTTCTACGGGTCAAAATACATAAAAAAATTGGGTAAGTCCATCTGAATTAAGGAGGCCGTTGTACCCCCACTGGCGACAGGGCTATTCGTTTCTGATATCGAGTGTTGAAATTTTTCTTACAGACTGACGATTTATATAGTGCTTTAAAACCGGTTGAGATATGCAAATGAAATTTTGTGAGTTTTAAGTCGTAGTTATTGCACATCTTTTGACATACAATTAAGAATTTAATATTTATCAGTGGCGCGCATACGGGTAAGATGAGACGTCATATTACCCGTATGCGCGCCAATGGCAAATTATATTCTTAATTGTATGTCAAAAAATGTGCAATTACTACGTCACCTGTCTTAAAACCCACCAAATTTCATTTACATATCTGAACCGGTTTTAAAGCAATAAATAAATCGTCAATTTGTAAGAAAAATTTCAACACCCTCTATATCGGAAACGAATCATTTGCGGACATACGTTTATAAATCAAAGTGCCATTAGTTTTTCATGCAGAATTACCCCTTAAAGTTTGCCATACTTATATAAAAACATCCTGTATTGATGACAAACATGACTAGTTGTTAAAGTACCTAACTTTTTTATTATCCAACATAAGCGAATGAATCAAAAAACAGAATGTTGAGAAAACCTGAGGCTATAGTTGGGTTTTAAGTTCAGTATTTTACAAATGCTAGACTATTCCATAGAGTGATGCGAACTTTGAGAAAAAAACACAGTTTTATTCGGACACTCGGTATGCAATGAAAATTTACCCCTTTAGCATAAATGTTATTACAGCGATATTGTCAAAGAATAAGGCTATATATTAGAAAAATAACTTAAATCGTAAAACAGGTTTAGGAAATACGAGACATCAAATATGACCCTTTTTTAAGGTATGCGGCCAACACTCTGGGACCAAAAATAGCCCGATAACTAAGTTAAACTTGGCAAGTTAATTTGTATCATTGCATCTTAAAATAAATAAAAGAACCGTGAACTGTTCAACAAATTTTATGGAGTTATCCCTAAACTTTACAAACTGATTTGTATGTTACAATCAAATTATTATTGTATCACCATTCGTTAAATACAATGATTTAGAAACATCTTTATCTCGTAGTTTTTGTTTGAAAAGTCAGTTTTTACCTAGATACAGTATCCCTCTCATTATACTTTACTCCTCTTGATTCCATTTGAAACAGGGCCTCTACAGTCCCCCTCCATTCATCTCTGTTTCTGACCAGGGCTTTCACCCCTTTCCATGTTAACCCGTTGTCTTCTAGCTCTCTGGTAATATTTCTTTTCCAGGATGTCATTGGGCTGCCTTGTTTTCTTTTTACAGTTGGTTGGTAATCCATGGCTTGTTTGGTTATATCATCTTCATTTTTCCTTAATGTGTGTCCAATAAACTTCCATTTGCGTCTATTTATCGTTTTGGCTATCGGCTCTTGATTAGTTTTTCTCGAAAGTTTCTCGTTACTTCTCCGATTTGGCCAATATTCGTCTAAGGCATCTATTTACAAATGTTTGAACCTTTTGTATAATCTATTTCTCTATTTTCCAAGTTTCTGCTGCATATAGCAAAATGCTCTTTACATTTGTATTAAATATCGTGATTTTGGTTTTGGCTGTTAATTTATTGGACTCTCATGTTTTCTTCAGCAATAGAACGCATTCTGGGTATGGTGGTTCGGGGTTGCCACCCTCGGTGATGGGGTTGAGGTTGAAACACGAAATGCTTATAATCTCTGTCTATCTTTCTACGTATCTATCAATAAATCGTATTTGTTTGTTATGATTGACTATTCTTTAACGTGACCGTGAATTACTAATAGCAGCATTATTTCTGACTGGCTGTTTTCAGTATGTGACCTAGATTACATAAATCAATGCCACCCATTTACGAAATCCAAACAATGCATGTGTATAATACTTACCTAAGACTTTTAAAAATTAAATCGATTAAATACTCTTATTTTTTGGATGCTAATATAAATCCTTTACATGGGCTTTAGTTATCCTTCCATTAATTTCCTCTTCTATTCCACCGCTAGCGTCAATTATGCTTCCCAGATAGCAAACCTCTCATTATACACACTTAAAAAATATTTTTTTCACTGTTAAAATTAAATAAGGTAACTTTTTAGGATATGGCGCATACTGTTTGGAGTAGCGAAAAGCTCCATCCAAATATGTGAGGTGAAAGTAGAGTACTCACACGTGCCTGGAGGCAATCCATTGTCATTGACTTTATGTCGCATTATTTCCACTTATTTAATAGCCACCATTCTGGCTATTTTGCAAGGACACGGAGTTCACTGATGATGAACTGATAAGTCCGAAAACGTTCCCTCTGAATAATCAATGTAATCATTTTCGATTTTTATTAAGAAGTTTTATTTCTTAATTAAATTTTATGTTTTTACTTCACGTCAAAAGTTACATATTATACAGGGTGTTAGTAAATAAGTATGAAAAACTTTAAGGGATAATTCTACATGAAAAAATAATGACATTTTGCTCGATAAATGTATGGCCGCAAATGCTTCGTTTCAGAGATACGGGGTGTTGAAATTTTTATTTCAAAATGCTAATTTATTAAAAAAAAATTATACAGAAGTAAAAACTTCAAGTTGTATACTGGTATAAAAATTATTTATTAAAACTTCATAAAATGTCGTGCAAAACGTTTTCGTTCTAATTCAGTGCCTAGAATGAAGTATTTCCACGTTAGATTAAGGCAAAAGGTTAAAATTGTGAATGTTAATAAGAAAAACATGTGGAGAATACTTACATTCTGCTAGATAATTGAAACTAGCACACCATTTAAAGTGGTAACTTCATGATACATGGTTTACATCATGAAGTTACCACTTTAAACGGTGTGTTAGTTTCAATTTCTTAGCAGAATGTAAGTATTCTCCACATGTGTTTCTTATTAACAGTCATAATTTTAACCTTTTGCCTTAATCTAACGTGGAAATACTTCATTCTAGGCACTGAAGATGTTCTGAATTAGAACGAAAACGTTTTGCACGACATTTTATGAAGTTTTAATAAACAATTTTTATACCAGTATACAACTTGAAGTTTTTACTTCTGTATAAGTTTTTTTTAAACTATGGTATACAGCCAACTATTGGGATTTTCCTTTCCCATTGATTTTATTTTCTAATTTATTTATTGCTCTAAGAATGGTTGAGCTATGAAAATGAAATTTCGTGTGTTTTAAGAGGTAGTTATTGTGCATTTTTTGACATCCAATTAAGAATTTTGTATTCATCATTGGGGCCTAGGGGTAGTGGTCCGAATTTTTTTAAAGAAAAAAATAGTATGTCTCTGAGATATTTCGAATTAAAAATTATTTTTATATTCTATGTCCAGTTTGTGGTAAAAAACCTTTCTTGTCTTTTTTTCATATGGTGCACCGTTTTTTTGCAGAAAAATAAAACATCTTGTCGCGTATTTTTCATTTTTTAATACATTATCAAGAACTAGCCAATATAATAATACTAAACTAGAACAATAACAGAAAATATTACTAATAAAATTTTAACTAGGTGCAGATCTACAACAAATGTTAAAAATGACCTGCTTTAGAGGTGACAGAATGATTTTATATTCATCACTGGCGCACGTACGGGTAATGGTTTGAATTTTTTTTAAGAAAAAATAGTACGCCACTGAGATGTGTCAAATTAAAAATCATTTTTCAATTGCTCGTTCAATTTACGACAAAAAATCTTTCTTGCCTTTTTTTCATATGCGGCGCCGTTTTTATGCAAAAAAATAAAACATCTTAAAGTTAACAAAATATTTGAACTAAGTTTCTATACATATTGGAAACTACCACGAATACTTCGTAAGCGTTAAGATATTTTATTTTTTTGTACAAAAACGGCGCCTCGTATGAAAAAAAGGCAAGAAAGATTTTTTGTCGGAAATTGAACGAGGAATTCAAAAATAATTTTTAGTTTGACATATCTCAGTGGCGTAGGTTTTTTCTTAAAAAAATTTAGACCATTACCCGTACGCGCGCCAATGGTGAATATAAAATTCTTCTGTTACCTCTAATTCATAGATCATTTTGAACATTTCTTGTAGCTTTGCACCTAGTTAAAATTTTATTAGTAATATTTTCTGTTATTGTTCTAGTTTAGTAATATTATATTGGATAGTTCTTGATAATGTATTAAAAAATGAAAAATACGCGTCAAGATGTTTTATTTTTCTGCATAAAAACGGTGCACCATATGAAAAAAAGACGTGAAAGGTTTTTTATCACAAATTAGACGTAGAATACAAAAATAATTTTTAATTCGAAATATCTCAGTGGCGTACTATTTTTTTTCTTTAAAAAACTCAGACTATTACCCGTAGACGCGCCAATGATGAATACAAAATTCTTAATTGTGTGTCAAAAAATGCAAAATATCTACCTCTTAAAATGCACCAAATTTCATTTTCATATTTCAACCGGTCTTATAGTAATAAATAAATTGGCAATTTGAAATAAAAATTTCAACACCCCGTATCTCGGAAACGAAGCATTTGCGGACATACAGTATAAATTAAAGAAATATGGAACATAGCTTTTTAAGACACAGTGTTTGAACTGCATTTGAGATAGTGGACCAATATAAAAGTTCCAGACATTAAAACCAGAAATCATAGCAACATTAACATTGGCATGTAGAAAATATCTTTGAACTAGAACCTCCTACTTCTATCTCTCTTTTTGGGAGTTTCCTAAAATAGCGAGCCCAGCCGAATGAGCCGAAAGTACATAATCGGACTTAAGGGTCCGCACCGCGTCAAGGAATAGAACCGAACCGAACCCACTACCTACATGCACAGACAAGGCGATTGCAGATACGCGGTACGAATGGGTTATTATTTTTAGTTTTTGGATATGTATTTAAAACATATAATTTAACCTAACATGTTTATTTTAATATTTATAGTGCTAAATATTTCATGTGTATCTATTTACGGATAGTGATGATTGGCATTATACATAATATTATGTATATTGTTCTAAAGCTATTTTTTGTGGCGTTTGTGTAATTTATTTTTATAAATGGGAAATAAGCCACAATTTAACTTAAAAAATGATTTTGTTAACGTTTCGACCTCCACTTCGGACGTCGTTGTCAAAATACACAGTATTAATAAATTAAACAAAAATGTTGTTGCTTAGTAAAAAAAAATTCTTCTAATAATATAATTTATTCTAACTCATTCATATCGGCAATTATTAGAAGATTTTTTTTACTAAGCTACAACATTTTTGTTTAAATTATTAATATTTTGTATTTTGACAACGACGTTCGAAATAAAAGTTAACGAAATAATTTTTTAAGTTAAATTGTGGCTTATTTCGTATTTAGAATAATAAATTACATAAACGCCACAAAGAAATAGCTTCAGACAATATTTTAGGTGAAAAAATATGTTTTAAATAGGTACGTATCCATAAACTTATAAAAATAAAATAATCTATTCGTACCGCGTATGCACAAAAAGCTAGAACGATCTGCAAATTCTGCAATCGCCTTCTGCATGTAGTCAGGTCGCCGGTCGGTTCGGTTCTATTCCTTGGCGCGATCGCGAGGCGGACCCATAGGAACCGGTCGTATAATAATTCTTATACCTGATTCTGACCTAGAGGTGGGCTAGAAGTATTTGCAATCATGTAACCGTAACCCATCGTAATTCTGTGATTGTGATTTAACAGAGCAACAAAATAGTTATTATTTTGTCTAGAGTCTAGGTCATGATTATAAAATTAGGTCTGTTAGAATGAGAAACAATTTTATTCAAAAAGAGTTTTTGTAATGAAAATAATATTGCATTAATAAATAATTTCATGTTTTTTTCATTGTCTTAATTGTTATTAGAAAATCTAACAAGAGCATAGGCGCCAAATTTCGGGCCAATGCTTTCTCAATGCATTCATTTTTTTCGAATTTTAAGAAAATAATAAGTATTTTTGAAAAATATAAACGCGGAATGAAAGATTACATTATTATCTAGGGCCGAAAGTCCATTAGAATAAAAAAACTGTCATTTGAATGAGATATTTGAAATTAAAAATCACACTCAATTTTCTCTTCTTTTTACCGCTGGAACTTATATTAGAAGTTATAGAACACATTATAGAAGTTTTCAGGGACTTTTAGCACTCGGTAATTATGTAATTTTTTATTCTGCTTTTAAATTATTCAAAAATACTTACTAGTTTTCTTAGGATTCGAAAGAAATAAATGCATTTAAATAGCATTGTCCCGAAATTTTGCGCCTACCCTCTTAAAAACAAAATACAAAGTAAACTTTAAATGCCAGTATTTGCTACAAATACTTATTAGTTACTATTTGGTATCCGGGTCTGCAGATGTTTTCTCATGTTCTAATAAAATTTGAGTCGTAAATCCTTTATCTTTTTGTTCCATTCCAAGTTTTTCTGCAATAAGAGCGATTCTATTTTCTGTGTTATTTCCGCATTTGTTGGATCCTTAAAAGGAATTAGTCGAAACCTTATTCTGCCAAGAAAAGTTGAAACAGTTTATCGACAGTTTAATAAAATACTCATACATTGTTGAACTAGTGTTTACGTACATATTTGTTATGCTTATAATAGCCTTAACAATTTCTTCTAGCTGAATAAATCTTTCCAACATATAAAATGTCGAATTACAACATGTGGAAACATCTTGCAGTAATTTGAGAGGATACCCGTTTCCTGGATTTTTTCAAAATCTAAAAGTTTAGCAGTTGCTTGTAGAACTCTTTTTAAAGTGGCTAATGGTATTTTTTATTTTGGTTAAATTTTTAATGATTTTCTTATATCACTTTTGATAACAATATCTGAGGTAGAAGTTGAAACGTCAATAAAATCATTTTTTTAAGTTAAATTGTGGCTGATTTCCTCATCCTTTAAGCCATCGTTCACAATAAAGTTTATTTATTGTGTGTGCAAAGCATCCAAAATGTTTCATTTTCACATCATTTTGTACCACCTTTAACATTTTGTGCATTATAGGAAACAATAATGTATTAAAATTTTGTTTTCTAAGTTCTCTAAGTTTGATAAGACAGCTTTATCTTACAAATATTGCATGATGCATAATTATCATCCACTTATATAAAAACGTTCCATAAACTACTAAATTTTTCTATTTTTGTTTATCACTAATGGCATGGTATGCGTTCTAATAGCAAACCCAATTTTGTAATAGTGACCTAAACAAAATAATAACACGTGTAGAATTTTACGATGGTTCACAGTGGTAACACTTTTTATTAGGAGTTTAATATACGAATATTTCGTTGCTCTGTTAAATCACAATTGAATCGGTCATTGCGAAAACAATCTTAAGACCATATTTTGGGTAAAATGACGACGCTTTTCAACGCCGTTAAATTTACAATTACATTATACATAAACATTTAAACTTGTTTTGCCTTTCAGAAAGATTCATTTATAACCCATAATACTTATACAGAGAGCACGTAAAGGTTGGAATAAATTAATTTTCTCGAGAATGGACAATTTTGGAAAAAAATCCCGAAAGAGGTCAATTTTTATTTTTAAATTACGACTTTTTGTCATATATATATATTGATGTGATCTTGATTATTGATATGAGATAATATTCTTATATGTCACTTAATTTAATCAATGTATTAATACTAATCTAATTAATTAACCAGATCACATATCAATATGTTTTCAATCTCAGGGCGAATTATAAATTAATTACTTACTTCCGTGGCTTCTAAATATTTCTTAATGGTTCCTAATCGGGATAGAAAAGAAAAGAGTAAAAAAAAATACACATATGGGTTACAATTATAATTAAAATATTTTTTATTTTATTTAAAAGGCAATCAATGCTTAATATTTGCTATTTCTTATTATTCTTAAACATAACATTTACAAATGGGAATCTTATTTCCTTTTGGTTTTCAATTGAAAGTTTTTATTAACATTTAACTATTAGGAGTTATTAGGAACAACTCTATTTAAGTTTGATGAAGCTTTTCTGATATTATTGCTTATGTTATTCAATTTTTTATGTGGAATTTAATACGAAAAACCCATACATTCATGTCCAAACAAATGAGACTGACCTTTTCCTGGTGAACTGAAAATGTCCTCACACAAGACCCGTTTCCTGCTATCCTTGGCTGCGATCAAACCTCGTCCTGGCTTCCAGTAATGTTCTCCTTTGAAAAACTAGCTCGAATAGCTTTCGTTCCTGCGTCTGTCGTGATGCTGTGTTCTACCCAATGAACTGTCAACACCGATGGAATGGGCAAGAAGTGAATTTAATGACGCCAGGATGAAATAGCGCTAGTCAGGGAAGGAGGGAAGATAATGGCCAACTTTCGTAAACAAAAAATTTATAGTGATAGTCAGCGTTGCCAGCTTGGGGTATTTTTCCATAATTTTGGAGTAATTTGAAAGCGTCTAGAGGAATTTTTCAAGTATAAATGGTTGGGGAGGGACAATTATGAGATATTTTAAGGGGTCATGGTAAATTAAATTTGCGTATATACGTAGAACTGTAAAATTATACTCTCATATAATCGAAGACGATAGGACCTATGAATTATTTCCAGGACCTTCTGTTGATAAGTAGTATAATTTTGGTTTACTGTTCTCTACATTTGACTACTAATTTATTAAAATGCGGCAAAAATTTAAATTTAAGGGGTTTGAGCTTCAATTTGAGGGAATTTCAGTTTCTAAGTGGGGATTTATAAAATCACATCTGGCAACTCTGGTCATTATGATAATATCCAACCAATGAAGAAGTCAAATTTTCCCTGACAAGCTCTGTCTCTCTCTAGGACCTCTCACTTGTATGTTGGCCGCAATCTCGCTTCACTGTTTGAATGGGATGGGGCCATTCCATCCGTGTTGACAGTTCATTGGTTCTACCTTTCTCGAAACTGCTATCAGCTACCGGGACACTCTTGGCTCAAGGAGGTTCTTTTACTCTCGACCTGGCCTACTTCTCGTTCCACGATAGATACTCCACACTCACGGAACTACACCGGCTTTCTCACTCTCCGTACACTACCGTCTACTACTCGACTTCACTTCTCTACAGCTCAAAACATTCTGCCCTCACTTTGTCATTCATTCACCTACTTTCTAAATATCCCTTCCAGATTCACAAATCAATCTTCCACCACCAACTCTCATTCGCAGTATTCCTCAAAACCAATTTTTAATCTTTCTAAATATGCTTAATGGATTTCAAAAGAAAATATTTAATTCCCATTCTAAAATACTTTCTACTATATACAAATTTTAATGACCTATTCTCTCTTTCAAATGAGTCTTATTTAGCATAGGCTAATGATCGAAACCTTCCGCGAAAAACGATAATGAACTATCATCTATTTCACTGAGTTTTATTTAGCATAGGCTAATGATCGACCTTCCGCGAAGAAACGATAATGGTACGCGTCATTCACTTTGTTTATTCTAAGCACATTGTTCCGAGTTTCGTACGCTTATTCTAATCACTTCTTAAAATTACATATAACAATTTGTTGTATACAGGTTGTTTTAAATTTATATGCCCGTGGTTGAGAAAATTGAAAATATTTTATATTAAATTGAATTTTGTTTATAATTATCAAAATTTAATTTTCATATCAAATAGAAATATAACAAATCCCCGCCTTGTATTCGATAAAATTTATCTGCATTTTTAAATAAATTTTCTCGAGGCAAAACCAACTCCCTGTATATTTCCTTACTTTAATCTACGTCTTATACCCCTTCTTCTTGTATTAATCTATTTAGTCCCACCTGTAGAGTAATTGTTTCCTTTTTTCCCGTGTCCTCATCCCGTGTTAGAGCGTCGGCTATTATGTTGTCTTTTCCTTTTATATATCGGAACTCAAAATCATACTCCTGTAATAATAGAATGCCTCTATGTATTCTATTATTTACTAATCTATTCTTCATGATATGTACTAAAGCTGCATGGTCTGTTTCGATTGTGAATTTTGCTCCCAATAAGTAAAACCTCAATTTGTTTACGCAATATAGTACACTGGCAAACTCCAATTCTGTAACACTATATTTTCTCTCATGTGTTTTAGTCACTCGCGATATAAAACATATCGGCACTTCTTGGTCGTTTTGTATTTGAGACAGAACTCCTGCAAATTTTTGTATGGACGCATCAGTTCGGAGTATAAAAGGTAAATTGTAAATGGGGTGGTATATTTTCGTTCCTTTTGCGAATTCTCGTTTTAATGTTTCGAAAGCTTCCTCCTGTTCTTCTTTCCAATTCCATTTTATTCCTTTTTTAAGCAACTTTATCAGAGGGATTTCCTTTTGGCTCAAATCGGGAATCAGTTTTTTAAAATAATTAATCGTGCCAAGAAAACCTCTCAATGTTTTCAAATTCGTTGGTCTTGGGTATTCATCTATGAGCTTGACTCTGTCTTCGGATAATCTTACTGTTTTGGTGTCCAATTGAAAACCCAAATAAATGACTTCTTTTTGAAAAAATTGACATTTTTCAATGTTTAATTTCAATCCCGCTGTGTCCAATTCTTCCAGAATTATTTCTATGTGTTTCAGATGACTCTGAGTATCTTGTGAAAAAATTAATAAATCATCGATATAATGAACTATGAAATCTTCGTGGCGATTCAAAATGGTATGTAGAGCTCGGACGAGTGCAGCACAAGCACTCTGCAATCCAAACGGCACTACCTTAAACCGGTAGACAATACCATCAATAGAAAAAGCGGTGTAGTTTCTACACTTTTCAGCTAACGGTATCAACCAAAAACTGTGTTTTAAGTCAATTTTCGAAAATATGTGTGACCCGGTGATTCTTCCAAAAATGGCCTCGATGTTTAGAGGTGATTCATATTGTGATACAGTGTGCTGGTTGATATTCCTGGCATCTAAACATAATCTCAATTCTCCACTGCTTTTCTTTACTATCACAATCGGGTTAACATACGGTGAATCACATCTTTCGATGATTTGATCTTCCAACATTTTATTTATTTCTTCTTTCACCTCTTGTCGATACTTGTATGGAATCGGGTAAGTCTTTGATCGAAAATTTCCCAAGTTTTTCACCTCAAATGAATGTTAGTACTTTTTAGCCACTCTGTTTTCCTCATTGATCAAATTTTCGTAGTTTCTTAACATCAACCGCATTTCTTTTTCTTTCCCTTCTCCACATATCAATTTTCTGTCTTTTTTCTCAGATTCTTCACACATGTTTACCGTGCATTCTGCATCCTCGTTTGCATATACCTCCTCTTCAAATACCACTGTTTCAATCATATTCTTTTCACTTTCATTTTTTAGCTTTATTTCTTCTTCTCCTGAGCCCGTCTCTTCTTTTGAGGAATCCCAGGTTTCCTTTGTTTCTGATACTCTCAAATTTTCTTCTTCTGGGCTCAACTCTTCTTTTGAGGAGCCACAGGTTTCATTTTCTTTTATCTTTTTCTGTCCTTTTCTCCTTTTTCTTCTTTGTCCTTGCTTCGCTGCCAAATTCATTTCCACTGTTTGTTCTTTACCTGATTCGTCCGTATTTTGTTTCTCATGTTCCTTGTCCTGTTCTTTTTCTTTTTCTTCTGTTAGTTTCATCGTATTATTTTTAAAATCTATCACTACATGTTTTTCTGCCAATTCGTCCACTCCTACTATCATGTCATGTGACATGTTTGGCATTATTACACATTGTAGTGCATACATATTCTTGCCCAGTCGTACCATTACTCGTATGCCTTCATTTATAGTTGCCAATGTCCGTTTGTTTGCGCCCACTAAATTTACCCTAGGTATTTTATAAATTAAATTTGTTAAGTTAACTTCTTCTATTAGTTTTCTGTTGACCAATGTTATTTCAGATCCAGTGTCTATCATAATTTTAATTGGTTTCTCGTTGATAAATCCATCCACAAATTTTAAATTAACTCCATTTTTCTTTTTGTTGTTTCCTGCCAATTTAATAAACTCCTTGGGGTGACAAAAGATTCCTGTTTGATTTTTGGTTTTTAGTGAGCGCCGTCGTGAAAAGACGCCGGTTGCTCATCGTTGTTTATATTTTCGTCATAATGTCTCTCTCCGTCATATTCATCTGTCTGGGTATTATTTACTTCTCTTCTATTTTCTCTTGGTCTGTCGGATCTGTTTCGGTTTTCTCGATATCCCTGTTCATTTTGTCTACCATTATTTCTGTTTTCTTGATTTGAGCGTGTGGTGTTTCTATTCTGGTATTCTCGATTTCTGTCCTCATTCCATTGCCTATTTCTTTGTTCATAATTTCCTCTTCCGTTGTCTCTATTTTCGTTTTCCCTTCTGGGATTAAAATCTCGTCTTGTATAGTCCCTCCTATTTTGATTTCTATCTCTGTAATCTTGTGTTTCTCGGGGCCTGTAATCTTCTCGCGACCTTCTTGGTTTTCTTTCTCTTAGACGTGATTCTCTTATTTGTAGGAATTGGCATAAACTATCTATGTCTTTGTAATTTTGCAATGTGATATGGTCTTCCAGCGTCTACTCGAAATGTCTTGCAATCAGTTCGACTAATTGTTCCGATGAGTAATTATATTGTAAATGTTTTGCATTATTGTAAATTTGCAAAGCATATGTCCTTTCTGATACACCCATCCTATCATTGTATTTCCCATTTTGCAATTCCTTGTTAATTTCCAATTGTTGGACTTTTCCCCAGAAATAATTCAAAAATTTTTGTTCAAATTGTTGCCAATTGCCGAATATGTTTACTATCGAACCATAGGCTTGCTTCATATTTGAGATGGTTTCTGATAGTTTCTTTTGCTGTTTCGAAATTTCCGATGTGTTGTATTTTCTTTTTCAGGCTATTTATGAACGGCACTGGGTGTAATCTTCTTACATCCCCGCCAAACCTTATTTTCACGTCATCTGTGCTATGTATAACCATTTCTCTTCTTTCTCCTACATTTTGTTGCGTCCGGTTTTCGGTGACTTGTTTTTCTATTTCTGTGATTCTTTTTTCCACTTCTTCTCTGTCTACTTGAATAGCATTTTCCAACTTATTTTCCAAATTTTCTATTTCCTTTTTCTGGCAATTCGTTATTTCCTTTATTTTGCTTTTGATTTCTTTAATCTCTGTCTCTTGTTGTCCCATATCGTTCTTGATCATTGTCAAACATCCTTTTACTTCCTTTTCATACTTTCCTATGCGTTCCTCCATTTTCTTGTTGTTCTCTTCTATTGCTTGTTTCATTTTTTGTTGTGTTTCATCCATTTTTTGATCCAATTTTTGTTGTGTTTCATCCATTTTTTGATCCACTTTTTGTTGTGTTTCATCCATTTTTTGATCCAATTTTTGTTGTGTTTCATCCATTTTTCGATCCACTTTTCGTTGATTGTCATCCAGTTTTTGTGACTGGAGTTGCATCAGTTGTAATAGTTTATCTATTCCTGATAATTCTTGCTGTTCTGATGCCATGATTGTCGTGTCTAAAATCTCTTCTTGGTCTGACTGTTCTTTTTGTTTTTTGTTGTCTTTGCTTTGGCTTCTTGTCACAGACATTTGTTTTCAAAAAGTACTATCCCCGCCAAATATGAAATTTTACTAGTATGTTATCAAGACGACTTTTTCTCACCCAAATATTATAAATTGTCAATAAATATATCAAATGTAAATATCGTAAAAATAAAATATTAAATCAGTTATGTAAAATTTGTACCTAAAGAGATCTAAAATTTTATGTTGTCAAATGTAAGTATCTCACTTTTTACCACAGGCATATAAATTTTCAAATACCGGCTTTACTCTTTCTATCCTTCAAATTTGCCACTAGAAATACTTTACAATGCTTTCCACGTTGGACGACAGTTGTTGTGATCTTGATTATTGATATGAGATAATATTCTTATATGTCACTTAATTTAATCAATGTATTAATACTAATCTAATTAATTAACCAGATCACATATCAATATGTTTTCAATCTCAGGGCGAATTATAAATTAATTACTTACTTCCGTGGCTTCTAAATATTTCTTAATGGTTCCTAATCGGGATAGAAAAGAAAAGAGTAAAAAAAAATACACATATGGGTTACAATTATAATTAAAATATTTTTTATTTTATTTAAAAGGCAATCAATGCTTAATATTTGCTATTTCTTATTATTCTTAAACATAACATTTACAAATGGGAATCTTATTTCCTTTTGGTTTTCAATTGAAAGTTTTTATTAACATTTAACTATTAGGAGTTATTAGGAACAACTCTATTTAAGTTTGATGAAGCTTTTCTGATATTATTGCTTATGTTATTCAATTTTTTATGTGGAATTTAATACGAAAAACCCATACATTCATGTCCAAACAAATGAGACTGACCTTTTCCTGGTGAACTGAAAATGTCCTCACACAAGACCCGTTTCCTGCTATCCTTGGCTGCGATCAAACCTCGTCCTGGCTTCCAGTAATGTTCTCCTTTGAAAAACTAGCTCGAATAGCTTTCGTTCCTGCGTCTGTCGTGATGCTGTGTTCTACCTTTCTCGAAACTGCTATCAGCTACCGGGACACTCTTGGCTCAAGGAGGTTCTTTTACTCTCGACCTGGCCTACTTCTCGTTCCACGATAGATACTCCACACTCACGGAACTACACCGGCTTTCTCACTCTCCGTACACTACCGTCTACTACTCGACTTCACTTCTCGACAGCTCAAAACATTCTGCCCTCACTTTGTCATTCATTCACCTACTTTCTAAATATCCCTTCCAGATTCACAAATCAATCTTCCACCACCAACTCTCATTCGCAGTATTCCTCAAAACCAATTTTTAATCTTTCTAAATATGCTTAATGGATTTCAAAAGAAAATATTTAATTCCCATTCTAAAATACTTTCTACTATATACAAATTTTAATGACCTATTCTCTCTTTCAAATGAGTCTTATTTAGCATAGGCTAATGATCGAAACCTTCCGCGAAAAACGATAATGAACTATCATCTATTTCACTGAGTTTTATTTAGCATAGGCTAATGATCGACCTTCCGCGAAGAAACGATAATGGTACGCGTCATTCACTTTGTTTATTCTAAGCACATTGTTCCGAGTTTCGTACGCTTATTCTAATCACTTCTTAAAATTACATATAACAATTTGTTGTATACAGGTTGTTTTAAATTTATATGCCCGTGGTTGAGAAAATTGAAAATATTTTATATTAAATTGAATTTTGTTTATAATTATCAAAATTTAATTTTCATATCAAATAGAAATATAACAATATATATATATATATATATATATATATATATATATATATATATATATATATATATATATATATATATATATATCATACTAGTGACGTTACCCATCTGGGCGTGATGACGTCATCGATTATTTTTTTAAATGGAAATAGGGGTCGTGTGATAGCTCATTTGAAAGGTAATTTAATTCTCTATGCAGTAATATAAACATTTACATAATTATTTATATAGGGTGTCCAAAAGAAATTGTTTTGAATTAAATTTATTGACATAAAAAGAAGGATGAATGTAATTTATTTAGTTCAAAATACATTTTACTGTTCTCAGAAAACAGAAAAAATGTTTATTTGGAAAATAATCATTCCTTTTTGCTTAAATCAAATGTTCAAACTGTTAAGAGGAAGGTGGGTGGCGGCTTTAATATTGAGTTTATGCAAAAAACAATATTTATTTGTCAAATAAACATTATTTCCTGTTTTTTCTGACAGCAGGAAAATGTATTTTAAGTTAAATATATTACACAAATTCTTTTTTTTGTCAATAAATTTAATTAAAAAAAATTTTTTTTTGGACACCCTGTATAAATAATTAGTTAATGTTTATATTACTGAATAGAGAATTGAATTACCTTGCAAATAAGCTATCACACGATCCCTATTCTCATTTAAAAAAATTATAGATGACGTCATCACGTACAGATGGGTGACGTCACTAGTATGATACCTATGTCAAAAAGTCGCAATTTGAAAATAAAAATTGACCTGTTTTGGGATTTTTTACCAAAATCGTCCATTCTCGAGAAAAAAATTTATTCCAACCTTTACGTGCTCACTGTATAAAATATTGTATTATCTCGGAATATCCAACTATTAATGAAAATATTTTTACGTTTCCTTAAAAGTTTACACATTGTAACATGAATTGTTTTCACAATGACTGATTCAGTTACAGACAAAAATCACAATGAATAAAATATCACTATCGTAAATTCGCCCACCTCTAGACTCGTTCGGTTGATTTAAAACAGAATGAAATGGTAAATGTAGGCGGGCTTTTGCATTTACGTAGCTTAGTTCAGAATCCAGCAGGCGACTGAGGTATTGTACTTGTATAATATAATAATTATTTGAAAATATTTTGTTGGCCAACCGCCTAGAGCCGAAATACATGTGTTGGCTATGATCCGTTTAAATATCGCTGGACCTGTATGTTTATAGAACAGACTGTAATTATTTTTTCATGTAGAATTACCACTTAAAGTTTTTCATACTTATTTACTAACACCCTGTATAGGAGAGTTGTTTGTCAGTAATATAAAAAAAAATCATAAACAAGGCAGTTCAAAGTCAAACATCATTTAACTTTATGTAATTTGTTAGTTTTTTCAGTCTCTGAAGCCGATTAGTACGATGTCTTTAATAATCGAAGACTCTAGAAAAACTGCTCGGTTGGCATATTAAAGATTGCATATTGGATGAAAGTCAGACATATCAGGGGCAGTAAGCGTATCGAATAGAGGGCTATCTACGGAAACGTCACTGCACCATCTCGTACAGAGAGTAGAGTACATTCTGGAAAATCAAGAGGTGATGTTGGGTGCATTTCTTGATATAGAGAGAGCATTCGACAACATATATGAAGCAATAGCAAGAGCAATTCGTTTGCAGAGAAATAAGTTGCAGGATACACTATTTATCCTGAGAAGTTGTGTGATATATTATGCAATGTTACTATGAAATACAGTGTCAGCACAAGTAGCCAGATGCTGTCTCTGCAAGGGATCTTATCCCCTCTCTTGTGGAATCTGGTCATGAATGTGCTGAAAGCTACACTCAACAACGATAGGCATCATGTCCTGGGTTATGTAGATGATCTGGTTATCTTACCCTGCGGCAAACTTACTCACAGTCAGATATAAGGCAACAAGTTCTGACTGCAGTTACAGCACAGACTTAAAAGATAAGCCACTGAAGTCCAAAATCATAAAAATTATCACGAGGAATTTAGAGAATCATATAGAAGGGGGCGTGGGAAGATATTTTTTACTGAAAAACCTAAGAGAATGTTATAGTTGAAGCTCAAATGGACTCTTTAAGAGTAGTTGCTTCGATAGTTGCAGTGGCCATGATCGCACCCTTAAACTAAAGAAGAATAACATTTGAAGAACAATAAGAAGTACACACACATAGGATCACTTACCAATGTCAGCAATACCAAAAAAATCAAATCCATTTTCGTTTATCTCTGTGTCCATATCATTTTTATTTGATTCTTCAACCTTGTTTGATACACCATTAAGATTTTTCTTTGATTTTTTTGCAGATGATTCTCCACTCTTTTCAGCTACTACCGAAGTCTGACCATTGAGACTTTTTTTTGATTTTTTCGAGGATGAATCTCCATTCTTTTTGTCTACTACAGGAGACTCACCATTATCTTGTTTCCTTGCTTTTTTTGTAACTGCAGGTGACTCTTCTTTCTTCCGTTTTTTTGACAGCTTTATTGGAACCTGATATTCAGGATCCCCTTTTTGTTTTCGCACATATTCGTCGGCTGCGCTTATCGCTTTTGAAAATAATTGATTTTTTGAACCTTTGCAGTATTTTTGTTTGTTTTCTTCATATGGACAAATATAGGTGTCCACTATCCACCCATTGGTATTTTCACCTAAAAATTGTACTGGGTAATGTACTTTATTGGATTTTTTTGAAGGTCTTTTAGCATTGATATCTTCCTCCTTTATTATAACGGCAGGCCAGTGAGGATGACCCATCATCTTAGCCCATACAATCTGCTGTACGTGAAAATCTTTATTGATATCTGAAATAAAAGATACATTGATATTTTAATACAGTAACACTTCGTAACAGCGGAAAATAAAAATGTCATACAATTTTGAACGTTTAGGTATGTATAGGGTGTCCCAAATTGGTATCAATAGGTCCCCGCATTAGAGCGATACAGGGCGATTATGAAAAAAATGTCTAAACCGACAGGGCTATATATCTTTTTTCTGAAAGAATGTGTAAATTACGAATTAAATCAAAGTTCTTTAATATCACAATTATCAACATTTACTGGCCTACTGAAGAAAAGAACATAGAAAAGAAAAAGAAATGTTTAATCAACATCTAGACACCTCATACAATCAGTCACCAAAAAATGACATAAAGATAATAATCGAGGACTTGAATGCTAACATTGGAAAAGAAATAAAATATATGGGAACAATAGCCTCCATAAGCCAAGCCGCACACCAAAGAAACATGGAACGAAAAACATGAAACATGAAACGAAAAACATGTTTCATGAAACTAAAACACTGCTAAACAAATCTCAAAGTCCGCCTACCAATGAAACGAGTGTGATTCATGCTCATGACACATTTTTATTTTCGGAGAGTTTCATAAATGGCCGGACGTATACTTGTTTAGCAGTGGTTTATTTCCATGAAACGTAATTTACGTTTCATGTTTCTTTGATGTGCGGTCGGGCTAAGAGAACTAATGAAAATGGAAGATCACTAATAGACTTCGCTGCTAGCAAGGGAATCATCATAAGCTCAAACTTTTTCCCTAAAAGAGACATCCACAAGGCTCTCACCAAATGGTCAAACAATTAACCAAACAGATTATTTTTAAATAGCCAGAAGAGCGGCAACCAAATGTAATAGATAAGTAATAGGAGGGGCACGGTAAGCAGCTCGAATCAATCACAAATAAACAAAAACAGAAAAATTACACTTTGACAACCTGAAAAATCCAGAAATAGAAAAGGGATTTCTAAAAGAACTGAAAACATGTAAATGACAAATGGAAACGTGATACAAGAAACGTTAGTAGAGGCAGGAAAGAAGATATTACCCACAAAAATAATAAAAAAACAGAGATGGATGACTTCAGAAATCCTAGAGCTAATGGAGGAAAGAAGGAAACTTAAAGACAGGAGTAAGGCAAATACAAGGAAATCCAGAGATTAATAGGAAAGAAAATAAAAGAGGCCAAATCCACCTCGCTGGCAAATCAATGTAGTGAAATAGAAGAATATTCTAAAAAGTATGATAGCTTTAACATGCACAAGAAAATAAAGGAAATCACAAATACACAGCGAAAAAAGAAAGATGGCCTTCTTAAAGACCTAAGTGGAAAAATTATTATAGAAGTCAAAGAGAAATGAAAAAAGTGGAAGACATACATAACAGATATGTTTCAGGATAATAGACAAGAACCGGAAGAAATCGACAGCGAACTGGGTGGGATCAGAGATCATAATGGAGGAAATCGAACAAGCAATACGAAACGAAAAAAACAGAAAAACTGTAGGTCCAGACGAAATACCCGCGGAATTACTGAAATGTCTAGACGATGAAACTCTACCGGTACTACTGGATCTGTTTAATGAAGTATATAAAACCTGAAAAATCCCTCAGAAATGGTTGGTGTCCACCTTTGTAACAATACCAAAAACAATATACGCCAAAGATTGTTCGGACTATAGGACAATATCACTAATAAGCCATACCCTCAAAATATTTCTAAAGGTGATTCATGGAACATACAGAAAGCTAGAATATGATATGGATGATACCCAATTTGGCTTCCGCAAAGGACTTGGAACAAGAGACGCATTGTTTGCGTTTAATGTCCTCTATCAAAGATGCTTAGATATGAACCTGGATATTTATTCCTGTTTCATCGACTTCGAAAAAGCGTTCGACAAGGTCCGACATGAAAAACTAACAGGGTTGGAAAAAACCCGGGTTTTTTTAAAAGCCCAACCCGACGGGTTTTTTTGGGTTTTTTAGGGTTTTTTCGGGTTTTTTTGGGGATTTTCAGTTTTTTATTTAGATTTGATATATAGTTTCTGCTCTATCAAAAGTTTTACAAAAATTATGAATTTTATTGCAAAAATAATAAAATAACAAAATATGCTTACAAAATAAAGCAACTTGACATAAATAAATACATTTGGCATCACTGGCCATCAGTGCATCAGCACCTGCACTACGTCATTTGCCTCCACGCCAACAGCCGGATAATGGGCAATCACCGATATTTCTTCGGGGATTTATTTAGAGCACAAACCTCTTAATTTTGTCAATTTTAACTGTGCGATGCATTGATGAGTGCGTTTTGCCGTGGCGTTCTGGAGTTGTGAAATTACATCATTCTGAAATTATGGCAAATAACAGTAGATGTGGAAGAAAATTAGATTTCACTTGGGCAGACGTTAACAAAATTGAAACGGAATGTGACAAAAATACAGATTCTGATTTTCCTGATAACTAATATGCTTTGCTGATGCTTTGTTCAACAAGAAACTTGTTTATTTTTTTATTTTTCTATATATCATGTTTAAAATAAGTTTTTTATTAGTTTAGTTTCAGTTTCTCTCGTTTTGTATTCACCTACTACTTACTTCATGGTATTTATGCTAGTTTTTGTTTTTATTCAGAAATAAATATATGTATATGACGTTCATTCAACTGAAAATTTGCTATTTTTGAAAAAACCCCAAAACCCAATAATAGTGGGTTTTATCAATTGAAAAAACCCGAAAAAACCCACTGGGTTTTATAAGATGGGGAAATTCTATGCCAACCCTGAAAACTAATAGAATTATTGAAAAACAGAGCTATAGACAGACGAGATTTACGAATTATCATCAATCTGTATTGGAATCAAAAGGCCAATATAAAGATAGAAGAACAAGAATCCGAGAATATTGATATAAAGAGAGGAGTAAGACAGGGTTGTGTTCTGTCGCCGCTACTGTTTAACCTGTACAGTGAAGCCATTTTTCAGGAAGCGATAGCGGAGCTAAGTGATGGAATCTCTATAAACGGAAGAGTAGTAAATAACATAAGATTCGCTGATGACACTGTTATAATGGCAGACACCCTGGAATCGCTACAACAACTGCTAAATAGAATTAACGATTATTGCATTCGATACGGACTAAAAATTAACAAGAAAAAAACTAAATTTATGATTGATTCAAAAACAGAACATGGAAATGAAAGGTCAATGATAGAGCAAACCCAAATAGAAAAAGTTAAGACATACAAATATCTGGGAACCTGGGTTGATGACAGAAATGACCAAAGCAAAGAAATTAAAGTCCGAATTGAAACTGCAAGGCAAGCATTTATAAAAAGACACTGTTCGAAGACACTGCTTACAAACAAAGACCTTCAGTTGCCTCTCAGATTGAGGGCTCTAAGATGCTATATATTTTCTATATTGCTATACGGAATGGAAGCTTGAACATTGAAGAGACAACACATAAGAAGAATAGAAGCGTTCGAAATGTGGTGTTACAGAAGAATATTGAAAATTCAGTGGGTTCAAAGGATTACCAATGTTGAAGTGCTACGACGTTTAAATAAGGAGTTAGAAATTATGAAAAGTATAAAAACTAGAAAACTGGAATATTTGGGTCACATTACCAGAGGAGAAATATGAGTTGCTGAGAATTATTATGCAAGGAAGGATCCAAGGAAGAAGAAGCATAGGAAGAAGACGCATCTCCTGGCTGAGGAACCTTAGAGAATGGTTTAACTGTAGTTCATTACAACTATTCAGAGCAGCAGCCAACAAAGTGACCATAGCCATTATGATATCCAACCTCCGATAGGAGAGGGAACTTTAAGAAGAAGAAGAAAAGAACTGAATAGACAACTCCTAGAACAGAGAGAGGAAACAATACAAGAAGAAAGGAATATGATTTAAAGATAACATGGGAAACAGCTAACAGGGTGGCAGGAATTAAAAACATCAAAGAAAAGAGCTTTGGTTTGATGAAGAATGTAAAAAAAGGAATAGATAAAAGGAATGAACTGTACATGCAGTATACTCAAAGAAGAACACGAGACAGGTGTGAAAAATTTGAAGAACAATGAAAGGCAGACAAAATATGCAGAAGAAAGAAGAGGAGATATGAAAAGGACGAAATACTAATAATGGAAGGAGATTGCAATCAGGGTTTCACTAGAGTCGCATATAAATTCCTGAAAAAACTCAGAGGGATATAAACCATGCACTAATCTTTTTAAAAATAGTGAATGACAAATTATCAGTGACGACGCAGCAATAAAAATAAGTTTGAAAAAATACTTTGGTCTGCTAACAGAGCAAGTACAAACAGCCCAAGCAGTACCTGATATCGAGATAACAGAAAATCAGAATCAGAATAATGAATTAACAAACCCACCTACAAGACAGGAGATAATGGATGCCATTACAGTACTGAAGAATAATAAAGCTCCAGTGATTGACTACATACCAGCTGAATTTCTTATGGAGGGCACACTGATAAATTCCATAAACTATGTAATATAACTAACAGATGTGTGGAACACAAAAGAAATTCCAGAAGACTGGAAATAAAGCAATTATGCTTTTTCTCATGAGGATCTTTCAGTGCGTCACAGTTTTTCGATTTCTTTCTAACGCATTAAATTGCATGTGACAGAAAAAAACGCACGTCGGTGATTACATTTCGTTGGTGACATTTATAACATTTATTCTAGTTGTCAATAGATGGCGCTATAATAAAAAAAAAATATTTACGAATTACATAATATATCTACGAATATAATCTGTACAATTTATAAGACTACACAAATCAAAGAAAATACCATTTTATAAATGCAATAAACACAATTGATTTGATTTTATGCCAAATTGCAAATAAAATGTGACAACTGTCAGATTTAACTAAAATGTCATGTCACTAAAATGTATATTATCACGGACTTACCTTTTTTTCTATCATTTGTGACGCACTAAAAAATGCTCATGAAAAGAAGCATATATGCCCAATCCACCAGAAGGGAGACAAACTCACCTACAAAAACTATAGAGGCATATCCTTACTCTGTGTGAGTTATAAAGTGTTCAATTTATAAGGTGTTTACATGGATCATAAGCCGGAGATTAAGTCACTTCACAGAATAAATTATAGGATATATGTAATTATGCAAGAATTATCTGGTATGGTAATATACAGAGTGAGTTTTATGTATGGAAACACTTAATTATCTCGGAAACGGCTTGCACGATTTTTATAGATTTTGGTGAGTAAGGGTTTTCTGAGGCGGCCGATATTATAGTGGCA
The DNA here is from genome assembly GCF_917563875.1 of Diabrotica virgifera virgifera. NCBI lineage: Eukaryota > Metazoa > Arthropoda > Insecta > Coleoptera > Chrysomelidae > Diabrotica > Diabrotica virgifera. The sequence goes on from NC_065450.1 coordinate 22,587,347, forward strand.
ATTACATTGTCGTCAGATTTTCCGTTTTTCTGGAAACCTAAACTTTCTTATTTCAAATGGAACATCCTGTATATTCTTTGCGTTGTAAAGTCCTAAAGAAATACTGATTATTGAAGATATTCTTCTTTAGGCGCGATTCGATTGAGGGTAAAATTGTACATAAATCTGCGCGCCTGCGCACACAGACAGTATGTAGTTCCTTGCTAATCTTTCAAGATAGGTGTTTATGTATCTGTATCCCTGCAAATAAGTCATTAAAAGAATATATTAGTGTTTTTAGTAAATGTATTATTTATTATAATTCTTGTGTTTTTGGATTTGTGTTTCTCTGTAGTAAAATAATAAAATATTTACACTATTTGTCACCGTGTTGTGTAATGATATCCGAAACTTACATGTCAATTAGGAGGACCTCGCTGGTGTAGTTGCTAGGGCGTTAGCTCCGAGATTGGAATGACGCGGGTTCGAATCCTGGGCGATTCATATTTTTTTTTATTTTTGGTTGTTTTAATAAAATTTTTTTGAAAGTAGTAGATAAGAAAGTTAGTTTAATTTTTAAATAAAATACAAATAACTTGTTAAGTATATAATATATAATAGAAGAATATCTTCTTACGTGCGTACAAAGTACACACACATTCTTTTTTTTTCATGTTATATTCCCTATTTCCAAATGCCATAATTTCGGAGTTATTGCTACATTTATTTAAAAAAAAAATTTAAACAAGTTATAAAAATCAATTTTTTCGGCTCAGGTAAATATTACTTTAGGTTCTTTGGATCATTGGGAACAAAAAATATCTTTTGTCATTTTTCTATAAAATTAATCGTTTCCGAGTTATAAACAATTTAAAACTGAAAAAAATCGAATAATAACGATTTTCAAGTTTCAAAAACACAAATAAAAAATAAAAATTTTAGCAATTACGAAGTACCTAAATTCAAGCTCAGCCCTTTTTCTAGGAGCCCGCCATAAAAGTTTTGGCACGTTTTATTATAAAACATCGCTTTTTAATTTGTTAATAAAGCGCATATGAGAGGACGGGCGAGCGGACTGCATTAACAACTTGAAAAAATATTTTAATATAAAACAAGTTCAAATTACTTATCAGTATCTAATAAAATAAGGCTTGAACTTAAATTTGGGTACTACGCAGTTTCAAAACTAATAATTTTTATTTGTGTTTTTGAACCTTGGAAATCGTCTTATTTGATTTTTTTCAGTTTTAAATTGTTTATAACTCGGAAACGATTAATTTCATGGAAAAACTACAAAAGACCTTTTTTGTTTCCAATGATCCAAAAAACCTAAAATAATATTTAGCCGAGCCGAAAAAATTGATTTTTACAATTTGTTTATTAATTTTTTTTTAATAAATGTAGCAATAACTCCGAAATTATGGTATTTAGGTATAGGGAATATAACATGAAAAATAATCAGTATTTCTTTAGGACTTCAAAACGTAAAAAATATACAGGGTGTTCTATTTGAAATAAGAAAGTTCATTAGATTTCCAGAAAAACGGAAAATCTGACAACAATGTAATTGCCACTATAATATCGGACGCCTCAGAAAACCCTTACCCACCAAAATCTATAAAAATCGTGCAAGCGGTTTCCGAGATAATTGAGTGTTTCCATACATAAAACTCACTCTGTATATCGGGTATGCCAAGGAAATTGGTAAAACTCTGGGCTAATTAGCAAAATTCATGGAAAAGTTATTTACCAGCAATTTTATTGCTGGAATCGAATTATAAGATCCTATATATTAATAATATAGGTATGCAAAGTCCGCAGATAGTGTGCTACTTTTTTTATAAACAAAATGGCGCCGACAAATCGTATTTTTTTCAATTATTGCTCTATAACTCCGAAGATTTTAACTTTACAACAAAAACACGCAAATAAAAATTGACCGCAATTAAGTTCTGCATAGAGATATGTTTTTCACGATTTGCTCCGACGAAAATTTTCCTCGGAAAATGCGGGTTTTCCTAACAAAAACTATAATTTTCAAATAAAGTTTTAGGTAAGTAATTATTAATCAATAATTAAATAACTTAGTGACATCGAAGATTTCTTTGTATAGATTGTAATTCCAGAAGCCGGTGAAAATTAAACGAATATTTTAGCAACAATTCAATTGTTAATTAACAATTTACGATCGCAATAATAACCAAAATAATCATGATACATTGATCAAACTTATAAAGATTATAAAGACGAGATGCTTGTTCAATATTTTATCGACAAAATATAAATTTTTCTTTTTTTTACATAATCTTTAAAATTTGAAATAAAAATAGTTATAATACGTTGGTCTAATTAGTAAAGTACAAAGAAAGGTTATTTACCAGCAATTTTATTGCTTTAATCGAATTATAAGATCCTATATATTATTAATATAGGTATGCAAAGTCCACAGATAGTGTGCTACTTTTTTTATAAACAAAATGGCGCCGACAAATCGTACTTTTTTCAATTATTGCTCTATAACTCCGAAGATTTTAACTTTACGCCAAAAATACTCAAATAAAAATTCACCCCAATTTAATTCTACATAGAGGCATGTTTTTCCCGATTTCGTCCGACGAAAATTTTCCTCGGGAAATGTGAGTTTTCCCAACAAAATCTCGAATTTTCAAATAAATTTTTTAAGCCAGTAAATATTTATCAATAATTATATATCTTAGTGAAATAAAAGCTTTCTTGGTATAGATTATAAATTCAGAAGCCGGTTAAAATGAAACGAATATTTTAGCAACAATTCAATTGTTAATTAACAATTTACAGTCGCAATAACAACCAAAATAATCATGAGACATTGATCAAACTTAGAAAGATTATAAAGGTGTGGTGCCTATTTAATATTTTGTCGACAAAATATAAATTTTTCATTTTTATTGTCTTGTAATTACTCACAAAGAATGTCAAAAATTAGTGCAATGGTTATATTTTAATCAAAGATTAAAAATACTTTTTTTGTAATTTTTAGCGCGAAAGTAGGCTTGATACAGAGCCGGAGATAAAATGTTCACTCGAAGCGACTGACACGCTTAAACTCGCGTGAGTTGTGTATGTGGGCGGGTAGCTACGGTACTGTATTATTCTACTTTCGCGCGTGTAAATTACAAAAAAATATATTTATAATCTTTAATTAAAATATAACCATTAAGCTGATAATCGATATTGTTTTATAAATAATTAGCTTGTACTCTAAACTCACTTCTACGCTTTGAAAGAATTAAAAAAAAATTATTAACACCGTAGTAATCGTATGTTTACTTTGCTGTTTCATAACTTTTTTGCAAATGGTTGCAAAAAAGTTTTAAAGCATTTATTTTCGATATATTTGAAATGCGCATTTTAGCTATTTTTTAAAATTATAATATAATAAAAACTTTCTGAGAAACGTTAATTTGTTTATAACTATTTTTTTTAAACATTTAAAGATTATGCAAAAAAATAAAAAATTTATATTTTGTCGACAAAATGTTAAATAGGCATCTCATCTTTATAAGATTTCAAAGTTTGATCAGTGTATCATAATTATTTTGGTTATTATTGCGACCGTAAATTATTAATTAACAATTGAATTGTTGCTAAAATATTCGTTTAATTTTCACCAGCTTCTGGAACTATAATCTAAACCAAGAAGGCTTTTAAGTCACCAAATTATTTAATTATTGGTAAATAATTACTTATCTAAAACTTTATTTGAAAATTAAAGATTTTGTTGGGAAAACCCGCATTTTCCGAGGAAAATTTTCGCCGGAGCAGATCGGGAAAAACACGTCTCTATGCAGAATTTAATCACGGTGAATTTTTATTTGAGTTTTTTTGTTGTAAAGTTAAAATCTTCGGAGTTCTAGAGCAATAATTGAAAAAACACGATTTTCGGGCGCCATTTTGTTTATAAAAAAAGTAGCACACTATCTGAGGACTTTGCATACCCATATTATTAATATATAGGATCTTATAATTCGATTCCAGCAATAAAATTGGTGGTAAATAACTTTTCCCAAAAATGGCCTATTCTCCGATAATCAGCCCAGACTATAAAGTTAGTTCAAGCCACCATGACTCACACAGAAGCACAAGTACGAGTTCAAAATCAATTGACACATCCCTCCAGATAACTAAAGGGTAAAACAGGGAGATGGGTTGGCACCGACTCTGTTTAATATATGTATGGAATATGTCATAAGAAAAATAACCGTAAACTCAAAAAATTTATTGTTTAATAAGTCTAAGTAGATTATAGTAACATATGCAGATGATGTAAGGGAAAAACCGCAGTTTGAAGAAAATGTGAAAGAAATAGGGCTGGCCATCAACGTAGATAAAACAAAAGCTCTAATACAAAATACAGTAAAACCTCGATATAACGGACTAATTGGGAGGACGGTATGTCCGTTAAAGCCGAAAGTGCGTTATATAAAAATAGGTTTACAATCAATCAAACATTTATTTTTGAAAATATGTACTGTATTTAGACACAGTGTATAAATCTGTATGTTAAAAGGAATCAAGTTTTGTTTAATATTTTTTACTTTTTTTACTTCATCTAAGAACTTTCTGCAATATACTCGTTTGGTTGCCAAAATTATTCACTGACCCATAGGTTGAAAAAGAGATGTATTTTTTGTCAAAAACATACAATTATTAAATTTGCAGTCTGCTGGATGTCCAATAGTTTCCGGGGGATTAGCAGGAGCGTTGTCTAAATTCAATAAACATTTCACCACCTTTCTTCGGCTGTATTTCCAGTCTCTTCTCTTGAAATTTTCTAACAGCGGGTTCAAATTCTTTCAAAAAGCCAATTTCTGAAAATATCTGTGGTGAACCATGCCTTATTAGAGCTTTAATAAACGGGCAGATGATGATCTTGCCCAAACGGGCAGATCTTTGACAACTCTAGGTTTACGAGATTTGCCAATGCTGCTCTAATTGTTGGCAAAGATATGCGATCCATCGGCATTAGTACAAAGCAGTGATGAGATCCTGTCCTTGCTGATTTTTCTTCCAGAATTCGATTTTTCATATTTTTTGCATTCAAATTTTTTTTACGTTTGATCAGATTTTTTGTCCGTTATATCCAAAGTCCGTTAAATAGAGGTCCGTTCTATCGAGGTTTTACTGTACAAGCAAGGAACCAACGAAACTTGCAGAATTTGACAAGAGACGAGGCTAACATAGTAGTAAAACAGCCCACGTATTTAAGTATACAGATAGCCGAGGATGGCAGCGTGTGGGAGGAAATACGGAAACAGATAATGCTTGCTAACAAAGCATACTTCTCTCTGTTGCAGGTGTGATGTGATATTCTCCTCCCAACCTCCTTGGTACTGCATTGGCTGCACTTTGAAAATTTGTAATACAGTGGAACCCCGAAAATCCGAACTAATTGGGGGGACAGCCTGTTCGGATTCCGAAAAGTTCGGATTATCCGAAAGTTAGCCTAACTAGTAATTCAAAGCTTTCACTGTCGTTGATTTTGAGTCGCAAAACGTTCTCGCAAGAATGTGGACAATAATTTTGGACTCAAGTTGACTACGAGAGAACCAAAGTAAGTTTATGTTTAACCTGTATAAGCACTACATATTAAAGTACGTACAGTGGAACCCCGATAAGTCGGCCCCTGATAACCCGGAAGTCCGGCTAACCCGGACCGATTTTCATCAGATAAACATTTTGATTTTCAGTATTTTGTATTTTGACGACACCCGATTTGGGCGTCGAAATGTTAATAAAATTATTTTTCAATTTAATTGTGGCTTATTTCCTATAAAAATACATAGTTAATTATCAGATAAACATTTCAGCAATAAAAATGTATGTAATATAATATTTGAGAGATAATGTGTATTTGTGTAATTTGAACTATACGATAGTAAAAATGACTCATGGCACACGCCGCGCCGGCATAAACAACAGACACCTGTCTGTACATAGTATTCCTTTATATATTTCAAACAGCATTGTTTATAAAGACTAAAAGACTACCTATTTAAAAAATTCTTTTTCAAACAATGGTCTTTAGTTTTCACTGTTCTTAAATAACATCACATCGATTGTGACTGTATTGTGTGTAGTACAGTCTTGTATATTGTTCGCTTCCGTTTGCTTACGTTTTTGTTTGCGTGTTTTTAGTAATTTAGATGTGTAGGTCGTAGGTACTGTGCATACCTATTTATATATATTTCATGTTATTTCAATTCTAACGGAGTTTATCTGTAAGTATACCGTATTTTATTAATTTTTACCATATTCTCCGGCTAACCCGGATTTTCGATAACCCGGATCGGCCGCGGTCCCGATTAATCCGAGTTATCGAGGTTCCACTGTATTTATTTTTAAGAAATTTTAAATGTCAAAGTCCTATTAATCCTACATTGTTCAATTTTCTGGTTTTACTCTGTATAATAAACATGCTTTTAAGTTTTTGTCTTGCATTTTTAAATTTTTTTCACTTTCCGTTGGTTCGGATGTTCGGATTAGCGGGGTTCGGATTTGCGGAGTTCTACTGTAGTATAAAGACTACTTTATTCTGTCAGTGTTTGACATTAGTCAGTCACTGCCAAGTTTATCCTCTTGTTAATATTGTTTAATTAGGTACAATTTTTTTTTCTCTGATTCTGGCCTTGGTTTAGAACTAGAACCTTTAGCCGTGCGTAATTGTATAACTTATCACTAACTCAGGTGTAATGTGTAGTGTGTGTGTTGAGTAAGTGTCTTGTTACTTTGCAAAGTCGACGTCATTGTCTTTGCAAAAAGACGCTAATTGTGGTACAATTTTATGTTGATTAAAACCTTACATCACAAGTTTTACTTAATCATTTCAATTTAATCAACATAATGGAGAAGTATCTAAGACCCGAGAGGTTTTATGGGGATCCATCTCTGAAATCAACAGCAAAGGAATGGGACCACTGGAAAATAACTTTTATGAACTTTTTGGCTGCCCAGGTTGTTACCCCAGCTGTTTCTGCTGGACCACTCCTTGATATTAACAATACAGTGGAACCTCGATAACTCGGATTAATTGGGACCACGGCCGATCCGGGTTATCGAAAATCCGGGTTAGCCGGAGTATATGGTAAAAAATAAAAAAATACGGTATACTTACAGATAAACCCACTTACAATTGAAATCCGACTGTACTAGGTACACACAATACGGTCAAAATCAGAACGATGTTATGTTATTTAAGAACAGTGGAGACTAAATAATTTTTTAAATAGTGTTTTTGTCTTTTTTAAACAATGCTAAGACAAATTGAAATAAATAAAGGAATAACAGGTGCCTGTTGTTTCCGATAATCCGAAACAATGAAGGCTGTGGGCCGTGAGTCATTTTTACTATCGTATAGTTCAAATTACACAAATACCCATTATCTCTACAACATTATATTACATACATTTTATTATTGAAATGTTTGTCTGATGAAAATCGGTCCGGGTTAGCCGGACTTCCGAGTTATCGGGGGCCGACTTATCGGGGTTTCACTGTATTAAGCTACAACTGTTAATAGAATAATAGAAGTGCAGATATACGAGGGAGATGCAAGGTGGACAACATTAATAACTGGGTGAAAAGCAGAAGAGTAGAATGGAACGACCACATAAGCCGAATGACAACAAATAGAGTAGTAAGGACGGCGAGAGACGGTTCCCCAATAGGAAGACGATCAGTGGGAAAACCACGAAAAATATGGAATGACAACTTACTGGAGGCACATTGAAAAACAGACAGAGTAATGTCTATATAAAAAGAAGAAGAACTGTTAATAAATCATATTTCGCCACGAGTATATACCTTGATAAGCGATTGTAAAACTTACAACGAATCCATTCAAACGCTTGATAAAATATACATCAAACCAAATATTATTCATGCTCGTCACATGCTAACCACTAGACGACAACAGACAGACGAGCCTATCGATTCTTACATGCAATATTTAAAGCAGTTAGTTAAGGAGTGCAATTTTACTGCTGTAGATGCTGATACTAATAAAAATGATACGATCCGTGGAGCTTTTATCGCTGGAATGACGTCCACAAAGATACGATCAAGATTATTAGAGAGTCTGGCATTAACTTTGGAAGAAACTTATAATATAGCTATTTCAATTGAAATGGCAGAACTCAACTCTCAGGTTTATGCAAGTCAAAATCCAACACTCAGTGTTCTACCTGGTAACTATCAATTTGAGTCACAGAGGTCTCCAACGAATTCTGAACTTGTCACTGTGACAGCTGCTACCAACTCTACTGCTAACTCTTCTAGGTCAAGACACAAATGTTTTTTTCTGCGGTGGGCCAATACATCCAAGGAAGAACTGTCCTGCTCGGGAATCCATCTGTAAATCCTGTAATAAAAAGGGGCACTTTGCAAAGCTTTGCCGCTCCAAGAGCACTAGTTCATCTACCAATGTATCTGAAGGCTACGATAACTGTACAGCCTGCATTCTTGCTGCTACTCCTGCTTCATTGAAGAAAGCTATCGTGCCTGCTTTTATAAAAGGCCTTCGTGCTGATGCCCTTATAGATACGGGTAGCCCTGTCAGTTTTGTTAATGAAGACTTCGCTAACATATGCAAAGCCCCTAGGAAGCCATGTACTAGGAAGCCATGTACTGTTTCTATGGCCTCATTATCGCATTCCTCTCAAGTTAAAGGTGTAACTTGTCAAAATATTCAAATTGGTGACCACTCCTATGACAACATTAACTTACTTATAGTTAAAAATCTCATTGCCTTCGAATACCAATAATCGTTCTATTCTTACGGTAATAGATGAGTATTCCAGATTCCCATTTGCTTTTCCATGTACCGACATTAGTGCCAAAACTGTAATCAAGAATTTAAATAACTTATTCATGATGTTTGGAATGCCTGCATACATCCATTCCGATAGAGAGACTCAATTTCTATCAGCTGAAGTCAAAGAGTTTCTCAACTCCAGAGGAATTGCAACAAGTAGAACTACTGCTTATAATCCTCAAGGAAATGGTCAAGTGGAAAAGTTGCATTCTACTGTATGGAAAGCTATTCAACTGGCTTGTGAATCTCTTGAAGCACCCATTGAGACTTGGGAACAATATCTACCAAATGTGCTGCATTCCATTCGTTCATTGTTATGTACCGCAACTAACTGTACTCTACATGAAAGAATGTTCGTGCACACACGTATATCTCCAAATGGGAATAAAGTACCGTCATGGCTAACAGAATTAGGACTTGTCTTGATGAAAAGGTTCGATCGGAAAAACAAGTACCAACCTATCGTAGAAGAAGTAGAGGTTATAGCGGTAAATCCTGATTACTCCTTTGTTAAACTGAAAGACGGACGGGAGACCACTGTGTCTAATCGTCATCTGGCTCCAATTGGACGAGGTGAAGGAGAAACACTAGATATACCAGGTCAATAATCAGTATTAGTAGAGGACCCACTTGAATCACATTCAAGTCTCAATGATGCCTCATCCAATGATCCAACTACACAAAACATACCGCCCCAGGCAGGTACCACTATATCTCCCTCTCCACCGAATTCGTTACCTCTTAAAGTACAACCAATGTGCTCTCAGCGAAGCTCATTACCTATTTCAGAAGCGCCTAGAAGATCTAAAAGAGTTCGTCATTCACCACGGTATTTAGAAGACTATAGTGTGGGAGAATGATGTGATATTCTCCTCCCAACCTCCTTGGTACTGCATTGGCTGCACTTTGAAAATTTGTAATAGTATAAAGACTACTTTATTCTGTCAGTGTTTGACATTAGTCAGTGTCACTGCCAAGTTTATCCTCTTGTTAATATTGTTTAATTAGGTACAATTTTATGTTGATTAAAACCTTACATCACAGGTTTTACTTAATCATTTCAAGGTGTTTGGATCCAAAGACATCCCTAGGAAAGTAAAGTTTAAAATGGGCCTGACTTGGGCTGTAGCGCCATAGGAGAGAGAGTCAACAGTGCTGTCACTAAAAGCAAGACATTAAGAAGCATGCTAAGATCTCTCATTGAAAGAAACAGAAAGTTACTTAAGTCTGAAAACAAAGCTAAAAATGGGAAACAGCACTATCAAATTTATATCTTTTTCATTATTTTGTTTAAATCTTACCTGAAGTCACATTATTTTTAGAATCCTCTTCACACATAGAAATATTCTCTTCAGTTTTACTTGCACTGCTAAATATATCAGTGATATCTTTTCCCACATAGTCAGTTTCTTTTTCAGTTTTTTCTTTTTCTTTTTCATCCACAACTAAAGCTTCAGGTTCACCTTCATCTTTCACTTTTGTTTCTTTTGATTTGATAGCAATGATATATTGAGTGTCCTCTTTCTGCTTCTGTAAATGTTCATCAGCTTCTTCTACTGCTTTTAAAAATGCTGGATCTTCTGAACCCTTATGATATTGTTCCCTGTTTGCTTCATACAGTAAAAGTAAATCTTGGTCTATCCACATATTTTCAGATTGTGCTAATAGATGTATAGGTACGTATTCCTTGTTGGTTTCAGAGGCGGGTCTTTCTGCACCAACTTCATTTTCATCAATTATTACACCTGGCCACCGTGGCCTATCTGCTAATTCAGCCCACACCAACTGTTGGGTATGGAACTCCATATTTAATAAATTTCTGAACCTAAAATATAAAAAATTTATAGGCAATGTAATGTTTATTTATAGACTTGCCATTTTTACACAATTCACCTTAAATTTACCTCAACACGTCATTACAAGCACCCACAGCAACATACGCAATTCCAGAAATTCATAAAATCATTTTATTGTTCATATAAAAAAAGAATCATGGTGCTGAGTATTCCTCCCCCATTTCTAGACAGTATGCTCGTAGGTCAAACTAATCTGTCGTTATCCCTGGTTGAAATAAATCATGTTGTTTGAGCATTTTGCTAACAGGCTTGTTATACAGTAGTGAGTTAAGTGAACAATTTGCTTACAGGCGTGTTATTATGTAAGTATTAAAACAATTTAGTTTTACTAGTTATATAATTCATTTAATTTCACTTTATTTTAGTGTTTAATTTAAATGGAGTCAGATGATCCATATGAGAAATATATATGATTCTAGTTCAGGACTGTACTTTAGACCAGTTAGGTGATTTATCATGACCAATTTATCTGATTAAGTATATTGATGCTGATGAAGCAGAACAAATTTCGCAGGCTCAGAATATCACCAATGAGAATGTTAATCAACTAATAAGTATTTTTGAAAAATTTAAACGCAGAATGAAAGACTACATTATTACTGAGGGTATAAAGTTCCTTAGAATAAACAAAAGGTTTCTTTTGAATGAGACATTTAAAATTAAAAATCACACTAAATTTTCTCTTCTTTTTCACCCCTGTAACTTATTAAAACAAACATTATAGAAGTTTTCAGTCACTTTCTACCCTCGATAATAATTTAATCTTTCATTCTGTGTTTTAAATTTTTCAAAAACACTTATTAGTTTTCTCAGGATTCGAAAAAAAAATGAATACATTTAAAACACATTGAACATGTGCCCTTAAGGGGAACGAAGCAAAATGTAAAATTTTGACGCATGTCAAAATTTTAAATGTGTTTTAAATGTATTAATTTTTTTTCGAATCCTGAGAAAAATAATAAATAACTTATGCATTATTTTTAATTTCCGGTTTTTACATTCTTCTAGACAACTTTTCTAGTTGAGTCAATACTAGTGATGTTAAAAAAGTAACTCTTCGTTACAAAGTACTCATTACTTACGAATACCGAAAGTAGCGATTACTATACAGAGTGTGTCATTAAATGATATCATATGGGTTAAAGGACATTCTGGAATATTTGGAAATGAAGAAGTCGACAAAATAGCTAAATCTGCAGCTTTAACCAAACGAAACATAAACAACATACTTCTACCAGTAACCGATATAGATAATATCAGTAAAAACCATTGCAAACAAAATTGGCAACGTGTATATAACCAAAGTACAACGGGAATAAATTTTAGAAATTGCCAACCACTAATTCCCAATGAGAGATGGTTTAAACAAGAATCAAATAGGCTATTTATAAAAACAATAAACAGAATGAGGTCAAATCACGCACTCACCCCAGCATACAAACACAGCATAGGTATCAGTGATAACCCATATTGCGCCTGTGGTGGAATGGGAGATCTACAGCACCTAATATTGGAGTGTGGACAGTACAGACAAAATATTAAAGTGATGTATGAAAAGTTAATTGATCTAAATTGTCCTTTACCTGTCAATTTAAACGAAATTCTTTTTCCAAAAAATAAGCAGACGTTAAAATGTCTTTACGAATATGTAACGTCCTGTAAATTTAAATTTTAAATAGGCTTAGATAATAAAATTAAAAATTGTAAAAATATCACACAAAATTGAAAAATGTATTCATTAATATATTATAACAACCTGTAAATTTAGATAATAAGTAGGCTTAGATGTTAACTTAAAATTGTTATTGTAATACCATACAAAAAAAAACAAATAGTCTGGCTAATTGGCTATGTCAAAGCCATTAATAAAAAAAAAAAAAAAAATACTATACAGAGAGGCAAATCGTTACTTTGATTATTCTGATTACTTCATACCAATCGTATCAGAGCTATTGTATCTATTGTATCTACTCTGACTACTCTGATTACTTCGTTACTTCATACCAATCGTATTAGAGCGAGTAACGACTATTGTATCTACTTTGATTACTCTGATTACTTCGTACCAATCGTATCAGAGCGAGTAACAACTATTATATCTACTTTGATTACTGATTACTTCGTACCAATCATAACAGAGCGAGTAACGACTATTGTATCTACTTTGATTGAATAATATGAAGACCTATGGGACCGTTCAAGTATTACGTAACGCAAGTTGGGGGGGGGGGGGTGTCAAAAATCTTCGCGTTACGTAATACTTGAACGCTCCCTATACAAAATACCTACCTACTGAGAAATACGATTCTCGAATGAGTACCGGTACTCAAATGCGAAAGTAACAAAAGTAATCATAGTAATCAAATCATTTTTATCCCTTAAACAGATTGGTGAAGGTCGTTGTTATATCGGAATACCTACCTATATAAACCTACCTACTGAGAAATACTATTCTCGATATGATTACCGGTACTCAAATGCAAAAGTAACAACAGTAATCATAGTAATCAAATCATTTTTATCCCTTAAACAGATTGGTGAAGATCGTTGTTATGTCGGAATACCTATACAAACCTACCTACTGAGAAATACGATTCTCGATATGATTACCGGTACTCAAATACAAAAGTAACAAAAGTAATAATAGTAATCAAATCATTTTTATCCCTTAAACAGATCGGTGAAGGTCGTTGTTATATAGGAATACCTATACAAAATAGCTACCTACTGAGAAATACGATTCTAGATATGATTAACGGTACCTACTCAAATACAAAAATAACAAAAGTAATCATAGTAATCAAAGTATCGAATACTGTAAATGATTACTTTATACAAAATACCTACCTACTGAGAAATACGATTTTCGATATGTTTAACGGTACCTACTCAAATACAAAAGTATCAAAAGTAATAATAGTAATGAATACTGTAAATGATTATTTTATACAAAATACCTACAGTCGGAAAAATGAAAGAATACCAATGAACGATCACATCAATCACTTATTTTGTATTTGCTGTCTTTTTCTATAAATAACAAACGTTTGTGATAGAAAAAGATAGCAAATACAAAATAAGTGATTGATGTGATCGTTCATGGGTATTCTTTCATTTTTCTGACTGTACCTACTGAGAAATACGATTCTCGATATGATTACCGGTACTCAAATACAAAAGTAATAAAAGTAATCATAGTAACGAATACTGTAAATGATTACTTTATACAAAAGTAACGATTTTTAACGAATACTCAAAAGTAACTATAATAAACATCACTAGTCAATACCTTTTATTATTTCTTTATTTCGATTATATTTACATGTATAAATGTAGTACTGTAAGTTAGTATTGTGTTCTAATCTAAATTCAACAAAACATACCGATGTTACAGCATTACAGATTTCTATGAGTGGGCAGATTTCAGTTAAAAATACAAAAGTTAACACCGTGCTGTAATCTCAATAATATTCCGTTTGCAATTTTTACGAGAGGCGAGAAAACATTAAAATATAAAACGTACCTATGATACAGAAGGTTTGACAAAACTAAACTTTTTAACTGCAGGTGCATTTAAAACTGGTGTGACATTTCCACCTCCACGAACATCTAACCAAGGAATTGGTCAAGGGAGAAAGCAAACTTTGCTGAATAACCTGCAAGCTATAATTCCTGCCAACAGGAAAAGCTTTTGGGAAGAAAATCTAAGAGGAAAATAAATTCCTGTAGGTGGCTGTATACCATAAATCACAAAAAACAGTAAATTCCTTTGTAGAACTGTTTAATTCCAGTAATGTACATGCCTGAGCCACCAAAATGTTTAGGCAAAAACCCTTTAACACTAGAAAGTCGGAGGGGCCAATTTGGCCCCTGTTGCGATTTGAAGTTATTGTAGCTTTTTTATTTGAGGCAATAATAATTTAATATTTTATGACTTTTAATATTTTGATACAAAGACTTATTTAGCACAAAAAAATATTGTTTACTAAATTTATTAAATGGTTTTTCTAACAAATCTACCATAGAAATCTAAAGGGGCCAAATTGGCGCTGTGTAAGTTATTATCGTTTTCTGGGAAATTCGACGAGCCTTTCTTTCAAATTCCTGTCGGTGGGGTAATATTATATTTATGTATGTTTATTGTAAATGGTTACCCTTATACTGGTACTGATCATCTACGTAATAAAAATAAAATTGTTGGTGAACACAAAGATACAATTGTGGGTGTAGAGAACCAAATGACGCATCTTTATACTACAAAAGTAACTTCAAGACGATGGCCTATGTACGTGTTTTATAATACTCTTGACTTGGAAGCAATAAATGCATGGATTATTTATAAAGAAATAACTGGAAGTAGACTCAGTCTTTGTAAGTTTATTCTTCGGCTACGTGAAGAATTATGGGCCCCACACCTTGCCTCCCGAAATGTGGAACTACGCCTAGCAACACCAGGTCTACCAACAACTATCACTGTTCA
Source organism: Diabrotica virgifera virgifera (assembly GCF_917563875.1). Taxonomy (NCBI): domain Eukaryota; kingdom Metazoa; phylum Arthropoda; class Insecta; order Coleoptera; family Chrysomelidae; genus Diabrotica; species Diabrotica virgifera. The sequence goes on from NC_065450.1 coordinate 22,602,513, forward strand.
AAAATGACAAAAATATCAGTTGAAAATATTTTGTAAAGGAAATCATACTTCCAATCATTGTGTAACAAGGCTGTAACAAGGAAATGTGTGGCAAATATCAAAAACTGCAAACTGTACGGTGTTCCAAATGTTTTTGATAGGCAGCGAATGTGTTAAACAATGAAAGTAAAAAATAAAATCAGATTCTATCGTCTAGAGTAGATTTAATTTCTTTAAACTGAGTTTGAATTGATTAAAGAATGTGGGGCCAAAATGATCCCTTCCGGCTTTCTAGGTAGGTAAGCTAAGCCCGACTTTCTAGTGTTAGCCTCTAACAGGCCAAATCGTAAAAATTATCTGTTGAAGTTGATATTTTTTTTACAAGTAAATATAGGCAAAAATAACTTATTTTTAAATTTTCTGCTAAAAATCTTGTCTAGAATAAGTGCTAGGTGAGAAATAGTGAAGACCGTCTAGACTCTAGATGGTATTGTCGGGTTATGAGTAAAAAATAAATTTGGTAGATGTTTATTATAAAGCAAGATTTATTAAGAAAAATGAGTATATAACACGTTATTTTTGATGGTGGTAATCCCAAAAACAATTTTTACCGACTGTGCCGCATAATTGGAGGTCACATTGGAAACAAACAAGCTGTGTATAAGATTTTTTACACAGCTTAGACCTCTTCTTGCCTTTTCGTACAACTCAAACTGGAAAATGGTTTTCACCATCAAAACATACATAAGCAACTTGATGAACCGCTCTTTTTCCAACACCAGATGAACTAGTTTTATTAGAAGAACCAGGTTCACCATTTTGAGCTGATGATGGTCGACCTATATTTCGTTTTTCCTTGAAAGAAACAAGGCCAGATGCTATCTCTTCACGGAATTGTGGAAGAGATAGAGGCCTCTCTCTCCTCTTCGCAACAGTCACTGGAATTATTTGCCTTTTCGGCACGTATACGTTTATATAGTATGAATGCATTTGTGGCAGCCATGTCGACAGAATGATAGAATATCTGCATCAGTTGTATAAGCTTCAAGCATTTCCTGAATGCATTCGTCAATAACTTGTGATTTAGCCTCTGATACCTTGGATAGGCTGTAAGGCTTTTCAGGCTCAATACTATCATCAACATAATCGGGATCCACAATACTATCGTCGCTATTATAAATGCTATCGTCGATTTCAACGGAATCAATAAAGTTGAATAATTGTTCATCAGACAATTCTTCCAAAATGATTTTGTTCTTATGGTTACGATTTAGACGATGCATCTATCACAGAAAAGAAAAATAATAGAACAACAGGAAAATAAGCATGTTCCTACGCACAAAAAGATAACAAAATTTCATACTGAAGGGGATATGTTTTATACGTAAACTGGCAAGTCTTGAGACTGTCTTGGTATTTTTGTTTATAAAGCCTATTTACACAATAGTTTTTACTAAAAGCTTATTATATTACTGAAACATGAAATATAATCTACTTACCATAAAATTATCAAGTTGATCACTTTGATCTAAACATGTTTTTTGACGATTTAAAAATAATGTTTATAAAGAAATAATTTTCACTGCCACTTTATGGGATGTTAGCACTTGACTAACAATAATAACATAATCGCGATGCCAGAATGTGTTTAGTTGTATCGAATAACGTCAAGTAAGGTTTTATAAAGATGCATGTCGTTACTGTGGCAGCAAAAACCATTCGGTATAAGTTTTATAAGCTAAAATGCAAAGACTGTCTTACGACGGTCTTGCCTGTTAGAGGGTTAAAGGTTATAAAGTTTTAAAATGCCCAGAGGACAAAACCTGATAATGGACTCTAATTGGCAACTCAATTTTAAAATTTATAACACTTAAAGGGTTTTTACCCAAACATTTTGGTGGCTTAGGCATGTACATTACTGGAATTAAACACCGATGATGTAATTAGTATTTCGAAAACGTTCTGTTCTGTGATGTAGTCCTTTTAAGGATTTTTTAAATACAGTAATACCCCGCACTTACGCGATAGGTGGGACCAAGCAATAACCGCGTAAGTCAAATTTGCATAAGTCAGGGTGTAATTTCGCATATGTATGTATATAAATTATTTTTAATTGGGACTGGAAGCTAAGAACAATAGCATATACAAATATAAAATTGTCAATTTAATTCTCAAGATAAAATCTAACAAAGAGACAACTCAAAGATTTGTTTTCTTCCGCAAAATTTCTTTATAGCAGGCTAATAATTTTTTATCCCTTGTTTGGTAGAAGAAATGCGATCTTTGTCATAGTTTATATTTTCTAAAATTTGTAGGCCCTTTTCAATTAAACTGAGACCTTCAGTCAAGTTTCCAACAGTTATTTGATCTTCAGTTTAAACTGGATCCAAACAATCAAGCTCTTCAATGTCTTGTTCTTCCTCATGCATTTCTATGAGGTCATCAATAGTTAGCTCTCGATTGTCGGAATTCAACAGTTCTTCAACGTCATCACTATCAACAACTTCTTTAATCGCATGCATTACTAATTTCATAAAAATAACAAACACCCACTCGCAGACAAAACTGTAGATAAGAAATACCTAATATGTACAAAATAAATTCTAGTGATGTGCTGATTTCCTGCGAAAAGTCCAAATATCTTAATATCTACATTGGATGAGTAATAATATGTGGGCGGTATCGATAATCGTGTGATTGTGTGGCGCTCAATTGACAAGATTTGAAAATCGCGTAACTCTGGGTTCGCGTATGTCGGGGTAGCATAAGTCGAGGTATTACTGTATTATTATTATTTATTAAGCTCAACAGGCCGTGAAGGCCTAGGGCTGAAAGATTTAATTTTTCCTTACAATTACTATTACATATTTATACAGGGTGTCCCGAAAAGATTGGTCATAAATTATACCACAGATTCTGGGGTCAAAAATAGGTTGATTAAATCTCACTTACCTATATACAATAGTGCACACAAAAAAAGTTACAGCCCTTTGAAGTTACAAACTGAAAATCGATTTTTTTTCATATATCGAAAACTCTTAGAGATTTTTTATTTTAAATGGACATGTGGCATTCTTATAGTAGTAACATCTTAAAAAAAAGTTAAAGTGAAATTTGTGCACCCCATGAAAATTTTATGGGGGTTTTGTTCCCTTAAACCCCCCCAAACTTTTGTGTACGTTCCAATTAAATTATTACTGTTGCACTATTAGGTAAACACAATATTTTTAAAACTTTTTTGCCTCTTAGTACTTTTTCGATAAGCCAGTGTTTATCGAGATATTTTGAATATTTGTCGAATCCACCACATATTTTTGTATATGGTTAAGTACGATTATAGAGATCTGTTAATATTTGAAAATTTATTTATAATTTACATTATTAGGCATATTTTGAAAAAGAAGCCACATCTCGATAAAAGGTGACTTATCAAAAAAAGACTAAGAGGCAAAAAAGTTTTAAAAACACTGTGTTTACCTAATGGTACCACAATAATAGTTTAATTGGAACGTACACAAACATTTGGGGGGTTTAAAGGAACAAAACCCCCATAGATTTTTTATGTAAACATATTAAAAAAGAAGCCGCATCCCGATAAAAACTGGCTTATCTAAAAAATACCAAGGAACAAAAAAGTTTTAGAAACGTTGTGTTTAACTAATGGTACTGCAATAATGAATTAATTGGAATTTACACAAAAGTTTGGGGGGGTTTTAGGGAACAAAACCCCCATAAATTTTTTATGGGGTGGACAAATTTCACTATAATTTTGTTTTAAGATGTTCCTGCCATAAAAATGCCCCATGTCCATTTTCAATAAAAAATCTCTAATAGTTTTCGATATATTGAAAAAAATCAATTTTCATTTTGTAACTTCAAAGGGCTGTAACTTTTTTTATTAGCACATTTATACTAAGGTAAATTAGGTTCAATCAAACTATTTTTGACCCCAGAATGTGTGGTATAATTTATGACCAATCTTTTCGGGACACCCTGTATATAATGCTATATCCTATACTACTGTAATATATACAATATTACATTTGTTTGTATAAAACACTTAATACTACACTTAACATTATAGTCTTTCCATACATTTCTTCACCACTTCCTTCCATTGTTTTCTGTCCAAAGCTTTTTCTTTCCAGTTTACAATATTACTTTGTTTTAAGTCTTCATATACGCTGTCCTTCCATCTCCTTCTTGGTCTTCCTATTCTTCTTTTTTGTATTGGCTTACGTAATAGAACCATTTTTGGCATTCTCGCCTTTCCCATTCTTTCTATGTGTCCTAAGTATCGGATTCTCTGTGCTTTGATTGCCGTCGTTATTTTTGGTTCATTATATAGTTCTTCAAGTTCCTTATTATTTCTTCTTCTCCATTGACCGTCTATTTTCACGCCTCCATATATTGCTCGTTGTATTTTCCTCTCCCATCTTTCTAAAAGGTCTATTTCTGATTTTTTAAGCACCCATGTTTCACATGCATATGTAGCTGTAGGTCTGATAACTGTTTTGTAGATTCTTATTTTTGTTTTTCTTGACACATCTTTGGATTTCATTAATGGACGCAATGCTCCATACTTTTTGTTTGCTTTTGCTATTCTTGCTTTTATTTCCCCTTCCCCATGTCCCTTTTCATCTACTTTTACACCCAGGTATGTAAATTCTGAAACTCTTTTAAATGCGCATACATTTTTTCCTTCTATCTCCAATGTGAAATTGTCTTCATTTTCTTTATCTGTTTCTCCCATTATCATGTATTTTGTCTTTTCCTTATTTATGAGAAGACCAAAAGGTTTGGCTTGTTTTATTATATTGCTCATTAATTTTGTTAGCTCTTTCTTACTTGTCGATAATAATGTTAGATCATCTGCGAATGCGATACATTGGTGGCCATTTTTAAAAATCGTTTCCTGTGTGCTTATTTTACTTTTCCTGATTATTCCTTCCAGTATTACATTAAAAAGAGTCGTTGATAGTGGGTCTCCTTGTCTTAATCCTTCCTTTGTTTCAAAATTATTTGATTTATGTCCCTTCCATGCTATTTCGTTTGTGGAGTTATCCATAGTCATCTTTACCATCCTGATGATTTTACTTGGTATGCCCATTTCTTTCATTAGTGCGTACATCTGTTGCCGCTTTACCGTATCATAGGCCTGTTTAAAGTCGACGAACAGGACGTATACTGCTATTTTATGTTCGTAGCACGTAGTTTGGATTTCTTTTAACGCAAATATTTGGTCTGTCGTCGACCTATTACTTCTGAATCCTGCCTGATATTCGCCCAATATCTTTTCCGTGTATTGATTCAGCTTTTTTCTTAAGATGTTTGTCAATATTTTGTACACGACTTCTAGCAACGCGATACCTCTATAATTTTCACATCTCATTTTATCACCTTTTTTATGTATGGGGCATATCCTTGCCCTGGTCCATTCTCCTGGCATTCTTTCTGTTTCCCATATACTTTTTATCAGGCTATGTATCTCCTTGTGTAGTCTTTTTCCTCCTGCCTTTATCATTTCCGCCGATATTTCCGTTATTCCTGGGCTTTTATTGTTTTTTAGCCCTCTTATTTCATTTTCTATTTCTTCCCTCGTAGGTGTTTCTATTACTATATGGTCATCTTCAATTTCCTGGATTGTTTCCCTTTCTTCTTCGTTTTTGTTTAAAAGTTGTGTAAAATAAGTTTGCCAATTTCTCATTATTTCCCCGGGTTCATTTATTAATATTCCTTCCTCATTTTTCATATATGGGTTATGTTTCTGATATCCCCTTTCCATTTTTCTTGTTTCCTGGTAAAAGGATCTTATTTCCTTTTTTTGGAATTTTTCCTCTATCACTTTGAGTTTTTCTTCGTTGTATTTCCTTTTTTTATTTCTGCATGTTCTCTTCATAATTCTCTTCAATTCTCTATATTCTTGTGTGCTAATGTCACTATTATTTCTTAAGTTTTTTATTCTTATTTTTCTAATTTCTTCTGCTATTTTTTGACATTCCTCATCATACCATTCTTTTGCTTTTTGTTTTCTATTACCTTTAATTAATATTTCTTTACTGGTGTTTAAAACTGCTTCTTTTATGCTTTCCCACTTTTCTTCCGGGTCTAGTGTTTCTGGTTCTTCGTTTAGTCTGCTGGTTATTTGTTGTTCGTACTTCTTCTGTGTCATATTATCTTTTAGTATTGCTGTGTTGAATTGTTTTTTGATTTCTTTGTCCCTTTGATTGTCTTTCTTTATATTAGCATTTATTCTATAGGCTGCTCTTACCAAAAAGTGATCTGAGTCACATTCCGCTCCTCTCATAATTTTTATATTTATTATATTATGGGCGTGCTTCTTCTCTATTAATATGTGGTCTATTTGATTTATTGTCCTTTTGTCAGGGGAAATCCACGTTCCTTTATGTATATCTTTTCTGCGTTGGTATGTGCTTTTTATTACCATTTGTCTTTCTGTGGCAAAACCTATAATTCGTTGACCATTATCATTTGATACATCGTGTTTACTGTATTTTCCTGTTATATTTTCATATATATCCTCTTTTCCCACTTTAGCATTGCAGTCTCCCATTACTATTTTGATATCAAATTTTTATCCCTTGTTTGGTAGAAGAAATGCGATCTTTGTCATAGTTTATATTTTCTAAAATTTGTAGGCCCTTTTCAATTAAACTGAGACCTTCAGTCAAGTTTCCAACAGTTATTTGATCTTCAGTTTAAACTGGATCCAAACAATCAAGCTCTTCAATGTCTTGTTCTTCCTCATGCATTTCTATGAGGTCATCAATAGTTAGCTCTCGATTGTCGGAATTCAACAGTTCTTCAACGTCATCACTATCAACAACTTCTTTAATCGCATGCATTACTAATTTCATAAAAATAACAAACACCCACTCGCAGACAAAACTGTAGATAAGAAATACCTAATATGTACAAAATAAATTCTAGTGATGTGCTGATTTCGTGCGAAAAGTCCAAATATCTTAATATCTACATTGGATGAGTAATAATATGTGGGCGGTATCGATAATCGTGTGATTGTGTGGCGCTCAATTGACAAGATTTGAAAATCGCGTAACTCTGGGTTCGCATATGTCGGGGTAGCATAAGTCGAGGTATTACTGTATACCTTTTACAAAGGAATTTACTATTTTTTGGGAAGAATTACCAGTAGGCATGCAGCTGAAGAGGATGAGAATATAGAATTTTAAGCCCCTATTGTTCTTCTGATGTATTTCATCCCTCCCGCTTATATCCTACTCGGTATGGACTTTGTTTTTCTACTATCATTTTTGAAAACTAGGCAAATAAAAAACGTGTTACTTTTGTATTTTACATTTTTTTCTAATTCTGTAAATAAAGCAGTTTACAGGGGGTCAAAATATCATGAATAACCCTGTACCTCGTTATAAGTGAAACCTCGTAATACCCGTGTTTGATATAGAGATAGTATATCAGGTAAGTATTCATCAATAAGAAGTTAACATTTTTGTAGTCCAATGAAAAGTAGTCATAGACAAGAAAATCTAAAGATATTTTACATTTCCAATGTCAAAGCACAAGGCTGGACATTGTAATAAAGATTGATCATTTATATACAATAATTGCAACAGGTATAATTTTGAATCACAATATAAGCATATATTGATACAACAACATGATAATTGAGTTAATTACTGTAGATAAATTCGAATGCATATCTAAAAAGCATATTTATAACTTCTGGAATGTACATAATTGCTTGTTTTGATATGAGATTGAGGTTGTGTTGACTCAAATTGTTTCCTGTGGTAGTTTATTTCCCACAGGAACTTACATAACAATTAAAACTATTATACAGTTTTAGGATAAGTATTGAACAACGATTACGCAAAAAGTTGCATTGTAAATATCTAGTCACTACATAGCATTCAAAAATGTGCTCTCTGTACCTACATTTTAGTTGTAATTATGCTAGGTAAACCTAAAGTAACGGCAATTTAAATACCTTTGAACAACTCACTTAGGAATAAGTCCAGTATTTAACAACAAGGGTTTTGTTGAATCACAAGACAACAAACCATTCCATTTAAATAAACAGAAACAGGACAAACCAACCAACGACGCTTCGATATGTATAATCTGTCAAATAGAAATAGTGTCAAATAAAATCTGTGGCGTTTAGAGGTCACAAAGTATCGATATTGTTTTCGATTTAGGGAGATCGTCAGTTTCGAGATAAGTATCGATAACATCTAACGGTCAATCCGTGCACTGTAGATATCTACAGTCGCCTTCTATCGATGTCACGTGTCATGAAAATATTTGAATTTTTAGCTTTAATTGAATTATTTTCTAGTTTTGCTAGGTTATACTCTAATTGATGCTGAAGTGACACTTAAGGCGCAGTCTCTCTTATGCGATTGTCGCATGCGTTCGACGCAAGCAGCAGTCGCAAGCAATTAACGCAGTGGTTGGGGTGGTCTCTCTTGTGCGTTTAGACGCATCCGACGCATCAGATATAACAGCTGATGAAAAGCGGGAATTTTAAAAATAATATGTTATATATTATCTAATAGCACCAATGACAGTAACATTGCTTCATAGTAATTTATAATAATATTGATATTTAGTAATTTATAATTATAGTAATACTTAGTAATTAATAATAATAGGAATATTTAGTAATTTATAATAATGGTAATAACTTAGTAATTAATAATATTCATTAGTCATTTATAATAATATGTAGTAATATTTAGTAATTTATAATTAGTAGGTAGTAGTAATAGTAGTAAGTAGTAATTAATTTAGTGATAATAATAATATAATTGGTGCATCTACAGAGACAGGTTTATCTTCACATATTAAAAGAGCAAGAATTGGAGGAGAACATTTTAAAAATGATGCTCTCAGATGAAGGTAAACCAAAAAGAGTAAAACTGATGAAATGTATGTGAATAGGGTTGAAGAAGGATACCAAACCAATTTAATAAGTAAATATATGGTTGATAATGAGACCAAGTTTCATAGTTTCTTTCGCGTGACGAAGAACCAGCTCCATTTCTTGTTATGTGCTATTAAGGAAGACATAACGAAATCTCCTACAAGAATGGTAAAGAGAGTGATAACACTATATATAACACCAGAAGAAAAACTTGGTGTCACATTAAGGTTAGTACAAAATGTTTATTCCCTGTGCAATTATGAAAACAACAGCATTGCTTATTTATATCTGGAAATTACGTATTATTAAAATATTAATTAATAAAGCTTTTTAACCTCGAACCTCATTATCATAATTTGATAAACAATAAACAACAAACTTTTAAATTCTATGTCAAATTTTTTGTTGTTTTATGAAATGGACGCATGCAGTCACTGCAAAGCACTGCTATCATCACCAGTCGATGCAGCAGGCGCATGCGATTCCTCGCGTCGGACGCACAAGACAGACCGGCCGTATAAAGTTTACATTTGAGGAGTGCACAGAACATCGCTTGCGACTGCTGCTTGCGTCAAACGCATGCGACAATCGCATAAGAGAGACTGCGCCTTTAGTAAAACAAGAAAATATTTGAATTAAAACTAAAAATTCAAATATTTTCATGACAATTGCCATCGACAGAAAGCGACTGTAGATATCTACAGTGCACGGAATCTAGGCCCAGAGCAAATAGTAAAAGTTTTAAGCTGATTTAAAAAGGTTTTAATAATCATTCTGGATAAAAGATATCGATACCATCGAGTGTGACGTAAAATCGAGTAAAATGGTGTCACTTGCACTGGACCTCTATATTAAAATATACGGTCACTATTGTTGACAACCAAAGAAATTCGGTTAAGGCGAAATTACACGGTTCAACCGAATTGAATTATTCACTCTGGTTGAATGGAGCAGAAGTGAAAGCAATGCTATTTACACGGTGTCTGGAAAGTGAACTATTCAACACATATTCTTCGAATGATGTTGTCGAATGAATTCATGTGTTAATGAGTTGCATTAATATGTGATCATTTAATAAAATAATTATCTAAAAAGAAGCTAAGGAAACGTCGATGTTGGTGGGTGCGATCATGGGTATCTATTAAGAAGACAAGCCTTAGTAGCCGCTTATGGTTGATCGTTTTATCTTTGTTAACTCACACTCACATCACAAGTACACCTAACGACTACGGATGCTTTTAATTTTCAATTTTATGTCTTCTTCGGTTATACCTAATGTTCAAATCTTCATTTAACAATTTAATAACATTTCCACCACAATATCGGTTTTTATAACCCTCTGTTTTATAATTCCATAGACACGAAAACTTTTTAAAATGTTCCAAGAACAGAAGCGTGTGCTCTTCCTTCCATAATAATATGCTGTAAAAGTGAATCGGTCAATTCTTGTGTTTACACATTCATTTACCGTTCAACCGCGTTGAAAATTGAACGCTAAAAGTGAAAATATTGAGCATGTTCAATTCTTCCAATGTCATTGAAAGACAACATTCAACGACATTTAGGGCCGGTTGTTCGAACGCTAATCAACATTGATCACTATCAAATAGGGCTTTTCATTCACAGTCATTTGTTTCGAGCTTCTGTCATATGTCGTATAATCCGTGTATATTAATATTATACACAGATTATACAACATTTGACAGAAGCTCGAAACAAATGACAATCGATGAAAAGCCCTATACTTAATTACTGTCACAACTGTCAATGTCAACTTTGGTTGGGTTGCCGAAAACATAATTATTTATGACATTTATGAAATTAGTTAATCAATTATGTTAATAATTGTTATTTTAATTGACTAACTAATCTTATAATTATAATTAACTATGTTTTCAGCAACCCAACCAAAGTTGACATTGACAGTTGTGACAGTAATTAAATATTTGATAGTGATCAATGTTGATTAGCGTTCGAACAACCGGCCCTGAATGATTCACTTTTATGTTTACATGGATCAATTTGGTTGCTTCATCCAAATTATAAAGGCAAAAGTGAACCGTGTAATTTCGCCATAGCATTCCTTTCACTACTGCTCCATTCCACCAAAGTGAATTCAATTCGGTTGAACCGTGTAATTTCGCCTTTAAAATCGGGTGATTTATATATTTTAAATATTTTGCTGCAAATATGGCAGAGAGCTCCTTCATAGTTTGTTGAAATTGATGGAGTACATGAATGAATCCATAATTTCTTGCTAATAGGGCTTTTCATTCACAGTCATTTGTTTCGAGCTTCTGTCACATGTCGTATGATCCGTGTATATTAATATTATACACAGATTATACAACATATGACAGAAGCTCGAAACAAATGACAATCGATGAAAAGCCCTATACAAAGTTTTGGGTCAGTTTTGGGTAATTAAATATTATGGTAAACACCAGTGATGTGGGAGGGAGGGGATGCGGCATACGGTGAAGTAGATGGGCTCAGTTTCACTCGCAAAAACGCTCCATCCAATATGGCGGAACAACTCTTTGGTAGTATATTCTGCTCTGTATAAAATATATAATTATAAAATTATATTATATTATATAAATATATAAATAATTAATAATTCTAATGACTAATTAATAACATATTCCATATATAACGTATAAAAACCTGCCCGTCGCCATATTGGATGTAGCACAAAAGTGTCAAATCAAGTGGTCCCATTTAGTAAATACAAAATTATCCCTTATGTCGTATCCCCTCTCTCCCATATCCTTAGAGCATGGAAAATTTTTTCGAGAGAGAAAAAATTTTCCATGCTCTAAGCCCATATCACTGGTAAACACAACTCTTTTTTCCTTGTCTAAGGGTAAACACACAGTCATAACCTCACAAAATGCAAAAAGTAGAGATTCCACTACTCTCTGTTCTGTGTCACTATCGTTCGTTTGCTGTGATTGGTCGGGTACGATGTTAGGTTTTTCTGTTCTGTGTCACTATCGTTCGTTTGCTGTGATTGGTCGGGCACGATGTTAGGTTTACTGTAGTCTGTGATTTATTCTTTTTTACATCTATTAGTTTAGTCTCTGTACCAGCTAGGTCACAGGTCACAGTCGCCTTTTTAATTCTGATGAGCAAACCCAAGTATTTCTTTATGAATCAAAAATGAATAACCATTTTCAATTTCGTTGCAACACGAAACTACAGCCGCATCATTATTCCAGTTCAATCAGAGAGTGCAGCAAGCACCTCTACCCGTTTCGAAACTTATTAATCTCTCATCAGGAGGCACATATGCTGCTCTCTCTGACCCAACTAGGACAAACCCCGGCGTGCAGTCACGGATTGCAACGAAAGAAATCCGAAAGAAATGACATCCCTGCCATTTCTTTCGTTGCAATCCGTGACTGCACGCCGGGGTTTGTCCTAGTTGGGTCAGAGAGAGCAGCATATGCGCCTCCTGATGAGAGATTATTAAGTTTAGAACCGGTAGAGGTGCTTGCTGCACTCTCTGATTGAACTGGAATAATGATACGGCTGTAGTTTCGTGTTGCATCGAAATTGAAAATGGTTATTTATTTTCGATTTACATGTTTACTCTGATTGGAGTACGAAGGGAACCATTCTCGTTGGAACTTTACCGCGCTGAGCAGATGGGACGTGAATTATAAATTGTAGGATTCCCTCATCTTCCTTAGTCTTAGCATCCGTTATGGCTTGCAAATTGTAGAAGCCTCGGAGGTGTTACCAGAGAAGGTTCCCATTGTTTTGAGTCTGGTGGGATGTAGAATAACATTTTTGGATGTTGTTTTATGTGCTATTAGATTGAAAACTTAGTTTTTTTATTTCTTATGAATTTTTGGCTGCTGGTTACGAATTTCGAGGGTGGATTTCGATTCAAGTGGTCAAACAATTGTTATAAACAATTTCTTTATCTATAAAATCGTTTATAAGGCTCTAGCTCGTAAACTAGAAGAGATAAAATTGGAATTCAAAACATTGTAAAATTATTGCATGAGGCAAATTGCAAAATAAGAAGTATTATTCGAGGCTTTTTCGATAGTAACTCGGCTTCCTGTTATAGAACATAGTCTTCTTCTTATGCACCTACAGGGCGTTGGCGAATTATCTTAACACGTTCTATGCGTATATATGTCGCTAATCGCCGACATTCGGTTTCACTCTCCAGTGCTGATGTCGCCGATGAGCGACATGTGCTCACCTACGTTACCTCAGTGGCGGCCGGTGAGGTAGTGCCATGGAGCCATGGCACCACCTTATTTTTATGCAGAAACATATTTCTTATCTTTAAACCGTTTTAATGCCCTTTCATTTTTTGTGCGTATTTCTTTTCTCTTTATAAATTATATACAATCTGGCAACTGTGCAGTGTAGTACAACCCTCGCCACAGTCGCCACTCACAGCGGACGGGATGATCGCATCATGCCAAAAGAGGCTCGGAGCCATCGTCCTAGATGGCTCGGCTGAAAAGAGAAAGATTTTACGTGTATTCTATGTAAGTGACAGAGATAGTATATTGCACTTTTAATACACTTTTAAATTAGACTCTTCGTGCCTGGCTCAAGGTAGACCTAATATTTTTTACTATGATCATAGTGAATAGTGGATCGTAGATGCAAAAAGATTCTCGTACAGGGTAGTACATTATATTTTCGAGTTTCTTTACGCGCTCGCTCGCTCGTTTTTGTATTTATAATTATTACATTTTTAATGATTAAAGTTTTTATTATAAACTATTTAGACCGGGCAGTATCGTCGCCCCCGCTAGCGCAATTATTCCGATTCGATTTTTTTGCACAAACTTACTCAAAAAGAGGTCCTTATAACATATCCACAGGGTGCCGGGCGGTGCCGTGGTCGAAAAATTTTTTAAACATTTTTTTTTAAACAAATTCACAAAAATAATTTTTTTATTTCCAAAATACGCGAAAAATTTCCAAAATAAGTACGCGATTAAAAATTTGAACAATGCGAAAATGGCCATTTTCAAGGCTTCATAACTCGATCAAAAATGATTATTATGAAATTGAAAAAGTGACAAAATCAAGACTCAAATACCTTCTTCAGCGTTCTGAAGAGATTTTTGTCATTAATTTATTACAAAGCTGTTATTTTTAGTTATTAACAATTAGCGCTATTGTCTAACTGTATCGTCGCCCCCGTTAGCGGAACAATTTCGATCAGATTATTTTGCACAAACTTACTCAAAAATAGGTCCTTATAACATATCCAGAGTGCCGGCCGGTGGTCGAAAAATTGATAAACAATTTTTCGGCCAAGGTACCGCCTGGCACCCCGTGGATTTATTATAAGGACCTCTTTTTGAGTAAGTTTGTGCAAAACATCTAATCGAAATAGTTTCGCTAACGGGGGCGTTGATACAGCTGGACTATAGCGCTAATTGTGAATAATTAAAAGGAACAGCTTGGTGATAAAATAATGAAAAAAATCTCTTCAGAACCTTGAAGAAGGGATTTAAAACTTTGATGTGGCCACTTTTTGAATTTCATAGTGATAATTTTTAATCGAGTTATTAAGCCTTAAAAATGGCCAGTTTCGCAATTTTCAAATTTTTAATCGCACATAACTCAACAACAGCCAATTCTAGAGAAAAATGACGAGACCTTTTTTGCTCAGAATGACCCAAATTATCTAAAAAAAATTGTTGGAAATGACAAAATTATTTTTGTGTATTTGTTTAAAAAAATTGTTTAAACAATATTGAGACCACGGCACCGGCCGGCACCCTGTGGATATGTTATAAGGACCTCTTCTTGAGTAAGTTTGTGCAAAAAAAATCTAATCGAAATAGTTCCGCTAACGGGGGTGACGATAGAGTTGGACTATAGCGATAATTGTTAATAACTAAAAGTAACAGCTTTGTAATAAAATAATGCCAAAAATCTCTTCAAGACGTTAAGGAAGATATTTGAATCTTGATTTTGTCACTTTTTGAATTTCATAATAATAATTTTTAATCGAGTTATGAAGCCTTGAAAATGGCCATTTTCGCATTTTTCAAATTTTTAATCGCGTATAACTCGACAACAGTCAATTTTAGAGAAAAATGACAGGAGACCTTTTTTGCTCAGAATGACCCAAATTATCAAAAAAAATTGTTGGAAATAAAAAAATTATTTTCGTGAATTTGATTAAAAAAATTGTTTAAAACATTTTTCGACCACGGCACCGCCCGACACCCTGTGGATATGTTATAAGGACCTCTTTTTGAGTAGGTTTGTGCAAAAAAATCGAATCGGAATAATTGCGCTAGGGGGGCGACGATACTGCCCGGTCTAATTATATTTTTAAGTAATTAAAATTTTTTTAATTTTTAATAAAACCCGAGTTAAATTCAGCTTATCGTGAAGTCTAATTAAACACAATGAACAAGAAGTGGATAAAGGATCGATATGTTTTGAATCAAATGAAGAGTACAGGAGAAAAACAAGGAATGTCAAATTTTATACATATTGAGATAAACACCAATAAAGGTTTAATTCTTATGATATCTAAAAAGTACTTAAGAGATTCTTAGCAGAATTCTAGCAATTATTGGTCTATAATCTTAATATAATATTAATCTATATTAAGTTATTAATTTAGTAATGCACCAAAAAACTGCTAACATTCCTTATTTTTCTCCAGTGGCGTGCGGACAATCCTGCTCTTTTGCCTGGATACAAATTCTTAAAAAATTTATATAGATTGATCTTTCTGGTTATTGTTCTGAATCGATAGTCTAGTCGATAGTACTCAGTTTTTGCTACCACATAGCGAGAAAAGCCGAAATTCATGAAAAAGTGACATTCCTTGTTTTTCCCATGTACTCTTCAAATTAAAAATTATATCTATATGGTTTTGTGGAGCTTTCGAGTTAGTTTTCAGAAACCACGACGAAAAGGAAAATTCAGAAAATAGAGGTATCTTTATGGAACTGTTCAATGTTAGCCGAATTAGACAACGACTTAGGTTCATATTCAAAGTTCCAAATCTTTAAAAGCATGTACCTCAAAACAACACAAAATGAATTCCTTCAGTGCATCTTAGATGTTTATCACGAGGAAGTAAGGAAAGAAATTGAAAATTACCTTTGTGTTGCAGTGATTGCCGATGAAACGACAGACGTCGCGTCGCTGGTGAATTTCAGTTAGTTATAGTTTCCGATATTTGTGTAAAGGGCGATAAGTTGAGAGGTTTTGGAGATTTTACTTGTTGGACGGACATGATGTCAAATCAATCCTTGAATGCATTTTAAATGTTTAAATTTCTTGACACCCCAGAAATGGTATATACCTACATAATGTAAAAGTATCCGTATCTATTTTTTTAAATTTCTATTTTATACCTTCTTTGACAATATCGTGAACCCGTCACTAAAAATTTAGGCAGCTGCCCGAATTCTGGCACTACCTACTTAAAGTGATACGAGCCGCCACTGCGTTACATTACAAAAATACGCAGCGAAAGTGTTAAGGTCAAGTCCCGGATTAAGAATCTTGAGGCCCCTAGGCAACCCAAGCTAGGAGGCTCCTTAAAAAACTTTTGTCTTTTCCCTCCAAAACCTGGGATAACCCCTCCATCTCCGAGCGGTATTCCTTTAATATATTAGTGGTATTTTGTAGATTTAAACTTAAATTTTTGTTTCATTTTGTAAAACGTGTTGCTTGAAGAAATAAAACAAACAAATAGTCAAGAAACTGTTTATTTATATAATTTTGCTTAAATTGTCCAATAAAAAATTATTTTAATTTTTTTTTGTTATAGTTAATAAACGAACGATTTAATTTAAAGCATAATAATTTTTCTAATAATGAAAAAAAAGAAGGTCTTAGAAAAAGTATAGTATTCTACTCACATGTAATGGCTATTACTCACTCAGACGAATAACGACACTCACCTTTGGCTCGTGTCGCAAACTTCATCATCGTGAGTAATACCCATCATTACATGCTCATTGAATAGTGTACTACCTATTGTTACATAATTTATGAAATAAAAAATAATTATGGATTAAATTTAGCTTGAGTTTTCAAAGCCTTATAAATATTATAAAACAACTTTTCTGAGTTTCATAGAAACAAAACTACCTTCCACTTTACAAATGTTTGAGCAAATCATTCTCAATAGTCATAATTGAGGAAATAGTACATTCTTTCACGGTTTTTGCTCTAAATTTTGAAGAACCGCTTGGATTAACATGAAATTTGGCATACGTATAGCTTACATGTCAAAGAAAAAAAGTGATATTGTGCCGATGTGTGCTTTTGCCCTGGGGGTGACTTTCACCCCCTCTTGGGGTTGAAAAAATATATGTCCAAAATAAGTCCGGAGATGGGTAAACTGACTAATTTTAAGTAACTTTTGTTCTATAGAGCTTTTCGCCAAGTCAACACTTTTCGAGTTATTTGCGAGTGAATATGTTAATTTTTCAACAAACTAACCACATTTTTAGACGGTTTTTCGCAAATAACTCAAAAAGTAAGTATTTTGTCGAAAAAAACGTTCTTAACAAAAATATAGTCTATAAAAAAGTAAAAAAATGGTGTACGCGTTAGGTCTCTGGATCTCGTAGAACCAGAGTTATAGCCAATGAAAAATAGATTCATATTCACAAAATTTCAAATAGAATATTTCGACGTGAAATATTCAAAAAATTAAGCACTTTTTTAGGAAAACTCCGTTAAAACTCACTTAAAGTGTTTAAAAAAGCTTTATTTCTGTTTTTACAAAAAGTTTCTAGCATTAAATTTAAGCAAGTTACGCTCAAAATAAAGTTGGTCCCTTTGGTTTTGGCAAAAAAAATATCGGGAAGGAAGGAATATTTTACTTATGTTGTGTTTATATGATCTGTAAGTTTCATTGATTCAAAGTGCTTATTTTTGAAAAAATTTGGTTTCAAAGTAAAATTTTTAAAAATTTTAATTTTGAAAAATATCCTTTTTTTCAAAATAACTTAAAAATTGTTAGAGATACCAAAAATCATGAAAAACAAAAAAAGTCAGCATTGCTTTTCTGAATATCATGTATCTTTTGTTTTTCTGTTAGACAAAAATTGATTAAGATTTGGTGTTTCTAAATTTGCATACATTCGTGATCAGTGACTCGTTCAACCCCTTTTAACTACAGCCTTTTCATTAATAAGGACTTTGAACAGATGAAACTTACAGATCATATAAACAATATATACACGAGTCAAGAAACTTGTGAAGTCGTAACGATTAAGTTCATTTAAGATACTAATTAGGGGGTGATTTTCTCGATTTTTTACCAAAACAAAAAGGGACTAACTTTATTTTGAGCGTAACTTGTTTACTTTGATGCTAGAAATTTTTTTTATAAAGCAAAAATGAAGCTTGTTTTAAACACTTTAAATAAGTCGTAATGAGTTTTCCCCGAAATGTGCTTCGTTTTTTGGTTATTTCACGTTAAAATATTCCATTTGGGATTTGACGAATATGAACCTATTTTTCATTAGCTATAACTCTGCTTCTACTAGTTATAGAGACGTGATATATACACCATTTTTTAAAATTTTTCTACAGGCTATATTTTTGCTGAGAACGTTTTTTCGACAAAATACTTACTATTTGAGTTATTTGCGAAAAACCGTCTAAAAGCGTGGTTATTTTGTTGAAAAAATGAACATATTCACCGCCAAATTACTCGAAAAGTATTGACTTAGTGAAAAAACTCTATAGAACCAAAGTTACTTAAAATTAGCCAGTTTATCCATTTCCTGACTTACTTTGGACGAATATTTTTTCACCACCAAGAGGGGGTGAAAACCACCCCCAGGGCAAAAGCACATATCGGCACAATATCACTTTTTTTCTTTGACATGTTAGCTATGTGTGCCAAATTTCATGTCAATCTAAACGGTTCTTTAAAATTTAGAGGTTGTGCGATATTTTACCGTTGAAGAACGGACTAAAAATGCTAGTCTATTTTATGCCAATGTCGAACGGTGACCGTTTTTAATAATTTTCATTTTTGAAAATGACAGTTCGCCTATTACATTTATAATCATTAGCGTAAGATAATCTTACAAGCCACTGACGAATTTCGAAACTTCGATTCGAATTTGTTCTCATAAATAACCCAAAAAAATATGAAGTGTGAAGCAGGAATTGTTTTCGCTACAAGTCCTGAAGATGGACTATAAATTAGATATTTTATCTTCTGGCAATGGTACAAAATATAATTAAGATGTAAATATCTTAAAAAATTATTTTCCATATATAAATTTTTACAAAATTATCCATAAAATTTAGAAAATGAGTGTTTGCCACTCACTACGCTTACTGGAGCCGTGAATAAAATTCTATTGCATTGCAAAATTTGAAAAAGATAATTGATTTGAGATTATAAATTTTAAAATTTTTAATGGATTTACTGGTATTGTCGTATTTGTACTTGTACTAAAAATATCTGTATATCAATATTTCCTCGAAAAGTTCTATGGAGTTAACACCTTTGTTGTCACCGTGCGTCAAACTTATTTGTAAATTGTCAGTGTTTTCTTAATCTTTGTTATTTATCTCAAACAGATTGTATAAAAACCTGAAGCTACGTATTAAAGTGATTTTCTAACAAGTCAAAACGTTCGTTAATGAGCATAACGGAGTAGGTATAAGGGTATAAAAACAAAAAACTAGGGTATAAAAACCCTCTCTTCTGCCGTTTTAGGTTGTTCATCTGGTTGTTCATGAGCTTTTTGACGTTTCTTTTTAACTGTCGAACTTCTAATATAGATTTGAATTCTGTTTCTCCATATACCTATATTTTCACTTAATTGTTTTGCAACCTCCAAAGTTTTGTTATAATTTTTATCGTGTCGATATTCATAAACATAATTTAAATTCTGGATAATTTAATAGCTCAACTGTCAAATAAACGTCAAACCTACTAGTCAAGTTTTAAGAGTTGCTCCGAAAAATTATTATTTTTTATCGATTTTCGATAGGAAATAAAGTATTTCCATTAACGTTTTGGTATTCACAGAGTGCAGATCGTTAGATAATAGCGGATTAACACGAGTTTTTAACATATTTGAAATGTTATAGTGGAAAGTACCATGATTTGACTGCTGACTGGAAGTTAGGTGAATATTATTTGATTTACCAATTATTTGAGAAATTATTAAGCCTATCACTGAGTTACAGACTGACAGACTGTAATCTGAGCTTAAATTTACCTTTTTTTTTTTTTTTTTTTTTTTTTTTGTGGTTTTACTTATTGTTTGTGGTTTTGGTAACCAGGATCACAGCAACATGTCAAACCCAACTTCAAACTCACCTCACACACAAATCTCCGACCCATCAACTTCTGTTATACAATCCAATATCGATAATTAAAATAATACTTCTGTTCCCAAATCTTATGCAGCTGCTACCTCTACAAAATCGCTTCCCTTGCCTCCATTGTCTGTGCCTTCTCGAGACCAAGCGATCCTCATGCCTTCTCTGCCCAATACTGTACTCTTTGATTATATTAAAGCTGTCGGTAGTATTGTTAAACCCAAAAACGTACACTTCGCATCTAGAATCTCCCATGGTCGTATATGTATTTACCTGTCTTCTTCATTGCAAGTTGATAGTCTTCTTAGTACTCATCAAAATATTTCAGTTAATTCAACAGTTATTCCAATACGCAGACTGGTTTCACCTACCAAAAGGTTATTAATTTCTAATGTAAGTCCGTCAATTCCTCACGCCTTAATTGAAAAAGCGCTTCAGGATCTAGGATTAACACTTACCTCTCCTATTTCTTACGTTAACTTAACTTTTGATAACTTAATTCACAGAATATTTATATCAACCGATAAACTAGAATGCTTTCTTTGCAAACAAGTTGGACATAATGCAGAGTCATGTCCCAATATTCAAGACAGCTTATATTCTGCTTCCCTTGAGCCCCCTCCGATACCAATGAACTCATCAGATATTGAACAACCATCACATGCCATTTTAACTACTTGTTACACCTTTCCGAATGTTTCTAACTTATCTTCCGAACAAATACCTTCACCTTCCTCCTATCTTGAGCTAAGTAATCAAAAAATTGGCAAAAAAAGACCACGTTTTACTGACAGTAACTTTGTTTCACCTCAACTCCTATCACCCACTTCTACTTCACCTCCAATTCCTAACTCAATACTTCCACCTGAGACCTCATCAACTTCTATACAAAAACCTGCCAAAAAGAAAGCAAAAAAATCCAAATCAACTGATCATGACTGTTACAAAATTAATCAAGAATCTCTCTCTATTATTATTAAACTATATGAAGATAACCCAGAATCCTTTTCACTTAATGTAACCCAACTTAGTGCATTTCTTGAAAACTCCTTTGGCACCAACGACCCTCTATCTGAAGCCATTAAATTTACCACTGATGTACTGTCCTTAATGAAAGACCTCGTCCTAATCCATACCAATGTCAAAGAAAGATCTTTAAAAAATCGTATAACTCGCCTTGTGAAGAAAATAAAGCAACAACTCTATTCCGATGAACTTGATTTCACTGAACTGCTCAATGACGATGGTAACACAACTGACTCCTCCATTCCTTCTCAAAATTAGTTACATTCAGTGTGACACAATGGAATTGCGATGGATTTTATCCTCGCCTAGAAAGAATTCAAAAGATTATTTCCTCCCATAACCCCGACATATTTTGTCTCCAGGAAACAAATTTTAAAACCGACCATCAAGGCAAACTTAAAAACTTTGAAGGATATCATCATATTCGCACAAACTGTACAAGAGCTAGCGGTGGTACATCAATATTTGTATCTAGTGATTTAAAGTCCTCCCTCCTGCCTTTAACTACAAATTTAGAAGCAGTGGCGGTTACTGCTTGGTGTCCAAACAAAATTACTATTTGCAGCATTTACATTCCTCCTGACCATCCCCTCAACGAAGAAGAGTTAGTCGACTTAATATTTCAACTTCCCCATCCGTACCTTCTTGTTGGTGACTTTAATGCCCATAACAGAATTTGGGGCTCACCCCATACTTTTGGTAAAGGCAATGTTATAGAAAACGTTCTAAATTGTTCAGATACCTTTCTGTTAAATACTGGATCCAATACCCACTTTAATATTTCATCAGGTTCATTCTCAGCCATTGATCTTAGCCTTTGTGATCCCAAAATTGCACCTTCTCTCTCCTGGGAAGTTTTTGATGATCTTCATGATAGCAACCACTTTCCCATCATTATATCTAGCTCCTCCTATAAGGAAACCACTACTAGAAATTTCTGGAACATTAAAAACGATAATTGGTCAGAATTTACTTCAACAACCGATATATTATTATCTTCCTTAACTATTTCTGAGGATATTAACATAACTCTAAATATTTTTAACGAATGCTTACTCACTGCTGCCGAATCTCATATCGGTAAAAAAAACCATCTCGTCTACGCACAAAATGGTTCCCTGGTGGAACGCAGATTGTAGTAATGCCATTCGTTTATCCAAAAATGCTTTAAATAGATATCGACGAAATAAAACCGCTCAAAATCTTCTTTTACACAAACAACTTAAAGCCAAAGCCAAATTCATTATCAAACAAAGCAAACGATCTTCATTGCAAAATTACACTTCCTCTCTAAGACACGATACAAACCCCACTCAAATATGGAAGAAAATTTCACAAATCCAAGGCAATAAAACTAACTTTAAGATTCCTCACCTAACTGTCAACAATTCAGTTATCTCTGATAGCCAAGTAATTTCCGACACACTCGCAAATTATTTCCAAGATAAATTTAATAAAAGTAATACGGTTTCCGCTCCCAGTTATTTGCAGTCTAAATTTTTCTCCACATCCTTATCAACTACAAATGATGTTATGTTTATCAACGCCCCCTTTACCCTTCATGAACTAAAATTTGCTTTATCTACATGTAGAAAATCTGCTGCTGGACCCGATGACATCCCTTATATCTTTTTAAAAAAATCTCTCCAATACATCTCTCTCCAAACTCCTCGAAATTTATAATCTTATCTGGAACAAACATAAATTCCCAGATATTTGGCGCAATTCTATAATTATTCCAATTAAAAAGCCTGATCAATCCTCCGTAACTCCTAAATCATTTCGTCCAATATCTCTCACTTGTACCACTTGCAAACTTCTTGAAAAAATGATAAATAAAAGACTCACTTGGTTCCTTGAAAAACATAATATTCTTCCTGAAGCTCAATCCGGTTTCCGCCGTCACCGATCTACTCTTGATAACCTTGTTCTTCTTCAAACACACATATCTCAAGCAATCAATAATCATCAAGATGTCGTAGCAACTATATTTGACATTGAAGGAGCTTTTGATTCAATCTCTAGAAATGCAATAATTGACAAATTATCCTACTATAATTTGGATGGTAACATTCTCTCATTTATAAAAAACTTTCTAACTGGAAGAATCTTTAAAGTCCTTGTCAACGGTAAGCTTTCTCAATCTCTTCCTCAGAATCATGGTGTCCCTCAAGGATCTGTATTAAGTTCAACTCTATTCATTCTTGCAGTCAACGAGTTATGCAAGTCATTTCCTGCTCCCATAAAATATGTTCAATACGCTGATGACCTAATCATTTACTGTCATGGTAAATCTGTTCCCATCACATGTAAACTTTTACAAGGTGCTGTAAATCTTCTTCAAGATAGATCTAATAAACTAGGATTATCACTCTCTCAAAGTAAATCCAAATTAATAAAATTTTCCAGAAGGACCTCCACTTCCGTGCCCCAAATTTTATTCAACGATTCCCCTCTATCTGTTGTTAATGAGTGTAAAATTCTAGGTATGATATTTGACTCCAGGTTAAATTGGAAAAATCACATCCATGAACTTAAAACTAATTGTTTTAAAAGATTGAACGTTCTAAAAACCCTTAGTCATCTTCATTGGGGTGCCGATGAAACTACTTTATTTAGAGTCTCTAAAGCTCTCATCCGATCTAAGCTCGACTACGGAAGCTTTATCTACTGCTCAGCCTCTAAATCTGACATAGATTTATTAAACTCTGTTCATAATAGCGCACTTCGTTTATGCCTTGGTGCCTTTCGCTCCAGTCCTATCGACAGTATATACCGTGAATCCAATGAACCTCCTCTCACCCTAAGACGGCAATCTCTTCTTCTTTCATATACTGCATCAACATCCGCAAATCCCTTTAATCCCGTCCATTCTCTAATTACCACATCCAATACCTCTTCTTCTACTAACAATGTTCAACATGTTACCATAAAACCTATACCTCAATTAATTACTCCACTACTTAAAAATATTGACCTCCGGTTAACTAGTTCATTTCCTATTCCTTCTCTTCCCCCTGGACTAAACATCTTCCTTCAATAGACATCTCCCTCACCATCTTTAACAAACATGAATCACCCAACAGTCTTGTAAGGAAAGCATTTTTAGAAATCATACAAAAAAAATCATATGATTTAATTCTGTTTACCGATGCTTCTAAAACTACCACTGGTGTTGGCTGTGCTGTCACCACTAAACATGAACTTGTAAGATCTTCTCGGCTACCTTCAACATGTAGAGTTTTTCACAGGTGAACTATATAGTGTTCTGTTGGCATTTCAATGCATCTCCCATCAAAACAGACATGTTGCCATTTGTACAGATTCCCTTTCATCTATCCATTCAATCAATACAATTTTTACTGACCATCCATTGGTTCAAAACATTCATGACATCTTCCAAAATCTCTCTGCTCAAGATGTAACAGTCTCTCTCATATGGCTACCTTCTCATACTGGAATTACTGGTAATGAAACAGCAGATCATTTTGCCAAAGAAGCTACCAACCTCAATACCGGAATAACTACAATTCAACTAGCTAGCGATCTCAAACTCGTTTTCAAAAAGTCAGTAAATGATGCCTGGCAAAACTTATGGCAACAAAGTAAAACAACTCTACACGAACTCCAACCATACATTGGTCATTTCTCCTTGGATTTTCTAACTAGAAGAGAAGCATCGATTATTAGAAGACTCCGAATTAACCACACCAAACTTACCCATGGTTTCTTGATGTCCTCAGAAACTCGTCCAACTTGCCTCGATTGCAATGTTTTCCTGACTGTGAAACACGTCCTCACCGAATGTAACTCTTTCACCAACCTGTATACATTACTTGATATGAAACTTACTGTTAAAGAAATGCTCAACAGCCCTACAGAGATCATGAAAACTATATCGTTTTTAAAAACTACTCAGCTATACAAGAAGATTTAATACCATAGTCATTAGTTAAAGTTATATAATTATTATATGTTTTCGTTATTTAATTATGTATTTAATGTTAGTGTTCTTGTACCAATGGCCATAGTTGTCGAGGTACTTTATGTAAATAAAAAAAATTTTTAATAGCTAACGAAATATTTATATTTTCCACCTGAATAACTTTACTACTTGATTAATTCTATTGAGTAAATCTTACCAAATTATTAAACTGCAAATAAATTTAAAATCTTTAACTTTAGGGCATACAATTTTTGCTTTTGTTTAATCTTATTATTAAAGTTGTTATGTAAAATTTCTAAAAATAAATTTCTTCTAATTGATGTCCTAAAGGCCAAATAGCATTTACTCTATTAAGTATTTAGTCTAAGTAGCTGACGATTACTTTAGAGGTAAATGTGATATAACTTGTAATAAAATATTTTTTTATTTTTACACGGATTAGCGAATTATGACTTTTAATTTTTTTGTGCAACAAACACGGATAAGCGAATTATGACTGGAATTTTTTTAACTGGAAACCACATTTAAAAAATTAATTTTTCTATGATTTTGCATAACACCAGCAGAAAAACGCTCATTTTGGCGCCCCCCAAACTGGGGCGCCCGCCTGCAGTGCATCCCTTGCAGGCCCGTCATCGCCGGTCCTGAAAATAGATACTTCATAATACAACCACGGAAGAAGTGATACTCATGTGTTTGTAGATTGTATTAATAAGTTATTTGCAAGTTTGTGACTTAATATTAAACCATTAGATAAAAATTTCAAAATTGTCAACTAAAATAGTGACCCGTATCATAAATATTTTAATGTCCTTAATCGAAATATTCTTGATAGCGGGTTTATCTTTTATTATTTTTTTTTAACTTTATTCCAAATTTGGTATCTTCAGCTTTGGTTCGTTCCTAACACAGAGAAGGTCAGTATTAAAATTATTTTTGTATAAATACTCCAGGCTCTGGGTGAAACAACGTGATATAATTCAGGAATTTTTGAAACCTATCAGGTGTTGTAAAGGACGATGCCAGGAATAACTTCTACTAAAATGTAACCAAAAATTTTAGAATGTTTTTTATTTATGACGTTTTTCACTAGTTAAATTTGCAATTTTTAAAGATTTTTAATTTTGCAGCTTAGGATGTTCATTTTAGAGAAAAACTTTTAAATAGAAAATTGTAGTAAATTAAATAACCTATAATTTGAGTTATGACAAGTTTAATTTGGTTAATCCGTTATTGCAAAACAGCATGCGAAATGTCCAAAATGGCCGTTTTTTGCAATTCCATTATTTATTGTAAAAATAACGTTTATTTATTTTTCAAGGCTTTAAAATTAAGATCTTTCAATACCAAACATAAAAAAACTTTGTAGAGCCCGATTCGTGAACGTGTTGCTTAGATATTATAACTTGTTTATAAAAATGGGTCAAATGTCGAAGTCTATAACTTTTTGAAAAAAATTCTTAGAAAGTTAATCCAAGATCCACTCTCCTTCTAAAGACTTATATTTTCATATTCTGATATAAATAAATGCGTAAAATATTTTTCAACCTCTTACTTCGGGTTTGAAAGTAAGGGGGCAAATTTCGTTATAAACATTTAGAACTGAAGCCGCCCCTGTACATCTAATGAGTTTCTAACTTACATATTATTGTTGCTGAAAACAAAATAAAGATTCGAAACAAAATAAAAATTTTTTACGACCAACTGAAGCCGAGTTTTTGTTTTCTTAAATCGTAGTGACTTTATTTATAGCAATTAAGAAATTATTTCACAGTCATTGACTAAAGAAAGACTTATATTATCTTAAAATAAAAATTATTTTAAACGAAAATTACATTTTATTATTAAAAATGATTTTTAAAGTGCAGTGGAGGTTTATTTTTCTTTAGGAATATGATTTATTGTGGCGGTTGCCCTTAGCAACGGTTAGCAACCTATAGCAACTTACAAGAAAAAAAAAACAAAAAATTCAAAATATTCAGAAAACTACATTTTTTTACTCTTTGTAATTTTTGGTCATACTAATAAATTTTAAGTTACTTTGAAAAAAAAAATTTTTTTCAAAATTAGAAATTAAAACAGATTTACTTTAAAACCAATTTTATTTAAATAAGCCCTTTGAACCGATGATACTTACAGATCATATAAATAATACATGGGCAAAGTAACTTGTGAAGCGGTAACGATTAATTTGATTTAAGATGGTAATTAGGGGGTGATTTTCCCGAATTTTTTTTGACAAAATGAGATCAACGTTATTTTGAGCGTAACTTGCTTACTTCTGATACTAGAAACTATTTTAAAAAACAAAAAATAATATTTTGTTAAACACTTTAAAAAAGTTTTAATGAGTTTTCTCCAAAAAGTGCATCATTTTCTGATTATTTCACGTTGAAATATTCACTTTGAAATTTGACGGACATGAACCTATTTTTGATTAGGTAGAACTTTGCTTGTGCTAGGTCTAGTGAGTTCGAACATACATAATTTTTTCAATCTTTAATGTGCTATATTTTTGTAGAATGTTTTTTCAATAAAATACTTGCTTTTTGAGTTATTTCCTAAGAACCGCCTAAAAACGTGTTTTTTTTTTGTTGAAAAATGAACGTATTTACTCGCAAATAACTCGAAAATTATTAACTTAATGAAAAAATGCTATAGAATAAAAGTTGCTTATAATTAGTCGTTTTATCCATTTCCGGGCTTATTTTTAACGTATATGTTTTAACAACTTATAAGGGGTGAAAGTCACCCCTAGGGCAAAAGCACACAGAGGCCCAATATCATTTTTATTCTTTGACATGTTATCTATGTGTTTGTCAAATTTTATGTCAATCCAAACGGTGCTCTAAAATTTGGAGCAAAAACCGTGATTCAATGTACTATAAGTTGCTAACCGTTGCTAAGGGCAACCGACACAATAAATCACATTCCTAAAGAAAAATAAACCTCCACTACATTTTAAAAATCATTTTTAATAATAAAATGTAATTTTCGTTTAAAATAATTTTTATTTTAAGATAATATAAGTCTTCTTTAGTCAATGACTGTGAAATAATTTCTTAATTGTTATAAATAAAGTCACTACGATTTAACAAAACAAAAACAATTATCCCGGCTTCGTTTGGTCGTAAAAAATTTTTTATTTTGTTTCGAATCTTTATTTTGTCCTCAGCAACAATAATCTGCAAGTTAGAAACTCATAAGGTGTACAGGGGCGGCTTCAGTTCTAAATGTTTATAACGAAATTTGGCCCCTTATTTTCAAACCCGAAGTAAGAGGTTGAAAAATGTTTTACGCATTTATTTACAACAGAATATGAAAATATTAGTCTTTAGAAGGAGAGTGGATCTTGGATTAACTTTCTACGAATTTTTTTCAAAAAGTTATAGACTTCGACATTTGACCCCTTTTTATAAACAAGTTATAATATCTAAGCAACACGTCCACCAATAGGGCTCTACAAAGTTTTTTTATGTTTGGTATTGAAAGATCTTAATTTTAAAGCCTTAAAAAATAAATAAAAGTTATTTTTACAATAAATAATGCATTTGCAAAAAAACGGCCAATTTAAACTTTTCGCAGGCTGTTTTGCAATAACGGGCTAACGAAATTAAACTTACCACAGCTCAAATTGTAGGGTTTTTAATTTACTACAATTTTTCGTTTAAAAGTTTTTCTCTAAAATGGATATCCTAAGCTGAAAAATTAAAAATCTTTAAAAATTGCAAATTTAACAAATAAAAAACGTCATAAATAAAAAACTTTCTAAAATTTTTGATTACATTTTAGTAGAAGTTATTCCTGGCATCGTCCTTTACAACACCTGATAGGTTTAAAAAATTCCTGAATTATACCCTGAAATCGACCTATTTTTCACCCACAGCTTGGACTAAAATACATCAAAGACAGAATCAGATACGCGTTATCCAGGTTATTTTTTTATACATCATGATTTGTAGTCGAGGAAATGAAGATGAAAAAATGGCAAACCTCGCAATTTTTTCGTCCAGCATCGATTTGTACAAATATTTGGGATTAGGCTCATTACACCCTCTAGTTCATTTTCTATATTGAGCCGTTGTACGCTTTTGGTTTTTTAAGGGAAAAACTACCCCTAATTGTAAAAAATTATAAAATAACATTTTAAACTTTAATATTGTCAACATTTGGTTCTTATTAGTTACATAATGATTTTTGCTTTAAGATATACTATCATAATATTTCAACCCTTAAAACCACCCTTGTTGGAGCTATATATTAAAAATTTACTTAACCTAAAAGAATAATTTCGGCTTGCACCGATTTACATAAAAATTTGGGATTAGGATCATCTCACCCTGTACTTCATATTCTATATCATGCTTAAGGGCGTTGATTATTTTTAGGGGTGTAAACTACCCCTTATTTTCAAAAATTATATAAAACATTGTAAACTTTAATATGGGAAAAATTTGGTTTTGATTGGTTAAATCATGATTGTTTTATACTTTAGGATATAATATCATAAAGTTCAACCCTTAAAAACCACCCTTAATAACGTTATAGTTTTTATAAGTAGATATTTAAATAGATCTCTACAGAAAAAAAGTAGAATAAAAGAATTACAAAAACATTTATTTACACAAAAATACGAATTTACAAATATGTACAAATACAAATACAATCAGTTTTTTAGTCATCTTCCAGTATACGAACCGGTTCTGTGGTATTATACATACATTGAAAATTATCCATAAGCGGACTATCCGAATTTTTCAAAAAAAAAAAATTCGTTTTATGAACATAGCTCCTTCATTTTTGGCGATAAAAAGTTTTTTCAAAAATGACTTTGTAGGATTTTTGAAGAGTTATAAGACTGTGTAAACTAAATTCCGTAAGATCCCTTAGTTGTTAATTAGGGTGGGTTTAAAAGCCTCGAATAAGGGGGTGTTTGCTTGTAAATAGAGGTTTTAAACAGCTACATCTCGCTAACTGTTTACTGTAATAAAAATTTATGTACAAAAAAATTTTAGTTATCAAAAAAGGTACAATTTAGTAGTTCATCATTTTTTTTTATCTCCAGTATTTTCAGGGATATTTTGAAGTAGAATGTAAAAAATGGGAAATTGCAAAAAATTAATTTTTCTTTAAACTCCAATTTTTCTAAAATTAGGCATTTAGTCCTGTCGCCAGGGGGGGTACAACGGCCTCGTTAATTCAGATGGACTTACCCAAGTTTTTTTTATGTATTTTGACCCGTAGAACACGAATTTTTTGGGTAACAGTTGATCCGGATGTCGATAAGATTGTTATAGACCAAGAACTTGAGGAATCAAATAACAGCGATTTTTGGCAAAACAAAACAATATTTTGTATTTTTTGGGTCATTTTAAGCAAAAAATATTTCTACAAGTTTTTTAGTAGGATGCACAGTTTTCGAGATAAACGCGGTTGAACTTTCAAAAAATCGAAAAACTGCAATTTTTAAACCCGAATAACTTTTGATTAAAAAATAAAATAGCAATTCTGCTTAGCGCCTTTGAAAGTTCAAGTCAAATTATGTCGGTTTTGATTATTTGCATTGCTAAAAATTTATTGTGTTATTGTTAAACAAAGCTACAAACAACTAGTGCGTGAGTGATGTTTCTATGATTTCTCATTTAAAATCGAACGAGTAGGTAGAATAGGTACTAGTGCAATCAAGACTATTTCTACGTTACATGCGGTAAAACGCATGTAAAAGCACGGGAAACCCTACGTGTTTAGTGTTTATAGCTTTGTTAAACAATAAAAAAATAAATTTTTACCAATGCAAATAATCAAAACCGATATAATTTGACTTAAACTTTCAAATGCGGTAAGCAGACTTGCTATTTTATTTTTTAATCAAAAGTTATTCGGGTTCAGAAATTGCAATTTTTCGATTTTTTTAAAGTTCAACCGCGTTTATCTCGAAAACTGTGCATCCTACGAAAAGACTTGTAGAAATATTTTTTACTTAAAATGGCCCAAAAAATACAAAATATTGTTTTGTTTTGCCAAAAATCGCTGTTATTTGATTCCTCAAGTTCTTGGTCTATAACAATCTTATCGACATCCGGATCAACTGTTACCCAAAAAATTCGTGTTCTACGGGTCAAAATACATAAAAAAAACTTGAGTAAGTCCATCTGAATTAACGAGGCCGTTGTACCCCCCCTGGCGACAGGACTAATTTTAAATAGGTCAAACTTCTTCGGTGTATTGATAATACCAATATAAAAGGAATTACAGAAAGATCAACACCAATTTTTAATTAGGAGGGTAGTTAGGGGGTTGTTTTCTTTGATTTTTTCATAGAGAAAAGCAGGTACCGACATTTTCTTAATCATAAGTCGTCTAATTTTCAGGCTAGAAACTTTTTATTATTATTTTTTGAAACGTCTAACTGTATACTTGAAAAAATATTATTTAAGTTTTCCTCGAAAAATACAAAGTTTTCCCGTTATTTGGCTTTGACTATTTCAAATTATGCATTTGACGAAAAAGCTAACTTAAAACATGCCGTATCTCGGTTTGTATTGTTCTTAAAGATATTACAGAAAAAGAATTTGGTTTGTGTTACTAAAAGATACAATTTTGATATCTACAGTTCTTTTTAATTAAATGCATATTTTTCGAGGTATTCTCAAAAAAACCCTCTAAAAAATTCGATTTTTTCGTCGAATAACTCGAAAGCGAAAAACTCGAAAAATGTTAGTTTTACGAAGAAAATGTAAAAAACATTTTTTTCTTAGAATTACTTTTTACATCGATTTATATGGTTAAAATTTAATAAAAAAATTCCCGCCCCCGAGATGGGGTGGCATCCACCCCCAAGGTCTTAGCGTACAGCGGCATGATATAGAAAATGATCCTTGGACTATTCCCTAGTAGTCCAGGGCCCATCTGTTTTGAGATGGGCGTTGAGAGGTGACTCAAATTTTTTTGCAGAAATTGCTTGAAAATAACTCAAATAATAATATTTGAGTTATCCTCCCTCTCAAAAAGGCCCGGAACATTGTTTAAATAATCAAAATGTCAAAATATGAAGGAAAAATTCGATTTTTTCTTGGTTTTTTGATTATAACTTTAAAAGTATTCATTTCCGAGAAAAGATGTAGTGACATAAAAGTTGCGTAATTAAATTTCCTACAATATAGAATTGGTTAAAATTTAAAAAGTAGTCACCCTTGTTGCAAAATAGCAATAATTGCGAAAAAACCATTAAAAAACAAGTATTCGCATTCTACGTTTTTCAACCATGTATGCTACACTTAGGACCTTTATATTTCACCCAGAAAAACTTTATAATACAGTAAAATAATACTGTAAATTTCATTAATATCAATTCTATAGATTTTGCAAAATAAATTTTGCAATCCAGCTTTCGCAAAAAAAATTCATTTTTTCAAAATGTTACAGGACTGAAAATAAAGTAGATAACAAGTTGAAATTTTTTTTGCGTATAGAAGTGTACTGTATCTTTCATTTGCAATTTGCAAAATTATAATCGATAAACCACAACGGCGTCAGGAATTTTTCTAAATAAACTTTAATTATTGGTGCTACGCGCAGGACAGCGATGTTCGATTCACACAAGTTGATTTCCACCAAAATTTCTTCCAATCTTTATCTAATATATTATTTTCTTACTGTATATTTTGTTGTATTTTAATATTTTAATTCCACAAAAATCAAACTAATTTTATTATTTTTTGTGAAATATTGTTTAAACAATTGCATATGTTTAAAAATAAACAAACTTTTATTCTCCAAGTTAAAATATATGAACAAAGAAAGTTTTTGCTAAAAAAAGTGTAATTTCAAAAGATAGAGTATGTGTTTTTATTTTGCAATAAACAAATTTATTTATTTATATTGAAATGTAATAAAAATTAAAATGTATCAATCATTAACAAAGGTTATTGGAATGCCCAATCAGAGCAAACTATCCGCTGTCCTGCGCGCAGCACCAATAATTAATGTTTATTTAAAAAAAATCCTGACGCCGTGGTAGTTACTCGATTTTAATTTTGCAAATTCCAAATAAAAGGTACAGTACACTTCTATATGCAAAAAATTTCAACTTGCTATCTGCTTTATTTTTAGTGCTATAACATTTTGAAATAATGAATTTTTTTTGCGAAAGCTGGATTGCAAAATTTATTTTGCAAAATCTATTAAACCGATCTTAATGAAATTTACAGTATTGTTTTACTGTATCATAAAGTTTTTCTGGGTGAAATATGATGGTCTTAAGTGTAGCATAAATGGTTGAGAAACGTAAAATGCGAATACTTGTTTTTGTATGGTTTTTTCGCAATTATTGCTATTTTGCAACAAGGGTGACTATTTTTTAAAATTTTAACTAATTCTATATTGTAGGAAATTTAATTACGCAACTTTTATGTCAATACAACTTTTCTCGAAAATGAATATTTTTAAAGTTATAATCAAAAAACGAAGGAAAAAATCGAATTTTCCTTCATTTTTTGACATTTAAATATTTAAACAATGTTCCGGACCTTTTTAAGAGGGAGGATAACTCAAGTATTATCATTTGAATTATTTTCAAGCAATTTCTGCAAAAAAATTTGAGTCACCTCTCGTCCAAATGTACTAATATTTTTACAGATGCGCCCTGGTCTATACCTTCTGTGAAAATTTCAAGTAAATCCATGCTGGACGAAAAAATTGCGAGCCAAAATGCTTCATTTCCTCGACTATTGAGTCTCATCAAAATTTCCGTCATTCACAAAATTCCTTCTCACGTAGGTTTTGGGTTACTCAGGTTGCACTGTATTATGGTAAACAAATAACGGAAGCAGCTTTATATACAAGGTGAGGTAGATAAACAGCCAATTAGAAATATCTCGAGAACTAAAAGTAACTGAATCATGAAAATTGGAATTGAGGGGTTTTGAAGAGTGAACTATTTAATGAAAATATTTTCCTCTATCGATGGCTTAGTGTGAAAACCTCGTATCTCATTAAATTACAATTTTACAGGAGATTCAAAAATTTTCTGCATAATATAACCTAAAAAAAAAAAAATTACGTTACGTATTTTTAATTCGAGCACATTGAGACAATAATTATCTGATATTGGCACAGAGCTAAAAGTGTTAAATGTTGCTATTAAATTGGAAATACAAATATTAACTATGAAAAACACGTAAATATCCTTGCTGTATATATACACTGTGTCCGTAAAGTATGGAACAAATTCTTTTTTAGCTAAACAGAGCATTTTAAGAAATAATCCTGAAACACGTCGATTTTTAATTTTAAGTTACCGTATTTTAAAATAATATTCTAATATACAGGGTGAATTACTTTCGAGTAATGACGTCACCGTCATTTTTTTTAAATAGAACACCCCCATTTTGTCTCAATTTTCGGATTACTCTAGCTGAGCTGATTCCAAAAATGTATCACAGGTTGATTCAAATTGGTACAGGGTGGACAAAAATACAATAGTTTTGTGTGTGCTCATAAAGTAACGCGTTAGTTAAATTAACAATATTATCAAAAATACTTATAGTATTTTTGATATTTTAACTAATTTCTGATATTAAATAATTTTTGATATTGTTTAATTTAATATTTTAATTTAATATCAAAAATTAATTAAAATTTAATATTATGAGCACACACAAAACTATTGTATTTTTGTCCACCCTGTACCAATTTGAATCAACATGTGATACATTTTTGGAATCAGCTCACTAGAGTAATCCGAAAATTGAGACAAAATGGGGGTGTTCCATTTAAAAAAAATGACGGTGACGTCATTACTCGAAAGTAATTCACCCTGTATATTAGAATATTATTTTAAAATATGGTAAATTAAAATCAAAAATCGACGTGTTTCAGGATTATTTCTTAAAATGCTCTGTTTAGCTAAAAAAGAATTTGTTCCATACTTTACGGACACAGTGTATAGCCTTTGCCCAAGTAACTATGATAACCTCGTATATCTTGATATAAGTACGTGTTTTTCATCTCAAATGAGGTTATGTTTATTATTATTTACGAGGTTTTCATTTTTCATAGCTTATTGCACACCTCCAAATACTAGGTCGATACAATACAAATCTTTTGATTTAATAGTCTAAGAGCTAGAGGCGAGAAATCATCGTCATAAGTAATATGGAGTTTGGCATGTGAAATGTGTCTATTGTATGTTGATAATTATGACCCCTTTCAGGCTGACACCTCAGTGGATACAGGGAGTAGCAATAAGGGATGAAAGGGGAAAGTTAACGCCGTCATTAAAGGTTTTCACCTTCTATTTTGTTAAACCTCCATCGATTTACATGAAAATTGGTGAGTAGTTAGAGCATACCTCAAGAAATAAAACTGAAATGGTGCCAACGTGCGCGTTTACCCTGGGGGTGGATGCCACCCCTTCTCAGAGGTGAAAATTATTTTATTAAAAATAACCCCACTAATCGATAGAAGGACAAATTTTAAGCAAAATTTATTACCTCTAATTATTAAAATAAATCAACACTTTTTTGAGTTATTAAAGATCAAAGATTTGAATTTTTCGTGAAATAAATGCATGATGTAAAGCGGTTTTTCGTAAATAATTCAAAAACTGTAAGTTTCATCAAAATAGTTATGATTACCAAAATTGAAGGTAATAAAAAATAAAAGAGATTTCTTATTCGAAAAACCTTTGAGAATTAATAAAAAGTGAGTTATAGGTGATGGAACGTATATTTTGTTTCGGCTAGTACCCAAATCTATGTATTCAAGCTCAAATAACGGGAAAACGGTGCATTTTATAAAATAAATTTACTGAACACTTGTCAAAGTACTTAGAAATATGTATCAAATGAGCTCCCGGAAAAGTTGATACCATTAAACATTATGCTACAAACATTTTTCAAAGTTTATGCTCCAAAAGTTTGGAGGTTAATTATTATATTATTTATATAAGTTTTTAAAATTGTTTTAAGACATTTATATAAAATATAGCAAAAATGTATTTGAATATTATGTCAAATGTGCCCACTATTGGATACCCTCAGTTTCTGTACATATTCAGTTTATACAGGGGCGGTTCTAAACCAAAAAAGTGGGGGACAAGGGAACACAACCGGTGAATAAACAAGATAACGTGCCTTTTTAACGAAAATTATAGTACAAAAGTACTATAAAAACTGAAGGGGGGGGGGCAGCTGAAGTGAAAAATAAATAGTATTTTCAACGAAAATTTTGATTTCGTTTATAAATTCGCAAAGTCCTTTCGTTCGTTCCTGCGTTACCACCCCTGCAATATCTGGAGCTTATGCACCGATGTCAATGTAGTTTTGTCTCCTGAATCCAAATCTGAAAACAGCATTTCGATATCTCAAACCATCTTCGAGATAACCGACCTCAAAGACAAGTTGCATCTCGGGACAGCAATTTATGATTTTTTAGCAATTTTAGATAGCGAGATAATTCTACAATAGAGACACTGTACGTAAAAATGTTAATGAAAATTTCATATTATTTCAAAAATATATTACTTCATATAAACTGTAAAAGAATTGAAACATCAAATAAATAAATATTACTTATTAATTTTAATATATGTAATGTTAAATGGCAGGTTACAAAATTTTTGGTGCTGTCTACCCAATGATTTATGTATTATGTATATTTTATTGTATAATATACAGTGTGTCTACTTAAGTTCAACACATATATTACGGGACACTTTTTTATTTTTAATTTTACGAAATAAAGTTATAATTCATAAAAAGTTCTGCATCGTCTAAAATCTACGATTCAATCATCAGATAGCAAATTTTATCTATATTATAGGAGGTATTTTAAAAAATATGAATTTCGCTCAAGATTAAAGTACCTTTTTTTTCACACTGTTGTAAATTATTGTTACTACGAAAAATTGTTTGGAATTAAAAACTGTGTTCTAATATATGCAATAGTTGTTATTATAATTAAATAATTAATAATTATTATAATAATGTAACTATTATCTACATTCTGCTAATAAAAAGAAAATGTTTAATTTTTTTCTCAAATTAGAGATACTTACCAATCATCATTTTTATTTATAACTCTTTTATTTTTAATTTTACGAACAAAAATTATTCTTCATACAAAGATCTGCACGGTCTAAAATCCAAGATGCAATCATAAACATAAGATTATATAAAATTGTATCGATTTTAGTCGATGTGTAAAAAATATAAATTTCGCTCAAGAAATTCGCTCAGTAAAGTGCCTTTATGGCTCACAATATTTAAATAGTAGGATATAATTGCACATTAAAAATAATTTTTAATTCTAAACAACTTTTCATAATAGCAATTTTCCATATTAGGAATTTAAATACATAAAAAACAAAGTTTTCGTTATAATAATGCTCGCATTTTTAACTTGTTATATTTAAATTGTAATAAAACGAACTTAATAATAAATTATAATCCTAGCTTCATTCCCGAAACTCCTTTAAAAATGATTCTGTTAACAAATTTCAAAATAAATATATAAATAGCGTATGTTTTAATTTTTACTTTTTCCTAAAAACTCGAAAGGGTTCTCTTATTTTCATCATCACTTGCTTAGCTTTGATGTTATAAACTTCATCTGGAGCTCACTTGATAGGTATTCTTGAGTACTTGGACAAGGGTTCAATAAATATATTTTATAAAATGCACCGTTTTCCCGTTATTTGAGCTTAAATACTTAAATTTGGGTACTAGCCGAAAAAAATATACATTCCGTCACCTATAACTCACTTTTTATTAATTCTCAAAGGTTTTTCGAACAACAAATCTCTTTTATTTTTTATTATCTTCAATTTTGGTAATCATAACTATTTTGATAAAACTTACAGTTTTT
The DNA here is from genome assembly GCF_917563875.1 of Diabrotica virgifera virgifera. NCBI lineage: Eukaryota > Metazoa > Arthropoda > Insecta > Coleoptera > Chrysomelidae > Diabrotica > Diabrotica virgifera. The sequence continues at coordinate 22,640,579 of NC_065450.1, forward strand.
GAATTATTCACGAAAAACCGCTTTACATCATGCATTTATTTAACGAAAAATTCAAATCTTTGATTTTTAATAACTCAAAAAGTATTGATTTATTTTAATAATTAGAAGTAACAAATTTTGCTTAAAATTTGTCCCTCTATCGATTAGTGGGGTTATTTTTAATAAAATAGTTTTCACCCCCCGAGAAGGGGTGGCATCCACCCCCAGGGTAAAAGCGCACGTTGGCACCATACCAGTTTTGTTTCTTGAGTTATGCTCTAACTACTCACCAATTTTCATGCAAATCGATGGAGGTTTAACAAAATAGAAGGTGAAAACATTTAATGACTGCACCAACTTTCCCCTTTCATCCCTTATTGCTACTTCCTCTATCCACTGAGGTGTCAGCCTGAAAGGGGTCATAGTTATCAATATACAATAGACACATTTCACATGCCAAACTCCATATTACTTATGACGATGATTTCTCGCCTCTAGCTCTCCGTCTATAAGGTTCATAAAATGTTCCTATATGCCGGACTACCTTTTGTTGTTCACAAAAAACATTTCTGCAAGTCGAATCTCTCAAACAAACACTCCAAATTAAGTACCAAATTCTTGGTTATAAATATACGTGGTATTCACACTAAATCAAGAGAGAAATTGATATACGTGGTTTCTTTTTTCGGCTGTAGAAAATAGTCTAGTGTATTTGGAAATTTTCTAACAGTTGTAAATCGTGAGATACAAGGTTTTCAAACTAAATCCACCAAAATGTCATTTTCGAAAAAGAAAATGAGATACGAGGTTTTCACACTAAGCCATCGCTATGCTTCTTCCGGCTATACTGGAAGTTCGTTTTTTTTAATAAGGTATATTTTTACATTTTGGGATTTTCCTCGATGTCTTCTTTCTTAAAATATCAGGTTTTGTAATGATATTCGGAAAGGTTTTAAACATAATTACTTACTTTTTTTTTATTAATTTCGTAGCAATATTCACATGCTGTAGAATTGTAATGATTTGACATCACAAACTTTGTTTATGTTCAAATTATTTTCAATATAGTCCGTTATTGTTAAAAATTTATAATACAGCGAAATGTGTAATTTTAGTATAAAGGGTTGGTCAAAACTCGGAATGAATATTTTCTTAAAGTGTTCTTAAATGGAACAGCCTGTATTTTAATATTGTAATCAAATGATATTTTAGGGTACCTATTTCTTTATTTCTTAAGCAGTCGCTATATCTAACTGGTTTAATTTGTGAGTTATTCCTGATCCTTCAAGCCAAACATGAATTGCAACAAAAATTAAATATAATTTTATTAGGTTGGCCGTGAAAATATTGAACCAAAAATAATTTTTCGAAAATAAATACCTATTATTCTAGACTGCTTCTTAATTTATTAATATTGGTTGAAATAACAAAATACCTATGGTGTTTCTCACAGGTTTTTGTCAGTGCGTCACAAGTGACAGAAAAAAATTACCTACATCTGTAATTAGACCAACGGATTATACACATTTATAACATTTATTCTAGTTGTTGATAGATGGCGCTATAATCGGAAAAAATTATTTATTATAATATGATTGCAATTTGGTATAAAATCAAATCAATCGTGTTTATTGCATTTATAAAAAGGTATGTTCTTTGTAATTTTTAGTATGTATAAATTTTTTGTCTAAAACGATGTTTTTTAGAGTTTATATGATTCCTCACGAGAAAATCAATTGCGGGGACTTTAAGTATAACTTCTTACGTGCGTACAAAGTACACACACTCTTTTTTTATTATAGCGCCATCTATATTATAGCGCCATCTATATTAACAACTAGAATAGGGCTTTTCAAAAACAGTCATTTGTTTCGAGCTTCTGTCATATAATCTTAATGTGTCATATAATATTAATATATCTACGTCATACTTTATTGGTATATACCAATGATACAAACCAAAGACGTATGATGTAGATATATTAATACTATACGACACATAGAAGCTCGAAACAAATGAGAATCGATGAAAAGCCCTATACATGTTATCTTATTCTTCTTCTTTAAGTGTCACCTCCGCGACGGAGGTCGGTAATCATCATAACTATTCGAATTTTAGAGGCAGCTGTTCTGAAAATTTCATTTGATGTACATACATATGTACCACTCTCTCAGGTTGCGCAGCCACGATATTCTGCGTCTCCCTATGCTTCTCTTTCCTTGAATCTTTCCCTGCATAATCAATTGGAGCAAGCTGTATCTCCCTCCACGTGCAATATATCCGAGATATTCCAATTTTATTGATTTTATGATATATAGAATTTCTATTTCTTTATTCATCTTTCTCAGAACCTCTTTGTCTGTGACGTGTTCTGTCCACGATATTTTCAGAATTCTTCTGTACACCCACAGCTCGAATGATTCTAGTTTTTTCATTGATGCAGCATTCAAGGTCCAAACTTCCATTCCATGAAACAAATTCGAGAAAACCTAGCCAACTTAACTCTTAGCTCCAACTTCAAATCTTTTTGCAGAGCACTTTTCTCATTTTGTTAAAATTTGCTCTAGCCTTTTCTATTCTGATTGTGAGTTTCTGTAAGTAACATCCTGGGGAGTTGATCATTGTTCCAAGGTATGCATATTGGTCGGCTCATTTGATATTGGATCCGTTTATGAAGAGATTTTTGTTATATCTTTGAGTTTTCGATATCCTCATAGACTATGTCTTCTTGACATTCATTTTTAGCCCGTATTCTTGTCCAAACTCTGTTATTCTGGTTACCAGCCTCTGAAGACCAATATTTTCAGCTAAGATGACAGTGTCATCTACATATTTCATGTTGTAAATGGTAACTCCATTTACATACCTTTATTCCAGCTGTTTCACCCTCAAGAGCTTTTTTAAGATCTCTTCCGAGTAGGCATTAAAAAGAATTGGTGACAACATGCATCCCCGTCTCACTCCACGTCTGATTTCAATTTCCTCTGACAGCTGGTCGTTAACACGTACTTTTGCTCGTTGCTTATAGTATAAATTCGATATAATCCTGAGGTCGTTGTAGTCCAGCTTCTTTGATTCCAGGACATGCATTAATTGTTCATGTCGTACTTTGTCGAATGCTTTATTATAGTCATTATAAATGCTATAAATAATAATAATAAAAATAATGGAGTTTATTTGCAGCAAGTTATTGTACATAATATAAATAAACTCAGTTTCTCACAGAAGTTGTACATACAACTTGTAGGTGAGGGTTAGATTTTAATTATATTTAATAACACTAATTTATTTTAAAGTTTACAAAAATAAATCGAATATAGTCCTTTTTGCTTCTCTGTCTCCAAATTTGGGATCCTACTCACCAATTCAGTTACTGTTAAATGTTGTTTACCGGACCTATGAAAATCTCTAATAAAATTCAAGAAAGGATTGCGAAACATTTCCTATGGGTCTCTTCTGGCATAACTTTCTATGCGAATTATCATGACTTTTTGAATGTGTTTTATCTATTTTTACAATAATTTTTACAATTTAAATACTTATAAGTGACATTTCAAATAAATCATTTTTGACAATTTTGACAATGAGTATCCGCTGTGAGCTCGTACGTAGAGGGGATATTTACAAATTCTCGAGCGCCAGTAGTGGCAAGTCTGTAAACGTTTACCGGAAATTTGACATAAATGTCAAAGTGATTAATGTAAAATTAAAATTAAAAACATTAATTATAAAAAATATTAGTTGGTCAAAGCTGTGGTATATATTTTTACCTTAAATATACTTACGTTTTAAAAACTGAATTTAAGTTTTTTTAATGTTCCGTAATATGTAATTATAATTTAACCTAAAAATCTTAGCGCCATCTACACGATAATTGTGAAAGTATCCGAAGTAAGAAATTCATATTTTATCAATAGAACGTCAAAATGATTAGCAAAATCTTAAAAAAATCGATTACACTTTAATTAATTTTTTGCGTTGTAAATGTTAAGCGATAACAATTAAATAATAAATTTAAAAATTACCGGTGAAAGATAATTCCAGTAATCCGCTAGGAGCGCCACCAGCGAAGCTCAGAGCGTATACGCTGTGAGCTCGTAGGTATTGTCCTTTTCATGATCATTTTTCAGTGCGTAACAAATTATAGGAAAAAGGGTAAGTCCGTGATAATACACATTTATGACATTTATTCTAACATGACATTTTAGTTAAATCTGACAGTTGTCACATTTTATTTTCAATTTGGAATAAAAACTAATCAAATGTGTTTCTTGCATTTATAAAATGGTATTTTCTTTGATTTGTATAGTCTTATAAATTATACAGATTATATTTGTAATATTATCTAATTAAAAAAATATTTTTTTTATTATGGCGCTATCTATCGACAACTAGAATAACTAGAATAAATGTTATAAAAATGTCACCGACGAAATGTAATCACCGACGTGCCTTTTTTTCCGTCACATACAATTTAATGCGTTAGAAAGAAATCGAAAAACTGTGACGCACTGAAAGATGATCATGAGAAATACTGTAGTTTGTAAACCTTTACTGGAAATTTGCTTTTTGACGTTCTGCATTAAGAGTTGCATATTATAGCTTTTAAATATCTCACGAAAGTTGTTGTATTAAAGAGTGTCGAAATACTGGTTACAATAGTAACTGTGTATTCTACAACTTTCCTGTCGCTAAGCATAAGGTGATTAAACGACAAAAATGGATTGATGCAATTAGAAAAAAGTAAGTAAACAAAATTTTAATTTTAAAACGGTAGAAAAATTTGAGCTAAAGGATCAGTTAGCACACTCTCGAATTTTAACGGTTACAATTTTACAATCCAATCCTGAAATAAAATTTGAATGCGTGAAGATAACGACCAATCACAGCAAACGTAGGATGCCGTTAACTGTCATTCATAAGTTAATATTTAAGAAGTATTATACTATAATTATATTAAATTATTATACTTTTTTGCAGAATAAATTTTTTCTTATATTAGTTGTCAACACAAACGTCAAAACGATAAGCAAAATCTTAAAAATAATCATAATGAATAATAAATTCTGTACTTACTGCTATTAATTATCGATTACAATCCAATTACTTCTTTACGTTGTAAATATTACACGATAAGAATTAAATAATAAGTTTGAAACAACTATTATTTGCTTTTCTACTGTCCTCTTTAAAATTCCGGCCGAAATAGGAACACTAGTCAACCGTTAGATGGCGATAGCAGCCATACCAGCGAAACTCACAGAGTATAGGCAACACTTTTTTCTTTCCAGAAAATTTCCGGTAAAAGTTATACTAGTAATCCTGTAGGTAGGTGGCGATACCAGCGAAGCTCGGAGCGGATAATCACCGACGTACCTTTTTTCCTGTCACTTCCAACTTAATGCGTTAGAAAGAAATCGAAAAACTGTGAAGCACTGAAAAAAGCCTCTGAGAAGCACCATTATGTTGTTAAGATTTTTGGTGCGTAAAATATTAATAAAACTTTGACACTAAATTTGCTTAAACATTTAACATATTATTGACTGACTAATATACATAGTTTCTGTGCTAGGAGAGTATAACAAAAATGAGCTACTAGCAATAAGAGTTATCATCAGCAATTCCCTGATAGACGACAAACAAGATAAACTTTTCAAAGCTTACTAGAACGGTTTCAACGGACTGGTCACTTAGATTACGGTAAATCTGATCGAAAAAAAAACTATTGTAAATGATTAAAATAAATTAAAATATAATCCGGTTGACACCGTTCCAATAAAATTTGAAAAGTTTCTCTTATTGGTTGTCGGTTGTCGCCTATCAGGGAATTGCTGATGATAAATCCTTACTGTTAATAGCACATGTTTGTTATACTCTCCTAGAGCAAAAACCATATTAATCAGTTCCTCATTACAAAAATTCATATTAGTAATGGTAGCCGAACAACTGGAACTATAGAAATAGTATCCGCTCCGAGCTTCGCTGGTACCGCCACCTACCTACAGGATTACTAGTATAACTTTTAACGGAAATTTTCTGGAAAGAAAAAAGTGTTGCCTATACTCTGTGAGTTTCGCTGGTAAGGCTGCTATCGCCATCTAACGGTTGACTAGTGCTTCTATTTCGGCCGGAATTTTAAAGAGAACAGTAGAAAAGCAAATAATAGTTGTTTCAAACTTATTATTTAATTCTTATCGTGTAATATTTACAACCTAAAGAAGTAATTGGATTGTAATCGATAATTAATAGCAGTAAGTAGAGAATTTATTATTCATTATGATTATTTTTAAGATTTTGCTTATCGTTTTGACGTTTATGTTGTTCATTTATTCTGCAAAGAAGTATAATAATTTAATATAATTATAGTATAATACTTCTTAAATATTAACTTATGAATGACAGTTAACGGCATCCTACGTTTGCTGTGATTGGTCGTTATCTTCACGCATTCAAATTTTGTTTCAGGATTGGATTGTAAAATTGAAACCGTCAAAATTCGAGAATGTGCTAACTGATCCTTTAGCTCAAATTTTTCTACCGTTTTAAAATTAAAATTGTGTTTACTTACTTTTTTCTAATTGCATCAATCCATTTTTGTCGTTGAATCACCTTATGCTTAGCGACAGGAAAGTTGTAGAATACACAGTTACTATATTGTAACCAGTATTTCGACACTCTTTAATATAACAACTTTCGCGAGACATTTAAAAGCTATAATATGCAACTCTTAATGCAGAACGTCAAAAAGCAAATTTCCAGTAAAGATCTACAAACTTGTCACTACTGGCGCTCGCGAATTTTTAATTATCCCCTCTACCTACGAGCTCACAGCGTATAAGGTCAAATGTTTAAGCAAGCTTAGTGCCAAAGTCAAAGCCAACTAGATAGAATATTGTATCCTTTTATGAATATCTTACCAACAATCTTAACTAGTACGTAGGCATTTTAATACCTCATACAATATTAATAAATTAAGGATCAGTTTGGATTAATATGTATTTATTTTGGAAAAAACATTTTTGATTGAATATTTTCACGGCTAACCTAATAAAATTTCACATAATTTTGGTTACAATTCATGTTTGACTTGAAGAATCACGAATAGCTCAAAAATTAAAGCAGTTAGGTATAGGGAATGCTTAAGAAATAAAAAAGTGGAGACACAAAATATGAACTCATTCCGACTTTCGACCCACCCTGTATACTAAAATTAAACATTTCGCTATATCAATAATTTTAAACAAAAGTACCCTTAGTCATATTCATTGGGGTGCCGATGAAACTACTTTATTAAGAGTCTTCAAAGCTCTCATCCGATCTAAGCTCGACTACGCGGTAGCTTTATCTACTGCTCAGCCTCTAAATCTGACATAGATTTATTAAACTCTGTTCATAATTGCGCACTCCGTCTATATCTTGGTGCCTTTCGCTCCAGTTCTATCGAGAGTATATACCGTGAATCCAATGAACCTCCTCTCTCCTCAAGACGGCAATCTCTTCTACTTTCATATATTGCATCAACATCCGCAAATCCCTTTAATCTCGTCCATTCTCTAATTACCGCAATACCCTCTTCTACCACTAACAATGTTCAACATGTCATCGTAAAAACTATACCTCAATTAATTTCTCCACTACTTAAAAATATTGACCTCCGACTGACTAGTTCATTTCCTCTTCCTTCACTCCCCCCTGGACTAAACATCTTCCTTTAATAGACATCTCCCTCACCATATTTAACAAACATGAATCACCCAACAGTCTTGTAAAGAAAGCATTTTTAGAAATTATACAAAAAAAATCGTATGATTTCAGTTTATTTACCGATGCTTCTAAAACTACCACTGGTGTTGGCTGTGCTGTCACCACTAAACATGAATTTATAGATCTTCTCGGCTACCCTCAACATGTAGCGTTTACACAGGTGAACTATATAGTATTCTGTTGCCATTTCAATGAATCTCCCATCAAAACAGACATGTTGCCATTTGTACGGATTCGCTTTCATCTATCCATTCAATCAATACAATTTTTACTGACCATCCATTGGTTCAAAACATTCATGACATCTTCCAAAATCTCTCTGCTCAAGATGTAGCAGTCTCTCGCATATTGCTACCTTCTCATACTGGAATTACTGGTAATGAAACTACAGATCATTTTGCCAAAGAAGCTACCAACCTCAATACCGGAATAATCACAATTCAACTAGCTAGCGATCTCAAACTCGTTTTCAAAAAGTCAGTAAATGATGCCTGGCAAAACTTATGGCAACAAAGTAAAACAACTCTACATGAACTCCAACCATATATTGGTCATTCCTCCTTGGATTTTCTAACTAGAAGAGAAGCATCGATTATTAGAAGACTCCGAATTAACCATACCAAACTTACTCATGGTTTCTTGATGTCCTCAGAAACTCATCCAACTTGCCTCCATTGCAATGTTTTCCTGACTGTCAAACACATCCTCACCGAATGTAACTCATTCACCAACCTGTATTCATCACTTGATATGAAACCTACTGTTAAAGAAATGCTCAACAACCCTACAGAGTTCATGAAAACTATATCGTTTCTAAAAACCACTCAGCTCTACAAAAAGATTTAATATCATAGACTTTAGTTAAAATTATAATACAGGGTGTTTCATTGGGAAACGGAAATACTTTAATGGTGAATAGGGGTCACCAAGGCGGTTCTAGTTCTACTAAATTTTTTGCCCTACCTACGTTTATATCCGAGTTACAGGGTGTTTTATAGATTTTGCTCATTTTTTCCTAAGCCATAACTTTAGAACCACCCTGTATATTTTTTTAATATTTGGTACACATATCTCTAATTCAAAACCCAAACGACCGACATACTAATCATAAGAAAAATCCAGGTCCGTATTAACAAAAAATTATAAAATAATTGTGACCTTAAAACAACACCCTGTATATTGAAATTTTGAAAATATGTTTGCATATTTGAAAAGAGCACACAAAGCTAAGTCTAATAGTTCGCTTCGATTCTTCGGCCAGACAATTTTTTGACTTTAATTTTGAAATTATATTGAATTTTTTTAAGAACTCCACATTCAAAAGCAGGTATTATTAACTTTTAATTATAAATTATTAAATTTATTGAATAAATACTCATTTTAAAATGAATCAATATTTATTTAACACATTGGAAATACCCAATTATTACTCACAAGAAAAATCCAGGTCCGGATTAACAAAAAAACATAAAGTAATTGTGACCTTGAAACAACACCCTGTATATTGACATTTTCAAAAATTGTTTGCACATTTAAAAAGACCACAAAAATCTGAGTTTATAGGTTCACTTTGATTTTTTGTGCAAAAATTTATTAACTTTTAATTTTGAAATTAAATATATTCAAATTTTTAAGAACCCTGAAATTAATAAGCAGGTTCTTAAAGCAATTTTATTAATAAATCATTCAAGTTAATGAATAAATACTAATTTTAAAAATAATCAGTCATTATTTACAGCATTAGAAGGACTTACTTACTAATCACAAGAAAAATCCAGGTCCGTATTAACAACAAAATACAAAGTAATTCTGACCTTGAAAAAACATCCTGTATATTGAAATTTTTAAAATACGTTTGCACACCTGAAGAGAGCACGAAAAACTAAGTTTAATGTCCCGCTTTAATTTTTTGTGCAGACAATTTAATGACATTACTTTTGAAATTATATCGAAATTTTTATTATGAGTTCCCAGAGTTCTTTAAAATTTCGACATAATATCAAAATTAAATTCATTAAATTGTCTGGCCAAAAAATTGAAGCTAACGATTAAACTTAGATTTTTGTGCTCTTTTCATACCTATGTGCAAACGAATTTTGAAAATTTCAATATACAGGGTGTTGTTTCAAGGTTACAATTACTTTATATTGTTTTGTTAATCCGGACCTGGATTTTTGTTGTGATTTGTAAGTGGGTCATTCGAATGTCGTCAATAAGTATTGATTATTTTTAAAATGGGTATTTATTTAATAACTTTAATAATTTATTGTTAAAAGTGCTTTAAAAATCTGCTTTTTAATTTTAGTGTTATTAAAAGTATCAATATATTTAATTTCAAAATTAAAGTCACTAAATTTCCTTCACGAAAAATTAAAGCAAACCGATAAACTCAGATTTTTGTGGTCTTTTCAAATGAGCAAACAAATTTTAAACAAATTTTAAACAAATAATCACAATTACTTTATTTTTTTTGTTAATCCGGACCTGGATTTTTCTTGTGATTAATAATTGGGTCGTTCCAATGTGGTAAATAAGTATTGATTAATTTTAAAATAACTATTTATTCAATAGCTTTAATAATTTATAATTAAAAGTTAATAGTACCTTCTTTTTAATGTCAGAGTTCTTAAAAAATTCAATATAATTTTAAAATCAAAGTCATAAAATCGTCTGGCCGAAAAATTGAAGCGAACGATTAGACTTAGTTTTTTGTGCTCTTTTCAAATATGCAAACATATTTTCAGAATTTTAATATACAGGGTGTTTTTTTAAGGTCACAATTACTTTATAATTTTTTGTTAATCCGGATCTGGATTTTTCTTGTGATTAGTATGTCGGTCGTTTGGGTTTTGGATGAGACACATGTGTAGCAAACACCAAAAAAATATACAGGGTGGTTCTAAAGTTATGGCTTAGGAAAGAAATTGGCAAAATCGATGAAACACCCTGTAACTCGGTTATAAAAGTCGGTAGAGCAAAAAATGTAGTATACCTAGAACCATCTCGGTGACCTCTATTCAAAATTAAAATATTTCCGTTTCCCAATGAAACACCCTGCATAATTATTATAAATTTTCGTTATTTAATTATTTATCTAATGTTAGTGTTCTTGTACCAATGGCCATAGTTGTCGAGGTACTTTATGTAAATAAAAAAAAACAGAAGTAGACTATATTAAAAATGATTTGAATCTAAATGTAGTTTTTGATATCATATCACTACAATTATACAGGGTGTGAATATTGCTACAAAATTAATAGATATAACGTAATTGTCTTTTAAACCACTCCGTATTATATAACAAAATCTCCTATTTTAAGAAAGAAGTCATCGAGCAATATCAAAAAATGCAACAATATACAGGGTGTCCCATTAAAAAAAACGAAGTTATAAGCAACTTCCGGTCTAACCGGAAATAGGTTTTTGGTTTATGAAATTTTCATGATTCAGTTACGTTTAGTTCTCGAGATATTTCTAATTGGCCGTTTATCTACCTCACCCTGTACATATTATCAGATTTTTTTCTTTTTTTTTTACTTTGTAAGTTGGTTTACTTGGTTTTAATTTATTTGATTAGAACACATTATGCAATAAAACGTGTAGTTTACGATAAAGTAAGATTGTTTAGAGATTAGGTCAAAGTGACTACTCGTTATCATGTCGATGTGCATTTAAAAATGTTTCCAAAATTTAAGATAATAGGTGTAAAGGTCAACGAATGTTTTTACTTAAGGCTTATTTTTATTCTCGGCCATTCTTTGATGGCTAAAACATTTGCATATCTTGTATTAAAATAGCAGGTCTTAAAATCTGTAAAGTTTATTATTTTTAATAAAATGATCCGCAAATCTAAAACTTCTAAAAAATATAAAATTCTGGTGACAACCTAACTCTAAATCAATTTAGATAAATTTATGTTTTCGGATCTCATTGTGTTAAATACACTTCTCCAAGAAATTAACGCACCACCTTCACGATGGGTCAACTTTTTTGATATCTGGTCACAATTTTTGATATCTCGAATTTCCTAAACCTGTTATCCGATTTAAGTGATTTTTTATTATATTATAGTCTTATTCTTTAAAAATATGGCTGTATTGAAATTGTTGCTAGACAGGTAAATTGTCACTGTATGAGTCACTGTACTTGAATCAATAAAACTGTAATTTTTTGACCCTGTGGAATATTCTAACATTTATAAAATACTGAAATTAAAACACAACTATGGCCTCATATTTTCTTAACATTCTTTTTTTGATAAAAATAATAAACTTAAAGAAAAAACCCATAACTAAATTAAAATTCATGGTGACGTTTCAATTATTACTTTAATCATCGTCAGAATAATAAGTTTCTTGAGCGGATGCTTTAAAATAATTTTAAAGGAACAAATAATAATTAATGAAAACGTAAAAATAACATTGACAATCATTGGGTTAAGTCAATAATTTCAAACACGCCATGTCTTGTTGTGTGTTTAAGGGTGGCTTCAAAAGAAATATGGGTAATGCCTCCTTGATGCTGAGTTCCGTTGGAGAACTTGCATGACCAATGATTGAGAAGTCCTTACGACTAATAGGGTGGTCAGAATCAGTCATATGTTGGAATACCGCTGAATTTGGAATTGTTCTTGATCGTCTTCCTAAGTGAGGAGTGACACCTAAGTGTTCGCAACATCTGACATTAAAGTGACGTCGAGTCTTCCAGACGTACGTAGCTGCACAGCTACTACATTTGAATTGGTATATAATGTTAGATGCGAGATCACTAGGAATCATGTCTTTCACATGGAAACGAGGTCTTATTCTTTCCAAAGTCGTAAAAGCAAATCTTAATTCTATAGAGGGAAATGTTTTTTAATTGTTCTACGGATGTTGCGTCGGATTTGTAAGCTGTGGTAACCAGTATATGGAAGTTTGATATAAATATTTTCTTTGATTTCTTCTACTTTGCTGTTTGGTTGGAATTTGTTATTGAAAAACCGTCTTATGTATCTTTCTAAGAAGTTCAACGAAAAACCATTTTTACTTAAGATCACCTTTATGTTTTCTAACTCTTCATGTAGGAATTGCCAGGTTGAACAGATAGTGAAAGCGCGGTGAACAAGTATATTGATTAAACTTGTTTTGTATTTGTTGGGAATGAAGCTATCTGCGTTTATATACAGGCCGGTGAAGGTTGGTTTTCTATATATTGAAGTGGAAAAACCTGAAGGTGATCTGAAGATGTTAATTCCTAAGAAGGGTAAATTTCCATTGACTTCAATTTCACTAGTAAATTTCATATTGTGGTGTTTCTGGTTGAGATAATCTAAAAAATGTTGAATGTGATCGGTATGTTTGAAGATGAGAAAAATATCATCCACGTATCGTCTAAAAAGAAGTGGCTTAAAATCAATTGGACAGTCAGCTAACCATGTTTTCTCATGGTGACATAGAAAAGTATTCGCGAAAACTGGTCCTAAAGGAGAGCCCATTGCAACGCCATCTATTTGTCTATACACTTTTCCGTCAAAACTGAATAGACATTCTTTGGCAGCTAATGCCAGTAGATCTTTAAATTTTGACTGCTTCATTCCTAAAAAGTTTGAATTGGAACTTGGAAAAAGTGAATTTATTATTATGTTGATGGTTTCATCTAAGGGAACGTTTGTAAACAGACTTTCAACGTCGAAACTGACCATAATTCCATCTTTGTGTCTGTCTTGGTTGGTAATTTCCTTCGCAAATGAAAATGTATCTTTTACTGTGAATTCGTTTTCAGTCAGTATTTGAAGGTGTGGGACAAGATATTTAGCTAACAGATAGTTTGGAGTATTGATGGAGCTGAGAATCTTTTTTTTATTCATTCGCTTATGTTGGATAATAAAAAAGTTAGGTATTTAATAACTAGCCTTGTTTTTCGTCAATACAGGTTGTTTTTAAATAAGCATGGCAAACTTTAATCGATAATTCTGCATGAAAAAATAATGACAGTTTGCTTTATGAATGTATGTCTGTAAATGCTTCGTTTCCGAGATTTGAAATTTTTCTTACAAACTTACGATTTATTTACTGCTCTAAAACCGGTTAAGATATCCAAATGAAATTTAGTAGGTTTTAAGAGGTAGTTATTGCGCATCTTTTGATATACAATTAGTAATTTAATATTCACCATTGGCGCGCATACAGGTAATATGACTCTTATGTGTGCTAATGATGGATATAAAACTCTTAATTGTATGTCAAAAAATGCATAATAACTATTTCTTAAAACCCACCAAATTTCATTTGCATATCTCAACCTGTTTTAGAGCATTAAATAAATCGTCAGTTTGTAAGAAAAATTTCAACACCCCCTATCTTGGAAACGAAGCATTTACGAACATACTTTTATAAAGCAAACTGTCATTATTTTTTCATGCAGAATTAACCTTTAAAGTGTGCCATATGTATTTAAAATCACCATGTATTGATGAAAAATAAAGCTAGGTATTAAAGTACCTAACTTTTTTATTATCCAACAGAAGCGAATGAATCAAAAAACAAAATATTAAGAAAACGTGAGGCTATAGTTGGGTTTTAATTTCAGTATTTATAAGTGCTTCAATATTCCACAGGGTGACGCGAACTTTGAGAATAAATCACACTTTGATTGGTACACTCGGTATACCATGACCCATTTACCTGTCTAGCAACAATATTATTACAGATATTGTTAAAGAATAAAGCTATAACGTGTTAAACAAATCACTTAAATCGGACAACAGGTTTAAGAAATTCGAGATATTAAAAATGACCAATTTTATTGACCAATAAAAAGAATCCGAACATAGTTGCCGGTCCTCAGGTTTTCCATACTCAAATACTTCCAGGGCCAGGGCCTGCACTATAACTAGTCCAGGACGCATCTGTTTTGAGATAGACGTTGAGAGGTGACTCAAATTTTTTTGCAGAAACTGCTTGAAAATAAATCAAGTAATAATATTTGAGTTATCCTCCCTCTCAAAAAGGTCCGGAACATTGTTTAAATAATCAAAATATCAAAAATTGAAGCAAAAATTCGATTTTTTTCTTGGTTTTTTGGTTATAACTTTAAAAATATTCATTTCCGAGAAAAGTTGTACCAATATAAAAGTTGCGTAATTAAATTTCCTATAATATAGAATTGGCTAAAAATTTAAAAAATAGTCACCTTAGTTGCAAAATAGCAATAATTGGGAAAAAAACATACAAAAACAAGTATTCGCATTTTACGTTTTTCAACCATTTATGCTACACTTAGCACCTTCATATTTTACCCAGAAAAACTTTATGATACAGTAAAACAATACTATAAATTTCATTAAGATCGGTTCAATAGATTTTGCAAAATAAATTCTGCAATCCAGCTTTCGCAAAAAAATTCATTTCTTCAAAATGTTACAGGACTGAAAATAAAGCAGATAGCAAGTTGAAAATGTTTTTTGCTTATAAAAGTGTACTGTACCTTTTATTTGCAATTTTCAAAATTAAAATCAATTAATTACCACGGCGTCAGAAAATTTTTGAAATAAACAATAATTTTTGGTGCTACGCGCAGGACAGCGGTGTTCGATTCACACAAGTTGATTTCCACCAAAATTTCTTCCAATCTTTATCTAATATATATTTTTCTTACTCTATATTTTGTTGTATTTTAATATTTTAATTCCACAAAAATCAAACTAATTTTATTATTGTTTGTGAAATATTGTTTAAACAATTGCATATGTTTAAAAATAATAAACTTTTATTATTTAAGTTAAAATATATGAACAAAGAAAGTTCTTGCTAATAAAAGTGTTATTTCAAAGGATAGAGTATGTGTTTTTATTTTGCAATAAACAAATTTATTTATTTATATCGAAATGTAATAAAAATTAAAATGTATCAATGATTATCAAAGGTAATTGGAATGCCCAATCAGAGCAAACTATCCTCTGTCCTGCGCGTAGCACCAATAATTAATATTTATTTAAAAAAATTCCTGACGCCGTGGTGTTAATCGATTTTAATTTTGCAAAATTGCAAATGAAAGTTACAGTACACTTATATACGCAAAAAATTTTCAACTTGCTATCTGCTTTATTTTCAGTCCTGTAACATTTTGAAAAAATGAATTTATTTTACGAAAGCTGGATTGCAAAATTTATTTTGCAAAATCTATTGAATTGATCTTAATGAAATTTACAGTGTTGTTTTACTGTATCATAAAGTTTTTCAGGGTGAAATATGAAGGTTCTACGTGTAGTATAAATGGTTGAAAAACGTAAAATGCGAATACTTGTTTTTGTATGTTTTTTTCACAATTATTGCTATTTTGCAACAAGGGTGACTATCTTTTAAATTTTTAACCAATTGTATATTGTAGAAAATTTAATTACGCAACTTTTATGTCAGTACAACTTTTCTCGAAAATGAATACTTTTAAAGTTATAATCAAAAAACCAAGAAAACAATCGAATTTTTCCTTAATTTTTTGACATTTTGATTATTTAAACAATGTTCCGGACTTTTTTGAGAGGGAGGATAACTCAAATATTATTATTTGATTTATTTTCAAGCAATTTCTGCAAAAAAATTTGAGTCACCTCTCAATGTCCAAATGTACTAATATTTTTACAGATGCGCCCTGGTCTAAACTGTCTTTCATTATATTCGTCTTCTTGTAGTGTCATACTTTCATTCAATTTTCTTTTCAGATCAATCCAAGGTTTAACAGTTCTATTGATATTTTATTAGTCCACTGGTCAGTTTTACATTTTTCAGCAACGTAACTGATTGTCTATCTTGCTCCTTCTTTCAATTTATCTTGTGCTATTATTGTACCTAAAGACTTTACTACTTATTGTTTGCATTGCCATCTTCTTTATCGTTAGATGTATTAATATGTTGGAACAAAGATGACAGTTGTGTCTTTGAAACAATCTTCAAAGACACAACTGTCATCAAATTTGTTCCAACATATAATTACTTATTGTTTATCAATACATTACCAAAATATGCCATTTTTCAACATTTAATCATACAGAGTGTTTTTGGCCTTTATCAAAATTTTGTTAAACTTTTGCGTTCGCAATTCAATGTATCCAGAAGATACACATCATCCTATGAAAACACAAAATTCCCAAAGCTGTGATATTTTATATCAGCTTGTGTCTGTTATGGTCTATGTCTCTACTCCATTACTCCATATCACTAATGTAAACTCGAAACTTTTTCTAAAAGCTGTCTAATGCTTAACCGTTTATCCGTTTAACACACCGTTTAACAAACGAAGAAGGTAATGTAAATATACAGGAAGATCGAAAAACTTTCGAAAATCTGAAGAACAAAAAAATTGCAGGTAAAGACAGAACACTAAAAGGATTACTGAAATATTGTGGACTAACAATGACAGAACAATTGACAGCACTAATTAACAAAATATTAAAACACAACAGGTAAAATACCGGAAGTATGGAGAATTAGCGAACTAATTCTACTATTCCAAAAAGAAGATAAAAAACAGTCAGAAAACTACTACAAAGGTAAAAACTTATTAAATACTAGTATAAAATTTACAACAAAAATTTTACAAGAACCAATGAATCAAAGGATAAGATTCAGGGCCGTAAGTACGATGTTGGGGGCCACGGGGCAAAAGTGACCTGGGGGTGTGGGGGTTTACCCCCAGCGGTAGGGGGGTCCGGAAAAATGTTTGATATTTAACCCCTTGAAAACGCATTTTAATGTATTCTATGACTGAAGTTTTTTATACCTACATATTGCTATTTTAGTTGACCAACACAAAATTTTGAAATCACCTTATTTGAAGCTAAATAATTTTGCATGTACCATCCATATAACATCTTCTCTGTTTTCATAAAAAAGTATACTATAATGTTTATTACATTGTTCGGCTGCAATATAGGTTTGTAATCTCGTTAAATTGCCTACAGGCAATAATATTTTTACATTTTTGAAACCATTTATAGTCCAGAAAGCCACTGCGTATCCGCTAGGAAAAATATTCTAATTCGGATTTTTTGCACAATCTTACTCAAAAAGGAGTCCTTTTAACAAATTTGCATGTTGCCAGGACCAAAAGGTGGTCAAAAATTTTTTAAACGTTTTTTTTTGTTTTTTTCCTAAAATTATTTTTTTTGCATGAAAAAATTTTTTTTTAAGTTTTTTGGATCATTCCAAACAGAAAAAGTCTTAAGTGACTTTTCTCTAAAAATGATAGTTTTTGACATATAAGCGATTAAAAATTGAAAAATTGCGAAATCGGCCATTTTTAACCCTCGAAGACTATGTGAAAAACTGAAAATTTTAATGTTGCCAAGGCAGGTAGATATTCTTTAAACATCGATTGATGAAATCCCGAAGAGTTTTTTACAATACAATATTCAAAACTCCTTTGTTTTTTAATTGCTAATCAAGCGTGCGCGACACTATTTTCCACCGAGAGTATGGTGCAAATGAAAGGAATAAATTCGTTATTTCGTAAATCGGCGACTTTAAGGAAAAATCCCGAAACAGGTCGATTTTTATTTTTAAGTTATGATATTATGGCATATAAGGTATACTAGTGACGTCATCCGTCTGGACGTGATGACGTAATCGATGATTTTTTTAAACGAGAATAGGGGTCGTGTGCTAGCTCATTTGAAAGGTTCTTCAATTCTCGATTCAGTAATATAAACATTTACATAATTATTTATACAAGGTGTCCAAAAAATTTTATTAAATTAAATTATTTGACAAAAAAAGAAGTAGAAGGACACCCTGCATAAATAATTATGTAAATGTTTACATTACTGAATAGAGAATTGAAGAACCTTTCAGATGAGCTACCACACGACCCCTATTCTCATTTTAAAAAATCATCGATTACGTCATTACGCCCAGACGGATGACGTCACTAGTATACCGTATATGCCACAATATAATAACTTAAAAATAAAAATCGACCTGTTCCGGGATTTTTCCTTAAAGTCGCCGGTTTACGAAATAACGAATTTATTCCTTTCATTTGCACCATACTGTCGGTGGAAAATAGTGTCGCGCATGCTTGATTAGCAATTAAAAAACAAAGGTGTTTTGAATATTGTATCGCAAGAAACTCTTCGGGATTTCATCAATCGATGTTTAAAGAATATCTACCTACCTTGGCAACATTAAAATTTTCAGTTTTTGACATAGTTTTCCAGGGTTAAAAATGTCCGATTTCGCAATTTTTCAATTTTTAATCGCTTATATGCCAAAATCTATCATTTTTAGAGAAAAGTCACTAAAGACCTTTTCTGTTTGGAATGATCCAAAAAACCTAAAAAAACTTTTTTCCATGCAAAAAAAATAAGTTTAGGAAAAAACAAAAAAAAACGTTTAAAAAATTTTCGACCACCTTTTGGTCCTGGCAACATGCAAATTTATTAAAAGGAGTCCTTTTTGAGTAAGATTGTGCAAAACATCCGAATTAGAATATTTTTCCTAGCGGATGCGCAGTGGCTTTCTGGACTATTATGATAATATTGAAATTTTATTATTGAGCGGTAATACTAATTTAAAAGGGCACATTTTAAATTTTATATTTTAAGCATATAGGTAATTATGGTCTACCTATACACTACGAACGAAATAAAGATGGAAACCAGAAGCAAACAAGAATCAGCAGCGTTTGAACAATTGTTTCAAATGATGAAATCATAACAAGAAGAGAATAAATTATGAACATAAAGACAAGAAAAGGCTTGATAGAGACAAGCAAGTCAAATAAAAGCAATGAAAGAAGAAAATAAACGACAAATGGAAGATAACAGGCTATTAGCAGAAAGACAAGAAAACGCTTTAATGAATTTAAAAGAAAAACAACAAAATTAACAGATGGTAAAACAAAATGAGATAATATAATGAAACAATAAGAAAACTTCTTGAAAGTTTAAAACCGAATGGAAAAGTATGAAAATATGAAGGTTTATTTAGAGAAATTGCGGGAAGAGGTAAACCAGATTGCTGTGGAGATACAGAAAATTGAAAACGTGGAAGAAAAATTCGAGAATACGTTAAAATTCGATATTGAAAAAGTGGAAGAAAAATTGAAGGAGATAGGAAAATGTCAAAAGGAAGGAAACCGCCGGGATGTAATTGTATACAGTTCTAATGAGAGCAGACTCCAATTTGGCGGGGATATTAAAAAACGACATCTGGTACCCTTCATTAAAATCTTAAAAAACAAATTCTAACATATGCAGAACTTTGAAGACTGCAAAGAAATTATAAGGAGCTTTGTGGTTTGAAAGCAAAGAAAATGAGGTGACTTCATGGAGAGATTTTGAGACAAAATTTTTTATAATGGTGCAGGTGAAACAGGTTAAAATCGATCATTGAAGTTGTTAGAATTAATATACCGTGTACTTATTACAATCGGACAACTCGTAGTAGAACTTGACTGAAAGTACTTTGAAAAGTTTATTTGACCTCGTTAAAATCTATGCACAGCCAAACAAAAGGGGCACCTGCGGGGGCCCCCATGGCCGTGGGCCCCGGAGCACTGCCCAGGTTGCTCCAATGGTAGTTACGGCCCTGATAAGTTTAGCAGGTGAACAACAGGGTTTTCGTACTGGAAGATCGTGCACAGATCGTACATAAATCAAATTACTGAGAAATCAGTAGAATATTATAGACCAGGGGTGGCCAAGCTTCTTAATAGTCCGAGCCACTTTTCACAAGTTGAAGTTTTTCGCGAGCCGCAATAAAATACTTATTCAAAAAGTATCTATGTATAGAAGGTATTTACAATTTTTTAACAGAACTTTTACTTACTGAAAACCGAAATACAATTACGAAATATTTAAACTTAATTACATTTTTGTTTTCCTTCTTTTGATAATTCTTTAGAATTTGGTGATTAATATGTGACTTCTCAGTAATTCTTTTAGATGCTGGTTAGGTAATATTGATCGGTGTTAGGATTTCACGAATTATAAAATGGAATAAAATGGTCCACACAAGTACGTTGTTCCTAATATGGAAATAATTCGACAAGCATTCTTTTTTAGGGTACCTTCTTGGATTCTGGTACAAATTTTCAAAATTCGGTATTCGGCGTCGACTTATAGTTTTATTTTCGAGCTTGATCTTCTTGCGTCTCTATTAATTTTAATTCTCCAGATGTTGTTTGGGTCATATATTGGTAATAATAAAAAATTCACCTTATGAACTATGTTCATTTCAAATGAATTCGGAAAAAAAAATGAAGAGACGATTTAACATATTTTAAGTCTTCAAATCTATTTTGGAGTTCGGTCAATATTCCTTCCGGCTTTTTTTATATACCTACTCGTTAGGTTTTTCTAGTATAATATGGTAAAATTTTTTTTCTAAGTCGAGTAAAATGACTTAAATGCAAAATGTGTACCTAATACAAATTACAAATTACATCTGTAGCAAGAGTTATACAAAAATCGGTCTGGATTCGGTTGATTACTGACTTTACATTGCGCCACTCTTATGTAATGTTCGTTAACGCAGTTTTCGATGTGTCATATCATTCTTATCTTGGATGGAAATGGAATTTGTTACAAAGTCTTTCATGTTCGTTGTCAGTAAATTAAAAGACATTTTGAAACACATAGTATGGAACGATAATAATTTTTTAAAATCATATCTAATACAAAATTGAAAAATAACTCGGGTACAATCGAGAGCCACAAGTAATACTTCAAAGAGCCGCATGTGGCTCGCGAGCCGCAGTTTGGCCACTCCTGATTATAGACCATTATTTATGTGGCTGATTGATTTGAAATAAGCATTTGACAAAGTAATACTGAAAAATGTAATTCACCTTCTTTATAATAGAGTCTCCTAGATATCATACAAACTATGGAAAACATCTACCAAAACAACAAAATGGAAGTCAGAATAGATGGATGCAGAACCTATAGACATAGGCAGTGAAATAAGACATGGGGGATTCATTGAGCCCTATGGTCTTCCATTTAATCATGGATAAAATGATAAAACGAGTCAACAAAGAAAGAGGATACAGAATGGGAAACAAAGAAGTAAAACTACTCTGTTACACAGACGACACAATATGGATTGTCTAAGAAAAAGATATTTTGAAAAGACTAATCTACATATTTAATACAGTCGGAAAAATGAAAGAATACCCATGAACGATCACATCAATCACATATTATTCAGATTATTAATAATCTATCTCTCTCGTTTGTTATTTATGAAAAAAAAACAGCAAATACAAAATATGTGATTGATGTGATCGTTCATGGGTATTCTTTCATTTTTCTGACTGTATATCAGAGAAAAATAATTTAAGGGGCTACTTCACCTATGACAGTGCGACAGTGATATGACACTATAATATCAAAAACCAATGCACAGTATTGTGACAACATTAATTATTATACTCATAGGCGAGCTAAATGTTGCCAAATCAGTCAAGTTCGATTTCTTGTTATAGATAATCGATTTTTAGTAATTCCAATGTGACACAAAATCTAGGCATGGGATAAAAAAGTATATTTGAAGAAAGTGTATTTTTTTGTTCTTTTTACTGCCAAATTGTTCTCTGTACCGCCATTTTTGATTTTATTACGAATATGTGTGCCAAATATCTCGACAAAATATACCAAATTAAAACTGCAATCTTGGAACGCGTTTTCCGCGCTCTGATGTTGTCTCTTATTACTCTAGGAACAACACTCCATCACCATAAACGTGAACTTTTCGTTTTCAATGACATGTAAACAAGTCTCTCTCATTAAAATATTCTAGAAAACAGTTTTTATACATTTTTAATATTTTTAAACTATCCAAACTTTAAATTACTTCTTTTTTAGATGAAGCTGCTTATTAGCTTTATCCTCCTCTGCGTGTTCCAAGCAGTATGGACCAAGTCGATAGTCAAACGAGATTGTTGTGGCAACTCTTGTTCTACACCATGCAATAACAACAATAACTGTAACAATAGCCCCTGCTATAACAATTGTAATAGTGGCAATTGTAACAACAACTGTAACAGTAGGCCTTGCAACAGTAATTGTAATAGCAGCCCATGCAACAACAATAATTGTGGTTCTTGCAACGACAGACCAAATATTCCTGAACCAAGAGACGAAGTGAGGCCTATTCTGGTTCCATTTCCGCAGCCTCAGCTAAGTCCCTCAGGTGGCGAAAATACCATCAATAACACCAATATAAATAATAGTACAATGGAGCTGACTTTCACGAATACCATAAACACAGTCAACAATATTTCTATGCCTATATCTCTTAATCCAAGCAATGAAAATTCGATAACAGTACATTTTAATCAAGTGGAGAGAACTAAAGAAGAAAAAGAAATAGTACAGGAGGACAATTGTTGTTTTATAAGTGAAAGAAAATGTTACGCAAATGATACTTGTGTAATGGTTCGACGAAAAGAGTGTTCTGATATTTGTTGGGGAATACTTCCAGTTGGTAAGTATAATCTTTTATGATAATTATATTATAATTAACGTATGTCCTAAAAGTTTTGGCACAAAATATTTATCTAATTTTTTTTGTTAATGAAGGAATTTATTTAAACACTAACTAGTTAACTTAAATTACAACTCAATGCTTAACTAAACTATACTTTCACATTATATGGAGTGGCCCATTCTTCTCTACTAGAAGCAATTTTCTTCGAATATCTTTCAGGAGATCCTGGGAGGAATTTAGATCAATTTCTCTTAGCTATTCATAAATTTGCTGTCTTAATTGTTCTTCATTTTTTTGTTGCAAATTTTTTAAACCAATTTCATGGTAAATTTAACATTAAATTTATTAACAAAAGGCACACTCACAATGTAAATATACGAAAAAGGTCCATACAAATTAAAAAAGAAACATCAAAATTCATCAACAAGAATCAGAAATATAGCATATAGCGCGAATTTTAAAATTTCAAGTACCTTATATAACTTTTGTAGATGACTCTGTTCAAAGGCAATCTGTTTTAAACTGTGTACGTTAAAACTTCAGTCCTTGGTCCCTCAAATGTCGCAAAGGTTTCTTAATTGTTATAAACAAATAAGCTCTGAATAAAAAAAGTAACTTAGTCTCTACTTGCCGTAGTGTAGCGTTTTCATTTTTCTAGTAATAACTGCCTTAAAAATTTTGATTGTTCTGTTCCAAGTTATGCGTGTCCTATCTGGTAGACTGCTTTTATTACGTGTAAAGTCGGACTCAAACGACTCGCGTACTTGGCGAATAATCGTCACTTGCGTATACTTGCCATGCAGTGTGAGTGGGTTACTCGTACAATTATTTGTCACTCGTTGCCACTCGGTGGTTTTCCATTTCTTGTCGGTAAAAATGACCCGAGTCAAAGGGATCACGATGATTCGTACACTACCCACGTACATACTTGTCTATAATTGCAAATACTCTCAAACGAAATGTATAAGTAATTGGCATTTACTGCAACTATTCATTTAGACCAATGCATGTAGTTGAAGTGGAAATGGTCAGGACACGTCACAAGACAGAGGGACAACAGATGGACAAAGAAGATTTTGGAGTGGTGGCCAAGGGCAGACAGGCGAATTCGTGGAAGACCACCCACCAGATGGACCGACGACATTAAAAAAATAGCCACAAACTGGATTGCAGCTGCCTAGGACAGAGAAGGGTGGAGCCATCTTGAGGAGGCCTATGTCCGACAGTGGACAAATTTGGCTGTGTGATGATGATGATGTAGGACTAAAACACCGGAAAAAATGGATTGAGTCGATGAAGAAAGAACAGAACAGGAAGAAAACACAGAAGAAGTAACAAACAACGATATAGAAACAGCAATAAAGAAACTTAAAAATGGGAAATCTCCTGGACATAATAGAATAACACCAGAAATGCTGAAGTATATGGGACTGGAAGGTAGGAAACTGCTCAGAGAAATATGCAATGAGGCATGGAAGAAAGAAGAAATACCGTCGGCATCGGACTGGGAGATGGGAGTAACACTGCTCATACATAAGAAAGGAGATATCAAAGGATCTAACAATTGAGTAGCTCAGTTTCAAAACTCGTTATGTCCGTATAAACAAAAGTTTGAGAAACTGCAAAAAACTGTGGCTAGTTTATTTTAGCACACAATATTTTGAATTTATTTTTATTTTAAGTGTTAAAAATAGCTTATTATAAGTACTTGATGGCAAAAATCTCACGTTGAAGGTATAGCAAAAAAATCAAAAAACTTTTTGACAGAACGATATTTGCAGCAGTTTAGAGAAGTTAACGAGTTTTGCAGCAGTATTGGACATGCTACCTTGCTACTTTAGCTTTAGTTCTTTTCCAGTTTTCTACGTTTTTCCTCTTTTTTCTTCCACATCCTGGAGGAACTGGTTGAACAGTTAATGGGTTCATTATTTAACTATAATGCTAATAATTGATTATTGCAACTAACACCGGGAATAAACACGAATAAGAGGTTAGATTCTTCTTCTCAGTTATCAGAGAAGAATACGAAATATTCCGCATCATCTGCATTGCAAACTACAGCTGTTATGTTGTATTACCAACATAGTATCATTTTTAGGCTAGTAAATAGGTATGAAACTACAAAATATCTGAAAAACAAAATCTTGACAACTATTGGACTAAACGAGTTCTGATGCAGTTGCCTTGTGTGATGGATACATTTGAATAGGACATGACGGGTTTTGAAGCTGTTTTGGGGGGAATGGACATGACGAGTAGTGTGGCAGCCTGAGAGAGTGACATAACGAGCTTTGCAGCGGTTTGTAGATTTTCCTCATTTATTTCTTTTGGTTTTAGCGGACTTTGCAGTCAAATGAATACACTAAAATGTTCCTCTGGAATTACTCTACAAAATGGCAAACTTATCTCATTTTTTTATATTTTTGGACATAACGAGTTTTGAAAGTGAGCTACTCAATTATAGAGGAACTACACAACTATGTGAGCCACTGAAAGTATACGAAACAGTATAATAACAAACTCTGAAGAATATAATAGAAACGACACTAGAAGAAGCCCAAATTGGTTTCCGGAAAGGACGCAGGTGCAAAAAAATAATTGCAAAGGCTCTCAAACGAAATGTATAAGTAATTGGCATTTACTGCGACTATTTATTTAGACCAATGCATGTAGGACTAAAAACACCGGAAAAAATCGATTTTTAAATATGTACTGTACATACACCACCTTGAGACTTGCACGTTTCTGCATTGTTCTGCAAATGCATAGTTAATAATTACATTTTAAAGTGCATAACATGCATCCAAAAGTGCATAAACATGTCAAAATAAGCATATTTAAGGCCACCTTTTGTTACTTTGGGGGTTTTTGGGGTCGCTGGATATGACTACGCCATCAAAACCTACCCTCGAAGCACCTGGTGTCCAGGGTCACTACTAATTCACATTATCTAGAGGCTTTAGGGCTATCGGAAGTAAATTGATGCAATCAGTTTACTTGGAGGTTTTGGAGTTTCTGAATACGAATACGCCATCAAAACTGACCCCCGGAGCACCTTGTGCTGCGGTCACTTCTAAGGTACGTTATCTTCTGGAGTTTCGAAGGATTTCAACACTGAATGCATGCAAATAGATTATTAGGCGGTTTTTGGGGCCGCTGAATATGAGTACGGCATCAAAACCGACCCCCAGCCCCTGGTGCACAAAGCCACTGCTAAGGCATGCTATCTTTTGGAGTTTAGAGGGTTTTTGGGCATCAGGTGCAACTGAGGTCGATTTTGATGGCGTATTCTTATTCAACGACCCCAAAAACCTCCGAGTAACCTGTTTGCATCAATTTAGTGCTGGAAACCCTCGAAACTCCAGATAATGTGCCTCAACAGTGAACCTGAACACCATATTATGCACTTTCAAATTTAACTATGCATTTCTACCCATTTTTCTATTGTAGGCTTTTTTCCTGGCATCATCCTGAACACAATGAAAAAAGTTGTAACTTTCTAGTAATTTAAAAATCGATTTATTTTTTCATAAATGTCTTGGTCTATTGATTAGTAATCACACCACTAATTCATTTGTTAAGGTCGTTAAGTCAAATATTTACGCTCGCGTAGGGGAAAGTCGGCTAATGATGAGCGTCGGGTAATTGTGCGCATCATTGTTTCTAATCTCCTATTTAATAAAATTGTAAAAACTATATTTAGTCCATGTGGTGAGACCGCTCCCGTCTATCTGAAAAAAATTTCTGATTCGGTTTCTTTGTGGATTCCTATTCAAAAATGTCCCCTTTAAACAAATCTGAAGGGTGACGGGCGGAATTTTTGGGCAGAAATTGTTTAAACAATTTTTTTATACAAATACAAAAGATCATGTTTTTTTCTCTGGAACATATATTTTTAGATTTTTTGGGTCAATCTAAACAAGAAAGGTATCTTGTAATTTTTCTCAGAAATTGACAGTTTTGGAGTTATAGGCGATTTAAAATCTGAAAAATGCGAAAATACGCATTTTCGAGGCTTAAAAACTCATATTTAAATGAGTATTTTTGAAGTTGCCAGATACTTAGATTGAAGACTGAACATTCAGCTTCAAGATTGTTAAGAGTGATCGGGTCTAACTTTAATTTATACCGTTGTTTTTTAATTGTTAAATATGCATGTTTATCCGATTTTTTTGGCCGGTGCGGTGCGCTCTATTTCAAAAATCTCCTATTTTCCTCCGAAAAATATTTTTTCTAGATTCTTTGGGAAATTCTAAATAAAATAAGTTTCTTGATATTTTTCTCAAAAGTGAATAGTTTTTAAGTTATAAGCGATTTAAAATCCGAAAAATGACAAAAAAACGCATATTCGGATTTTAAATCGCTTATAACTTTAAAACTATTAACTTTTGAGAAAAATGTCAAGAAATTTATTTTATTTAGAATGTCCCAAAGAATCTAGAAAATATTTTTCGGAAAAAAATAGGAGATTTTTTAAACGGAGCGAGCTGCACCGGCAAAAAATCGGATAAACACGCATATTTAATAATTAAAAAACAACGGTATAAATTAAAGTTAGACGCGATCACTCTTCAAAATCTGCAAGCTGAATATTTAGTCTTCAATTTAACTATCTGGCAACCTCAAAAATACTAATCTGAATATTAGTTTTTAAGCCTAGAAAATGCGTATTTTCGCATTTTTCAGATATTAAATCGCCTATAACTCGAAAACTATCAATTTTTGAGAAAATTTACAAGATACCTTTCTTGTTCAGAATGACCGACAAAACTTAAACATATATGTTCCGGAGCAAAAAAACGTGATCTTTTGTATTTGTTTAAAAAAATTGTTTAAACAATTTCTGCCCAAAAATTCCGCCCGGCACCCTTCAGATTTGTTTAAAGGGGACATTTTTGAATAGGAATCCACAAAGAAACCGAATCAGAAATTTTTCCAGACGGGAGCGGTCTCACCACATGGACCGAATCTTTACCCGTGCGTCATCATTTAAAGCAGGGGTTCCCAACCGGTGGTACGCGTACACTTCGCGTCAAAAAAAACTGGTACACTTTTTTTTCCCAATGTAAACCTGTGTTCAGACTGGACACAATGGCTCGTGAATCACGGCCTTGTTGCCAGCACAGATAATGGAATTGCACTAAATCTAAATACAAAAAATAACGTTTAAAACGTTATGGTTTTAACCATGGTGGTGAATCATGGTGGTGAATCGTAAAGTAAAATTATAAACTGTTAAATTCCTGCTTCCCTAATCATTTTACAACAAAAGTCATGAGAAGCTATTTGTAGGTAAAAACAAAAACTAAAATTGTTCTAGGATTTAAACACATTCCAACATTTTGAAAAATACCTCCATTTGCCACAGTAGGCATGTGTGTAAAAGTTAGGCCCACGTTATTATTTACCTGATTGTTCGCACACATTTGACTGAATAAAACATCTTTATAATTATTACTTTCTCCTCAACTGAGGCTATGTTATCAATTTTATTATTTTTTAAACAAGAAATGATAAAATAAAAATTTTGATAGTTCAAATTGTCAACATTTATAATAACTTCACTGTGACCGAACGCAACCGATACACATTATGGTAATGTGTGTGGCCTAACTTTGGCGTATTTCTGTGAAAAATTCTTATTATATTTCTCATGATTCGAAAAAAATGAATACATTTAATAAAACACATTAAACATTTTGACAGGCGACATTTTCCACCTATGTGCTTAATATTTCAGCAGTTTCGAATTTTATTGTAATACATAATATTTAAGTTCCACACTTGTTCACTGTAAAAGTTATTCATTTTGTATTAATTTCAAATTTTAATTTTTGCAGTGTGTTTTATTTATTAGTATCCCACAACTTTACGAGAAACGCTTTACATTTCTCGATTTTAATATTAAACATAATAATTTAATGTCATGTCTAGAGTTATTATCTGCCATTCATGTCATATCTGTCATAAATTATAATAGAACACGAATTAATTTATGGGTACCTACTTAGGTAATTGAGATGATTACAAAATTAATAAGAGAATTTTTTAGGATGCATGTTTAAATAAATGTGACTGACTAATCGAGAATGCTCGATATTGTTTTAATTTTTAGTAAACCTACTAAAAACTTGCGGTCTACCGCACAGCCCTGCTTTTACCTGGTTTGATATAATATTTTAGTTGAACTGGCAACGTCGCCTAGACATAAGAATGACATATGTGACAAGACCAATTTACAAAACTAGAAAAACACGATTTTCGGTTATAAGACTTGTACCAGTTTTTTTTTGACGCGAAGTGTACCACTGGTGGTACGCGGGAAGGTTTCAGGTGGTACGCGTCACGTGGGTGAAACAAGCGATTACGCTGCTACGCAACTACTCGTATTTGTAGGATTTGATTTTCATGAAGTTAAAGAGTTTTTGTTAAAAATGTGAAGAGCATTTTTAATACAATAAATGAGTATATAATATGATCAAAATAGGCGTTCCTTGGTCAAAGTGTATTGGTGTTTGTACAGATGGAGCAAAAGCTATGTCAAAAAGATGTCAAAATAAAGAAAGTTTCTCCTGAATGCATGAAAGTACACATTGCTTCATACAGCGAGAAAAATTAGCTGCTAAAGGTATGCCGGAAAATATGATCTCCGTTTCATCACATGCTACGAAAGTTATTAACTTCATAAAGGCTAGGGCTCTTAATTCAAGGTTATTCTCCTTGATGTGTGAAGATATGTGTGGCAAGTTCAAAACTCTTCTGTTGCATGTAGAAGTGAGATGGTTATCTCGAGGGAAAATTTTCACCCGTCTCTTCCAACTAAAGTCAGAAGTTTTAATGCTTTGAACTGAAAAAAAAAAAAATAATGACATGAAAAGCTTGTTCTGTGATGAAGAATGATTGGCGTATCTAGCTGACAATTTTGACAGACTCAACACGTTGAACATGGGTCTTTATGTAGCAAACACAACACCCATCACAGCCAATGAGAAAATAAACTTTCAAGAAAAACTTGGTTCTTTTATGTTCTTAAATACAGGGAAATAATGTTTCTGCATTTCCTAGGCTGTCATCGTTTTTTGAAGAAAATAAAATATCTGCAATACCAGATTTGGTTGCTGACATAATTCTTCACTTGGAAACTTTTCAAGAAAGTTGTAATAAATGTTTCTCTGAATATTATTTCAAACTTGACAGGATCAGAAATCCTTTTGCAGGAACCTCACCAAATGAGTTGGAATTACAAGAAATATTCATCGATCTAAGAGAAGACAATTCTATGAAGGACAATTTTAAAGAGGAATCCTTTTTATCTGGTGCAAATCCGAGTATCCAATGCTCTTCTGGCAAGCTACGCTGTTTTTAATGTCATTTGTCACTAGTTACTTATGTGAAACTGGTTTTTCTGAACTATTGTATACATAAATAAATATAGAAATAGACTATCTAGTGTAAATATTCAACTAAAAAATTTGGAATTGGGGAGGGGGGGGACTTCCTTAAATTCCATGCCCCCGGTGTTTAGTGGTACGCCAAAATCTTCAAAATATTTCAGGTGGTACGCAGTTGCTAAAAGGTTGGGAACCCCTGATTTAAAGCATACGAAATAAGTCGATGATAAGTCGGAAATTGAAATTTACTAAACGCAACAGCAAGTCACTTACTGTCATTTGCTGTTGCGTTTAGTAAATTTTAATTTCTGACGTATCATCGACTTATTTAAGTGATGACGCACGGGTAAAGATTCGCGGACTCAACTGTACATGTTTTCTTGTGGTTTCTTATTATTTTTGTGTCTGAGAAAATAAGCGGTAAAATTTTTTTTTGATAGAAATATTGTTAATGTTGGAATTATTGTAAATGGTATATATGTTATCGGCCAAACCCGATTTCAGGACAAACTAGTTTGGCCTAGTCCAAACTAAGCGCGTTAGGATAAACTAGTATGGCCTAGGCCAAACTAGTTTGTCCTATCGCGCGTAGGCCAAACTAGTTCGTCCTAGGCCAAACTAGTTTATACTGATATAATAAAGACTCACACTTCAGGATAAACTAGTACGGCCTAGTCTAAACCAATTTAGACGAATCCAAAGTAATTTAGCGAACATGTAAGGACTTTTACATGCGGGGAATTCCCAAA
The DNA here is from genome assembly GCF_917563875.1 of Diabrotica virgifera virgifera. Lineage (NCBI taxonomy): Eukaryota > Metazoa > Arthropoda > Insecta > Coleoptera > Chrysomelidae > Diabrotica > Diabrotica virgifera. The sequence goes on from NC_065450.1 coordinate 22,671,932, forward strand.
TCATGTCCCAACAGGGATGGCAAAAAAATTATACATCGATATATTGAATCACATGATACATCGAATGAAGATATTGATACATGCTATAAATCACTATATAGACCAGGGCGCATCTGTAAAAATATTAGTACATTTGGACGTTGAGAGGTGACTCAAATTTTTTTGCAGAAATTGCTTGAAAATAAATCAAATAATAATATTTGAGTTATCCTCCTTCTCAAAAAGGTCAGGAACATTGTTTAAATAATCAACATGTCAAAAAATTAAGGAAAAATTCAATTTTTTTCTTGGTTTTTTGATTATAACTTTAAAAGTATTCATTTTCGAGAAAAGTTGTACTGACATAAAAGTTGTGTAATTAAATTTCCTACAATATAGAATTGGTTAAAAATTTAAGAAATAGCCACCCTTGTTGCAAAATAGCAATAATTGTGAAAAAAAAACATACAAAAACAAGTATTCGCATTTTACGTTTTTCAACCATTTATGCTACACTTGGGACCTTCATATTTCACCCTGAAAAATTATATGATACAGTAAAATAATACTGTAAATTTGATTAAGATCGGTCCAATAGATTTTGCAAAATAAATTTTGCAATCCAGCTTTCGTAAAAAAATGCATTTTTTCAAAATGTTACAGGACTGAAAATAAAGCATATAGCAAGTTGAAAATTTTTTTGCACATAGAAATGTACTGTACCTTTCATTTGAAATTTTGCAAAATTAAAATCGCTTAACACCACGGCGTCAGGAATTTTTTTAAATAAACATTAATTATTGGTGCTACGCGCAGGACAGCGGATAGGTTGCTCTGATTGGGCATTCCAATGACCTTTGATAATGATTGATACATTTTAATTTTTATGACATTTCGATATAAATAAATAAATCTGTTTATTGCAAAATAAAAACACATACTCTATCCTTTGAAATAACACTTTTATTAGCAAAAACTTTCTTTGTTCATATATTTTAACTTAAATAATAAAAGTTTATTATTTTTAAACATATGCAATTGTTTAAACAATATTTCACAAACAATAATAAAATTAGTTTGATTTTTGTGGAATTAAAAAATTAAAATACAACAAAATATAGAGTAAGAAAATAATATATTAGATAAAGATTGGAAGAAATTTTGGTGGCAATCAACCTGTGTGAATCGAACACCGCTGTCCTGCGCGTAGCACCAAAAATTATTGTTTATTTCAAAAATTTTCTGACGCCGTGGTAATTAATCGATTTTAATTTTGAAAATTGCAAATGAAAGGTACAGTACACTTCTATAAGCAAAAAAAATTCAACTTGCTATCTGCTTTATTTTCAGTCCTGTAACATTTTGAAAAAATGAATTTTTCTTGCGAAAGCTGTATTGCAAAATTTATTTTGCAAAATCTATTAAACCGATCTTAATGAAATTTACAGTATTGATTTATTGTATCATAAAGTTTTTCTGGGTGAAATATGAAGGTCCTAAGTGTAACATAAATGGCTGAAAAACGTAAAATGCGAATACTTGTTTTTGTATCGTTTTAACCAATTCTATATTGTAGTAAATTGAATTACGCAACTTTTATGTCAGTACAACTTTTCTCGGAAATGAATACTTTTAAAGTTGTAATCAAAAAACGAAGGAAAATGTCGAATTTTTCCTCCAATTCTTGACATTTTGATTATTTAAACAATGTTCCGGACCTTTTTGAGAGGGAGGATAACTCAAATATTATTATTTGATTTATTTTCAAGCAATTAGTGCAAAAAAATTTGAGTCACCTCTCAACGTCCATCTCAAAACAGATCCGCCCTGGACTAATATTCTTGTATAATTAAATAATATAAATAATAATAAATAAAACGATGAGGTTTTCTCCAAAAATTAAAGGAACAGATAAATTTACGAATAAAATCGAGTACGAATTAATATTGTTTTCACCAATTTTGAAGAAATGTGAAAACTTTTAATTTATCCACGTACGTCTGTCCGTCCGTTCGTCCGTCTGTCCGTGAACTCAACTCCTCCGTCATTATACCAGGTAGAATGACAAAGGTATCAAATGAAAGCTTATAATCCAAGGATGGTACTAAAGGTGAGAAATATGACCTAGGCTGTTTGTCCGTCTGTCCTTCCGACCGCGAATATAACTCAATATTATTGTTTGTTTGTTACGAATAATTATAATTTTAATAAAAGTGATTATTTTTTCAACAACAATAGTATATTATTCAACGAGCATGTAATGATGGCTATTACTCACTCTGATGAAAGCCATTACATGCGAGTAGAATACTATACTTTTTCTACGACCTTTTTTTTATTTTAATTAGTAAAAAATTTAATTATCAACTATTCGAGATTTAAATTATAATAATTTAAAAAATACCTAAATGCTATTTACCCCTAGTACGTGGTTCAATAATTGGTTGCCTACTAGTCTTTTTCTCATGATCATCTTTCAGTGCGTCACAGTTTTTCGATTTCTTTCTAACGCATTAAATTGTATGTGACAGAAAAAAGGCACGTCGGTGATTAAATTTCGTCGGTGACATTCTAGTTATTCTAGTTGTCGATAGATGGTGCCATAATAAAAAAATATTTTTTTTTATTAGATAATAATATTACAAATATAATCTGTATAATTTATAAGACTATACAAATCAAAGAAAGTACCATTTTATAAATGCAAGAAACACATTTGATTTGTTTTTACTCCAAATTGAAAATAAAATGTGACAACTGTCAGATTTAACTAAAATAGCAGTGATGTTAGAATAAATGTCATAAATGTATATTATCACGGACTTACCCTTTTTCCTATCATTTGTTACGCACTGAAAAATGCTCATGAAAAGGACAATATGTATTACTAAATTCTTATTTATTGTAAAAATACAACTAGAAATAGTCAATATAAGTTCTATTCGTTTCCGAAAAATTATAAGCTTAAATTTGTACCTACTGTCAGTGAATCTAATAAATAGGAAATGGCTGTTGTCGGTGGACGTATTTCATAATAATTTCATATAGTTATAATGTATATTTACATTTAACTATATAAAATATAATAATATAACTATACATAATATGTTATAACATATTTAACACAATATAACTTGAAAAACAAACACAATATTAGTTATAAATTCCAATTAACATAAACAAAATTCGCTAATGTCACTGTCACTAAATCAAATGATAAACGTCAAAATTTTTGGTAAACAAGATATAAACGTAAAAAATATACTGACATAGTTACAGTTAAAATTTCTTTAAAAATTTTTCGAAGTTAACTATTGGTATAAATTACAATAATTATTGTATTAAATAAACAAGTTTAAGTAAGTTTATTTGCAGTTTATATACGATTAATATTAAAAGTGGCATGCGCCACTTGAATCTAACTTCAGCCCGTGAGTAATGAGCCGTGAGTAACTTCAGCCCGTGAGTAATGAATTATTACTCACGGGTACAGTAATGGGTGCTATTATCTATGAAAAAATAGCGAATAATGAGCATGTTATTAAACGGTCGTAGAAAAAGTATTTTTTCTACGACCGTTTAGTAATGTGCTCATTATTCGCTATTTTTAAATAGATAATAACACCTATTACTTTACCCGTGAGAAATAGTTCATTACTCACGGGCTGAAGTTACTCACGGGTCATTACTCACGGACTGAAGTTAGGTTCAAGTGGCGAATATCACTTTTAATATTAGTCTTACATAAACTGCAAATAAAATTACTTACAATAAAATTACTTGTTTATTTAACAAAATAATTATTGTAATTCTTTATATCAATAATTAACTTCGACAATCTTTTAAAGGATTTTTAACTGTAACAATGCATCCGTATATTTTTTACTTTTATACTTTGTTTACTATTATGAATTTTGACGTTTACCATTCTCAATGACAGTGACGTTAGCGTATTTGCTGTGTTTATTGGAATTTAAAACTTATATTGTGTTTATTTTTTAAAGTTATCTTCTGATATATATTTTAAGTATAATATATTATTTATATAGTAATATTCTTATATTATATATAGTTAAATATAAATGTGCATTATAACTTTTTAAATACGTCCACCGACAATAGCCATTTCCTGTTTATTACAGTGACAGGAGGTACAAATTTATACTCATAATTTTTCCGAAATGAATATAACTTGAATTGACTATTTAGTTCTTGTTGTGTCTTTTACAATAGGTACATATAAAGACAGCATTGCTAATTAATAGTAAGCAACCAATTAGGTATTCAGCCGTGTACTATTGGTAAACAAAATTTATTTTTGTAAATTATAATTTTAATCTCGAGTAGTTGATAATTATATTTTTTTACTAATTAAAATAAAGAAGGTCGTAGAAAAAGTATAGTATTCTACTTGCATGTAATGGCTATTACTCACTCTGATGAATTACGACACTCGCCTACGGCTCGTGTCGCAAACTTCATCATCGTGAGTAATAGCCATCATTACATGCTCGTTGAATAATATACTATTTCTTGACTTTTTTCCATTATGTCCCAGTCGCCATCTCTGAGGTTTCTATCTGTCATAGCAATTCCTATGTGAATTTTCCATATCACAGCAGGTCTTCCGTCTTCCTCTTCGCGGGTCCCAGTCCAGTAATCTTTTCGGCCACCTGTGCTCCGGCATTCTTTGTAAATGCACGTACCATTTCAGGGCTCTACTTTTACTACCACAACTTTTTTGTAATTGAGCATTCTACTTCTGTTCCGCTTCATATTTCCTCTGTTTTTATTCTACCCTACCTTGTGATTTTTAGACACCTTCTCATAAACTCCAATTCAACTGTTCGTATTTTATTTCGTATTATTGTTGTCACTGGCCTGGACATTCTTCCACTCTTGTAGGATAGTATTCAGCACTATGCCCTGAAAAATCCTTTTTTGTTTTCTTTGGTTAAAGTGTTCTTCCATATCACTCCATGGAGTGCTTTCGTGGCTTGATTTCCTCGTACTATTTTCATTTCTATATTTTTCATACAAGTGCCATCTCGGTTTATCATTTACCCTAACTACTTAAAAGTCTTACAGACCTTAATAGTGTCTTCTAAACTTACGTTTAAATCAGCAACCAGTCTGTAATCAATTATTACTTTCCACTAGATTAAATTGGTTTAGACTAGGCTAAACTAGTTTATCCTGATATAAAAACATACACTTCAAGATAAACTAGTTTGGCCTAGGCCATACTAGTTTATCCTAAGCCAAACTAGTTTGTCCTGAAATTGGGTTTGGCTGGTAACATATACAAGTTATATATTTACCATTTTAGACACTTTTATAGTTAGATTTGCCCGATTCATTTTTGTTTTTATCCAGTTTTGTGTTATGTGGTGAAGTGTAAGGCCGTCTAAAGATGCGCATCACCCACCATTAGCCGACAAAGTATAATAATACAAGAAATAATTATGTTGCAGTTCCAAGTACATCCAGCAGCAGCATTTTGGTTCCGAAACCACACCAAACACAAAACAATTGCTGGAAAAAACAAAAATCTCAGACATTATCAGAAACGCCTAACAGAGAAAGTTGAGATAGAAATTTAAAAAGAAAAGGAAGGCAATATCGTTTAAACAAGCATCAAAATGGACAAAAGGGCAAAGTAAAATCCACGAAATTAGAAAAAGGTACGAAAAGGAAGATTTGTGAAGACAGCATCTTCGAAGATATTTCAGAAAGTGAACTGAGCGATGAAAATGAGTTGGACGATCTCGTGTCAGATGAAAATGACTTCTGGGTATTATGTGGTGATGTAGTAAAAAAGATGAAAACTGAGATGGAAATTAAAAAAAAAAAAGAAATGCAATATCGTTTAATAAACAAGCTTCAACATGGACAAGGGGGCAAAGTAAAAACCACGAAATTGGAAAAAGGTACAAAAAGGAAGATTTTTGAAGACAGCATCTCCGAAGATATTTCAGAAAGTGAACTGAGCGATGAAGATGAGTTGTAAGATCTTGTGTCAGATGAAAATGACTTCTGGATATTATGTGGTGATGGTAGTAACAAAGAAAAGATATGGAACGTTTTTGATATAGGTATTGCCATTGGGCTCATGTCATATGTAGTATGGGAGACGATAGTCCAGAAGGACGTAATTGTGACTTGTGCAATGCATATATATTTTTTAAATATATCTGTAACATGGTTTCTTATCTTTTCCGTATATTTGCTTGCCACTTTAATATTTATGTTCAATAAACTACATTTGCGAAGGTCATTTTTAAGTTCTATTATTGCGCTATCCGACTTATGCGTATTATTCGCCGAAGAGGTCGGGCAATTTTGCTCGTTACAATATTTAGAAATTTCGCTTCTCGCTGTTCTACTGTTCAACCATTCATTGAATGCGGTCCCTACCAATATACCTAGGCCGTTGAAGTATAGCTCCAAAACAGTTGGAAACTGAAATGTTTGAAGTTTTTGCAATATCCTGAACTTGCCTTAGGTGCGCACCAATAGCCGACTCTCTCCTACTTGTAAATTGTACATGTCGTGTAAACTCCCTGCTTGCCATCGCAATCGCACACTCGAATACGGTGGAACCTCGATAATTCGGATTAATCGGGACCAAGGTCGATCCGGGTTATAGAAAATCCGGGTTAGCCGGAGAAAATGGTAAAAATGAATAAAATACGTTATACTTACAGATAAAACTCCGTTATAATTGAAATAACATGAAATATATATGCACAGTACACATCTAAATTACGTACAGTTGTATAGAGTATAGAGCAGGGGTGGGCAAACTTTTTTTAGTAAGGGCCACAAAATATTTTTGGTCTATTACCGAGGGCCGCAATATTTGTTACTTTAACATGTTCTAATTATTAACTTTTTACTAACTTTGTTTACGGGTGGGAGGGGGGGGGGCATGGTTAAATTAAATAATCATATTCAGGACAATTCAAAGATTATTAAAAAAAAATTAAGACCAAATATTGAAAAATAAGCCAAAGGTGGCAAATTTTTACCGGCAGCTCCAAGAAAAAAAGAATGTGTGTGTACTTTGTACGCACGTAAGAAGTTATACTTCTATTATAATATAATTTCAACGAAATAAATATACCTACTTAACAGTTACAATACAAAAAATTAACAATAATTACCAAAACTTAACAATGCCAAATATTTAAAAAAACAAAAAAGGAAAAGTATGAATCGTCCGGGATTTGAACCCGCAATCTCGCGATTTTTTTATCTCTGGTCCAATGCTCTACCAACAAGGCCATCAAGCCGCATGCTACTTACCTTTCAGATATACATAATTATACATCACGGTGACAAGTGAAATATAAAAATAGATATTTTATTATTTTACGCCCAAGGAAGACAAATCCAAAGACACAAAATTTTAATAAAAAACCTTTTAAATCACCTTTTTCAAATTGCGCAAGTGGTATTATTAATATTAATGTTAATAAATGAAATATAAATATTTTGACGTTTCACAATTTGACAATTCACTTTTAACTGCAGTGCCTTAAAAATTTTAAAGCACTAGTGCCTTAAAGTAGCATTTTTAACGCTCCTATGGAGTCCTAAAAATTGCATTTTTAACACGTTTGTAGAAAAATATATTTAAAAACACTAATATATTCTTTCCAGACCTTTTCTGGACTGATACATACATAAATTAAAACATTTTGAAGTATAACTTCAAAAATATAATATGAAAACTATTTAAAAAGGCAGTATAACTATTAACTAACCTTTGTTTGTTGTTTCTCTTCCCACAAATTTTAAAACGTAACAACCATACATAACCAAACCGTCAACCGTCCAAACCACAGCTGCGCTACGGCTGCCATATTGGATAATTTTTGACATGTCATTTGAACATCCAATCAGAACAAAGTTATAATGCGCATGCGCCCGGATCGTAGGTTTTAACATATAAAAATTCACCCTCATATCGCGCGTAAAAAAGTATAACTTCAAAAATGGATTTTGCACTAGAACTCGTCAATGAAACAAAAAATTCAAAAATATTTTATTAGTTTATGAATTTCTCGAGGTAACGCGGTTGAGTTATTTAGTTTTTACGATTTTTTAGTTTTTGATATCACTCAAAATTTTTGTAAAAAGGGTGAAAATCAACATATTTATTATTGTTAACCAAAACATATCTCGACAGAGTTACCTCACGAAATGTCCAAAGAAAATCTATGAAAAATTTTGGGTGCATCTGTCAAGTAGGTAGTTTTTGAGTTACAATGTCCACCGCCTTTGAAAAAGCAGTTTTGAGAAAAACGCGTTTGGTTTGACAACTTTTATTTCAATTTGTTTTTTTCTGCCAAATCGTAAAGTGATGCACGCCGGAATATATTTTTCAATCGTAGAGTAATTTACAAAAGAGACGGGAACAACTGTTGAACGTTTCTCACTACGCTCAAGCTACTGCAAAGCGAGTCGAAGGTAGGACTATTAAACATGCTTTACTTCCGGTAATTTTACTCCGGTCAAGCTGAAAATTTTAGAGAGTATTCTTAAAGTTTATTTATTTATTTATTGATTTATTTATGTACTTTCATTTAAAATAACAAAAAAAATCAAAAATTTCAAACAAAAAAATTTTTCAAACCGTACCCCTCCCCCATAAACAGCATTCGCACCTTATTAAGCATGATATTTTCCTCCAATATATGTATATCTATATATTTATTTTTTTTATTTTATCTCTGAACCTATTTCTTTTTCCCTAATATTGTTCTGAAGCTATTTCCTTGTGACATATTATGCAATTTACTATTTCATTTGGGAATAAGCGACAATTTAAGTTTGAAATTAAATTTATTTGACGTTAATTAAGAATTTATTTAATTAGTTTAATTTATTAATGTTTTGTATGTTGATAACGATTTCCGAAGTGGAAATGGAAACGTCAAATAAATTTAATTTCAAACTTACATTGTGGCTTATTCCCAAATAAAATAGTGAATTCTATTTTCACATTGCTATTATTAGTTACTTAAATATTTGAAGGGAAATTCCGTGCTTAAATAGATGCAAACACGCATCATACGTAATATGCAACACGCGTTATTTAAATCAAAATAAACAAAGTTATAAATTTCAAAAACCTTAGATTCCCTTCATTGTTTTTGTTTTCTTTAAAAGAATTTAATAATATAAAAATATGCACGATGATTTAATCCTATTCACCGAATAATTAACAATATTAGTTATAATTGAAATGGCGTTGGCGTTGACTACTTGCAAAACATTTTTGAACAATACCTGCTCATGGATTAAGAAGTGAAAAATAATAACTAATGTTCTGAAAATTGTTCATGGACGTAATCTTTAAGTTTTCTCAACATTGCAATATTTGTTCCTCTTAAATTTGGTGCTCCGTCAGTTGTTACACTTACTAGGTTACAGCGTTAATTTAAAGTTTTCCAAACAGTTCCAGACTACTTCAAAAATATCGTTTCCATTTGTTGAAATTTCGTGGATTTCATTCAGGGAGCCGACAAAACTCTGCCGGAAACCCAAATAATGCGTTATGTTGAAAATTTACGGAAAAATCACCCGCTGCGAAATTGTTAATTAATAGCTGCATTATCTATATTTATTTATTAATATTAGCACTAATTAAAAAAATCTTTAAATGGAAATAACTCACCTTTTTCCGCGGGCCGCAAAAAATATATAAAGGGCCGCATGCGGCCCGAGGGCCGCACTTTGCCCACCCCTGGTATAGAGTATTGTTCATTTCTTGGTAAAAAGCTCAGTCAGTTTCGGTTGTCAATTTCGTCTGCTGCTTGCGTGTTGTGCGATCCCGCAGTCTCCTCAACATAACTTGGCAAGGACAAAAATTTAAAACTTGGAGGTTGAAATATATGATTTATTTAAAGATTTATAAACAACAAATTTCGCCCGAAAACATTATTATGCCTAGTACAACGTACAGAGACGATGTTCGTTGAGACGATCACGGTGAGTCAACGTATAAAACGGGAATTAGCTAAAAATGGAGCTTACAATTTGATGCTCGTTTAAACGAACATGGTGACTGAAAGGGATAAGCAGTTCAGCCTGAGAGAGTCTCATTTTTAGCTTTATTAGCTTTGCACCGATTGTCCAAACTGTCTTGTGTTATCATTTTGAAACAAAATTTTTCGATACCATATGATGCTGCAATTGTTTTTAAAGATTCGCCTTTATCAATCCTACCTAACGCTTTTAGTTTCTTTTTCATTGTCACTACAACATGTTTACGTTTTGTTGCCATTACGTAGACAAAAAATCACGCAAACACAAACCTATCGGAAGCACGATTACACAACGGAAGCGAACAATACGAGTGTGCGTACTACACACAATACGTTCACAATCGTAACGATGTTATGTTATTTAAGAACAGTGTAGACCAAGACCATTGTTTAAAAAAGAATTTTTTACATACCTAGGTATGTCTAGTCGTTTAGTCTAGGGTAGTCTTTTAGTCTTTTTTAAACAATGCTAAGACAGTTTGAAATAAATAAAGGAATACTTACAGGTCTCTGTTGTTTCCGATAATCCGAGAAATGAACGTCGCTCTGTCGCCGTGTGCCATGAGTCATTTTTACTAGGTGTCGTATAGCTCAAATTACACAAATACACATTATCTCTCAAATATTATATTACATACATTATTATTGTTAAAATGTTTGTCTGATGAAAATCGGTCCGGGTAAGCCGGACTTCCGGGTTATCGTGGGCCGACTTATCGGGGTTCCACTGTACTTCCCAAGAGTAGGCGAATAATTCTGTACTTGCCAAGTATACGAGTCGTTTGAGCCCGTCTTAACTATGCCGTATTTCGAGTTCCCATATTTATAATTAATTTCGTATGTGTCTAGACTAGTTAAAAAATACGACTTCTGCGTTGTAAACAATTATTGTATATTATTAAGCACAGTCGCACTTTCTTTCTGAAAGTACCTATTAAAAGTGTTTATAGTCATATTTAGTGAGTTGTCTGGCTATGGGGTATAAAATACTCAACGAACTACTTTAAGTCTGTTAACCTTAATACTGGCTACATGCAGCCCAGTGTAAAGAAGACAGGAAAGAACTGAGGGAGGCCTATGTCCAGCAGTGGACGCGATTAACATTACATTACATAGTTCCCCACCTTTAGACGTATCGGAGGAGTATGACAACTGTTACTGTGACACGAGCATTTTATAAAATACTCCTGTCACAGACGTCTAAAGATGGGAAAATATGTAATGTAATGTTAATTTATACGTTTATATCTATAATTTTTTGACGTAATGAATAGAACACTCTCTGAGCAATCCATAGGTATTAAAATAAATGGTTTTAGATTAAACAATCTGAGATTTGCCGACGACACCGTTCTGGTAGGAGAAACACTTGAAGAACTACAGACATTGGTGAATAAGATAGCAGACTGCAGCGAAGAATATGGACTATCTTTGAACATAAGGAAAACTAAATTTATGGTAATATCGAAATCAATACGAAAAGTCCAAAATTTATATTTACACAATGAAATTATCGATCGAGTTAGCAAATACAAATATTTAGGCACTTTAATAAATGAAGACAACGATAGCTCAGCAGAAATCAAAATAAGAATAGAAAAAGCCAGATCCATATTCACTAAAATGAAGAGAGTGTTCTGTGGAAGAGATTTGAGCCTTGAAATGAAACTTCGCCTGATGAGATGTTACGTAATTTCTGTGCTGTTCTACGGAATAGAATCATGGACGCTGAAAAAGATTGATACCAAAAAATTAGAGACATTTGAACTGTGGATGTATCGAAGAATCTTGAGAATATCATGGACGGAGAGAGTCACAAACGTCGAGGTCTTGAGAAGAATGAATAAAGAAAAGGAAGTCATATTTACGATAAAAAAAAAAACGAAAACTGCAATACTTGGGACACATTACAAGAGGCGAAAGATATGAACTGCTTCGAATAATTATGCAGGGGAAAATAGCAGGAAAAAGGTCTATAGGAAGAAGACAAAACTCCTGGTTAAAGAATCTACGAAAATGGTATAGCTGTAGCAACAACGAATTGTTTCGGTCAGCAGTTTTGAAAATACGTATAGCCCTGATGATCGCCAACCTTCTAAACGAAGATGGCACATGAAGAAGAAGAAGATCGATAATTTCCACCTCTACTAGATTTATCTCTTTTTATTTCACAATATCTTATGTTTTTCATCTTTTGCGTTATTTTGGCGGTTATTAGCGCGCCCATCACTGTATATTTTTGCATTATAAATAACATAAGCGTGTTAATCTTAATACTTTGGCTTATGTAATGATTTGACATTCTTCCTTTCTTCTTTTAGCCCATTTCTATCCAACTTTGGACATACGCCTTCCCCAAATCTTTCCATTTCCGTCTGTCCTTGGCTGCGCTTTTCCAGTTATGATTTGACCTATTTTATAATAAATTTGAGTCTTTTAAATACCTTTGGTTAAGATTTATTGGCGCCTATTTATCTTTTCAGTTTCGTAGCATTCAATATTTCTCGTTTTTTGGGTCAAACTGTTATCTTTCTAAAGATGAAGTAGTTTTCAATCCTAATAGCAATATTAATAATATTTAAAAATATTAAAATATTATTAAAAGATTTTGAAATTGAAAACTTATTGGTCCATTTTCCTGGTAACACCTCTAAGGCTTCTAAAATTTGCAAGCCAGATGGATGCTGAAGCGAAGAAGACAAGAGAGAATTCAAAAAATTACAATTCACGACCCCGTCTGTTCAGATGGTAAATTCCAACAGAAAATGGACCTAGTTACTCAAAGAAGTAACGACCAATATAAAAATAAAATAAAAATTCCATTTTTATTCAGTTGCAATGCGAAGGCAAAACAATCTTATTTTTCAATTAGAATACGGAGTGCAGTCCAGCCCTCTAAATCGACGACTTTCGACTCTTGTTGGAGTCTCATCGGAGAGAACGTAGGAGTATCATCAATTGGAGTATGGAGTAGCAGGCCTACGTTCTCTCCGATGAGACTCCAACAAGAGTCGAAAATCGTCGATTCAGAGGGCTGGACTGCGCTCCGTATTCTAATTGAAAAATTGAAAGATTGTTTTGCCTTCGCATTGCAACTGAATAAAAATGGAATTTTTATTTTATTTTTATATTGATCGTTACTTCTTTGAGTAACTAGGTCCATTTTCTGTTGGAATTTACCAGCTGAACAGACGGGGTCGTGAATTGCAAGTTTTTGAATTCCCTCCTGTCTTCTTCGCTTCAGCATCCATCTTTCTTGTAAATTTTAGAAGCCTTGGAGGTGTTACCAGGAAAATGGACCAATAAGTTTTCAATTTAAAAATCTTTTAGTAATATTTTAATATTTTTAAATATTATTAATATTGCTATTAGGATTGAAAATTACTTCATCTTTCAATTGCCAGATGACGCTAGTCACCTAGTCCATTCACGTCAGTTGCGATGTGGGGGATAAACTCTCGGTGTTGGTCAATTGGAATATGGAGTAGCAGGCCTACGTTCTCTCCGATGAGACTCCAACACGAGTCGAAAATCGTCGATTCAGAGGGCTGGGCTGCGCTCCGTATTCTAATTGAAAAATAAGATTGTTTTCACTTCGCATTGCAACTGAATAAAAATGGAATTTTTATTTTATTTTTGTTATCTTTGTGTTATTCTTATTCATATCCAAATCAAAGGTGCTCCCTATAATGGGCAACGAGGCCCTCATCTTGTTCTTGTGTTACGACCATCTTGTTACCACCTAAAGTCACTCTTTATCCACGTTGGGCTAATTATCATGATACACAATCAGAGTTCATTAAATATTAAGATTAATATTGTAGAGTGTAGAGTATGAAAGCCAAAAATTAAAACTCCTTGTTAGTCGTTCTAAAATATTTAAAATTTATAGGTTATTTCCCCTGATCTTTATTGTTCATATCTGAAGTTTAATTGATAATAATATATAATTTTTTTTTTCATCAAACTCAGAACCAAAACCTAGCCCAGCACCGACTACAGAAAGACCAATTGTTATTGTATATACACCACCAACGCCACCACCGAATCCAGAACCGACTACAAAAGGACCAACTGTAATTATATATCCACCAGAACCTACGCACCGACCAATACCGCCACCACCGAATCCAAGACCAGTTATAATCATACCACCACGACCGTGCTCTGCAAATCCTCAAAGACCTATATACATACCTAATTGGCCTCAATACAGAAATATTTGGGAATACTATCAATATATACAACAACCTTGCACGCGAATGCAGCCACAACCGCCAGTTTCTATTGATCCTGTACCTCTACCAGTACCTAACCTTCCAAGACCTTCCTGCTCCACTCCAGGCTATACGTTGATCTACAGGCTACGACCCCAATCAACCCCGTGTAATCCAACTATTCCATATGTTCCTTATATTCCTTCTCCATGTACACCTCATGTACCTCAGAGCCCTTGTTCAGAATTATCTAGTACTCAGCAGCTAAATAATCAACCTTTAATACTTCAACAAGCATTGAACCAACTAAGGTCTCAGAATAATCAGATTCAATTAGGTCAACCAGACATAATTCCCCTTCAAAATAATTTAAATTTACAACAGTTTTCTCAATCAGATATATTGCCTCTTCAGCATAATCAACTAAATATTCAACAGTATCCTCAACCGGAAATATACCCAGTTAAGAATGCTCCGCAAAATTTACAACAGCTATCTCAATCAGACATAATCCGTCTTCAGAATAATCAGCTAAATTTTCAACAGTATCCTCAATCGGAAATATACCCAGGTAAGGATGCTCCGCTAAATTTGCAACAGTTTTCACAGCCTGAGATGACCAATGTTCAAAATAGTCAAGTAGGACTTCAACAGTTCGGTCAACCTGAAGTATTTCCTGACCAAAACAGCCAGCTTGCTTTCCAACCACAAATAGAGCAGCCTAGAGTATTCCCGGTGGGATATAATCAAGTCGCACAAAGAAGCAATGGATTACCTTATAATCTAATTCAAAAATAACGTTATAACGCGTGTAACTGCGCTAGTGTTCTGCTTTGTATCCACATCGACTCGCGACGCTCAGATATCCTTTCCATATTTTTTTGCCAATCGGAGAGAAATTTCTTTCCGTCTCGTATCGTATTCAATTTTCTTTAATTCAACTTTGAATATAATAAAAGTTGATATTTAGGCAACTTTGTGTCATAGATTGATTTGTATATTTTTAAAATAAAAAATATCAGTTTTTAACCGACTTTAATTTCTAATTTAATAAATATGAAAATTTTTTATGATTTGGTTCCATAGCAAAACAATTTGAATGGTTTGGACATATCGTAAGGATATACGGAAATAAGTTACCAAAGAAAGCGGTAAAAGCTGAATTAATGGACATAAGAAGAGATATACCATAGAAAAGCTCGGAAAATAAAATAGAAAAACTGGCCGCAAGAAAACTAATAATAAAAATAATGGCCAAAAATAGATTCACCCATCTGGCTTTTGTAAATCTTAAGAAGGCCTATCGCTCGATAACTAAAACCAAGCTATAGGAAGTAATGGAAGACATCGAAGTTCCACGAATATTAATAGAAGCAACAAAAACACTCCACAAGAATAACAAAGTAGCTATCACAACGGGCAGTAGAATATGAAGTCCATTAAAAAAAAGATTACTAGAGAACTGCTCTAAATCTCCTACCCTGTTCAAAATATTCCTGAAAATTTCCATGAATCCATGAGAAAGAAAGTGCGAAGGAATGAACATACCGGTAAGAAACGAATACTAATATACTATTATAACCCTAAGCTTTGCTGGCGACCAAATAGTGATCGCACAAGACCTAAGAATACAAGAATACAAGAATACCTAATAACGGATAATACAGAAACAAAACAGCCGGAAATAGACGCAGGTAAACAAATCAAAGGAACAGACAAGAACAAGTACAAGTATTTAGGTTTCATAATATCAAACAAAGGAACAACTGAAGAAGATATAAAAAATAGATTAGAACAAATAAAAGACTGCATATGAAAATTGAACTCGGTACTGTGGAATAAGAGTACCAATATAAAAACAAAAAGAATAATATACCTATGCATGACACCATCACAAGAAATATCCTCACTTATCATCATTCTCTTTGCCTCATCCCTATGCGGGGTCGGCTTCCCTAATTGCATTTCTCCACACAATTCTGTCTTGGGTCATATCAATGTTAATCCCCTTTACCAACATGTCCTGCCTTATCGCCTCCCCCCAGGTCTTCTTTGGTCTTCCTCTCCTACTCCTTCCAGGAATCTGCACTTCAGCTATTCTTCGTATTGGGTGATTAACGTCTCGACGTTGAACATGACCGAACCATCTTAACCTATGCTCTCTCATTTTGGCATCAATTGGTGCCACACCTAGACTTCCCCTAATATACTCATTTCTAATTTTATCCTTCTTTGTCACTCCACTCATCCATCTAAGCATTCTCATTTCCGCCACATGCATTCGTTGTTCCTCTTTCTTTTTCACTGCCCAACATTCAGTTCCGTACATCATAGCCGGTCTTATGGCTGTTTTATAGAATTTTCCCTTCAGCTTCATTGGAATTTTTCTGTCACACAACACACCACTCGCTTCTTTCCACTTCATCCATCCAGCCCTAATTCTACTGCATGCATCTCCATCTATTTCTCCATTACTCTGTAATACCGATCCTAGGTACTTAAAACTATTGCTTTTCACAATCATTTCACCATCCAAAGATACCATTTTATTTGTAGTAGCTCCATCTTTAAATGAACATTCCAAATACTCTGTTTTTGTCCTACTAAGTTTTAAACCTTTTTCCTCCAGAGCTTGTCTCCACTGTTCCAGTTTTTGTTCTAAGTCTCTTTCACTATTTCCTACGAACACGACATCATCAGCATACATTAAGCACCATGGGATGTTACCCTGTAGTTTCGCTGTTATCTGGTCCAAAACTAATGAGAATAAATACGGACTAAGCACAGAGCCTTGGTGCAATCCTACTTTCACATGAAATTTATCAGTCTCTCCCACACCTGTCCTAACACTAGTCGTTACTCCCTCATACATATCCCTCACAATCTTTACATATTCACCAGGGACTCCTTTCTTATTGAGTGCCCACCACAGAATCTCTCGAGGAACTCTATCATATGCTTTCTCAAGATCAATGAATACCATATGAGCGTTTGTTTCTTTACTCCTGTATTTTTCCATCAACTGCCTTATAATGAAAATTGCATCTGTTGTTGATCTACCCTGCATAAAGCCAAATTGATTCTCGGATATTTCGGTCTCTTCACGTATCCGTCTGTCAATTACTCTTTCCCATATTTTCATGGTGTGGCTAAGCAGTTTTATAGCCCTGTAGTTTGTACATTGTTGTATATCTCCCTTGTTTTTGTAAACAGGTACCAGTATACTGCTTCTCCATTCGTCTGGCATTTGTCCGACTTCCATAATTCTATTAAATAGACCTGCTAGCCACCTTGTTCCTGTCTCTCCCAATGCTCTCCATACTTCCCCAGGAATATCATCTGGTCCTACCGCTTTTCCTTTCTTTATTTTTTGAAGCGCTTGAGCCACTTCCTCGTTGGTTATTTTGGTGACCATTGCTGCTACTGTCTCCGTTGACTCTACAGGCTGTCTGTCAAATTCTTTATTTAATAAGCTGTCAAAGTACTTTCTCCATCTCTTTTTGACTTCCCTTTCGTGAACTAGTATTTTATTATTTTCATCACGGATACATCTAATCTGATTAAAATCTTTTGCTTTCCTTGCTCTCTGTTTGGCTATTTTATATATCTTCGTTTCGCCTTCCCTGGTATCAAGTTGATCATATAGGTTTGAATACGCTTCTGCTTTGGCTTTTGCTACTGCTACTTTCGCTTCCTTTTTCGCCACCATATAGTTTTGAAGATCTGTGTCGGATCTGGTTTCTTGCCACTTTTTATATAATTTTCTCTTCTCTTTTATTTTTCCTTGTACTTCGTTTGACCACCACCAAGTCTCTTTATCCTCAAACTTTTTTCCTGACGTTTTCCCAAGTATTTCAATAGCAGTCTCTCTAATACTACTCGCCATTTTTCTCAAAATTGTATTAGGGCTTCCTTTCATGTTCCAACATATTTTTTCTACTATTCTTCTCCTGAATAGACCTTCTTTCTCATCTTTCAGCAGCCACCATTTGATTTTTTGTGGTCCTCTCCGATATTTTTGTTTAGTTTCGCTTTTTACTTCGATGTCCAGAACAAGCAGCTTATGTTGTTGGCTTACTGTCTCACTCACTATTACCTTGCAGTCCTTGCATTCACGTATGTTTTCTTTCCGTATCATGAAGTAGTCTATTTGGGATTGATGTTGTCCACTTTTGTAGGTAATAAGTTGAGTTTCTCTCTTTTTAAAGAATGTGTTAACAATCGCCATATCCAATGCTGTTGCTAATTCAATCATGTCATCTCCAGCTTCATTTCTAGTTCCAAAGCCTAATCCCCCATGTATTGTTTCATATCCTGTCTTGGTTTGGCCCACATGTGCATTGAAATCACCTCCTATTATAACTTTCTCCTCTGCTGGAATATCACTCAGTACGTCTCCTAATTGATCATAGAAAGCTCTTCTTTCATTCTCACCCAGACCTGTTTGGGGAGCATACACACAAACAACATTCAATACCTCTTTATCAATTACAAATTTCACTGACATCATTCTATCACTCGTTCTTACAACTTCTACTACGTTATCTTTCATTTCACTATCAGCAGTTATACCAACTCCATTTCTAGTGTTACTACTCCCTACATACCACAATTTGTATCCTTCACCTAGTTCTTTCGCCCTTTGTCCTTTCCACCTAGTTTCTTGAATACAAGCAATTTGAACTCTTCTTCGTTTGAGCGCATCCACTAACTCCAGACTCTTACCTGTAAGACTACCAAGATTCCAAGACCCTATCCTGATTTTTCTAACCTGCACTGGTGTTCCCCCTGAGATAGTCCTCACCCGGAGATCCGAACGGAGGCTCATTTTACTTCCGGAACATTTTACCTCAGGAGATGCCATCATTTCAGTATAAGTTTTTACTGCGTTTGGAGAAGGTCTTTTCATTATTATGGCCTGAAAAGATTTTTGGATATTTGATGCCTGAATGCCTTTTCTATCAGCACCATACCCTGCCCTGAAGAAATATCCTCACTTATGAGTGTGAAAATTGGATAATAACTAAGAAATATAAATACAAAATCAGAGCAACAAAGATAAAATTCCAAAGGAGAATCTACAGAGTAACAGGAAGATATAGAATAAGTAACATGGAGATTAAGAAAAGAATAAACATGGACAATGGTGTAACCATACCACCATAACCTTACTTTGCAATTATAACTGCTCTCAGAAATCAGAAAAAATGTTTAATTCACAAATAAACATTGCTTATCGCGGAAATTAAATGTTCAAACTGCCAAGACGCAGGTGGGTGGCGGCCACCTGCCTCCTGGCAGTTTGAACATTGAATTTATGCGAAAAGCAATACTTATTTCTCAAATAATGATTTTTTTTTCTGTTTTCTGATAGCAGTAAAATGTATTTTGAATCAAATAAATTACATATATTCTTCTTTTTGTGTAAATGATTTAAGTAAACAAAATTGGTCACCCTGTACAAATAATTATGTTAATGTTTATATTACTATATAGAGAATTGAATAACCTTTCAAATAAATTAGCACACGACACCTATTCTCATTAAAAAATAGCATCGATTACGTCAGCACGCCGGGAAGTACGACGTATGGCAAAAAATCATAATTTAAAAATAAAAAATCGACCCCTTAAAGTCACCGGTTTACGAAATAATTAATTTATTCCATTTGGCCTTGCCACACTGTATATTATAGTGAGTGAAATCTAAGTCACCATAATGAAATTCACTATTTAAACTTCTTCTTTAAGTGCTGTCTCCTAATCGGAGGTTGGATATCATCATCACTATCTTCACTCTATCTACCACTGCTCCGAAGAGTTCTTAAGAACTGCATTTAAAGCAGTTCCTTAAATTCTTCAACCATGACGCTCTCCTTCCTATACTTTTTCCGCCTCTTATCTTTACCCGTATTATCAGTCTTAGCATTTCATATCGCATTCTTATCATTACGTGTCCCAGATATTATAACTTTCTTACTTTTATTGTGTTTATTATTTCGCATTCGTTGTTGTTTATTATTTCGTGTTCCGTGTTTGCTTTCTTCTGAGTCCATGCTATTCTTAGCATCCTTCTGTAACACCACATTTCAAATGACTGTGGCTTATTTATGTGTTTTTGCTTCAATGCACACGTAGCATCCCAAAACTCTTACTCTAAGTTCTAATAGTTCAGATAAATAAGGAAAAAAAATATCCTGTTGGTGACACAACCCGCTCCAGGCCGAAACCAAATTTTTTGAGTAGTATGGACATCTATAATAATAACCTATATGTTTCCTGCAGCCGATTTTGATGATATATATAGTTATAAACAAATGAAGATCAAAAAACGGTAAATTTTCGCTTTTTTCGTCTATTACCAAAAAGTTAAGCATTTTAAACAAAATTGAGAGTAAGAAGCTCGTAAATTGTATAAAAAACTTCAATATGGCGTTCTCTGAATATGTCTATCCTTATTGGTTGCTTAGAAGCCAAAGGAGGGCAAAAAAAGAGGAAGACCAAGAAGGAAATGGAGAGATGCATTAATGGAAGATGTCAGTGAATCAGGAATCAGAGATTGAAAACAGACAGCTAAAAACAGAAAACGATGGAAATTATACATCCAGCAATGGGCTTAAAAGGTATGTTAACGCTATGCTATACATACATACATAGAATAAGAACAGCTGAAGACAGAGAAGAGTTTGCAATTGTAGCAGCCAACCTCCATTGAGGAGAGGGCACTTTAAGAAGAAGAAAATATTTAATTTAATTCCAATTTATTTAGAGATAACCAAATCAGAGGTTAGTCAGGCAATAGACTCTATGAAAACCAATAAATCTGTTGGTCCAGATGAATTACCTAGCGATCTGATAAAGTTGGTCAACGAGAAAAACCTGGACAAAATAGTAGAACTGTTCAACGCTATCTATACTACGGGAATCATCCCTAGAGAAATGTTGACATCAGCATTTGTGTGTTTGCCAAAGAAAGTGAATGCCAAAGAATGCAGTGAATACCGAACCATAAGTTTAATGTCACATACCTTGAAAATTCTGCTGAAAATTATCCACGCCAGAATACACTCTAAACTGGAGCTGGATATTAGTGACACTCAAAGTAAAACATGATCGACTCATGGAAATTCTGAAAACTAAAAACCTAGATGAAAGAGATTTAAGACTAATAACACACCTCCATTACAATCAGCGAGCAATAGTAAGAATTGAAAAATAAACATCTGAAAGAAATGAAAATAAAGAGAGGAGTCCGGCAAGGCTGCATATAATCACCTCTATTATTTAACGCTTATTCTGAAGAGATAATGCGAGAAACTCTGGAAGATGAAACAGTCGGCCTAAGAGTAAATGGAGTCTTAGTTAACAAGATCAGATAAGCAGATGATACAGTAATAATAGCCGATAGTTTACAAGACCTTCAAAGACTCATGAGTAAAATAGTAAGGTGTAGTAGGGAGTACGGACTCTCTCTCAATATTAAAAAGACGAAGTTTATGAAAATTAGTAAAAACAACCACAATACTAACGAAATCTTGATAGTAGAGGGCCAGCATATCGAAAGAGTAAAAAAGTACACTTACCTAGGAACACTTAAAATAGAAAATAATGACTACACTGAAAAAGGTTCTATGTAGCAAAGATTTAACATTAGTTCTTAAAGTACGCCTAACAAAATGTTACGTATACAGTGTACTATACTATGGAGTGGAATCATGGACGTTAAATGTAGAGACAATGAGACGACTGAACGCCTTTGAAATGTGGACCTATAGAAGAATTATGAGGGTTTCCTTGGTAGATAGAGTTACGAACAACGAAGTACTAAGAAGAATAGGTAAAGAGAAGGAAATTGAAGTTACAATTAAAGAAAGAAAACTACAGTATCTCGGACATGTGATGCGGGGCGAGAAGCATGGCATCCTGCGACTCATAATGCAAGGAAAGATAGATGGCAGAAGAAGCATGGGAAGAAGACGAATTTCATGGCTGAAGAACCTGTGAGAATGGTTTAGATGCAGCTCAAAACAACTATTTAGAGCTACTGCCTCAAAAATTAAAATAGCTATGATGATTGCCAACCTCCGTAGCGGAGATGGCACCTGGAACGAAGAAAAATTTATTTAATTAAGCAAATATATCCAAATATATATTTTTTTAAATATGTAAAGACGAAATAGTTTTTGTACACACTTATGAGTACTGAAAGACAGGGAGAAGCGTACTTTTAAAGTGTGTAGAATATATAATTCGTAGCTGAGCGCTTTCGGCTTATGAAGCCATCTTCAGAGCTACTGTTAATAATTTTAAAATACCACTATGAAGAGAGAGGGATCCCATTTAAGATATAAAAAACTTACTTACCTACTTCTTATGCAGTTTTATATTGGTAGAAAAAACTTTGTCTGACTTTTGGAAAAAGATTTTTAAATGGTGTTACCGATTGTGGTTTGAGCGTGTGAGGCATTTACTGACAGTCAGTAAATGTCTTGTGCGCTCATGCCTTTATTCTGCATGCTGCCAACGTACGCTTCAGATGGTAAGGTTTTTAAACTTACCATGATCAAATCTCTGTAATCTGTAATGTGTTTTTGTGTGAGAGTCTTTTGTGCCCGTATTAGATGTCTTTAATGTTTCAACCACAACCGTCAACACCATTTAAATTTTTTTTCCAAAAGTCAGACAGTTTTTACTACCAATAAAAAAACTGCATAAGAAGTAGAAGTTTTTTAAATCTTACATCGGATCTCTCTCTCTTCATAGTGGTATTTTGAAATTAATGACCATAGGACTGAAGATGGCTTTATAAGCCGAAAGCGCTCAGCTAGGATTTATATATTTTACACACTTCAAAAGTACGCTTCTCCCTATCTTTCGGTATACCGGGTTTTTGGTAAAGAGTGGGCCATAGCTTAACCTTGGATACCCCTCCTCTACCTCAGTCGTTTCCTCATTGCCGAGTGTCGTGATTCCCTAAAATACTAGCAACTATCTCTTTCCATCGGCTTCTGTCCTGAGCTTCCCTCATGGATTCAGAGAATGTTTTTCCACTGGCTTTCTGTACTTGATCCGTCCATCGAGTAGGTGAGCGACCTCTAATTCTACGCCCTTCAACGTTTCCCGAAATTATAAGTCTCTCAAGATTATCATCACTTCTTCTTGCAATATGGCCGAAAAATTTTAAGACGGTGGAGAGGCAAATAGAGGAAAGTCGAGTCTGAATATTAAGCTCTTGGAGGATTGAGTTATTTGTTCTGTGTTCCGTCCATGAGATCAGAAGCATTCTTCTCCAGCACCACATTTCAAAGGCGTCAATCCTTTTTCTGTCGTCCGATTTCATTGTCCATGTTTCGGATCCGTAATTAAATATAGGAAAAATTAAGGCACGTACTAATCTTATTTTGGTGTTCTTCGACAAGGAGCGATCTTTCCAGATTTTCGATAATCGACTCATAGCGTTTTTGGCAATGCCTATTCTCCTACGTATTTCTGTTTCACAAGATCCTGTATTACTGATGTAGGATCCTAGATAATTGAACTCATTAACCACTTCAAATTGGTCTAGGGCTCCTGTTGTCTGAAGTGAATTTGAATAATCTACTATCATAATTTTTGTTTTTTGTTTATTGATCTTGAGACCACATCTATTGCTTTCGGCTTCCACTAGCTGCAGCAGGCTGGACATTTCTTCTTCGGATGCAGCTATTAATGTTGTATTATCTGCATATCTGAGAACTGAGATCTTCTTTCCTGCAATAGAAATACCGCCATTCCATTTGTCGAGTGCTTTTCTCATTATATATATTCCCCATAGAAATTAAAAAGACTTGGAGATAGAATACATCCTGGTCGGACTCCTCTACCTATTTTAAAAGGATCGGACTTATGGTTTTCAATTCTTATTCTGGTTTCACTGTTCTCATATAGGCTTTTCACCAGAGCTGACAGATTATCAGGAACCCCCATCTCATGTAGAACTTTCCACAAAACTGTCCAGTTTACACAGTCACATGCCTTCTGATAATCCAGAAAGCAGATGATCATCGGAATTTTGAATTCTCGTGCTTTCTCAATGAGTTGTGGCATATTAAGAATTTGCTCCTTTGTGCCTTTACCCTTCACGAAGCCTGCCTGTTCTTGTGGTATTTGTCTATCCAGGTATGTCTGCATTCGACACTTGATGATTCTCAACAGAATTTTACTTGGGTGTGAAATTAGTGAAATGGTTCAGTAGTTACTACATTTTGTGGTAATCCCTTTCTTACGAATGGGAGTAAGTGCCGGCGCAAATTGAACCTAAGCGAACACAACCTGGCACCGGCGGGACGGGTGACCTGTGTAGTTATTTTTCTAGCGCACCGCATATTGTTCACAACAAAACCCAACCGTTGGCTGTCACTGCAACGAATAGAGGGACGGGCAAAATCAGTGCGGACGTGTAACGGTTACTTTTGATACCGGGTCTCAGTGGTAGATACTGATTACAAAATACTGATGTATCTGTATCTGATGTGTTTCATAGATTATAACAAGGCCTTTGATAAAGTGCGGCATGATAACAACGCATTACATATTTGCATTTTTCTATAGTCAAAACCAGTTTATTGTAATAACTCGCACCTTTGGAGAAACACTGACGTAATTGCAAATTTTTCACAAAAATTTATTTAATCAACACTACGATATTCCTAATATTCGTATTTCTCTAAAGGAACAAAAAAACAAAGAATTATAACTATTCTCCATTTCGCTAGATCAAGTGTACCTGTGTATATCAAAGAATGTCAGATTGTCAGTTGTGCGTGACACAACATTAGTATGCAATGGTAAAATTATGGAATTTTTCGGGGAACAATGAAATAGTTATTTTCTAATTTTTTGAGAAACAATACAATGAGATATTTGCTAATTTCCTTCCCTTTCAGGCACGCGGCTTTGAGGTGTTGTTTAAGAATAATTCTAATCCTAAAATCCTAATAACTAGGACTGTCGACAATAGATTTCTACTTCCTCTTGTAATTTGCGTCTCATTTTTGGCTTTAAGTACCTTTTAAAACTTTAAATGCCTACGTTTTCTCAACAATTAACAAATTTGCTTTTATGTACCTCAGTGTCCAGAAAGGTGCGAACTTTGCTAAAAACTAATTATTTTATCAGCCGATGCCGATACTATTATTATAAACAACACTGATTGTGATTGGATTGTCGTTGCAAAACTGCTTACCTATTACATATATTTATATCTCGTCTACATATTTTGTTTTTAAGCATGAACAAGCCCGGTATGATGACACATTTTATTTAAGGGTAATGCGATATTCACAGATATGCATAACGGTTTTTAACAATGAATAATTTTTAATGATAATGTTGTGTAGATTTAAGAAATGAATGATATTTACAAAATTTTTATACCTATAGAAAAGGGATTACGCCATCATTTGTGACATTGTATTTCTAGGCCTGGATCCCGCGTACCAACAAAAAGTTGATTAATAGCAAGCTGAAAATGTGTTAATAGC
Organism: Diabrotica virgifera virgifera; assembly: GCF_917563875.1. Taxonomy (NCBI): domain Eukaryota; kingdom Metazoa; phylum Arthropoda; class Insecta; order Coleoptera; family Chrysomelidae; genus Diabrotica; species Diabrotica virgifera. The sequence continues at coordinate 22,697,705 of NC_065450.1, forward strand.
TTAACGGTGTCTCGTCAGACAAACTTTGATGTACGGGAACACTGAAACTGAAACAGGGGAAGTTTTAATTGTGGAACAGGTTAAAAATTTGGAACGTCATACTACGAAAACGTCCCATGTATTTTGTCGAACAGAACTTGCAGTTGATTTGTTACCCTTTCATTAAACTCTCATGCAAAAATCAGACTGGTATTTATCACCAACTGGGCATTTTAATAAATCCGACAAGAGAACATATCAAATGACAGGAATTATGACAGGTGATAAATAGCAGTCTAATTTTAGCATGAGAGTTTAATGAAAGGGTAAGAAATCAATTGGAAGTTCTGTCCGATAAAATACATGGGAAGTTTTTGTAGTCTGACGTTCCAAATCTTTAACCTGTTCCACAATTAAAACTACCCCTGTTCCAGTGTTCCCATACTTTAAAGTTTGTCCGACTAGACATCGTTACGCTATTAACATATTTTCAGCTTGCTATTAATCAACTTTTTTTGTTACGCGGAATCCGGGCCTATTCGTTTTAAGTAACCTTTTTTTTTCTAATAATGTATTCTTGTAAAGGCATATCTGTTATCGCCGTTTATTTTGTCTACGAGTAGGTACCTAATAAAGTTATTAGAATTTTAATGACAAAGCGGTGTTGGGTTTTGATTATATTGTACTAATATTCCTCATGTAATCCTTATTACTGCTATCATATACACAGGGATAATTCCGAACGAGTTCTATTAGCTTCTCTACGTCCATCTCTAAACCAAAACCACATTAAAAGAATTGAGTCACGCGTCCCACGACACCAGAAAACTGTGTTTCGATGACAAACGTTCGCATGTGTAGACCTGGCACTGTATTTACTGATATAGGATGCGCAGAACTCTCTACGCACCTCTCCGGTGCCAGCTTGTGTTCGCTTAGGTTCAATTTGTGCCGGCACTAAAGAGTGCGTTACACCAATCACTGGGCCATTTGCCGATTCTCCATACATGATTGCACAGTCGCCACATAATTTGGAGACCATGTTCACCCATGTTCTGTAAAAGTTCTGTAATGATGTCATCGAAACCAGGTGATTTATTTCTTTTAAAGTGTTTTATGGCTTCATCAACTTCAGACCTTAGAATATCTGGTTCTAGGGTTGTTGTTGAGACTTGCAGTGCTGTTATATGATTAATGTTAAAGGTTTCAGCTTATAGAGTTCTGTGCAGTATTTATTCCAAGTTTTCAGAACCGCATCCATATCGCTTACCATATTACCTGTCTCATCCTCTATAGCGTAATTTCTGGGTTAGAATTCCCGAGCCAGTAACTTTACATTCTGAAAGAGATCTCTTGTTTCATTTCGATGTAAGTGGATTTCTAGTTCCTGGCAAATGTTAGACACATATTTGTCTTTATCTTTCCGGCAATTTCTGTGGATTTCTCTTGATAAGCTTCGATAGTCGTTTAAATCAAACTGCCAACTTTAAGCTGCCTTCTTTGTTCTATAATTTTCCATGTTTGGTCACTGATCCATGGTATACGACTGTTGTTTTTTATGGGTTGGCGATATGTCTCTTTTAATATCTCTCTTTGTATTTAATATCTCTCTTTTAAAACCTCCAAAGAAAGTCTTGATATCATCTATGGGGGTAGTACTTGTCTCAGTTAACACTGGGTTTATTCTTTCTTTGAAAGTTAAAAGTTCAGTCTTTGTAAACCTGGGAGTTCTAGGAGTGGGCTTGTGTTTGTTTCTAAAACGTATTCGGAATACAGCTACAAGAAGTTGGTGGTCGCTTCCACAATCTGCACCTGGATAAGTTTTTGCGTTAGTAACTGAGGACTTCCACCTTGATCATTATGAAATCTATCTGATTTCTTGTTCTGTTGCCCGGGGATTTCCAAGTGTAGAGTCTTCGTGGGTAATGTTGGAAGTAGGTATTCATTACAGACAATCTTCTTTGGCCACAGAACTCTATTAATCTATCGCCTCGTTCATTTCTTTCCCCAAGGCCAAAAGGGCCCAAGGTAGATCTCATATGATGATCAAGCTGAGTTCTACCAATTTTTGGCATTGAAGTCGCCTATTATCATTACAATGTCTTTGTTTGATATTTTGTCGAGTGTTGTCGCCAAAGTTGTGTAAAAATTTTTTACAATTATGTCGTCTGCTGTTGATGTAGGGGCATATACTTGTATAATGTGTAAGACACAAGTTGAGCCTAGAATCCTAAGGTGAATGACTCTATCATTAATTGTATCGTATCCACAAACAGAGTTTTGGAGTTTTGAGGAAACTATTATTGCGACACTATTTTTGCTTTCATTTTCATTACCCGAAAAATATACGATGTTTCCAGAAATGCTACGAAAGTGTCCTGTCCCCTTCCAGTGGGTTTCACTTATACCAAGAATCTAAACGACATGATCTTTCATTTTTTTCTCGACTATATGTAGTTTTCCAGGATGCTGTACTAAACCTTGTATGTTACAGGTTCCTATTTTGTGTATCTTTCGGAAAAACATCTTGTTATAATTGGATGTTCCAGTAGCATATTTCGCACTTGCGACCTGGTCCCCTATCGCATTGTGCCCGGTAGCACATTTCACATCTCCCACCCCGGACGTGGGATAACGCCGATTGTCAATCGGATCGCCTGACTGCACACATCTATTCCGTCTATCACTTATATACACAGGGAATTCTCTTAGAAAGGAATAGTGCAGTGGTTTCCTCTTGCCTTCGGCACCTTAGATACTGCCTGAGCTTAAAATAGATCGATTTAAGCTACCTTACCTTAGTACGAAAGTTGATAATAACCGAAATACAGGGTGTCAAAGTTGTACTTTTATTTTATTTATTCTTGAATATTTCCTGCCAGGCATGAGATAACAACACGAAATTGTTAAGCTGCGGTTTTTTGGGATGAGAAATCTAAATTTGCCACCAAAAATGATGTATTACTCAGAGGGCGCCACATACGTCTTTCAGCGTTTATTTAATACGTTCAATTTTTTTATCCCCCACTCAACATACTTTTTGAATCAAAATTTTTATGCTATTCATATTTTTATTTAAAAAAAGTATACTACATTCATCTCGCTAAACTTAACTGTTTTCGAGATAAACGCATTTTAAATCTGCGATACAAGATAATTTTTTGAATAATATCATTGTAGTTAGACCCGAAAAATAAACTTGAAATCATAATAATTGTGCCAGTTCTCATATTCATATCATTGCGTCGCAAATTTTATTTGAAGCAACCTGCGATACGTTTTTGTAAATTTTTATGGTTTTAAGTTATTCTTCGGATGTAACTACAATGATATTATGCAAAAAATTATTGTGTATCGCAGATTTAAAATGCGTTTATCTCGAACATAGTTGAGTTTAGCGAGATGAATGTATAATCCCTTTTTGAAGTAAAACTATTAAGAAAATAAAAATTCTGATTCAAAAAGTATGTAGAGTGGGGGATCAAAAAATTGAACGTATTAAATGAACGCTGAAAGATGTATGTGGCGCCCACTGGGTAATACATCATTTTCGGTGGCGAATTTAGATTTCTCATCCCAAAAAACCCCCGCTTACCAAATTTCGTGTTGTTATCTCATGCCTGTCAGGAAATAATCAAGAATAAATAAAATAAAAGTTCAATTTTGACACCCTATATTTCGGTTATTATCAACTTTCGTACTAAGGTATGATAGCTTAAATCATTATATTTTAAGCTCAGGTATCTAAGGTTAAGCTATGGCCCATTTTTTACCAAACACCCTGTGTATTTTTTTGGAATTTAAAAATATGTTTATCATTTTCTGCCATATTTTGACAATGTTTATAAATCGGAAATATTTCCTCGAAGAAAATATTAATTGTCGACGTGTTATTTATCAAAGCATAAAAAGGTTTTAGTACCAATGACATTCAAGTTAAAAATATATAATTAACAACGACAACGCAATGTTTCTTAACTAGTCCAATTTACGTAAAAGCACAAGCTTAGTAACAGTTTAGTTTTATAGGTTACAAAAATGATCCTTCCGTTACTTAGTGCCATTATTATAATTACTTTATATTTACTTAAGGATTGGATACGACGCATCATATTAGCAAATAAGTTACCTGGGCCAAAAGGACAAGTTTTCGTGTCAAAATTCCAAAATGATCCTAGTAAGTTAAACAATGAATTATTACTCATGGTAGGGTAGCAAAGTATGCTAAATGTACAGTCACTCGAGCGTTATGGGGACCTATTGGGTTGTGAATAGTAGGTTCTAAAACAAAAAAAAAGTTAAGCAAAGTTTTAACCAAAGTGGGGTACTTTCCATTTTTTAATTTAATTTTCCATTTCCAACAATCGTTTTTTATATTATAGCACTATCCATCTCTATAATTCGAAAAAATGTCTTTATTAAGAGTTACTTATTTTTACGTAAGGAATCCAAATCTGCAATAAAAAATGGGGGTGCCCATTTAAGATTTTAAAGTAACCCCCCACACACCTCCGTGTGGGGCGTGTTTGGCGCCATTCGATAGATTTTTCAAAAATATTGAGTAAGTGTATTTTTCAGTTTTTCGATCTGATGTTCATTTCGCGTAATATCGCGGGATTTGTATTTAAAATTTTAAATTTACCCCCACCCCTCTCCCTGGGAAGTCGTGTTTGGTATCATTCGATAAATTTTTGAAAAATATTGAGTACGTATTTTTTAGTTTTTTAATCTGTCATTCATTTCGTGAAATATTCGCTTATTTCTTGTGAAATTTTGGGACTCACCCAGTTCCTTACGCCTCGCTCAAATCGTCAGATTTTTGAAATATACACTATTTTCTTCTTCTTCTTGACTGGCTTTACAACTCGAGGTGAGTCTTCGCCGCATCCACTATGGCCCTCCATCGTCTGCGATCTTGCGCTTCGATTTGCCATTGTTGTACCCCAATCCTAGATAGATCGGTTTCAACATCATCCTTCCATCTTTTTCTGGGACGGCCCACTGATCTTCTACCGTCTGGTCTCTCGAAGAACACTGTCTTTAGCACTCTGTCTTCCTCTGATCTTACTACATGACCTGCCCATCTTATCCGATTAGCTTTTATATGTCTGACGATGTTTTCAGTACCATATAGTCACCAATTCAGCATTGCGGCGCCTTCTCCACTCTCCTGTCAATTCATCTCTTTGAGGACCAAATATCATTCTGAGGACTTTCCTTTCAAATATCAGCAATTTATTTATTTCTCGCTGATGTAGAGTCCATGTTTCACTCCCATATGTAACAACTGGGCAAATAATTGACATGTACACTGTTTTGCATGTACTTAACTTACCTTATCTTAATCTGACGGTTTCCAGTTTTTCTAAGGATAGTTTTTTTTCGGCCCCCCTTAACGAACTCCCCTGCATTAACCCTCCGTTAGTCGCTAGGATAAACGGAGCATCAAGAGTCGCTACGGTGTCAGAGACCGACAATTAAAAAAAAATAGTTATTGCTATAAAATTCATACAAATATTTTATGTTGTGTATAGGAATGACTGAAAAATATTTTTGAAAATGTTTATTGAAAAACAACAGATATAAAATGAAAAACCCTACTATAACAATAAACATATTGTTATTTGTAATATAAAAATATTCGCTAGGAACCATTTCCCATAATTCCAACAAACGTTTTTGTTCGGCTTCAAAGGACATCTATAAATAAGATTTGAAAAAACTTACCGATAAAATGCAATAAAAAGATGCTAAATATTTACCTGAACTGCAAGTTATGCCAATAAAGTAATAACCACACCTTTAGTCGCTACGGAGTCTTGCACCGAAAATAGCTATAAAACTCGCACAACTATACCCAAGTAGGTAAGAATGTATACTAACACGAGGTTAGTTGATAGGAAGAGGTACAGAAAGTGGCGATAGAAAAAACCAGTTATTTTGTAAATCCCGAATGAATAATTCTGTCGTCGATGTGTGACACCGATAGCGACTAACGGAGGGTTAAGAGCCAATATATGGTAGAGGTACATTTTCAGGGTACAAGGTTTCTCCCCATGTAATAATCTGACACGCTCGAGTAGCTGCAAAAATCCCCGCTTGGGCTCCACTACCATCATTTTAACCAATAGGTACATTTGCGAATTTTATAAATGAAATATATAACCATAATCTTAAGCTTTATCGCCATCGTCATTTTCATAGTCATCACATAGTCGTCATAATCATCATTATCATCATTATGGAATTTCTTTCCTTTCTTTAATAGGACTAGATCTTGTTTAATTCTATATATTTTTCTTCTGAGTGATTCACGTGATGCTCAATTCCAAGTCACGTACTATAAAAAGTGCAGTTTCTGAATGTGGATATGAGCTATTATATTCGGTGAACCCTTATCGATTTTCATGAAAAATGATGAGTGGTTAGAGAATACCTCAGAAAACAACAGTCACTAAATGTCAAATTGCGCTTTTACCCTGGGAGTGGATGCCAACCCTTCTCGTGGGTGAAAATTATTTTAATAAAAATAACCCCAGAAATCGATTGCGGAACAAATTCTAAGCAAAATCTGTTATATAAAGTTATCTATTAAAATAAATCAATACTTCTTGAGTTACTAAAGATCACGATTTTAACTTTTCGTGGAAAAAATGCTTGTTTTAAAGCGGGTTTTCACAAATAACGTTTATAAAGTTCATAACGCTGTTTATAACGCTAAACTTTTGGAGTTATTATGCAGAAAACTTATTAAAAACATTGATTTTTTCGATATAAAACTAACACTTTCGATAGCGAATAAATCGAAAACTATTAATTTTATAAAAAAAATGTATAGAACGTTTTTTTGCTTAAAATGGTTTTAAGTGTTTAATTCAATGAATTTTTTTTCAAATTTATAGGCCTGGATCCCGCGTACCAAAAAAAGTTGATTAATAGCAATCTGAAAATTTGTTGGTAGCTTAACGGTGTCTAGTCGGACAAACTTTGATGTACGGGAACACTTAAAGAGTTTTAATTGTGGAACAGTTTAAAAATTTGAAACGTCAGATTACGAAAACGTCCCATGTATTTTGTCGGACATAACATCCAATTGATTTGTTACCCTTTCATTAAACTCTGATGCAAAAATCAGACTGCTATTACTAACCAACACGATTCCTGTTATTTGACATGTTCTTCGTGTTGCACTCATTAAAATTCCCAGTTGGTGATAAACATCAGTCTCATTTTTGCATGAGAGTTTAAGGAAATGGTAACAAATCAATTGGAAGTTCTGTCCGACAAAATACATTAAACGTTTTCGTAGTCTGACGTTCCAAATTTTTAACCTGTTCCATAATTAAAACTTCCCCTGTTCCAGTGTTCCCATACATCAAAGTGTGTCCGACTAGACACCGGTCATCTATTAACAGATTTTCAGCTTGCTATTAATCAACTTTTTTTGGTACGCGGGGTCCAGGTCTATTACGATAATAGTTGGTTCTAAATTAAGTGGTTCGGAAAATGTCCCTGCTAGTACTTGAACCACTTCTGAAAGAACCTGGTAACTACTGTTTATTTCCATAGTTGCTTTAAATTTTTGGAAAATTTCCTTCCCAATATTTATTACTTTTAATGTTTTGACACAATGATTCAAAATTTTTATTAAAAATGTACTGTCCAACAATGATAATTTTGAAGATTCTGATTGTGTAATGGTTTTCTGAACAAAACTATAGTTTGATTTTATGAATGGGACAGAACTGTTAATTTTCGGCATTTTCAAAGCACAATAATTATTTACAATTACAAAGACATGTGTTCACGGCTTATTTTACAACAAAAGTGAAATGGACCGTCAAAATTAAAATTTTTACCTAGAGATATAAACTGGCAAATTTTGGAACCCTTGTATCAAGGACAAAGCATGACAAAATATATAAGCCGGTATCGTTTATTATTAGTTGGTACATTCCGATACCAAAAATTTGAATACCTACCAAGAGATTATAAAACAAAATCAAATATTGAGATTTCCAAACTATTTGTTTCCTGAATATAAAAAGATATGTAGGTATACAACCAAAATTTCAAATTATATGCAGTTTATACAGTTATATAAAAATATGCAAAATGAAATTTTTTGCATTTTTTATTTGCATAATATGCAAAATATGCAATTTGCATATTTGCCTAAGTCTAATGATGAGTTTACGACTTTAGGTGTACCCTAATGTTGAAACTATTGAACTAGTTTTCATGATATGTAGTTAGATAATACAGACGAGGAATAGCAGTTTATCGTTAGATAATGAAAATAAAGTATTCAGTAACAAACAACTGCAACGTAAATAGTGATAAATGCTTTTGGAAGCTAATTACTTATTACTAATTTAGATAATTTGTTAAAATATACGTAGGCACAAGTAAAACGTATTAGAAAGGAAAATAGAACAAATTTAGTTTTAAAAAGTAAAATCATAAAATAATTTTTCTACGGCCGTGCTAAAAGAGTCACTTTCACGCACGCATTTCGATTCCGAAAGTTGCACTTTCCCGCACGGCGTGCGAGAAAGTAAAATACCTTGTAATATGGCATTATAATATATTATAATACATGCAATAAACTAATATTTAGATATTATTTACTAATTTATTTCAAATTTATCTTATTGTGTTCATGCTTTAATGAAATTAGCGCGATTATTTCATTCATAGGAGATTCTGACCAATAGAAAGCTACAGAAATAAAAATTAAACTGATAATTTTTGATAATATCCCGTCGTCAAGTATATTACGTCAGTTGCCCTTCGTTGCTACGAAAAAATACATTGAGTAACATTAATGACAATTAATGTTTTAAAAATTATAAAAGTGATGACTTTCAACCGTCAAATATTTATAACAATAAAACACTGAAAACGTTTGTTTTCTATACTTCCACAAAATTTATTATAACTAAGTGACTACAGCTGTTTCGGCAGAGTGCCTTTCTCAAGTGATATAGTTTACAATGTGTTTGCCTTTTTAAGTCTTCAACTGAAGAGGTTGAGGAGTGGGGAGCTGTTTGTCTCGAGCTGGTCATTCAGAATTATATCTGTATTTTTCAGTTTATTAATTTCCATAGATTCTAAAAAAGATAGCTTAAGGCCTTTATTTTGAATATGCAGAATTTGAAACTCTTCATTGAAGGAATGGTTATGATCTAGAAGGTGAAGTGCGTATGTAGAAGTGTCTGTTTTTCTATTGTTGAATGCCCTTTTGTGTTCTGCTATCCGTTTGTCAAAAGTTCTGCCAGTTTGACCGATGTACGTTTTCGGACAGTCATCACAAGTTAGTTTGTACACACCACTTTCTCTTTCGGCTTTTATTGTTCTTAATATATTTGCTTAAGTTGTTGTTAGTTCTGAAAGCTGGTGTTATTCCTTTCTTTTTTATGTATCTGGCTATTTTTGTTGTTATCTTGCCAGTATATGTGAGAGAGCAGAAGGTACTGGGCTCTTTCTGTGGTGGTGGATACACTAATTTCAGGGCTTTCTTATGGAGTTTTTGGTTTAAAATTTTGTTAACTGTTTGTTCGTTATAGCCGTTGTTTACTGCTATTTGTTTAATGATGTTTGGTCAAGTAACGGTCGAATCTATCTAGTCCAGAAAGCCACTGCGCATCCGCTAGGAAAAATATTCTAATTCTGATTTTTTGCACAATCTTACTCAAAAAGGACTCCTTTTAACAAATTTGCATGTTGCCAGGACCAAAAGGTGGTCAAAAATTTTTTAAACGTTTTTTTTTTTGTTTTTTTCCTTAAATAATTTTTTTTGCATGGAAAAAAGTTTTTCTAGATTTTTTGGATCATTCCAAACAGAAAAGGTCTTTAGTGACTTTTCTCTAAAAATGATAGTTTTTGACATATAAGCGATTAAAAATTGAAAAAATGCGAAATCGACCATTTTTAACCCTCACAAACTATGTGAAAAACTGAAAATTTGAATGTTGCCAAGGTAGGTAGATATTCTTTAAACATCGATTGATGAAATCTCGAAGAGTTTTTTGCAATACAATTTTGAAAACTCCTTTGTTTTTTAATTGCTAATCAAGCGTGCGCGACACTATTTTCCACCGACAGTATGGTGCAAATGAAAGGAATAAATTCGTTATTTCGTAAACCGGCGACTTTGGGGAAAAATCCCGAAACAGGTTGATTTTTATTTTTAAGTTATGATATTGTGGCATATATGGTATACTAGTGACGTCATCCGTCTGGGCGTGATGACGTAATCGATGATTTTTTTAAATGGGAATAGGGGTCGTGTGCTAGCTCATTTGAAAGGTTCTTTAATTCTCTATTCAGTAATTTAAACATTTACATAATTATTTATACAGGGCGTCCGTCTACTTCTTTTTTGTCAAATAATTTAATTTAATAAAAATTTTTTGGACACCCTGTATAAATAATTATGTAAATGTTTATATTGCTGAATAGAGAATTAAATAACCTTTCAAATAAGCTACCACACGACCCCTATTCTCATTTAAAAAAATCATCGATTACGTCATCATGCTCAGATGGATGACGTCACTAGTATACCATATATGTCACAATATCATAACTTAAAAATAAAAATCGACCTGTTTCGGGATTTTTCCCCAAAGTCACCGGTTTACGAAATAACGAATTTATTCCTTTCATTTGCACCATACTGTCGGTGGAAAATAGTGTCGCGCACGCTTGATTAGCAATTAAAAAACAAAGGAGTTTTGAATATTGTATTGCAAAAAACTCTTCGGGATTTCATCAATCGATGTTTAAAGAATATCTACCTACCTTGGCAACATTCAAATTTTCAGTTTTTCACATAGTTTTTGAGGGTTAAAAATGGCCGATTTCGCATTTTTTCAATTTTTAATCGCTTATATGTCAAAAACTATCAACTTTAGAGAAAAGTCACTGAAGACCTTTTCTGTTTGAAATGATCCAAAAAACCTAAAAAAACTTTTTTCCATGCAAAAAAAGGAATTTTAGGAAAAAAACAAAAAAAAAACGTTTAAAAAATTTTTGACCACCTTTTGGTCCTGGCAACATGCAAATTTGTTAAAAGGAGTCCTTTTTGAGTAAGATTGTGCAAAAAATCCGAATTAGAATATTTTTCCTAGCGGATGCGCAGTGGCTTTCTGGACTAATCAAATATTTAAAACAACTGTGTGTTTAATTGTACTAATTTGTACTTACATAAATAAATTACAATAAAATTTTGGTTTTGAACAGTTTTATTCATGAAATAATCGCAACAAATTGCACTCGATTTCTAAAATTATTATCGAATTTTTGCCCTCGTGACACTTTGACATAATTTCACTCCCCTTCGGGTCGTGAAATTAAAACTGTCAAAGTGTCACTCGAAAAAACTCAATAATTTTAGAGCTCTTGTGCAATTACTACTGATTATTTCATTCATAGGAGATTCTGACCAATAGAAAGCTACAGAAATCTAAATTAAATCGATAATTTTTAATAATTTCCCGTCGTCAAGTATATTACGTCAGATGCCCTTCGTTGCTACGAAAAAATACATTCAGTGACATTAATGACAATTAATGTTTTAAAAATTATAAAAGTGATGACTTTCAACCGTGAAATATTTATAACTGTGTGTTTAATTGTAGTAATTTGTACTTACATAAATAAATTACAATAAAATTTTGGTTTTGAACAGTTTTATTCATGAAATAATCGCAACAAATTGCACTCGATCTCTAAAATTAATATAAAATTTTTGCCCTCGTGACACTTTGATATAATTTCACTCGCCTTCGGCTCGTGAAACTAAAACTGTCAAAGTGTCACTCGGGAAAAATTCAATAACTTTAGAGCTCTTGTGCAATTACTACTGATAATTCGATGAAATGAAATTATGTTGACATAATATTTAAAAGTCAGATCAGTAGACAATTACAATGGTTTTGAATCGTCGTCATGGAAACCAATATCGTCGTCGTGGTAACCCATTGTATTGAAAGTTTGGTTTTGACAACCTTGTCAAAGAATTCATTTGTGTATTTTCACTTCTAAATAAAAATTGATATAACTCTATTTTTGGTGGCTTTTTTTAAAACGTACGGCCCTAGAAAAAATATTGTTCCTAACTCATGCGGAAAGTGCCTTCAGCGCACTCGACTGCTTACCCGGACTCCGCTATCGCGTTGTTCGGGCCAACGGCAGTCTCGTGCGTGAAAGTATCACTTTCCGCACTAGTTAGGAAAATAACTATTTTATTAAGCTGGCAGTTTGCGGAATAGACAAAAAAACATAAGTTGACAACTTGATGGACACTCTTAAAATAAGTTTACACGATATTTAAAGCATATTCAAATGATGCATTGGTTGCACATGTTAGTACATTTCAACAAGGTTAAAGAAGCAAAAATATTAGTCTTGCTCACAATCAGTATATTATACTCTGGGCTAATTAGCAAAATACAAGGAAAAGTTATTTACCAGCAATTTTATCGCTGGAATCAAATCTTATGATTCTATATATTAATAATATAGGTATGAAAAGTCCGCAGATAGAGTGCTACTTTTTTTATAAACAAAATGGCGCTTGAAAATCGTGTTTTTTTTTCAATTTTGGCTCTATAACTTCAAAGATTTTAACTTTACACCTAAAACACCCAAATGAAAATTCACCGTAATTAAATTCTGTATAGAGATGTGTTTTCGCGATTTACTTCGACGAATATTTTCCCCGGAAAATGCGAGTTTTTCCAACAAAATCTTTCATTTTTAACTAAAATTTTTGATTAGTAATTGTTTATCAATAATTAAATAACTTAGTCAAATAAAAGTTCTTTTCGTATAGATTATAATTCCAGAAGACGATGGAAATTGAATTAACAGTTTAGCAACAATTGAATTGTTAATTAAAAATTTACAGTCGCTATAATAACCACAATAATTACGATACATAAGAATAACTATGATTTTTGTCTAAAAAGACACTGTACCTATCTAATGTAGTTTACAGAATTGAAATTGGACTATTTAAGCTGCCTCAGGAATATTTTAAAATTATAAACAATTTTTTGGCTTATAAACAAATAGAATATCTCGGGAAATACTAAATTAAATTAAATCATGAAGACGGTGTTGAAAAAAAGTAGAAGGACGCTTCTTTTAAAAGAAAAAATGCCGGTCAAATTTGACTGGCATTTACAGCAAACGTATAAATAATAGGATAATAATTTTCGAACCATCACCTTTTTATTTTCGTCCTCTTTCTCCACACCAATTTTCATTTCTTTAAAATACTCATAACATATATTATTATAATAAAAACTATCCATATTTTGAGTGAAAATTGCCAAAAATAGCAAAATTCCAATCAAAAATTAGGTTGGAGGAAATGTAATCTCAAAGTTGAAAATCGGTATACGTTAAAAAAATGCATTTTTTCGGCTTCCCATGGAGCAATTTTCTTCATTATTTCATTATTTTTGTTCCCAAGTAATTCGAGTAGAGCCATCTAACTAACGCATTATTAAATGTCAAACTTGCTTTTGTTTTGTTTTAATGGATTAATTTATTTATAAGAAAAGAAAACTACAAATTTTTTCCAGTTGTAGACTTTTCTTAGATAAACTTACTACAAGTGTACCTTTTAACGTTAAAAACACAAATATTCTCATTTGAAAGCTGTATAATTATTTAAACAATCTTTATTTAAACAAATTAAACATTTTTGTTATAATAAATAAATTAATTTATTATAACAAAACAAAAGCAACTGTGACATTTAATAATGCGTTATTAAGGTGGCTCTACTCGAGTTACTTAACCTATTAATGCCCAAAATTAAAATTTTATCAAAATGAAAACAAAATTTCAGAATGAAATAAAGAAAGGTTCTTTTTAATAGCAATGTGTAAAATTTACGTTTTTTTTGTTTGTAACTGTCTTTTTTTTGACGTACGATATATCATACGCTGGGCAACGAAGGACACAAAATATCATAAGGCATTAATTTATTTTAAAGTTTTTACAACTTGTGATATTTAACGACACATTGTTCGGGATGAAGTCCTACATTACATTTAATGCACCGATATTAGGTACACTTGCCACATTTGCCCCACCTTCATTGTTTTTCAATTTTATCCACCAAATGACCCATATTATCCAAGCGAATTTCCTCACAAACATGTTTTGAGGAGTTTTGACGTACATCACGTAGCGTTGGAATATCTGATCTGAAGCTGTCAGCACGGCCTCCACAATTCTCTGGGAAAATTCTATTAAATAAATTGACTCTATTTTGCGGTAAAGAAGCCATATGTTCAGTATTGCCCCATTCAAACAAAATCTGAATGTCGCCCAATATATTTTTTATATTGAATTCAAATACTATACAAAGCTTTTAACTTATCGAATAAATCTACACCACCTATTCTCTTGTTATATATTTGCACAACGTTTGGTTGAGGAACCACCATCTGTTTCTGGACCATCACATCGGTTACAGCTTCCTATAGTAATACATATTTCTGAAATTGAAATATTATTTGCCATAGTCACTTCATTATTATTTATCACTCCAGCGAATAAAAGTGAGCTATTGTTTTTCGGTATGTAGAGCATAGAAAGCTCCACGAATTTTTTTATCTCTTTGAGTGGGGTTCTTCCAATCCTGTCATATCTAATTTTGCCGGTAAAGTGAATCTCTTGATCCCTCAAACTTGTCAGTAAAAGTAAAGATATAGAAAAATTTAAAAATACCAATGTAGACAACAGATTCCTGTGGTATAATAAAAAGCCTACGCAGCGCTTCTGTAATGAAACTTCCTAACGAGTTACCCTGTAGTTTATCTCCACTTTGAGTATAGGGATGAAATTGTGCAAGGTAACCTTTACTGGTTGCAATATACCGCAATTTATATCCATAATGGATGGGTTTTCCCCGAGTAGACCGCTTCGTTGAATTATGTCCATAATACGGCTCCATCGCTTCTTCTACTGAACAACTTCCAGTCACTACTGGAGGTAATAACAAAAACTCTTATTTAGATTTCCGTTGTTTGGACAATGCAACGTGAATTGAACTTTGTTACAATGGTAAATTTTCTGTTCCAAAGTATCGTCATCTGTTAAACTCTTATAAATTTTCAACAATTCAACACATCCTTGGGATCATACTTTATCTTAATTTTTTTCTAAACTCGAAACAATGTTGATTAGTTACCACGAGTGCCCAGCGTATTATATATCATACGCAAAAATCAATAATCTTCAAAATACTCACCGGTATAAATTTCAACAATATTTATATCACTATTCGATATTTAGAAGCCTTACTAGTTGAGTACTACAAAAGTTTTCTCAAAATAAGTCGAAATAACCTAAGAAAGCTTAGCACAAATCTAATCACGCTTTACTGCCAAACGATAATAAATTTTTAATATTATCACTAACAGTTACCTTCTAACATCTACTCTGTGCCCTATATTAGGACAACAACTATTGTTTACTTTTTTTTTCTGATAATTAGGTGGCGAAATATGCAGCAGTGTCTTTCGTATTACTTAAAATACGGTGGGCATTAATGGGTTAAGAACAAAAAAATAATGAAGAAAATTGTTCAATGAGAAGCCGAGAAAATGCATTTTTTTAACGTATACCAATTTTGAACTTTGAGATTACATTTTCTCCAACCTAATTTTTTATTGGAATTTTGCTATTTTTGTCAATTTTCACTGGTCATATCGATAGTTTTTATTATAATAATATATGTTATGAGTATATTAAAGATATGAAAATTGGTGTGGAGAAAGAGTACAAAAATAAAAAGGTGATGGTTTGAAAATTATGATCCTATTGTTTACATCTTTACCGTAAATGCCGGTCAACTTTGACCGGTTGTATCTCAGGAACCACTCATGACAATTAAACGTTTTTTCTTTTGGAAGAAGCGTCCTGCTGCTTTTTTCCAATATCGTTTTCATGATTTAAGTTAATTTAATATTTCCCGAGATATTTATTCTATTTGTTTATAAGCCAAAAAATTGTATATAATTTTAAAATATTCTTAAGGCCGCTTAAATAGTCCAATTTCAATTATGTAAAGTACATTAGTTAGATACAGTGTTTTTTTATACAAAAAATAATAGATATTCTTATGTATCGTAATTATTGTGGTTATTATAGCGACCGTAAATTTTTAATTAACAATTCAATTGTTGCTAAACTGTTGATTTAATTTTCATCGGCTATTGGAATTATAATCTAAACTAAAAGAGCTTTTATATTACCAAGTTATTTAATTATTAATAAACAATTACTTATCTAAAATTTTAGTTGAAGATTAAAGATTTTGTTGCAAAAACCCGCATTTTCCGGGAAAAATTTTCGTCAAAGTAAATCGGGAAAAACACGTCTCTATGCAGAATTTAATTACGGTAAATTTTTGTTTGGGTGTTTTTGGTGTAAAGTTAAAATCTTTGGAGTTATAGAGCAAAAATTGAAAAAACTAGATTTTCAGGCGCCATTTTGTTTATAAAAAAAGTAACACACTATCTGCGGACTTTGCATACCTATATTATTAATACATATGATCATAAGATTCGATTCCAGCAATAAAATTGCTGGAAATAACTTTTTCCAAAAATGGTCTATTCTCCGATAATCTGCCCAGACTATTATTGTACTTTGGACGACCGGTTCCGAACACTAAATTTTGCTGTTCATCAGCAGATCTCCGGAAATGTTACTTAAGTTGCAACAAAAATTACAAATTGCAACCAATAGGGTTCTATAAGGTATAAATTATACAAATATTATTCATGCATAGTTTAAAAAGTATAAGAATTGTGAAAATGAAAGACAGCTTATGTTTCATCTTGGTTCAGAAATGATCAATCATCCCCTTACGTACATTTCAGACTCCCTAGACCTCACCAGAAATGCTACATGATCAATTCTGAATCGAAATGAAACTAAACAATCTAGATAAGCAGAATTATAAAAATAATTCGCGTTTTGGACGCTGTAGCGACATATAGAGGAAGGTGACGTAAAATGGGATACCTAACGTTTGAAACTGTATAACACCGAAACTATGTATTGGAGGCTACTCATAATTTGGCACAGTAAAAACTCATTATTTTTGTATCAAAAGCACAAAAAAAGATTTTTTTTATAAATGTATAAAAAAGTTATATGCAAAAATTTGACATCAATGCAATTTCCCATTTTACCTCCACTGTGTGGGTAAAACGGGATACACCGTGGGGGTAAAATGGGATAGGAGTTTTCTATGTTACTTTAATTAATTTTCTCTTTTTTTTTAAAGTTTATTTTTTCTATTTTTATGCAAAATACAACAACTTAAGCTCAAAAATTCAAAAGGAACGAAAAAAAAAACAATTAACTAAATAAGAAATAACGATGGGTTAAACCCAAAAAACCCAATATTAATAGGAATAATAATACAGAACAATTTGCTTAAATATTAATAGGAATAATAGTACCGACCATTTTGCTTAAATATTAATAGGAATAATAATACCGAACATTTTTCTTAACTTAATCATATCTGCAATATTCGCAAATAAATACATCATCATCGCTGTCAGCTCCTGCACAAGCATCGTGTCCCCATTTTTACAATTGAAGCATTGTATCCAGCCTTCTCCTTTTTTGTCTGAAGAATCTCTATTGCTGCAAGAGAAGCATTCCTCATCTGCACTACTGTCACTTTCATCTTCAGGTTGTATGTTTTTAACCTTCTTGGAAGTATTTTTTTTACGGTTTTCTGCTTTAGTGACTTAATCTTGGTCTTTGAGTTAACATTTTTAACATTAACTTTTGGTTTTCTGGTAGCTAGAGATGTCTCCAATTCTTCTTTATCAGGGGTGCTTGTTAATATAACAGTTTTACCTTTATTTTTACTCTGTTGCTTAATTTGTTTTTGCGGTGCTTTTGGATAGGGAACAACTTGTTCCGGAGAAAATAGACCTAAACCAGTGCTTGTAGAGGGCATGTCCATAAGCAAATCTTTAGAAGATTCATTATTTTGTATTTCTGGAGTAACTTGTTCTTCGACAGGCTGGTCATTTTTGGATTGACTTTTTTCGGGGCTGGATATGTTTTCTTCAATATTTGGCTCATGATCAGTAGGCAAAGCTGCAGCGAACATCTCTTCTGTAAAAACAGTACGATTCAGTGTGAAAATTTCTGTTTTTTGGAAACCATTAATGGAATTTAATGGATTAGATGCTCGTAGGTAAGCTTTTCCAAATAGGTGAGGCACCTCTGAGATAGTTACACATCGCCCTGGATGATTTCTCAGCCACATTTCTATTTCTTGCGTATAAAATGTACTTAACGGATATATTAAGGAAACATCCAAGGGCTGCATCCTATGGCTCGTATGAGGAGGCAGGCAAATTATTGTCACTCCATTTTCACGTGCTTTATCAATAATAGCAATATTTTGTGTATGGGTTTTATGGCCATCCAAGATTAAGAGAGATGGGTTTTCTTTTGATGATTGAGTGTGATGAAGAAAATGGTCAAACCATTGTTCAAACAAGTTAAGCTGCATCCAACCAGATTTATCAGTAACGACTAAGGTTCCTGGCGGTGCACCCTCTGAGAACTGCGGCTTCATACGAACTCTGGGAATTATGATCATAGGAGGAACAAATATTCCACTGGCACTCATGCAGATTACAGCAGTAGCAAGCTCCCCTCGTTCTGCAGATGTTAGGGTGCCGACCTCTTTTCTACCCTTGACAGCAATCACTTTTGATGGACGACCTTGAACTGTTGTAATCCCGATTTCGTCAACGTTAAAAATACGGGAAGGTGAAAAGTTCATTTCTTCTTGAAGATGCTCCAAAATGTCCAAAAATGATGAAACTGCTTCCTTGTTAAAACCTCGAGCACGTGCAGCTGATGTTGCTTCACGAAAACGGAGCTAAAGTTTATTCCGTTTTAAAAAAGCGCGAAGCCATTCCCACCCAGCCAACTTGGTGGTTTTGTTGAAATGATGTTTGATGTTGTTTTTTTTGCCTTTTGATATGCCAAGCTACGGATGGAACCAGTTGTAAGACCGAACATCATAGTTTCCATATTCTTTGCATATGTTACCAATTGCTGCTCCTACTCTAGAGAAAATGTAGGCAGTCGGTTCCCAAGTAATTTAGAATGATCTGTTGCGGATTTATTTCTTCCTTTGAACCTTCTTTCCAATGTTGATTTTGGAACTCAATATTTTTTGGATGCTTTTAGAAATCCACAAGTTTCTTTTTCTAGTGCTTCCAGAGCGCTGACCATAAATTTTTCAGACCATTTTTGACGCTCAGTATTTCGTTGTTTATTTCTAGGCATCTGAAACAAAAACAATTCTTCTAAGTTTATTCTTATATTACCCTAAACAAGCTTGAATATTTTTTGCTTTTAAAAGTCTCTTATTTTTTAACAAATTATGATTTTGACGTAACTATAGAATTTTCACATAAGGGGTAAAACGGGATATCCCATTTTACCCCACCCGGTTATGTCCCGTTTTACCCCACATGCTGTTTTAAAAAAAACTTACCTTGTATGCTCAATATGAGTTGGTTCACTCAAAAAACCTATTCACATTATGCGCAGGGCACTACATATCATCTGAGTTCAAAAATTATTTCAAAAACTTGTTTAAAACTAAAGTTACAGCTTAAAACGTGGGACTCGAAAATTACATCAGGCACCTGTCACTGAGCACGAGGTCGGGTGTTTGAACTACGGCGCGTTCGAACTACAAGCCAAGGTGCATTAGACGAATGTTTTAAGTATTTTTCACCGCCGCTGACGTCATTGGTAGGCCGCTAGAGGCACTATCCCGTTTTACCCAAGTATCCCATTTTACCTCACCTTCCCCTAGGTATTAACGAAATGAGAAGTAAAATATAAAAAATACTAGACCTTTTGTAAATGTATATTAAAAAAAACAAGGGTTACATTACATCACTTAAAGTAAGAATACTTTTAAACTTCATGGTTCATCAAACTTATCGTCCTATATCCCTCACATTTCATTGCGTTGTGTTTTTTGGGTATTGGGATGAACTCCGATATTAGCCATTCTACAACTACATATAACTACACAAAAACGAATATATTTACCTAATACGTTTCAGCATTATTTTTTAATAATATTAGAAAATGGAGCAAAATGTACGGACCTATATACCGCTTAAGGTTCTCATATATTTATTTCACTGTTAACATATCCGGACCAGAACAACTAGAAGTAAGTATTATAAGATTACTATTAATAAATCTAAATGTAATTACTCTTTAATATTGTTACGCGAGTTTACTGAATTTATTATAATTATTTATATTTTTAGACATTTATATTTATTTAAACAAAAAGACTTAATTTATATTCTTTATTTACAAACACTTTAATTTATTTATGCCTGGTTGCACCAACAGATCTTAAGCTCCAGCTTAGCTAAGCTCTGCTTATAGATAGGACCACCGGAAGTATCACTTACGTTTCACCATAATTTTGGATTCTTACCTTGTTATCAAGTATATCTATTATTATATTATGATATTCCTATTATATTTTATTGTAATTATATTACATTAATTCTTATGATATTCTCGGCTTAAGCCTAAGATCTGTTGGTGCAACCAGGCATAAATGTCTCTAAATCTTCCCATGTGAGCATGCTTGGACACATTGAGGAAAAGTAGTAGAGTCCTAAGCGCGTTAGGATAAACTAGTATGGCCTAGGCCAAACTAGTTGGTCCTATCGCGCGTAGGCCAAACTAGTTTGTCCTAGGCAAAACTAGTTTATCCTGATATAAACACACACACTTCAGGCCAAACTAATTTGGCCTAGGCCAAACTAGTTTATCCTGATATAATAAAGACTCGCACTTCAGGATAAACTAGTACGGCCTAGTCTAAACCAATTTAGCCTAGTCGAAAGTAATTTAGCGAACATGTAAGGACTTTACATGCGGGTAATTCCCTAATCACGTCCCAACAGGGAATCACGTCCTAACAGGGATGGCAAAAAAAATTATACATCGATACATTGTATCATATATGATATGTCGAATGAAAAAATTGACACATGCTATAAATCAATATATTCTCGTATAATTAAATAATATAAAAAATAATCAATAAAAGGATGAGGTTTTCTCCAAAAATTAAAAGAAAAGATACACTTACGAATAAAATCGAGTACGAATTAATATTGTTTTTACCAATTTTGAAAAAATGTGAAAACGTTGAAATATCCACGTAAGTATTTTATTTAATTTGTTATTTATATTAAGCAGTACTGGTTCGCTGAATTACTTTCTTCTTCTTGGCTTTTCTCATATTATGAGTTTGCTGTTTTCGTCTTCCACGGCACTCTATTCTCCCAGTCGCCATTTCTGAGGTCTAAATCTATCATAGCATTTCCTATGTGAGTTTTCTATCTCACAGCAGGTCTTTGTCTCCGTCTTCCTGCCCGCGGGTCCCAGTCCAGTAATCTTTTCGGCAACCTGTGCTCTGGCATTCTTTGCACAAGCCCGTACCATTTCAGGGCTCTACTTTTACTACCACAACTTTTTTGTAATTGAGCATTCTACTTCTATTCCGTTTCATATTTCCTCTGTTCTTATTCAAGTCAAGTCAAGTCAAATTTATTCATCACATGCGACATTGTACAAAGTACATGTATGAGACAAGTCAAAGTTACAGACATAAAAAAGTATATAAATTAATAAATATGACAAAACATACTTAAAAGTTATTTTTAGAATATGGCTCTAGCTCACAAATGTATTGATGTACACTCCTCCGAAAGTTTGGCTGATGTAAATTCATTCGTATATCTATTGGCAATTTGTTAAAGAAACTTATGGCTGCATAACGTGTGCTACCTTCCAACAAAACAGAACGATGTTGTGGAAGCATAAAGTGATTGTCTCTGAATCTTGTTGAATAAACATGGTTAAATTGAAATTTATTGAATTCATAAATTTTGCAATGTAAATACATTATACACGAAAATATATACAGACCAGGAATAGTAAGAATATTGTTTTGTCTAAAGATGCCTCTACAAGAATCTCTAAATTTCATTTTATAAATTATCCTAATAGCTCTTTTCTGAAGTACGAATATCTGCTCTAATTCAGAGGTACAACTCCAGACTTCAATGCCATATTTGGCTATTGAGTAAAAATGGGCAAAGTATACTGTTTTTAATATTGATGTATTAAAGAGACGTGAAAGAATTCTCAACGCATAACATGCGCTACTTAATCTGGATTTCAAATTAGAAATGTGGTTTGACCATTTAAAATTACTGTCTAACAGGACCCCTAGCAACTTCGTGCAGTCTGTTTTATCTATTGCTGCTTGTATATTGGCTTGATGGTTTAATAAATTATTTGACGTGAAAATCATATACTTTGATTTCTCTTCATTTAAAACTAGTTTGTTGGATAAGAAATAACTGTTGATGGTGGATAGTATCTGTGTAGTTTTATTTTGCAAATTTTGATCGGATGTTGCTGTGACTAGAATGTTGGTATCATCCGCATAACTGATGATGTTAACTCCACTCAGTGAATTAGTTACCAAAGCTATATCATTAATATATACTATAAAAAGTAGAGGACCCAATACACTACCCTGGGGGACACCATAATGGATATCCAATGTCTTTGATTCGTTTACAAGTCCATTAGATGTTATCTTTACTTTTTGTTTTCTATTTTCTAGGTAGGAAGTAAACCATTTTAGAACTACACCACGAATACCAATCCTCTCAAGTTTTGTTAGCAACAAATTATGATCCAAAGTATCAAAAGCCTTGGACAAATCGAGAAATAAACCACATGCCTTCTCTCGTCTGTCCAAAGCATCCAACACTAAGCTGACGAAGTTTGCAAGAGCTGTAGTTGTAGACTTAGAAGATGTAAAGCCATGTTGAAAATTATGCAAGACACTATGCTTTTTTAGGCATGCGTTTATTCTAGTATAAACCAAAGTTTCAATTATCTTTGAAAACACAGATAAGAGACTTATGGGACGGTAGTTGTTAAGGTCATCTTTATCACCACTTTTGAATAAAGGGATTACAATAGATAGTTTAAACATACTAGGAAATATTCCTTGTTGAAAAGAGGCATTACAAATATCCGTCAGTGGATCTGCGAGAGCGTGAATGCATTGTTTTAATAACTTAGGGGAAATCTGATCAAAACCACAATTGTGTTTGGATTTAAAACTTCCGACTATACTAGTTATTTCCTGTGGGTTAGTTGGATATAAAAACATAGAACAACTATTACGGTTTTTTGATGCTGATGTAAACCCACCTATTTTAGTAGGATCCAAAGCGGCAAGTAACTTTGGAGCCATTTCAACAAAAAGGTGGTTAAATTTGTCTGCTAATTCATTTTATTTGATGATTCGTTTAACTGTCTTATGAAGTGACTACTTTTTGCTGCTTTTAATTTAATTGAATATTCTGTCTTTGCTAAATGAAGGACTGGCCTAAGATTACTATTTTGCTGACAGATCGTTTCTAGAAGTTTTAGCTGATCCCTTAAATTGTACAGTTCCTGCGTAAACCAATTCGAACGTGTACATTTTTTAGGTTTATATTTAAGTAGTGGAAAATGGGACCGAAAGTAATTTTGGATAGTATTTAAAAAAGCTAATGATTTATCCTCAGCAGAAATTGTATTAAATACCTCTGACCAATTTGTTGACTCAAGGGTTTGAACAAAACGATTTATGTTCCTTTCACTATATGAACGGATGAATATATAGGCATCATTGTCTGTGTTAATGCTACATTGGAACAATTGCGCACGATGATCAGAGATAAAACCTTCCACAACCATTGTTTTTTGTTGGTGATTTATGTTTGTAGCAATATAATCAATTTGAGTTTTACTAGTTGCAGTTACTCTTGTATAATCATTCACAGTTACGGTTAAGCCATAAGAATCTAAAACATTTACCAAGTTCTGCTTACTTAGTGAATTTGATTTGAAATCTATATTAAAGTCACCTGTTAATATTATAGCCTTACCTTCGGAGACTAGTACATCAAGTATTAGATCCAGTTTTGACATAAAAACATTAATAGAGCCACGTCCAGGCAGATAAATACAGAAAACAACACAATTAAAAAGGCAATAGTCTATTTCCACAGCACTCACTTCAAAATTATATTTCTCAGATTGAGAACATATATTAGAACGTTCCTTCCAAACCACACCCTCTTTCACATAGATTGAAGACCCTCCATGTTCCCCTTGGTCACGGCAGAAAGATGAAGCCAGAGAAAATCCATTTATATGGTGTAGTTATAGTTGTTCTTTAGATTTCCAGTGCTCAGTTAAACATACACATACATTATGCAGACCTTCGCACTGCAGGAAGAACTCTAGTTTTTCAATGCTTGTTGATACACATTGTATATTTTGATGAAGTAAGCCAAAACTTTTTTGATTGATAGTTGAAGCATTTTTACCAACTGTGTAAAAATTAGGAGAATTGAATACTTCTGACTTATCCAATTTAAAACCAGTCTTCTGACTAACACTTGGGATATTTAATAATGTAATATCTGGATCAAAAACTAAGCTTCTTCT
Organism: Diabrotica virgifera virgifera; assembly: GCF_917563875.1. NCBI lineage: Eukaryota > Metazoa > Arthropoda > Insecta > Coleoptera > Chrysomelidae > Diabrotica > Diabrotica virgifera. Next base: position 22,722,332 of record NC_065450.1, read on the forward strand.
GTCTGTTTTTTCTTGTGGTAAAAAAAACGGCTTACAACAGCTCCGTGAGGCCAAACTTCGGGATTCATGGCCTTGTTGAAGTTCCCTGAACATATATTTACTTTGAACGATGAGTAAATTGTTGGATGTTTCGATTGAATCATTTCACATGTTGCTTCAGGAAAATTCACTTTAATTAACTGGGTTAGAGAGTCAGTTGTAGTTTCTTTATTAATTATTGGAATATGTAGAATTGAAATGTTTGGAACACCCTTAACCTCATCGCTATTTCTATTGCTACCTACTATAATTTTTCTTCGTCCGTTAAAATGATGTCGCCTAGGTCTAATAGTTTTCCATTCTTCATCATTTTCTGCTTCATTTATAGGTATTTCATCGTTAGTAATTTTTTCGTCCTCTATTAAATTAATGAACTGATCCATTTTTAATCTGTTTTGTTCAAAAAGCAGTCCTTTCGAAACATCTGTTTTTGTTATTGTTTGGGAATTCCCTCGTTTATTTACCTCAGGTTTTTTCTGAGTAATTACCAGTTCACTTTTTGCTGCTCTGCCCATAAAGTTCTGTTTGTGTTCTTCTTTCTTTTTTTTTCGGCAATATTTAAATTAGTCTTATAATGTGTTTTGGAGTTCGCAATAGTACTAGTAGATGGCGTTGTATGTATCTTTGGTGAATCTGAATTCTCTTTTAATTGTTTTAGGAAAAAAATTAGATCTTCTTCTTGGCACCTTTTTTCTAGTTGATATGTAAGTTTAATTACAGCGTCAAGTTCCTTTTTAATGCTAATGGTCCTGCCTGAATGTGTCACAGTGAGAACAGGTTATGTTATCCACCAAATCATAAGATTTATTGTCGCTCTTACTGTTAATAAATTCACCAATTTTATTTATATAGGTAATCACTTGTGGATTTGCAACATTCACTGGTACTTTTAATGTCACAATTATGTCGATTAGTTCATTTTTCTTTAATTTGTTTAACTCAGTCGTTAACGTGGTTGTATCTCGCGCCGCCATATTTTTCCCACTCCTATTCTATCCGATTCTATCCTACTTGGTGATTTTTAGACATCTTCTCATAAACTCCAATTCAACTGTTCGTATTTTATTTCGTATTATTGTTGTCACTGGCCATTCTTCCACTCTTGTAGGGTAGTATTCAGCAATATGCCCTGAAAAATCCTTTTGTGTTTTCTTTAGTTAGAGTGTTCTTCCATATCACTCCATGGAGTGCTTTCATAGTTTTTTCCCCGTACTATTTTCATTTCTCTATCTTTCATACAAGTACCATCTCGGTTTATTATTTACCCTTAATACTTAAAAGTCTTACAACTCTTAATAGTGTCTTCTAAACCTACGTTTAAATCAGCAACCAGTCTGTAATCAATTACTTTCGACTAGATTAAATTGGTTTTGACTAGGCTAAACTAGTTTATCCTGATATAAAAACATACACTTCAGGATAAACTAGTTTGGCCTACAGGCGATAGGAGAAACTAGTTTATCCTAACGCGCTTAGGACAAACTAGTTTGGCCTAGGCCAAACTAGTTTGTCCTGAAATCGGGTTTGGCTGGTAACATATATGTAGGGTACACACAAAAATGCTTCAAGACTGCAGTGTGAAAAGACATATGAACCCATGCGATTTACGATAAACAAACAAGTTATTTCAAACCGAAAAATGTATTAAGATGATCAAATGTGTTAAATATCAAGTTTAGCTGATTTCAATATAAAAAGTTAATTTTATTTTTAGCAAATTTTGCTTCAAACAAAGAATAATAAAAAGGGCCAAACGTATAAGTTTGTGACAAGATGGCTAGGAGAAGGACTTTTAACAAGCAGCGGTATGTAAGTTAGTTTATAATTAGTTTACATTAACATTTTGAGCCTTCAGATTTTACTCATTTTCAACTAGTCTTGAATGAAATGTCTTTAATCTTTCCTATCAGCCTCTTTTGGCTAACTCTTGTTTCTTCCGACCCCGAATGGCTATTAGGTTTCCGAGGGCAGACGGGTCAATATATTTCTTTCTACTACATACTCTTCACCGATTGATTGCCGGTATAGGCAATCCCCACTTACTGACCAACGGCTTCGGGCAGATGATTGGTAAGTCGTAGGGCACTCTTTATATCAACCAGGTCAAGAAATTGGCCCCAAAGGCGGATGAACCAATAAAGTTGTCAACGGCATAAGGATATGGAAGGGAACGAAAAACCACTGTATTAAAGGTCTAAAATGGCATTCCTAAACAATCATAATGGTACTTGAAAAATCCCAAAGACACCTTACTGATCATGGAAGCCGGAAACCAAGATCGGGCAGGAGAGGTACACTTGAAGAATATGAGGTCTCTCAGGTCGTCAGCAAACGAAACCCCCATAATCAGAAGGAAACCAAGAAAACCATTGGTTTAGAAAAAAGAAGAAAAAAGAAGAACTTTAAGACTGGCCACATGCAACGTGAAGAATTTATATCAACCAGGTAAGCTCGGTAACCTAACAGCTGAAATGGATCGCCTTAAGATAAATATATTCGGTATCAGCAATGTTCAATGGCCCGATTCAGGAAAACTAACCACAAACAACGGCATGATGTATTATGTTAGTAACAATGATCTAACACATCGATATGGAGTTGCCATACTTGTAACCAAAGAGACAAATAAATCTGTCGTTGGTTTTATCCCCTACTCAGAAAGATTGATGATGATTCAGTTGCAAACATTCTCTAAAAAGGTAAACGTTGTCCAAATAATATGCACCCCACTGCCGACAAAGATGAGGCCGAGATAGAAAGGTTCTACATGCAATTGAACGAAATCATAAGATCCACAAAAAAGATGACATATTGTTGGTGATGGGAGATTTCAACGCCAAAATTGGAAAAGGAAAAGTGGATGGATGTGTGGGAGAATTTGGCTTGGGAGAAAGAAATGAAAGGGGGGACAGACTTGTCGAATTCTACCAAAGCGAGGAGCTGGTAGTAATGGATACATTATTCAAATTACCTAAAAGAAGACTTTATACCTGGATATCACTGGCGGATTCGGAAGATCACAGTGTAAGAAACCAGATAGATTACATTTTAATCAAATCCAGATATAAAAACACTATAAAGTCTATGAGAACATACCCCGGAGCTGACATAAATTCAGATCATAATCTATTAGTAGGCGTAATGAAGATAAAACTGAAAAATATCCAAAAACAAACAAATATACCACGATTTGATGTCTCAAATATAAAAGAAGAACCTGTACGTCAGAGGTTAAAACAAGAAATAAATGATAACTTAAAGAAAATAAAACAAGACGTGATAACAACAACAGATGTTAAAGACAAATGGAACATGATACAAGAAACGTTAGTAAAGGCAGGAAAGAAGATATTACCCACAAAAATAATAAAAAAACAGAGATGGATGACTTCAGAAATCCTAGAGCTAATGGAGGAAAGAAGGAAACATAAAGGCAGGAGTAAGGCAAAATACAAGGAAATACAGAGATTAATAGGAAAGAAAATAAAAGAGACCAAATCCACCTGGCTGGCAAATCAATGTAGTGAAATAGAAGAATATTTTAAAAAGTATGATAGCTTTAACATGCATAAGAAAATAAAGGAAATCACAAACACACAGCGAAAAAAGAAAGATGGCCTTCTTAAAGACATAAATGGAAAAATTATTATAGAAGTCACGGAGAAATTAAAAAAGTGGAAGACATACATAACAGATCTGTTTGAGGATAATAGACAAGAACCGGAAGAAATCGACAGCGAAACGGGACCAGAGATCAAAATGGAGGAAATCGAACAAGTAATACGAAACGCAAAAAACGGAAAAATTGTAGGTCCAGACGAAATACCTGCGGAATTACTGAAATATCTAGACGATGAAACTCTACCTGTGCTACTGGATCTGTTTAATGAAGCATATAAAACCGGAAAAATCCCTCAGGAAGGGTTGGTGTCCACCTTTGTAACAATTACCCCAGGCTGTGGGTGAAAAATAGGTCGATTTCAGGATATAATTCAGGAATTTTTGAAACCTATCAGGTGTTGTAAAGGCTGTATGACACTATGCATTTTCTTGTATCATTTCTAATATCGTTTCTAATATGTCAAAAAAATGCATAGTGTCATACACAGATACAAGAAACGATATCAGAAACGATACAAGAATTTGTGTCAGGCACAGATTCTTGTACAATAACTGCGCCAATTTCTGCGCAAAGAGCAAAAACGTAAAACCTGCTGGTAAAGCTTCTAAATGTCATAATGGCGGCTGAAAATGAGATCATATGATTTATGTCTTGATGAATTTATTTGTGTTTTGTAGGTATTATTTAATAAATATTTTATTGATACTTAATATACCGTTTGGTATGGACTACTGTTCTACTAATAACCATATAGTCCTGTCGCCAGGGGGGGTACAACGGCCTCCTGTATTCAGATGGACTTACCCAAGTTTTTTTTATGTATTTTGACCTGTAGAACACGAATTTTTTGGGTAACAGTTGATCCGGATGTCGATAAGATTGTTATAGACCAAGAAGTTGAGGAATCACATAACAGCGATTTCTCGCAAAACAAAACATTTTTTTGTATTTTTTGGGCCATTTTAACCAAAAAATGTTCCTACAAATTTTTTCGTAGGATGCATAGTTTTCGTGATAAACGAGGTTGAACTTTCAAAAAATCGAAAAATTGGAATTTTTGAACCCGAAAAACTTTTGATTAAAAAATAAAATAGCAATTCTGCTTACCGCATTTGAAAGTTCAAGTCAAATTATATCGGTTTTAATTATTTGTATTGCCAAAAATGTATTATTTTATTGTTAAAACAAAGCTATAAACACCTAGTGCTTGAGTGATGTTTCAATGATTTCTCATTTAAAATCGAACGAGTACGTAGAGGAGGTAAAAGTGCAAGCGGGGCTATTTCTAAGTAGCATGCAATAAAACGCATGTATTAGGCACGGGAAACAGTATGTGTTTATAGCTTTTTTTAACAATCAAAAAATAAATTTGTAGCAATACAAATATTCAAAACAGATATAATTTGACTTAAACTTTTAAAGGCGGTAAGCAGAATTGCTATTTTATTTTTTATTCAAACGTTATTCGGGTTCAAAAATTGCAATTTTTCCATTTTTTGAAAGTTCAACCGCGTTTATCTCGAAAACTATGCATCCTACGAAAAAACTTGTAGGAACATTTTTTGGTTAGAATGACCCAAAAAATACAAAAAAATGTTTTGTTTTGAGAGAAACCGCTGTTATGTAATTCCTCAACTTCTTTGTTTATAACAATCTTATCGACATCCGGATCAACTGTTACCCAAAAAATTCGTGTTCTACGGGTCAAAATACATAAAAAAAACTTGGGTAAGTCCATCTGAATTAAGAAGGCCGTTGTACCCCCCCCTGGCGACAAGACTAATATATTTAGAATAACTTTGGGTTTCATATTGCATAATTTTTTAATAGAGGAAAATACAATAGTTCCAATTTGGATCAAACTGAAGATAATTATAATGCAAATATTTTAGCACAAATATCAAAACAAAATAAAAAACACAAATAATCAACAGTCAACGTAAAAATTCTAGTTATTATAACATTAAAATATTTGTTTTTAAAAGTTTATAAATTTTATAAAATCCTTAAAATCAGCTGTAGACGCAGTACTACCATACCAATGTAACGTGACAAACAAAATTTCGACCAATCACGTGCCGAATTTCATACAGTTTTCGATACAAGAACTTGCATAGTGTCATACAGGGCACAAATGTACGTACAAGAAATGATACAAGAAAATGTATACAAGAAACGATATCAGAAACGATATTAGAAATGATACAAGAAAATGCATAGTGTCATACAGCCTTAAGGGACGAAGCCAGGAATAACTTCTACTAAAATGTAACCAAAAATATTGTGCGCTTTTTTTTTAATTGCGATTTTCATTTGTTAAATTTGCAATTTTTATTGATTATTAATTTTGTAGCATAGGATATTGATTTTAGAGAAAAACTTTTTAATAGAAAGTTGTAGTAAATTAAAGAACCTACAATTCGAGCTACGGTAAGTTTAATTTCCTTAATTGGTTATTGCAAAACAGCCTGCGAAATGTCCAAAATGGCCGTTTTTTACAATTGCCTTATTTATTGTACAAATAATTTTTTTTTATTTTTTAAAGTTTTAAAATGAAGACCTTTCAATTCCAAACACAAAAAAAATTGTAAACCCAGATTAACGAATTTGTTGCTTAGATATTATAAATTGTTTTTCACAAGAGGTCAAATGTCGAAGGCTATAACTTTTTGAAAAAAAAAAAAAAATCGTAGAAAGTTAGTGAAACATCCAATCTCCTTCGAAAGATTTATATTTTCATATTCTGATGTAAATAAATGCGTAAAACATTTTTAAACCTCTTATTTTTAGGTTTGAAAATAAGGGGGCAAATTTCGTTATAAACATTTAGAGCTGAAGCGGCCCTGTACATCCTATGAGTTTTTAACTTACAGATTATTGTTGCTAAAGATGAAACAAAGATTTATAAAAAAATAAAAAATTTCTACGACCAACTGAAGCCGAGATAATTTTTGGGTTTGCAAATAAGGGTGCAAATTTCGTTATAAACATTTAGAGCTGTAGCGGCCCTGTACATCCTAGGAGTTTCTAACTTACAGATTATTGTTGCTGAAGACAAAACGAAGATTCATAAAAAAATAAAAATTTTCTACAACCAACTGAAGCCGAGATAATTGTTTTTTTTTCTTAAGTCGTAGTGCCTTTATTTATAACAATTAAGAAATGATTTTACAGTCATTGACTAAAGAAAGACTTATGTTATCTTAAAATAAAAATTATTATAAAATATAATTACATTTAATTATTAAAAATTATTTTTAAAATCGGTGCTTTTGCGAGCGGCCGAATTTTGCAAATCGCTTGGATCGCTTCAAATCCGCGCGGTCGGAAAATTTTCAGGTAACTTGTATTAAATTTTGACAGAAAACAATTTAATAATATTACCGTTATAATATACAATCTATTTACCACTGTATTTGTTTTTCTTGATAAATTTTTATATGTGAAATTTCATTTCTGAAAAAATAGTATTATAAAAATGATACATATATATGAAATATATAACTATATTTTTAATTTTTTCATTGTTATATAAATATAATAATAATAATGTTACTTCTTACTATAATATACATAAAACCTTTTCTTCTTGTAGTGACTATTCTTTTTGGATTTCACATATAAAAGTTTATAAAGAAAAACAAATACAGTGGTAAATAGACTGTATATTATAATGGTAATATTATTAAATTGTTTTCTGTCATTTAATACAAGTTACGTAAAAATTTTCCGAGCACGCGGATTTGAAGCGAGCAGGGCGATTTGCAAAATTCGGCCGCTTGCAAAAGCACCGATTTAAAAAATAATTTTTAATAATTAAATATAATTATATTTTATAATAATTTTTATTTTAAGATAATATAAGTCTTTCTTTAGTTAATGACTGTAAAATAATTTCTTAATTGTTATAAATAAAGGCACTATGATTTAAGAAAAAAAAAACAATTATCTCGGCTTCAGTTAGTTCTAAAAAATTTTAATTTTTTTATAAATCTTCATTTCGTCTTTAGCAACAATAATCTGTAAGTTAGAAACTCATAGGATATACAGGGCCGCTTCAGCTCTAAATGTTTATAACGAAATTTGCCCCCTTATTTGCAAACCCAAAAATTATCTCGGCTTCAGTTGGTCGTAGAAATTTTTTATTTTTTTATAAACCTTCGTTTCACCTTCAGCAACAATAATATGTAAGTTAAAAACTCATAGGATGTACAGGGCCGTTTCAGCTCTAAATGTTTATAACGAAATTTGCCCCCTTATTTTCAAATCCAAAAATTAGAGGTTTAAAAATGTTTTACGCAATTATTTACATCAGAATATGAAAACATAACTCTTTCGAAGGAGATTGGATGTTTCACCAACTTTCTACGATTTTTTTTCAAAAAGTTATAGCCTTCGACATTTGACCTCTTGGGATAAACAATTTATAATATCTAAGCAACAAATTCGTTAATCTGGTTTACAATTTTTTTTATGTTTGGAATTGAAAGATCTTCATTTTAAAGCTTTAAAAAATAAAAAAAATTATTTGTACAATAAATAATGCAATTGTAAAAAACGGCCATTTTGAACTTTTCGCCAGCTGTTTTGCAATAACCAATTAACGAAATTAAACTTACCATAGCTCAAATTGTAGGTTTTTTAATTTACTACAACTTTTTATTTAAAAGTTTTTCTCTAAAATCAATATTCTAAGCTGCAAAATTGAAAATCATTAAAAATTGCAAATTTAACAAATGAAAATCGGAATTAAAAAAAAAGCGCACAATATTTTTGGTTACATTTTAGTAGAAGTTATTCCTGGCATCGTCCTTTACAACACCTGATAGGTTTCAAAAATTCCTGAATTATATCACGTTTTTTCACCCACAGCCTGGGGTAAATATCAAAAACAGTATATGCCAAAGATTGTTCGGACTATAGGACAATATAATTAATAAGCCATACCCTCAAAATATTTCTAAAGGTGATTCATGGAAGATTATACAAAAGCTAAAATATGATATGGATGATACCCAATTTGGGTTCCGCAAAGGACTTCGAACAAGAAAGGCATTGTTTGCGTTTAATGTCCTCTCTCAAAAATGCTTAGATATGAACCTGGATATTTATTCCTGTTTCATCGACCTCCAAAAAGCGCTCGACTTGGTCCGACATGAAAAACTAATATAATTATTGAAAAACAAAGATATAGACAGACGAGATTTACGAATTATCATAAATCTGTATTGGAATCAAAAGGCCAATATAAAGATGGAACAACAAGAATCCGAGAATATTGATATAAAGAGAGGAGTAAGACAGGGTTGTATTCTGTCGCCGCTACTGTTTAACCTATACAGTGAAGCCATATTTCAGGAAGCGATAGCGGAGCTAAGTGATGGAATCTCTATAAACGGAAGAATAGTAAATAACATAAGATTCGCTGATGACACCGTTATAATGGTAGACACCCTGGAATCGCTAGAAGAATTGCTAAATAGAATTAACGATTATTACATTCGATACTAACTAAAAATAAACAAGAAAAAACTAAATTTATGATCGTCTCAAAAACAGAACATGGAAATGAAAGGTTAATGATAGAGCAAACAAAAAAAGAAAATGTAAAGACATACAAATATCTGGGAACCTGAGTCGATGACAAAAATGACCAAAGCAAAGAAATTAAAGTCCGAATTGAAACTGCAAGGCAAGCATTTATAAAAATGAAGACACTGCTTACAAACAAAGACCTACAGTTGCCTCTCAGAGTGAGGGCTCTAAGATGCTACATATTTTCTATATTTCTATACGGAATGGAAGCTTGGACATTGAAGAGACAATACATAAGAAGAATAGAAGCGTTCGAAATGTGGTGCTACAGAAGAATATTGAAAATTCAGTGGGTTCAAAGGATTACCAATGTTGAAGTGCTACGACGTTTAAATAAAGAGTTAAAAATTATGAAGAGTATAAAAACTATAGAACTGGAATATTTGGGTCACATTACCAGAGGAGAAAAATACGAGTTACTGAGAATTATTATGCAAGGAAGGATCTAAGGAAGAAGAAGCATAGGAAGAAGACGCATCTCCCGGCTGAGGAACCTTAGAGAATGGTTTATCTGTAGTTAATTACAACTGTTCAGAGCAGCAGCCAACAAAGTGACCAAAGCCATTATGATATCCAACTTTCGATAGGAGAGGGAACTTTAAGAAGAAGAACATATCGCCAGTTAAATTGCCATGTACATAAAAAAGTAGTCACACCAGTGGATCAACGAGAATACCAGCCCATACATTTAATTTCTGCGGTTTCTTTGTATGCACCTCGTGAGAAGAAAAACTGAGGATCAGACACTGCTCTTTCACTCATTATTTAACAAAATTATAAACGGCGATCATAATCATCATAATGTTATCATCAAGTTATTGCACTTTATATGAATGAAATTTGTTATTTTTTAAAATAGGTTGGACGCTACTTCGGTTGATTCCAGATGCAACTGCTAGCTGTCTTGTACTTAACATGGGATATAGGTGAACATGTCCTAATACTGTATCTTCACTAGCTTCATTACCTATAGGCCCTTTAGTTTGTCGTTTTTTTTACCTATATTCCCAGTTTCCTGATTTTCTTTTACCAACTCCAAAACTTAGTTATTACTGACATGTTTATCTTGATGCAGATCATTAAATTTCTGAACGGTAATATTGGCAGATTCAACACACGATTGGCATAAAATATACAACGAAATAACATCTAGCCTTTCCGGAATGCAATAAACCATCTTGAATTTTCAAAAAATACAAACTAATGCTTAATACTGATATTCAGAAGGAAATCCTCTAATTTCACGTCGTTTACGAGTTCATATTATCATTTAATTAGTACGATAAGTCAGACAAAAAATGCATCACTTAAATCTAGAAATATATAATAATTTTATTTTTTTATATTTCAGGTACTAAATGGCAAAAGCATCGAAAAATTTTAACACCGTCTTTTCACTTTAAGATGTTGGAAGAATTTTTAAGAACATTTCACGCAGAAACGGAAAAACTTGTTAATTTACTACAAAAAGAAACTGAACAACCCTGGACCGATATCCTTCCGATCATATCTAAAATGGCTCTTCTTTCTATCACAGGTACACTTTATAAAAATGAAAATTGTTTGTAATGTATAATAGTTAAATGGTTAAAATGGCTATGCATACATTAAAGCACTTTATATTAGAATGGACTCAAATAGTTAACTCAAAACTCATGAAAAGTTTCTCCGACCAGGGCATTTAGCACAAAATAAATCGATTTTTAAATACAACACCTATTATTGACTTTGCATTGTATTCCGGTAGGTGTGAGTGACGGAATTAATTAAAAATAATAAAAATAAGTGTAACGACGAACAGTAATATACTTATTTATTTTGGGTGAACGAGGTTTGCTTATATCTCGAACGAGGGTTGATTGTCAGCGAGCCGAGGGTTTGTCTGCATCGTTTGCATGCTGTGAAGTGACGCCTCCGGACCACCGCTTTTATGCCAACTGGTTTTGCGGTTTTGAGATAATGGCCAGATGGCCCATAAATTACTGCCTCTAGATGAGAAGCTTTTTTGTATTTTAAGAAGTTGACATAATTTGGCGATCTGAGGGATCGTAACTTATTAAGTGTTTCCTTGAAAGAAACATTAATCTTACACAATCTGTTTAAGGGATAACCTTTTGTTTCTCGATATCAACGGCATATGGTTTGTATATCATATGTGGATTTTAAATGACCAATGCCGTTTCGTTTTGAGAAAAGTTATCAAAAATTAAGATAATAAAATTAGCAAAAATAGTAATTAAAGCGTACCGCTATACATTTTATTCAGGATGATGTCAGGAAAAAAATCTACTATAAAAAAATGGATGAAAATGCATAGATACATTTGAGGTGCATAAAATGCATCCAACAATGCATAAATATGTCAAAATAAGTGTATTAACAGCCATATTTTGTTACTAGGGGGTTTTTGGAGTCGCTCAAGACGAATACGCCATCAGAACTGACCACCGGGCACTTGGTGCCCAAAAACCCTCGAAACTCCAGAGTATGACGTGCCTTAGCAGTGATACTAGGCAACAGGGGCTCCGGAGTTCGATTCTGATGGCGTAGTTGTTTTCAGCGACCCCAAAATCCCCCGCGTAACAAAATCTGGCCCTTAATGTACTTATTTATTTTGACATGTTTATAATGCAATTATGCATTTTCACCTATTTTTCTAGAGCAGACTTTTTAGTATGGTATAGTTAGACCCAGACCCAGACATCCAAAGTGAAAGTTATCCTCCAACACCAAATTGTTCTATATGGTCCGCATAATGTTCAGAAAAAAGTCACACCATTTTGAGCGTCGGGTTGGGGGGGGGGGGGGGGGAGAGGGGGGAGAAATCTGCAAATTCGTAGTTTTTTAAGTTTTTCGTCAATATTTCTAAAACTAAGAGGTTTAGCATAACAACCTTCTACACAAAATTGTCCTACATTAAATTTGAAATAAAAAAGGCCCTATGCATAACTCTTCTAAAATGAACGGTTCCAAAGTTACGGAGGTAGTATAGTATAATTGGTCCAAAAAAAGGCCTAACCCAGACATCCAAAGTAAAAGTTTTCCTTCAACACCAAATTGTTCTATATGGTCCACATATTGTTCAGTAAAAAGTTACACCATTTGGAGCGTCCGGTTTGGGAGGGGGGAGATGGGGGAGAAGTCGGTAAATTAGTAGTTTTTTTACGTTTTTGGTCAATATTTCTAAAACAATGCTTTAGCGTAAGGAATGTTCTATAGAAAAATGTTCTACATAAAATTTAAAACAAAAAAGGTTCTATATATAATTGTTATAAAATCAACGGTTCCAGAGTTACGAAGGGTGAAAAGTAAAGGTTTTCGATACTTTTTATATTTACCGATTTCTCCCCCCTCTCCCCCCAAACCCGACGCTCAAAATGGTGTGACTTGTTTCTGAACATTATGTGGACCATATAGAACAATTTGGTGTTGGAGGATAACTTTCACTTTGGATGTCTGGGTTTATGGTATAGTTATATCATAAATATTGCCCAAAAGATATAAAAAGTATCGAAAACCTCGACTTTCATCCTCCATAACTCTGGAACCGTTGATTTTATAACAATTATGTATAAAACATTTTTTGTTTTAAATTTCATGTAGAACATTTTTGTATATAACATTGTTTACGCTAAAGCATAGTTTTTGAAATATTGACGAAAAACTACTAATTTACTGGCTTCTCTCCCATCTCCCTCCCAAACAGGACGCTCAAAATGGTGTAACTTTTTACTGAACAATATGTGGACCATATAGATAGAACATTTTGGTGTTGGAGGAAAACTTTTATTTTGGAAGTTTGGGTTAGGCCTTTTTTTGGACCAGTTATACTATAGTACCTCCGTAACTTTGGAACCACTCATTTTAGAAAGATTATGCATAGGACCTTTTTTATTTCAAATTTAATGTAGAACAATTTTATATAGAGGGTTGTTCATGCTAAACCGCATAGTTTTAGAAATATTGGCGAAAAACTTAAAAAACTGCGAATTTACCGATTTCTCCCCCCTCTCTTTCCCAAACCCGACGCTCAAAATGGTGTGACTTTTTTCTGGACATTGTGTGGACCATATAGAACAATTTGGTGTTGAAGGATAACTTTCACTTTGGATGTCTGGGTTATGCCATCTTTTGGATCAACTATACTATACTATTTCTCTTGATATCTTCCTGAACACAATGAAAAAAGTCTAGAGGTGCTGCATTCAAAAATCCGATTGATGGTGTATTTAGAATAATAGTTACTACATTTTTATATTCATTTCTTTAGATAATAGTCCAAGTAATGAAGCTTAAAATAGGACAAAACCCGGCAATTTTTACAGTTGGATCGATTTGTTGGTTGCCACCCCATCTCGGGGGTGGAAATTTTTTATTATATTTTGATCGCAAAAGTTGGTAAAAACATTCATTCTAAGCAAAAAATGTTCTACAGATTTTTTAAATTAAATTAATAGTTTTCGATTTATTCCCTACTATCTAAAGTGTTGGTTTTATTTATATCGAAAAAATCAATGTTTTTAATCAGTTTTCTGCTAATAACTCAAAAAGTTTTCGTTTTAACAAAACAGCTTTGCTTAATAAAAATGACTCTTTTGAAAAAATGAACAAAACAGATTTTTTTTTAATTTTCTTTAAGACTACCTAATAGTAATCGAGCTATACTTTATTACATGCTTTTCTTCGTCAAATGCTAAATATTGTAGTTTTAAAGTCAACAGACAGGAAAACTATGCATTTTTCGAGGATAACTTGTTCAAACTAATTTAAAGTATGTATATAAAAATATCTATCTCCAGAAATAAAAAAAAAGTCTCTAGCTCAAAAATTAAGTGACTTATAATGCAAAGAATGCCAGTCCCTATTTTTTTCAGCGACAAAGTCATTGGAAGCAACCCCCTAATCACCACCCTAATTAAAATTAGTCAATGACCTTATTTGATCTTTTTATTTATGCATTATTAAGAGGTACTAAAAGTTTGACGGGCTTAGAATGATTAGTTAAAAAAAAATTGAGTTAAAAAGCGAATACCGAAATTTTGTAGTTTGGTAAAAAAGCCATTTTCCAGAATAGAAAGATTAGCATCAGAGATACGAAAAAATGTTTAAATATGAAATTGTAGCTTATTTAATTCCCATGAAGTTGGTTTGCAAAAATTTTTTCTACGGCAAAAATTGAGTGAGCTATTGAGACCATTAAAATTTGTAATAATATGCAAAAACCACCTTTACCAATCCTTTCAAAAAATTCTCTTTACCAAACTTTCTAAGATAAAAAATAAAAAGATACGGTTAAAAAATCAATACATTTTTTTGAAAAAAAAGGAGAAATCCAATTGGAAGCATAATAATGTAAGTTAGCGTTGTTTTTACTCATTAGACTTATTCGTTCTTATTTACTTTACTACTTACTTAGTCCTAAGCCTTTCTACCTTTAGGTGTAAGCCTGGTGGAGTTGAGTTTGGCATTGTAGTCTCCGTGCTTTCCGATCTTGCGTTAGGTTTCTTGCACTTTCCAATGTCAATCCCTTCTTCTCGACTTCTTTCCTGATTTCATCTAACCACATAACTCTTGGTCTGCCTCTTTTGTTTTTCCCCTGCACTCTCGTTTCGAACACTCGTTTTGTAAGCCTCTCGTTCGACATTCTACACACGTGCCCGAACCATCTAAGTTGTCCCTCCACTATTTTTTCATTAATTGGTTCCAGTTTTAGGTTTTGTCTAATTGTTTCGTTTCGTATTTTGTCTGTCCTCTTTCTGTTTGCTATTTTCCTCAGGAACCTCATTTCCATAGCATTGACTCTGGATTTTTGTCTCCCCGTCAATGTCCATGTCTCGCTGCTATACTTGCTGCTATCTTGTCTCCCCGTCAATGGCCATGTCTCGCTGCTATACTCGCTGCTATCTTGTTTACTTATGTAGTATTAATAGATTCTAGAAGTTTGACTGGCTTAGAATGATTAGTTTTAAAAAAACTGGAGTTAAAAGCTGTAGTTTGATAAATCTTGCCATTTTCTTCAGAATAGGAAGATTAGCATCAGAGATACGAAAAAATGTTTAAATATGAAATTGTAGGTTATTTAGTTTCCAAGAACTTGATTTGAAACCATTTTTTCTACGGCAAAAATTGAATAAATCGTAAATTATTATATCGAAAAACATTGATTTTTCGATATAAAACTAACATTTTCGATAGCGAATAAATCGAAAATTGTTAATTTTATCAAAAAATGTATAGAACATTTTTTGCTTAGAATGAATGTTTATATCAACTTTTGCAGTCAAAATATAATAAAAAATTTCCACCCCCGAGATGGGGTGGCAACCATCCCCATGGTGAAAGCGCCTTTTAGCATCGTATAGATTATGATTCTTGGACTATCCACTACATATTCTCAAATTTTCAAGCAAATCGATCCATTCTGTAAAAATTGCGAGGTGAGAAGCTTCTGTTCCTGGACTATAAGATTGGGTATCGGTAGAGGTTAGTAGGGGAATATTTTCAGTCTCCTAACATTAATTAAACAAATTTTGGAGGATCTTTATTAGTTTTCCCCCTCCCTATTTCAATACTTTCATTACAATGCCGTCTTCTTTTAGGGTTTTGTTGTTTTTCATTTCTGCTAATGTCATTTGAATTTCTGATGATGGGATTTCTGGTATGTCTTCTGAGCCCTGATTGTAAACATTTGGGATATTTGTTACAGGGATATAAGTGGAATGTTTTATATATACAGTGATGAGCGCGCTAATAACTGGCAAAATAGCACAAAAGATGGAACACGTATTAAGTTGTGAGATAAAAAGATATAAAACTAGTCGAACTAGGAAATTTAGCGATATTAACCTATAAATTTACATTATGTTGATTGCTTCCCAAGAAGGATTTGCTATTGTTATTCGCAAAACTTTAAGAAGATATATTACCTCTTGGGAAGCAATTAATAAGAGGTTTATAAAAATTAACATCACGATAAAAGGAAGCAGAATAGCCGTACTAGGAGTTTATGGCATTAATGAGGACTCATTGATCAACAATAAAGATGAATTCTTCGAACAACTGAACGACGAAATTATAAAAGTAGGAACATCTAGAGATATCATACTTCTAGCAGACTTCAATAGCAGAGTAGGGCGGGAATTTAACAACAAAGTGGTAGGAGCACACGGTGAAAATAACAGAAACGATAATGGAACCAAATTAATATCAACATGCACACAAAATAACTTAAAAATATTAAATGGATTTTATCCACACCGTGATATACATAAGTACACCTGGATAGAACAGACCAGAAATCTGAAATCTATAATAGATTATAGCGTTGTAAGACAGAGAACTACAATTAAAATACAAGATGTCCGAGCAGTCAGAGGGCCATCATGTGGCACCGATCATCATCTGCTTAAAGTTAAAGCGGTACTCCCAAACAGATATGAAAAAGAGCACATCGAGTCAAATCAGTTAATAAAACAAGTACGGTACAATCTATACAGTCTAAACCATGAGAGTGTAAAGCTATTGTATAAAAAACGTTTAGACGAAAAATTAGAAAGTGGTAGTTTTGAAAATACCGAAGAACACTACGAACACACCAAAAAGTCCATTCATTTGGCAGCAGAAGAAGCATTGGGGAAATGTGACGAAACCCATAAAGGAATAAAACCGTACTGGTGGGATGAAGAAGTAGAAAAGGAAATTACAGATAAACGTCGGAAATACCAAACGTTCCTATCAACAAAAACAGACAACGATAAAATAATTTACAAAGAAGCCCAAGCCAAAGTAAGAAAGAAGATAACAAACAAGAACGAATCATGGGAAAAGAACTGACAAAAAGTCAACACTTACATAGGAGGTAGAAGAAGCACAGAGAGTTGGAGATTAATTAAAAATATGAGAACTAATAAGAAAAAAGACGTTACATCACCAATAACAACGGAAAAATGGGAAGAACATTTCAAAAAATTACTAAAAGAACAAATACCAGAATTTGTTAACATAGAAGACAACATGATAGGTATACATATAAATTCATCACCATTACACATAAGTAAATCAGAGAGGGAAGAAATAACCAAATCCCTGAAAAATGGAGAATCTCCTGGTCCTGGTGACATCCCTGCAGAATTAGTGAAAGGCGGCTCAGACAAACTCCAAGAACAGCTAAGAAAACTCTTCCGAATTACCAAAAGAATGGAAATTATCTATCATGTCAACAATCCACAAAAAGGGCAGCAAGGATCAATGTGGAAATTACAGAGGAATTGCGGTAAACAGCACAATAAGTAGGATGTATAGGAAACTTATTAAGAACAAAATAGAAAATGACTATAGAGATTACGAAGCAGAGGACCAAGCTGACTTTCGAGCTGGGCGGTCCACAGTAGACCACCTGTACTCTACTACGCAAGTTATTGAGAAAAAAACAGCCGTCAATAAAGAAGTTCACCTGGTATACGTAGACTTACAAAAAGCATATGACAGTGTGCCCCTCAGCAAACTATGGTCAACCCTACATCAAACCAACATTAAACATGGTCTTATCAAAGCACTCCAAAGTCTGTGTAATGGAACGACTGCAAAAATTAAAACTGGATCAAGGATGTCTGAGGGATTTAAGGTCAAGAAAGTATTGAAGCAGGGTGGTTGTATTTCGCCTACCCTTTTTAAAATTTATCTGGAACAAGCACTCAAGCTGTGGAAAAGAAAATGTAATGGCATGGGAATCCCTCTCAATCACGACTGACGTTCTGATTGCTCAAGATCATGACGACTTAAGTTACATGACGCGGAAGCTAATAGAAGAATATAACAAATGGGGTCTCGAAGTCAACATTAAGAAAACTGAAACCATGTGTATTGGAGGAACAAAGCAGTCCATTACATTAGACGATGGGGTAGAAATAAAACACTGCGCATAAATACAAGTACCTGAGCATGAAGATAACTCAAGATGGAACACTCGATGCTCCTATAAAAGACAGAAATATACAGGGTAGAAAAGCCATATTCATGATGAACGGCATTCTGTGGGAACAGAAAATATCTAAAGCGAACAAACAGCTCATATACAATAGCATACCTAAAAGTATAATCACATATGGCAGTGAAGTTTGGCCACTGAAACAAAGAGCGCAGAAAATGTTACTAGTAACAGAAATGGACTTCTCGAAAAGAGCAGCAGGCAAATCAAGAAGAAATCGGATACCAAACGAGAGAATACGAGAAATGATGGGAGTAACACATACAATAATCGATGACATAAAACAAAACAACTGGTATGGTACGGCCATGTACAGAGAATGCCAGATGACAGAATCCCTAAACAGATTTTGGCATGGACACCACAAGGGAGAAGAAAAAGAGGAAGGCCGAGAAGAAGCTGGAGGAAGGGAATTGAAAAACTAGAGGAAAGAGAAATCCCTCCAGGTCTATGGTTACATAGAGAAGAATGGCGGTTAGAAGTCGGAAGGCGTCGGAGAACGCTGTAAACCGATAGTAGTAGTAGTAGTGATTGTTTTCCACCTTTACACGTATCAGAGGAGTATGTCAACTAAAACTGTCACTGTGATAGTGGTAGTTTCCAAACTCGTGCTATATGAAGGTGGGAAATATTCAATATAATGTCAATGTATAGTGTATAGTATCGATTTCATATAATAGAATGAACTATCTTTTAGTAAAGTCGTCCCAGGGAACGCAACTCATTAATATTGGCAATATCATTTTAAAGTCTTCTACTTTAAAATGTATAAAATATGTCTGAATTGCCGATATAAATGAGTTAGATTAAATAAATTATTAGAAGAATTTTTTACTAAGCAACAACATTTTTGTTTAATTTAGTATTATTTTGTATTTTGACAACGACACACCACTTGGGCGTCGAAACGTTAATAAAATAATTTTTTTTGGTAAAATTGTGGCTTATTTCCCATTGAAAATAGTTGGTCAATGTATAGGTTAATATCGCTAAATTTCCCAGCTCGACTAGTTTTATTTCTTTTTATCTCACAACTTAATATATTTTCCATCTTTTGTGCTATTTTCCCGGATATTAGCGCGCTCATCACTGTATATAGTACGCTGTAGAAATATTCGACTACTAAAATGATTTTAAAAATTTTAGATACGGCAATGGGAATATCATTAAACGAAGAAGAAAGCGACGCAGATCAGAAATATATAGCCACCATGTCCCAGCTCCGAGACGTTCTGTTCGAAAGATTTACAAGACCATGGTTGTACCGCAATTTTATCTATTACACATTTACTTCTTTGGGCCATTTAGAGAAAAAGCTTATATCTGACCTACAAAGCTTCACTGATAACATAATTAAAGAGAGAAAGAAAACCTTCAAGTGGTTTGAATTCGATGATGACACCAGTTGGATATCGAACGGTTCCCGTAAATCGAAGTTTGTATTTCTGGATATTCTTTTGAATGCATTTATGTATAAGCAGAGTATTGATGACCAAGGAATTCGTGATGAAGTTAATACGTTTACTTTTGAGGTTTGGTTCTTTGTTACAAATAGTAATTTTTTCACATTAGAAATAAATTTAATGAAAAAAAAAATTGAGACAACTTATCATTACAAATACCAAAATATTTATAATTGCAATTTTATTCTTATTCTTAAAGGCCATCGGTATATAATTCGCAAATATTTTACGGCTATCCCTACGTTTTCTGTCTTTATACGGCAAATTACGTGTAGTAAAATTCACACTGGTATGGATAAATTATTAA
The DNA here is from genome assembly GCF_917563875.1 of Diabrotica virgifera virgifera. Lineage (NCBI taxonomy): Eukaryota > Metazoa > Arthropoda > Insecta > Coleoptera > Chrysomelidae > Diabrotica > Diabrotica virgifera. Next base: position 22,742,344 of record NC_065450.1, read on the forward strand.
TTCAGTTAATAAATGTGATTATTTCATTCATGAGATTCTGACCAATAGAAAGTTACAGAAATAAAAATTTAACTGATTATTTTTTAATGATTTTAACTTCCAATCGTATAGTAAGATATTTGTTCACGTGTTTAATTCTGTCCAATCAGAAATTATACTGATAATTATCTACTGTATAAAATTACCGATAGAATTTTTTTAAGTAGATTGTTTCTGTTTAATGGCAACCAGTTTCCTAGTTTTGACAACTGTCACATTTAAGAAAATATCCATAATATACGCATTAAAAAATAATCTTACGAATATCACACGAGAGTAAGAATAAATAAGAAAATGATGATTCATTTTTACTCAAATTTGTTGTCATTGGCAATAGCCACTCAAGCCCTGCGGGCTCTCGTGTCTATTGCCAGACAACAAATTTTCGAAAAACTGTCGCATTATTTTCAATTTATTCTCACTCTCTTGTGATATTATACCCGATTATTTCATTCATAGGAGATTCTGACCAATAGAAAGCTACAGAAATCTGAATTAAATCGATAATTTTTGATAATCTCCCGTCGTTAAGTATATTACGTCAGATGCCCTTCGTTGCTACGAAAAAATACATTCAGTGACATTAATGACAATTAATGTTTTAAAAATTATAAAAGTGATGACTTTCAATCGTCAAATATTTATAAAAACTGTGTGTTTAATGGTACTTACATAAATAAATTACAATAAAATTTTGGTTTTGAACAGTTTTATTCATGAAATAATCGCAACAAATTGCACTCGACCTCTGAAATTAATATATAATTTTTGCTCTCGTGACACTTTGACATAATTTCACTCGCCTTCGGATCCTGAAATTAAAACTGTCAAAGTGTCACTCGGGAAAAATTCAATAATTTCAGAGCTCTTATGCAATTACTACTGATTATTTCATTCATAGGAGATTCTGACCAATATAAAGCTACAGAAATCTCAATTAAATCGATAATTTTTGATAATCTCCCGTCGTTAAGTATATTACGTCAGATGCCCTTCGTTGCTACGAATAAATACATTCAGTGACATTAATGACAATTAATGTTTTAAAAATTATAAAAGTGATGACTTTCAATCGTCAAATATTTATAAAAACTGTGTGTTTAATGGTACTTACATAAATAAATTACAATAAAATTTTGGTTTTGAACAGTTTTATTCATGAAATAATCGCAACAAATTGCACTCGACCTCTGAAATTAATATATAATTTTTGCTCTCGTGACATTTTGACATAATTTCACTCACCTTCGGCTCGTGAAATTAAAACTGTCAAAGTGTCACTCGGGAAAAATTCAATAATTTCAGAGCTCTTGTGCAATTACTACTGATAATTTTTGATAATATCCCGTCGTTAAGTGTATTACGTCAGATGCCCTTCGTTGCTACGAAAAAATACATTCAGTGACATTAATGATAATTAATGTTTTAAAAATTAGGTTTGTTCTAGCATCAGTTTCAAACGGTTTGAAACCATCAGCGAATAGTGGACCAGTGCGAGTAGAGGGGATAGTACTGGCGACTGTATTATGTTCTCTCACTGACCAAATGGTTGCTGACGGTTTCTGACTAGTTTGACTGTTTGCTAGAACAAACCTATATTATAAAAGTGATGACTTTCAACCGTCAAATATTTATAACAACTGTGTGTTTAATTATTGGATTGTACAATTATTGTACTTACATAAATATATTACCATAAAATTTTGGTTTTGAACGATCTCTAAAATTATTATCGAATTTTTGCCCTCGTGACAGTTTCACATAAGTTCACTCCCCTTCGGGTCGTTAAATTAAAACTGTCAACTCGGGAAAAATTCGATAATTTTAGAGCTCTTGTGCAATTACTACTGATTATTTCATTCACAGGAGATTCTGACCAATAGAAAGCTACAGAAATAAAAATTAAACTGATAATTTTTTATTATTTCATTCATAGGAGATTCTGACCAATAGAAAGCTACATAAATAATATAAAAAATACATTCAGTGGCATTAATGACAATTAATGTTTTAAAAATTATAAAAGTGATGACTTTCAACCGTCAAATATTTATAACAACTGTGTGTTTAATTGTACTAATTTGTACTTACATAAATAAATTACAATAAAAAAAATATTGGTTTTGAACAGTTTTATTCATGAAATAATCGCAACAAATTGCACTCGATCTCTAAAATTAATATAGAATTTTAGAGCTCTTGTGCAATTACTACTGATAATTTTTCACTAACTATGTATTTAGTGATTTTAATAATTTATATGTACAACAAAAACTAATACTCAATCGAGAAAAGAGGAAAAGTATTAAAGTGATTTTTTAATAATATATTGTTACTATGGAACGCTTACAATTTTGAACATCTTTAACAAAAAAATACTTGGATCACAGAATATATCCTGATGTATTAATAAAAAACAAGTTAACGTCTTAAATCAATTGTTTATCAAATACACTCTCAATATTATTTAATCAACAACTCAAAATATTCCCGATGCCATGTCAAATATTTAAAACTGTCACTGTGTCTTGTCATCATATTCTATTTGACTCAATGCGTTGTATGACAAAGATAGCGAATGTCTGGTTTGGAAAATATCACCACGGACATGGTGTCCATTTTTTTCGAATCCTGAAAAAAAATAGATATTTTAAAAAAATTTAAACGCACAATGAAAGACCAAATTATTGTCGAGGGCCGAAAGTCCTTTAGAATAAATGAAAAGTTTATTTTGAATGAGATATTTGAAATTAAAAATCACACTAAATTTTCTCTTAGTTTTTTACCCTGTAATTTATTAAAATAAACATCATAGAAGTTTTCAGGAACTTTCAGCCCTCGGTAAGAACGTTATCTTTCATTCTGCGTTTAAATTTTTCAAAAATACTTATTTGTTTTCTCAGGATTCGAAAAAAATAATTCCCCCCATTTGAATAGCATTGCAGCCGAAAATACGTACCTCATATATTTTTTGTTAGGTATATTTGAAATTACTAAAATGGGATTTTTATGCATAAGAAATGCTGCGAATATATATGCGAATAAATATGTATGTTAAATTATTCGTTTAAATATGTCGAAAGTATTTGACCAGGGCATTTAGCACTAAAAACACCGGAATAAATCGATTTTTAAATATACACCCATCGACTTGTACCTTTTTGCTGTTGGTTCGAGATGACGTCAGCAAAAAAGTCTACATTAAAAAATGGGTAAACATGCAGAATTGCATTTACAGTGCATAAAATGCATCCAAAAGTGCATGAACATTTTTGATGAGTGTATGAGCAGATTTACACGGGAATATTTGGGGTCGCTGACCCCCAAAACCCCCGATCTATATCCCTGAAAAATTAAAAAAAGGCATATACCTTCATTAGAATATAAAAGACTGTATGACTAGTACAAACTTCCATATAAGTCAAAACGGCAACAGGTGTATGTTCTCAAAAACTGATATGGTCTGCTTTTAAACCAAGAGGAGTAATTCAAATTTATCGCGCAATAATGCTTGTTTGTAATTGGTCTAACCTCATGCAAGTTTACTCAACTGTTATGAAATTTTGACACTAATGACATTTATAAAATTTTGACACTGCTGGCATTTCATAGGATAATTAAGTTAAATCGGCGATTTTTTGTGTTTTCTACTTTATTCCTTTAATTTTTAGATCATTAGTATACTTTTATATAAAAAACAGTTGTTTTTAGAACTCTTTAGCGACGAAGTAGTATAATATAATATGTATGGATTACCGTCGAAGGCCGATATGCTCAATCAAAAATGATTTGGTGATTTTTCTATTGACTTTCTTAGGTGTGAATGTGTCTTTTTAGTCTACTCCTACTGGTTTAAAAACAAACCATAGTGTGTAAAAAATATTTATTAAAACCAGCTAAGTACTTTCGGCATAGCAAATGCCATCATCAGAGTTTCGTCTTATAGGTATAAAAACCTCATAGAAGAGTAATTGTTGACAAAAATCATATTAAAACTAAATAGATACAGGACTAGGCCCCTGATTTAGGGTGAAAATCCTTACAAATATTAATATCACATCTAATGTGCTTTGAGACAATATGGCTACCACGTTACAAGAAGGTAACCATATTGTCTCAAAGCACGTCAGATGTGATATTTAATATTTGTACGGGCTTTTACCTTTAAGAGGCTGAAAACTTCTATAATGTTTATTTAATAAATTACAGGGGTGAAAAACTAAGAGAAAATTTAATGTGATTTTTAATTTCAAATATCTCATTCAAAATAAACTTTTTATTTATTCCAAGGCCCTCGGCAATAATTTAGTCTTTCATTGTGCGTTTAAATTTTTTAAAAATATTTATTAGTTTTTCCAGGATTCGAAAAAAATGGACACCATGTCCGTGGTGATATTTTCCAAATCGAACATTCGCTATCTTTGTCATAAAACGCACTGTATCAATTTAATTTTAAGATGTTGTTTGTCAACAATTACTCTTCTATGAGGTTTTTATACCTATACGACGATGCTCTGATGATGTCATTTGCTATGCCGAAAGTACTTAGCTGATTGTAATAAATATTGTTTACACATTATCAGTTTTTAAGAACATACACCAGTTGCCGTTTTGACTTATATCTTCATTGCTTACGAATATTATCGAAATATTTTTTTTAGGGACATGACACTACATCCGTTGGGATGTGCCTGACTTTGATGCTGTTAGCAAATCATGGAGATTATCAGGTGAGAATATTTAAAGGGTCATTTATTCACCCAATCTGTATTATATCGAAGCAAACCTGCTAGGTCCACATTCTCTGTCCCTTTTCTTTAAAGGGTACCTACTATACGGCGCCTGATATTTTTCATAAAATATCTAAGAACGCCCGTCAAGGTGAAATAATTTGCGATTTTCTACTTTAAACAAAGTATAAAATAACGTGTAAAAAATATACGAACAGAAATATTCACAATTCGTCTACCTACCATTCTGTGATATTGTTCAATTGTAAATAGTTTTATCATTTTTTAACTGCATATTACTTTTATATTTTCAGAACAAAATTTACCAAGAAATAATAGAAGTAATTGGTGATAATTCAGAACCAAACATAAACCTAATAAACAAACTAAAACTAATGGACCGATTTATCAAAGAATGCCTTCGATTGTACCCAGTTTTACCATTTATTTCGAGAAAATTAGAAGAGGATGTAACAATAGATGGTTATCTTTTGCCGAAAGGGATTCTGATAAATATTCACCTTTTTGACGTTCATAGAAACGAGAAATATTGGCCCGATCCAGAAAAATTTGATCCAGATAGATTTTTGCCAGAAAATTGCGCCAACAGGCATCCCCTTGCGTATATTCCCTTTAGTGCAGGCAGTAGAAATTGTATAGGTAAATAATTTTGTGTTAAGTACGTTGAATAAGACGACACATTTTCATTTAGTGGAGTCAATGTGGGCATTTGGCTCCGAATTCTGTCCTAATGCATCAATTTACTTGATATTTTCACAATAAGTAGAGAATAGCTTCAGAAATAAAGTCTACCCTATACGAAAATATACATACGTCTTGGGTGTGGTTCTCACGCCTTTTTGGGAGTAGCAAATTTTTTGGTCAAAATAACTAAGGGAGTGATTAGAAAACCTAATTCTAAGCCGAAGCAACCATTTTTTTGAAAACTCAATATTCATTGAGGTATTTGTGGTTGAAAATGACATGTTCATTGAACGATGACGGTTTTTTACGAATAACTTAAAAAATTTGCATCTAACGAAAAAACCGTAGAAATCATTTTGGTAGCTCAATAAAAAAATAAAAAAATTCCCAAAACAGGAAGTATTATATTTGTTCTCGCCTTGCAAAAGCACGTCGAATAATATATCACTTCTGTGAATCTGAACTTCAGAAGATTTCATCTGAATCTGTACATAGTATTAACGAGTATAAAATATACAACTATAATGCATAGCTATGTACATTCCTTCCGGACAGGGAGGTGCAATTGTTATTTTGACAGGGTATTTTTTAATTTTAAAAATAAATATTCTAAAAAAGACAGGTTTTTTTGGTGAAATTACCAATTGCCATGTGATCAAACAAATTACGCGTGCATATAAATGAAACCACTATAGGTAAGCAGCAGTGTGAGAAAGAGCGTATACCGATAGCTGTTTGCGTCCTCTGTTGTAGCTGAGCAAGTCCATTCAAAATCGTCCAAAATCACGTGACCTGGCGATATCCATGTTGTTGTGCATCGAAACGTTAGAGTAATTATTATATATTATAGTTTTTTAAGTAATTTTTCTTAATTAAAGGAAAATAATACGTACTATACAATAGATTTTGCAAATATGATAGAAAAAGACAAATTTATTGTTATAAATATATAGGTAGAAAAGTATAAAACTATAAACTAAATTAATTCTGTGTCCGAATCTTGTACTTCTTCAAACTCCTCATCTGAGCTTAAATGTTCATTCTGTTCTTCTTCGTTAGACTCCCCTCGAGACTCAGATTCTTCTTCTACATGATCTTTCAATAGTTGTAATATGTATTTAGAATTATTAAAAACTAATTAGTGATTTTTTTTTTTTTTTTTTTTTTTTTTTTATTTATTTATTATTTATACATATGACCTGGCCTCTAGTGACTAATCCAGGTCGTTTTTTCCTGATGGGATTACAGATATTTTTTTTTTTATATTTTTACATTTTTTACTCAACTATTAAATCTATTTTTACAATAACAATTTGCCATAATCTATTAATTACGTATAACAAACAAAGTTAAATAAACAATTTAAAATATTTTTGGTACTATCAACTCCCTTCTAAGTTATAAAGACAGTCCCTCTATTTTCAGAAGAGAGTTGGTAGTTTTTTTTTTTTTTTTTATTTTTTTTTATTTTTATGAATTATGTATTGAATTATTATTTTTATTTATTTATTTTATATTGAATTATTATTATTATAATTGTAAATATCTATTTTTGAATTTGTATTTTATTTTATTTATTTTAACTTTATCTTACTCAACTTCATCAGGGTTGGATTATTGGTTGTCTTCTTCTATTATTATAGATTTCTTGTTGTTTTTTAGATATTATTTGTGTGAGATTGTTTAATATTTCAAAATATTCTTTATTTTGTAATATATCTCTTATTTCAATTCTTTCTAATCTTCTTCTCATTTCTCTATGTTCTTCATTTTCTATAGTATTTTCACAATGTAACACTATATGTTCTGGTGTACCTAGTTCTCCACATTCACAATATGCATCATCTTTTAAGTTAAATCTTTCCAAATATGTTGGGTACGGTCCATGTCCTGTTAAAAAGTGTATTAAGCCTTGTTTTGGATTAAAATAATTTGGAATGTTTTCTAATATTGGTATAAAATTGTATAAACGTCTAGATTTTGTTGAATTTTCCCATTCATTTTGTCTTTTTCTATTTATTATTTCTTTTAATTCTCTTTTATTTCTTATATCTAATCCTATTATTTGTATTATTTTTTCATATTTTTCTTTTTTTAGCCAATAATTACATGCTCTTTTTTGTGTTTCTAAATGCATTGGCATTACTCCAGTTAAAACTGTGAGTGCCTGTGTTGCAGTTGTTCCAAATGCTCCCGTCATTCTTACAAGAAATCCTCTCTGAGCTCTATTTAATTTTTCTGCGTTTTTTTTATTTATTAATCTATGTGCCCATACACTTGAACCGTACCCTACAATTGATGCAAGTATTGTACTTAGGTATATTCTCATCTGTCGGAACGAAATTCTATATTCCTTCTGTGCTAGACTAGCAATGCTATGCATGATCTTTGTTGCCTTTTCACAGACACAATTCATGTGTTTTGTAAATAATTTTTGTTCGTCTATTATAATACCTAAATATCGTGTTTCCATTTTTCTTTTTATTGTTTTCCCTCTAATTTTTATAATTGGATCTCTTTCTAAATTTCCTTTTATTAAACTATATGTTGTTTTTGAATCTGATATTGTTAATTTTACTTTATTCATCCAATCATTTACTCTTATTAATACTTCATTTGATTTATTTTCTAATTCTCTTCTTGAGTTTGCATCTATGATCAACAACAAATCATCTGCATATGCTATGCTTCCAAGCACTTCAGGATCTATAGTCAATTGTTCCAACAGTTCCTCTAGCATTACATCCCAGAACATAGGTCCACAAACTGATCCTTGTGGACATCCTTTTGTGATATGTTTTGTCTTTTTTCCTGTTGGACAGCTTAGGCTTGCATATCGGTCTTGACAGTAGTTTCTGAGACTTCCGTACAGATTCTTTGGACATCTCATTCTTCGAAGTCTTTCAAAGAATGACGGCCACCAAAGATTGTCAAAAGCCCCAGACACGTCTATAAAGATCATTAAAACGTACTTTTTTATGCTTTCGTTTACTATTTCAAATACTTTATTTATTGCATCTTCTGTTGATCTACCTTTCCTAAAACCATACTGACCAGGATGTAATCCAATTTCTGTTCTTATTTGATTTAATTTTTTACATAGTAATTTTTCTTGTAATTTTCCCATTGTATTCAATAAACATACCGGTCTGTATGATTTCGGTAAGGCAGGATCTTTATCTTCCCCTTTATGTATTATTATAACTTCTGCTTGTTTAAAATTATTGGGAAACCTTCTTTGTCTAAGACATTCATTATATAATGATGTTAGTACTGGAATTATTTGTTCCGACAATGCTTGAAGTATTTCAACATGAATATTATCCGGTCCAGGTGCCTTCTTTCTTTTCATTTCTCTCATACTTTCATATACTTCTTCTTCTGTGAATTCCTCTATTTCTCTTTCTTCTTCTATTTGGTATTCTTGTATCATTTCTTCTCTTATATTTCTTTGTTCTACTGTTTCTCCTTCTAATTTATCTGGAGGTAATAATACATTAAGTAATGTTTCGGCCGATTCTTCCCAACTTTCTGTAAATGTTCCATCTTCTTTTTTTAAAGTAGAAAGCATTGTCGGACATCTAATTTTTTTAGAAACTATTTTATATGGTATTCCCCACATATCTAATTCTAAGTGTCTTGATACGAAGGTTTCCCAACTTTTAGCTTTTGTTATTTTTATTTCTTGTTTATATTCTTGTTTTAGTCTTCTATACTCACCTAGAAGGATTTGCCTCTCAAGATAGATACCACATCGTTGATATCGCTTTCGCGCATATCTAACTCTGCTTCTCATTCTTGTGAGGTTTTCCTTCCAGGCTGAGTTTTTTACTTTACTATTTTCTTTTATTTTTGGTATTGCTATATCCATTGCTTTTTTAATTTGTTTGGTTAATTCTTTTGTTGCAATATTTATATTAGATCCCCTTTGTACCAGACAAGGTGGTCGAAACTCAGACTTTAATAGTTCATAATTTGCTTTACCTATATTGTATCTTACCGAAGATATTTCCGTATTACGTGGATTTAGGTTATTAAGATTGAAAGTTATAAGGTTGTGATCACTTATTGTTGCATGCTCCATCACTTTCCAATCCTTAACTAGGTGTGCTACTGCAACATTTGATATTGTTATATCTATATTGCTAGCCGCACCAGCTCTGTTTTGAAAAGTTGGTGGGTTTCCTGGTTTATTGTGTACTATCAACTCTAGTTCATTAATCATATCTTCTACTAATAATCCTTTTTGATCTGTTTGAGTTGAATTCCACAATATTGATTTTGCATTTACGTCTGCTACAACTATAACTTTTTCCTCTCTATATGTTATAAATATAGCTCTTATCTTTTCCACGTATTCATCAATATCTTCACAGAACTGACAATATAGGTTAGCTATGATAAATTTACCTGCTTTTGTTAGCAATTCTACACAGATACAGTGTCGATCACTAAATTGTTTTAGAATTAGAAGTCTCATATTTTTATTGAATAATACGGTTACCGCCATTGGATTTTCTCCTATGCTTGCACATTGTGCATTAATTGGCATGTGTTGAATTTTTCCTAGTCTTGTGTATGGTTCTTGAATGCAAACCATATCAAGACTATTTTCTTCTGCTGTTTTTCTTATTTCATGTAGTACTGTGATACTTCTCATACCATTTATTTGTCCTATTTTTATATTGAATGTTTTGTTTGTCATTAATTAATTTGGTTTGTGTTTTTTTTTTATTAATTTCGTTTTGGTTTCCGTGTTTATTAGAATCGAATAAATTTTCATTTTTAGTATTTTATCACCATATCTGTGTATTTTATTATTTTTAATTATTTTATCTGAGTTTATTCCCTCTTCTCTGATACAATAATTTTTATTATTTTTAAAGTATTTTTGTTTTATATTATGATTTATATTTTTTGTATTTTTAGCATTTAAAGTATGATTTTTTGTTTTCATGACTCTGTTTTTAACCATTGCATCACATTGGTTTTTATGTTTTTGAAATTTTTTATTTTTTATTATATTAATTTTTAGTGTTATAAAATTTAATTTTAATTTAATTTTAATTTCAAATTTAGTTTTAATTTTCATTTTAATTTTAATTTTAATTAAATTTTAAATAATATTTATGTACCATAGTCTGTTTTTTGAATTAGACGATTTAAAAGTAGAGCATAAGTTGTACAATTTTTATTTTCTTTATTACATTGTTTTCCTCTGTGTTTGCAAGGTATGCATACCTTTGGCTGTCCTGTTTTATTACAATTTTTTCTTTCGTGATTTTCACCACAATGGTTACATGTTGTTTCTTTATTACAGTGTTTGCTTACGTGTCCTAGATCATTACATTTATTACATTTGGCTACCACTATGTAATCTTTTGTGTTTACACTTGTAAAACCAACATATGTTTTATTTATTATTAATTGTTTTCTTATATCAGGTGATACTTCTAATACATAATGGACCGTAGATTTCTCTCTTGGTCCTGTCTTAAATTTTAATTTACAATTGTTTGTAAAGTCTTCTTTTGTTATATTTTCAAAATTTTGAGTATATATTTTATTTAATATAATTTCTTCTTTTTCGTTGCTTGGTAAATCATACATTATTACTAGTGGTTTTCTTTTTTTTGGAAGTTCACATTTAAATTTTTCTTTTATTTTTTCATTATTTTTTATTTTTTCAATGTCTTCTAGTGTTGGAGTTTCAATTATTAATACTCTTCCTGATGTTCTCATTTTGTTTATTTTTAATTTATTTTTTTCTGGATCTAGAACTTTTGTAAGTTCTTCTTGTACTTTTCTTCCAGTTTGTGCTGTTTCACTTGTTATAAAAAGAGTGTTTATTTGTTTTTGTGTCTCTATTAGTTTTTGATTTTCAGTTTTATTATTTATTGGTTTTGATGTTATTGCAGCATATGTTTGTTTCGTTTCTTGTGTTTGTGTTACTTTTCTTAATTTTTCATATTTTATTCTTTGTCTATTATTTTCTTCTTTTAATATTTTTATTTGTCCTTCCATATTTCCATATTCCATTGCTAATAACATTATTCTATTTTTTAAATCATCTTTTCCTATTTTACTTAATCTTTTACCTATTTCCATTTCACCTTCAATGAAGTCAAGTAAGTCTTTAATTTTTGTTTTAGTATTATCAATATTTTCATTCAAATTTATATTTAATTCAGTATTATTTATATTATTATCTACAATACTATTATCTAATATTTCATTATTATTATTTTGAGATAAGGTATTAATACTAATTCTCAAACTATTTTCAATTATGTCATCTATTTGAGATGAATTACCTCCAAAAGAAGTAATTTTCTTTTTATCTCCCATTTTTTCCACTTTTTTACCTACAATTTCTTCAGTGTGCTCTTAGCCCTACCACTGAGCTTATTGTGGGAGGACCCCGACTTATGGCAGTGGAGTGGTTGCCCGCCCCCTAACCACGTGGAGGTGGCAGGAGTACTAACTACTAACACTAAAGAAATACAGGATACATACACAGATGTTCTTACTAAAATAAATAGAAATGTGCTAACCTATTTGAATTTGGATGCCTGTTATAAAATCCTCCTCCATGGGGTTAACGTTTATATATATTACAACTAGTTGATGGGATCATCAAGGAGAGTTCGTTTCGCACTTTCGTATGATTTGAGACCGTTAACGGGATTCTCTTAACGGGATATCAACAGATTTTATTAAAGTTTTGACGTCTATTTGTGTCACTTCTTCAGTAAGAGCTTCACTGATTTCTTGAACACTAACAATTTTTACCTTTATCTGGATATAAATGTAATCCTTTATATTATGGTCAATTAAATCACTAAAAAAGGATACTAAACGAGATCAAATAAAGATTTTGATATCTATGTTTATCACCATGTATTAATATAGTTTTCTTTCAGTGAGGAATTCACTATTTCTTTGCGTAATAATAATTACTATATATATTTTGATATAAATATATTCTCTTGCACCTTTACAGCTTCCAAAGTAACTAAAAAATCAATTTTCTTCTAAAAAACTTTGATAAGTACTTCGACGTCAATTTGACAATTTGATATTAATCAATTAATTAGTGATTAATTAATTGAGTTGCTACGTATTCCCTGTCCTTTTATACGGAGTCGAAACCTGGACAATCACGGGCGCATCTGAAGAAAGACTTGCCATTGTTGAGATGTGGTGTTATCGAATAATGTAAAAAATATATGGACACAACACTTAAAAAACAGGGAAACATTAAGAAATATGAAAAAGGCAAAATAAATACTCAACACTATGAAGGAAAGAAAAATGAGCTAAAATAAATATACATTCTCTTCTTCTTCGTCAGACTCCCCTCGAGACTCAGATTCTTCTACCTGATCTGTAAATAGTTGTAATATGTATTTAGAAATAATGAAAAATTAATTAGTGATTAATTGATTGAGTTGCTACGTATTCTTACTTATACATATATAACCAATGCTTAATAATTTTCCTTAGATAACCAATCACATCACGTTTTTTATTTCCTAGCATATGACCAAAGTAGCTCATGTTTCTTTCCTTCATGGTGTTGAGTATTTCTTTTTCATCTTTCTTAATGTTTCCGTGTTTGTTACGTGTGTCCATGATATATTTAACATTATTCGATAACTCCACATCTCAACAACGTCTTTCTTCAGATGCGCCCGTGATTGTCCAAGCTTCGACTCCGTATAAAAGGACGGAGAATACGTAGGAACTCAACTAATTAATCACTAATTCATTTTTAATTAATTCTAAATACATATTACAACTATTTACAGATCATGTAGAAGAGGAATCTGAGTCTCGAGGGGAGTCTGACGAAGAAGAAGAGAATGAATACTTAAGCTCAGATGAGGAGTTTGAAGAAGAAGTACAAGATTAGGACACAGAATTAATTTAGTTTATAGTTTTATACTTTTCTACATATATATTATTTATAAAAACAAATTTGTCTTTTTCTATCATATTTGCAAAATCTATTGTATAGTACGTATTATTTTTCTTTAATTAAGAAAAAGTTACTTAAGAAACTATAATATACAGGGTGTCCCGAAAAGATTGGTCATAAATTATACCACATATTCTGGGGTCAAAAATAGTTCGATTGAAGCTAACTTACCTTAGTACAAATGTGCTCATAAAAAAAGTTACAGCTCTTTGAAGTTACAAAATTAAAATCGATTTTTTTCAATATATCGAAAACTACTAGAGATATTTTATTTAAAATGGACATGTATCATTTTAATGGCAGGAATATCTTAAAACAAAATTATAGTGAAATTTGTCCACCCCATAAAAATTTTATGGGGGTTTTGTTCTTTTAAACCCCTCCAAACTTTTGTGTACGTTCCAATTAATTCATTATTGCGGTACCATTAGTTAAACAAAACATCCTTAAAACTTTTTTGCGTCTTAGTATTTTTTCGATAAGCCAGTTTTTATCGAGATGCGGCTTCTTTTTTAATATATTTACATAAAAATTGTATGGGGGTTTTGTTCCTTTAAACCCCCCAAATGTCTGTGTACGTTCCAATTAAACTATTATTGTGGTACCATTAGTTAAACACATTGTTTTTAAAACTTTTTTGCCTCTCAGTCTTTTTTGATAAGTCACCTTTTATCGAGATGTGGCTTCTTTTTCAAAATATACCTAAAAATGGAAATTATAAATAAATTTTCAGATTATCAACAGGTCTCTATAATCGTACTTAACCATATACAAATATGTCGTGGATTCGACAAATATTCAAAATATCTCGATAAACACTGGCTTATCGAAAAAGTACTAGGAGGCAAAAAAGTTTTAAAAACACTGTGTTTAACTAATGGTGCCACAATAATAATTTAATTGGAACGTACACAAAAGTTTGGGGGGTTTAAAGGAACAAAACCCCCATAAAATTTTTATGGGGTGTACAAATTTCACTTTATTTTTTTTTAAGATGTTGCTGCCATAAGAATGCCACATGTCTATTTTCAATAAAAAATCTCTAAGAGTTTTCGATATATGAAAAAAAATCGATTTTCATTTTGCAACTTCAAAGTGCTGTAACTTTTTTTGTGTGCACTATTGTATATGGGTAAGTGAGGTTCAATTAACCTATTTTTGACCCCAGAATCTGTGGTATAATTTATGACCAATCTTCTAGGGACACCCTGTATAATAATTACTCTAACGTTTCGAGAAAAAACAACATGGATATTGCCAGGTCACGTGACTTTTCTCGAGCGAACGGACTCGCTCAGCTACAACAGAGGACGCAAACAGCTATCGGTATACGATCTTTCTCACACTGCTGCCCACATGTAGCGCTTTTCATTTATATGCAAGCTTAATTTGTTTGATCACCTGGCAGTTGGAAAATTTCACCAAAAACCTGTCTTTTTTAGAATATTTATTTTTAATATTAAAAAATACCATGTCAAAATAACAATTGCACCTCCCTCTCCGGAAGGAATGTACATAGCTATGCATGTATAGTTGTATATTTTATACTCGTTAATAGTATGTAGAGATTTAAATAATCCTGGGGCGCCCATGCAAGTATCTTGCAGAGCTAAAATTGCCCTCAAATCGCCTGGCCTGCTTATTTTCTTTATATTTGAATATTTAAATTTACTTTAAAGTCACGTCAATGATATTTTTTTAATAACAATTTTTACCCTTTTGTTTAACTTTGGGGGGTGGGGGGATTTTTGGGGAAAATAACCGCTACCCTCCAGCCAAAACGGCATTTTTGTATTAGGCTATCATAGAAGAGTCACCTGAAAAATTTTCAGGTTGCCTAAAATATCTACTCAAAAATGTCTCACAGCTCTTGGACCATTACGGATAGACAGACGGACAGGCGAACGTGGATAATTCAACGTTTTTACATTTTTTCAAAATTGGGTAAAAACAATATGGTATTAGTGCAAAAATAGAAGAGCATTACAAATTCTATTGTTTCTAAATTGTAGTGCAATATATTTACTGGTAAAATGATAATACTCAAAATATTTTTTAATGAGAAAATGAAAACATATTAACTTTACTCTGGGCTAATTACCAAAATACAAGGAAAAGTTATTTACCAGCAATTTTACAGCTGGAATCGAATCTTATGATTGTATATATTAATAATATAGGTATGCAAAGTCCGCAGATAGTGTGCTACTTTTTTATAAGCAAAAGAGCGCCCGAAAATCGTGTTTTTTCAATTTTTGCTCTATAACTCCAAAGATTTTAACTATACACAAAAAACACCCATATAAAAAATCACCGTAATTAAATTCTGCATAGAGACGGGTTTCTCCCGATTTACTTCGACGAAAATTTTCCCTAAAAAATGCGGGTTTTTCCAACAAAATCTTTTTTTTTTGAACTAAAATTTTAGATAAGTAATTGTTTATCAATAATTAAATAACTTGGTAATATAAAAAGCTCTTTTCCTATAGATTACACTGGTAAACACACAGTTTGCTGCCGGAAATTTTTTTACTGTTTTTAGGTAATTTGGGTCTGCTGAATCCAAAAATGCCACCAGATTTGTTCCATCAGATCGTTTTCAGAAAATACGACAACAGATCACATTTATAACATATAGGGTCATTTAATGCAGCACCACCTACATAATGTAGTGCTGCTACCCATGAAATAAACCAAATACTAATAAAAAGTAAGATATTTATTGTACAATAATGTACTTATAAAAATCATCACACATATCTGCCAAAAAAACTTAACTTTTCATCTAACCTAACCGGCAGCGTCACATCAAAAATATGTTATTCGGCGTCACCTAAAATCTTCCTTTTATATTATTTTCTTGCAAAGGCTTTAAAAGGACGGTCCCTTTGAAGACTCCAGCAGTAATCCGCCATCATGTGATAGCCCCATCTTCCTGATACCCCTATTTCACCGTTTTGATATCTTGGTGAAGGTTTTCTGGGAAACGGTCTAAGTGGCTGTGGCGGTAATTAATTTTAATACTCATATGACAACCGTGTTTGTTAAAATTGTTGAGCATTTATTCCACTCTAATGCCCAATTGGTATACTTCCACATTTGTTCCCATTATGTAAAAGGACACACTTTCAACTTCGTTTGGAACTGTCTATAAAAAGACGCCAGTGATCTGGTGTAGACTCCGATACACCCATTTTTTCTAACAGTCCTTTAAAAAACCATATTTATCATCTTGCTGAGAAAAAAAAGGCAAAAGATATTTTATCTCTATTACGGTAGTATGTAATTTTGGTGTCTGCGTGAAGAACATTCTTTTCTTTTAGTCTGGAGGTAAGCAACGCGGAAGAATCCTTTGGAAGGTTCAAATTTCTGATAAGATCGCTTAGCTCTTCCTGAGTAAAGAGCTCAGGACGTGTTGAATCCCCTTCAAAATAACTGTCGTCGTCCTCAAATCTATTAGTCTGCAGTTCGTCAAATAACGTTTCGGCATTATCCTCTGGTAACATAGGTAGACTGCTGAATATTGGAATGGGTATCTGCTCAAGCTGATGTGGAATTGGGCTTATTGCTGAATCCAGGTTAGGATATGTTCACGTATGTCGAATGTTACGATTAATGCCCTTTATATTCCCAAGATAGAAATAGCAATCGTCAAAATGATTTTTTGGTTCCCTCCATACCATTGGAAAACCAAATTTAAACATTTTCGTCGGCCTTTCGTCCACTGTCGCAAGTTTTCAATACAAGTTTTGCACACTACATGTGGAGCTCAGGATTTATCTTGATCTAAATGAACACCAAAATAGGCCCTTTTGTTCATTTGTCCATTTGTCTTAGAATTTGTTAAGTTTGTTTTTAAACATATTGCAATTATAGTGGTGGAATATACAGAAATGTAAGAATATTTAAGTATTTGATAAATATGTTATATCTCGGAAACTAGAGCTGATACAAAGAAAAGGTTTGTATTTTTGGAATCAGCACAGCTGAATTAACTAAAATCGGTTGATTTTTTTTCGGCAGCAAGACAATTTTTTTTGTTGGGCTGTGTTGTAATTCCAGAAGATTACGAAAATTGAATGAACAGTTTAGTAACAATTGAATTGTTAATTAAAAATTTACGGTCGCTATAATAACCACAATAATTATGATTATGATACATAAGAATAACTATGATTTTTGCATAAAAAGCCACTGTTCCTATCTAATGTACTTTACAGAATTGAAATTGGACTATTTAAGTGGCCTCAGGAATTTTTAAAATTATAAACAATTTTTTGGATTATAAACAAATAGAATATCTCGGAAAATATTAAATTAATTTAAATTTTGAAAACGGTATTGAAAAAAGTGGCAGGACGCTTCTTTTAAAAGAAAAAACGTTTAATTGTGATGAGTGGTTCCTTAGATACAACCGGTCAAAGTTGACCAGCATTTACGGCAAAGATATAAAAAATAGGATCATAATTTTCAAACCATCACCTTTTTATTTTTATCCTCTTTCTCCACACCAATTTTTGTATCTTTAAAATACTCATAATATATATTATTATAATAAAAACTATCGATATTACGAGTGAAAATTGCCAAAAATAGCAAAATTCCAATCAAAAATTAGGTTGGAGAAAATGTAATCTCAAAGTTCAAAATAGGTATACGTTAAAAAATGCATTTTCTCGGCTTCCCACGGAGCAGTTTTCTTCATTCTTTTTTTTTGTTTTCAAGTAACTCGAGTAGGGCCATCTAACTAACGCATTATTAAATGTCAAAGTTGCTTTTGTTTTGTTATAATAGATTAATTTATTTATAAGAAAAGAAAACTGCATATTTTTTCCAGTTGTAGACTTTTTTTTAGATAATCTTAGTATAAGTGTACCATTTAACGTTAAAAATACAAATATTCTGATTTGAAAGCTGTATACTTATTTCTCTCTCTTCAATCCTGACCCCCCGAAGGGAGTGTAGTGGTCGACGTGATGTCGTGTATTGTCCGTCTCCAAAGATCTCTGTCTCTGGTCATTTCTTTTAATTCATGCATAGGTCTTTTGTATATTCCTGTAATCTGATCGATCCATCTTGTTGGGGATCTTCCTCGTGATATTCGGCCTTCCACCTTTCCTTGTATAATGAGTCCTTCCATGTTTTCTGTGTTGGCTCTCATAACATGTCCAAAGTATTTTAATTGTTGGAGATGGACTTTACTGGAGAGCCGTTGGCTAACTTATAGCTCTCTTAAAATCGAATTATTTGTTCTATGGTCGGTCCAAGGAATTCGTAGCATTCGTCTCCAACAGAACATTTCAGTGGCGTCTATCTTTCTTCTTTCCGAATTTCTCAGGGTCCAAGATTCACATCCGTAAGTCAGTATTGGGACTATTAAGCAGTTGATCAACCTCATCTTTAACGCTCTTGAAATTTGATAGTCCTTCCATATTGTGGTCATTTTTGCTGTGGCGACTTTTGCTAGATTATATCTACGTTTTATTTCCTCCTGTAGTGACCCTGTGTTTGTGATTAATGATCCCAGATATAAGTATGAGTTCACAACCTCAAACCGATCAATTGTGGTTATATGTGGATGATTGTTATGTAGTCTATCCACTTTCATGATCTTTGTCTTTGATATGTTTAATTGCAGACCAAATATTTGACTTTCGTTTTCAACCAGTCGTATAAGATCAATCAGCTCTGCTTGACTATTTGCAAGAAGGGCTGTGTCATCTGAGAAAGGTGGGTTGTTTATTTTATGACCATTTATTGAGATGCCTTTTTCCCATCCTTCAATTCCTTTTCTCATAATATGCTCTCCATATATATTGAATAATTGTGGCGATAGTATACATCCCTGTCTGACACCCCGTTCTGGATGAAATTCGTTTGAAAGTGTGTCAAGCACTTTAACTGATCCAGTAGTGTGTTCGTATAGTTCAGTTATAAGCGAAATAAGGTGTTGGGGTACGCCCACTTCTTTTAGTATTTGCCATAAGTGTCTCCACTTGACCCTGTCGAACGCCTTACGATAATCTATAAAGCATATGTACAGTGGATTATTGAATTCCCTTGATTTTTCGATTATCTGTCTTATATTTAACAGGTGTTCTCTAGTACCCCTACCTTTGGTAAATCCAGTTTGCTCTTGTGGAATTTCTCTTTGAAGGAATGTTTTTAGTCTCTCGTTGATTATATTTTCAATATTACAATCTTTATTTAAACAAATTAAAAATTTTTGTTGTAATAAATAAATTAATTTATTATCACAAAATAAAAGCAACTTTGACATTTAATAATGCGTTAGTTAGATGGCTCTACTCGAGTTATTGCGGAATAAAAAAAGAATGAAGAAAATTGCTCGATGGGAAGCCGAGAAAATGCATTTTTTAACGTATACCGATTTTGAACTTTGAGATTACATTTTCTCCAACCTAATTTTTTATTGGAATATTACTATTTTTGGCAACTTTCACTCGTAATATCGATAGTCTTTATTATAATAATACAGGGTGTAACAAAAATACAGGTCATAAATTTATTCACATATTCTGGAACCAAAAATAGTTCGACTGAACCTAACTTACCTTAGTACAAATGTGCACATAAAAAGAGTTACAGCCCTTTGAAGTTACAAAATGAAAATCGATTTTTTCCAATATATCGAAAACTATTAGAGATTTTTTATTGAATATGGACATGTGGTATTCTTATGGCAGTAGTATCTTAAAAAAAATTATAGAGAAATTTGGACACCCCTTTTATTCCTTTAAACCCCATCTCGATAAAAACTGCCTTATCGAAAAAATACTAAGAGGCAAAAAACTTTCGAAAATATTGAATTTCACTAAAGGTACCACAATAATAATTTAATTGGCACGTACACAAAAGTTTGGGGTGGTTTAAGGGAACAAAACCCCATAAAATTTTTAGGGGGTGTACAAATTTCACTATAATTTTTCTTGAAGATGCTTCTGCCATAACAATGCCACAAGTCTATTTTTAATAAAAAATCTCTAATAGTTTTCGATATATTCGAGAAAATCGATTTTCATTTTGTAACTTCAAAGGGCTGTAACTTTTTTATGTGCATATTTGTACTAAGGTAAGTTAGGTTCATTCGAACTATTTTTGGTCCAAGAATATGTACTTTAATTTATGACCTGTATTTTTGTTACACCCTGTATATGTTATGAGTATTTTAAATATATGAAAATTGGTGTGGAGAAAGTGGACCGAAATGAAAAGGTGATGGTTCCAAAATTATGATCCTATTGTTTATATCTTTGCCGTAAATGCCGGTCAATTTTGACCGGTTGTATCTCAGGAACCACTCATCAAAATTAAACGTTTTTTCTTTTAAAAGAAGCATCCTGACGATTTTTTCCAATACAGTTTTCACGATTTAATTTAATTTAATATTTCCCGAGATATTCTATTGGTTTTTAAAGCGAAAAACATGTTTATAATTTTAAAATATTCCTGAGGCCGCTTAAACAGTCCAATTTCAATTCTGTAAAGTACATTAGATAGGTACAGTGTCTTTTTATACAAAAATCATAGTTATTCTTATGTATCATAATTATTGTGGATATTATAGCGACCGTAAATTTTTAATTAACAATTCAATTGTTGCTAAACTGTTCATTCAATTTTAATCAGCTTCTGGAGTTATAATCTTTACGAAAAGAGATTTTAGATTACCGAGTTATTCAATAATTGATAAACAATTACTTATCTAAAATTTTAGTTGAAAATTAAAGATTTTGTTGGAAAAGCCCACATTTTTCGGGAAAAATTTTCGTCGAAGTAAATCTGGAAAAACACATCTCTATGCAGAAATTAATTACGGTGAATTTTTATTTGGGTGTTTTATGTTTAAAGTTAAAATCTTTGGAGTTATAGAGCAAAAATTGCAAAAAACACGATTATCGGGCGCCATTTTGTTTATAAAAAAAGTAGCACACTACATGCGGACTTTGCATACCTTTGCATATGATTCGATTCCAGCAATAAAATTGCTGGTAAATAACTTTTCCCAAAAATGGCCTATTCTCCGATAATCTGCCCAGACTACTTACAATGTAATCAACAATTAGATCCGTACTCATAATCACTGTCGTCGGATTGTAAATGATGACTGGGCTAAAATTGCTCCTATGCGATTTTCACGTATTGAACATTCTTCACCTTTCATATTTCCGCACTTTTTTCCCCTAATTTCAGGAGTAGCAGACTGTTAAACACCGGAAAATGTTTTATCTGGGACATACATATTATAGTGAGGGGAAATCGATATAGAATATTACAACTGATCCTTAAAGGCAAAATAGAGGGTAGGAGTGTAGGAAGAAGCAAGTTTTTTGGTTAAAAAACATTCTTGAATGGAGTAATATCAAATGCAGGATAATTATTCCATGTTGCAGAAGATCCAGAAGCCTTCGCAATGGTGATATCAAGCGTCGCATAATTCTCCCATTGCACGTGCAGAAGAAGAAGAAGCAGAATTCAATGCTTCTGGTCATATTTCCAAAACGACTGCATCACTTTGCGCAATTTTGCATATTTCTGAAATATGTTCAATATGTTAAATTTACAATGGTAAGAGGATAGTATTACCACGTTATGTCTAAAATATGTATAATATCGTCTATTACAGGGGTGGCCAAGCTCCTTGATAGGCTGAGTCATTTTTCACAATTTGAAATTTTTCGCGAGACGCAATTAAACAATTATCTAAAAAGTGTTAAAAAGATAAATTTTTCTCTCACTGTTTGGATTTGACGAATTTTAAAGTGAAATAAAACGGTTCACATCGTTGTTTCAAATATGCAAATATTTCTACAAGTAGCCTTTACTAATTCAGTATACTTCGATTCTTCTTCATCCATCTTTTTCTGGGATGATGAAGAATCGTTGATGAAGAATCGAATTTTTCTCTCTCAAAAAACAACGTCTTTAAACTCGGTCTTCCTCTGATTTACCAGATGACCTAGCCATCTTATTTTAGCTTTTGTATGTCTGATGAAGTTTTCAGTACCAATCTCCTGTCAATTCATCTCTTTTAGGGCCAAATATCGTTCTGAGAACTTTGCTCTCAAATACCAGCAGCTTACTTATTTCTCAGTAGCTTATTTATTTAATTTCTGACAACATAGTCAATCTTCATCAACTTGTCACTATAATCAGAGAATACAGTAAGAGAATGGGATTAGAGATTAATACCAAAAAGACCAAATCCATGAACATCTCCAGAAACATGGATACACTTTAAAACTCCACTATAACACGGAATACCAAGTCCATTGAAAGAGAGCAAATTTAAATACCTGAGAACGTGGCTTTTTAAAGACTGGGCATCGGAGAGGGAAGTAAAATGTCGCATTGAGCAAGCTCGACAAGCTTTCGTAAAATTCAGGAAGGTACTGACCTGCTCAGAGTTCGTTCTTCAACTGATACTAAGGTTTACTAAGTGCTACGTATGGTCGGTGCTGCTATATGGCGTAGAGAGCTGGACACTCAAAACAAGAGATATATACAGATTAGACGCTTTCGAAATGTGGCTTTATCTATATATATCAATCGGTTTTAAAACGTCTTGCGACGTTGTCCGATGCCTAATTTCCATGACACTCTATCATCCCATTGGCCCTCTCTAAGATCTCTTGCGCTCATCGCCTTCGTTTCTCCCTCTCTCCAAGATTTCTTGGGTCTTCCTCTGTTTCTGCGGTTTGGTGGTACCCATTGCATAATTATTTTAGGGAGTCTTGAGTTATCCATCCTCTGGACGTGTCCGTACCATATTAGCTGTTTTCTTTCTATGTCTGTTGTTAGAGAGCCGTCAACCCCCATTCGCTGTCTTATCTCATCATTACGTATTCTCTCTCTGCGTGACACTCCTACTGATCTTCTAAAAGCGTCCATTTCTACTGCCTCCAGTTTTCTTCTGTTGTTTTCGGTTATCCGCCAAGTTTCTGCTCCGTACAATATACTGCTTTTAATAAGAGATTCGTAGATATTGTGTTTTCTTCTTTTTCCTATTTCATGATTCCACAGTACGCTGTTTAGACAACCTATTGTTTTTCTGGATTGTGTTATTCTTCTCTTTATTTCTTCATCATCTTTCCCCGTTGTGTCAAAAACGATTCCTAGGTATGTGTAATGGTCGCAGGGCATGATGATTTCATTATTTTCTAATGTGATGTTCGATAGTTCGGTACCTATTGGCAGGTATTTTGTTTTTTCTGTATTAATTTCTAGTCGCCACTTTCTATATTCTTCTTGTAATTTCCTTGCCATGTACTCTAAATCATCTTTATCGTTTGCTATAACAACCTGGTCATCAGCAAACTGCATTGTATATAAGCAAATCTCTCCAAGGTCTACGCCCATGCCTCTGCATTTTCGTTTCCACTCTTTCAATGCTTTTGCAACATATATTTTAAATAAGGTCGGTGATACACAACACCCCTGACGTAGACCTTTATTAACCAGGAAGCTTTGCGATAATCTGTTTCCAGTTTTTATTTGTGATGTTGACCCTTCATACAAATTTCTTAAAGACTTCATATCTTAAAGATACCATGGACAGCGAAAGTGCCCATGAATCAACTAAGAACGCCAACTTTTCGAAACCATCAAGAAAATGAAAATTGCGTATCTAGGTCACATCATGCGAAATGAAAAATACAAGTTCCTCCAAGTTATAATAGAGGGTAAAATTGAAGGCAAGAGAGGAATGGGACGCAAGAAAATGTCCTGGTTCCGAAACATAAGGCAATGGACAGTGATTACCGACATACAATCTCTGATACACATTGCAAGAAACGGAGAGTTAATGGAAAATGTGATCGCTAACATCCATTAGTAGATTTGCATCTGAAGAAGATTTATTTCCCACTGATGTAGTGAGTCCATATTTCACTTCCATATGTAACAATGGGGCGACTAATTGGCTGTACAGTCTTAACTTAGATTGTTTTTTACCAGCTTAGATTTTAATAATGATAATAGAGATTATAATACTCTATCCACGCAGCTCTCCTTACTGAGATCTCCTTTTATAATGTGATTGTCATCTGTGATTACCGCCCCTAGATATTTAAAGTCTTTTACTACTTCGAAGTTGTGGTCAATAATAGTTATGTTCTGCCTAACTCTGGGCCTTGGATTTTTAGTTACTAGTATGTATTTCGTCTTCTCGTCATTTATTCGAAGGTCCAGACTACCTGTTTCTTATTTGAGTTGTGAACACACCTCTCTCACGTCTCTTGTAGAACGAGCGACTGTAACTATATCATCAGAAAATGCCAACAATAGTTTTGATCCTAGATTCGTAAATCCTTCTGTCAGCTCAGATGATATTTTACTTATACATATATATATTCAACGGCCAAATTGAATAGCAACAGTGATAAGGAGTCCCCTTGTCGAAGTCCTAATGTTACGCTTAGTCTTTTATATTTGTTGCCAGTAATTTAAGGCATTTTGAAAAACAGAAATTAAAATAAATTCAGGACATTAATTGAGATCCACAAATAATCCTTCAAAGAGCCACATGTGGCTCGCGAGCCACAGTTTGGCCACCTCTGGTCTATTATAAATATTTTTGGTATTTCATTCCTTTTGGCTATCTGTAGTAATTAAAAAAGAAGATATAACTATCATTATGGGTGACTTCAATGCGAAAATTGGTAAAGGGAGAAGCGGTGAATTCATAGGTGATTTTGGTCTAGGACAGAGAAATGAAAGGGGAGACAGATTAAAACTGTTTGTAGAAGAAGAAGAATTTACAATACTAAACACATTCTTCAAACTACCACCAAGACGCTTGTACACCTGGGTCTCCCCGCAAGATCAACCAGGAAACGTAATACGGAATCAAATTGACTACATAATGGTGAACAAGAGATTCCGTAATGGATGCCTATCGGTTAAGGGTTACCCCGGTGCTGACGTATCATCAGATCATGTTCCTGTTGTTGGTAAATTTAGGTTTATATTCAAGAAGGTTGCAAAAAAGAACAGCAACAAAAAGTGCGATATGAGAATACTAAAAGATAAGAAAACAAAAGAGACAGTCGCACAGATTCTTTCAGAGAAGCTAATTAATGTGGAGCAAACATATAATGCCGAAGAATCACTCCAAAATATATGTGAAACCTTTAACAACATCAGAGAAGAACATCTAATAGAAAAGAAAGAGATGAGAAAAAGTTGGATGAACGACCATATACTACAACTTATGGAAGAAAGAAGAAAATCAAAAAACAATAAAATAATGTACAACACGATTCAGAGACAAATAAGAACTGAAATAAGAAAGGCCAAAGAAAATTGGTTAAAATCACAGTGTGAAGAGATAGAGTCGTTAGAGCAAAAACATGATACGTTTAACATGCATAAAAAGGTGAAACAAGCAGCTGGTCTTCAGAAATCCAACACAGCTAGCAAATTGCGAGACCAACAGGGGAATATCATCACAGACAGAAATCAAGAAATCTGCATATGGACAAAATACATACAGGAACTTTTTGATGATACTAGATCCGAACAACCTCCATCCTACATATGTGATGACCACTTACCAATCACATCAGGTGAAGTGGAAAGAGCAATATCACAACTAAAAGATGGCAAAGCTCCTGGACCTGACAATGCATATGCTGAACTCATAAAACTATTTGACACCGACGGTACTCAACGTCTAACCAAAATATTTAACGACATATATTTAAGCGGAGTAATACCAAAAGCATGGTTGAAGTCGACGTTTGTTGCTTTACCAAAGAAAACAAAGTCCGTATCCTGCAGTGATTTCCGAACCATCAGCTTAATGAGCCATATTTTAAAGCTATTTCTAAAAATTATACATCAAAGGATATATAGACTGTGCGAAGAAAAAATCAGCCGAACACAGTTTGGTTCTCGAAATGCAGTGGGTACAAGAGAGGCTCTATTTAGTATACAAGTGCTATTTCAACGATGTAGAGACGTGAATTGCGATATTTATGCATGTTTCATTGATTACCATAAAGCGTTCGATACAGTAAAGCACGACAAGCTGATGGAGATATTAACAAATGTTGGAATAAACACCTGTGATTTAAGGATTATCAGCAATCTGTACTGGAATCAAACATCATCTATCCGGACAGAGGCAGGAGAATCCGACGATATCAAAATCAAACGTGGGGTCCGTCAGGGATGTATACTATCCCCACTGCTGTTTAACATCTACTCTGAGGAAATCTTTCAAGAAGCATTGGATGATGTTGAAGCCGGAATTAGAATTAACGGAGAATGTATCAATAACATAAGATACGCAGACGACACTGTGGTATTCGCTGACAGTTCTGAAGCCCTACAGGAGTTAATGAGCAGAATCGCAGAAGTCAGTCAGAGATACGGACTTTCACTAAACACTAAGAAAACCAAATGTATGATGATCTCTAAGAATGAACATCAATTTGGACGAATCAGTGTGAATGGTCAACAGATAGAAAGAGTAAAAACATACACCTACCTTGGTACGAACGTCAATGAAAATTGGGACCATTCTATAGAAATCAAATGTAGGATAGAGAAAGCAAGATCTGCATTTCAAAAAATGGCAAAGCTGTTCAAATGTCATGATTTGTCGATACCCATAAAAGTCAGATTACTACGATGTTATATATTTCCTATATTGTTGTACGGAGTTGAGTCGTGGACTCTCACAGACGCCACCTGCAAGAAAATTGAGGCTTTTGAGATGTGGCTTTATCGTCGAATCCTGAAGATATCTTATACCGACCACATTACTAATGAGGGTGTTTTGCTGAGAATGAAAAAAGAAAAAGAGCTGTTAATCAAAATAAAAACAGCCAAAATCGAATACCTCGGTCACATCATGAGGAACAGTGAGAGATATGGACTGCTGCAACTGGTCTTGCAGGGAAAAGTAGAGGGAAAGCGAGGACCAGGAAGGCGAAGGATTTCCTGGCTGAAAAATCTACGAACGTGGTTCAACACAACCACTACAAATCTTTTCAGAGCAGCAGTGTGCAAAGTGCAGATTGCCATGATGGTCGCCAACATCCGAAACGGATAGGCACTACAAGAAGAAGAAGTAGTAATTCCGACTTGAAATAATCCTGACGAAATGGCGAAAGTTTGAGATACCCTCTAGCGAGGAAAAGGTACAAAGGTGGGTGGGTATACATCGAAATTAGGTTTTAGTCTCATATTTTGTGAACCTTTTATTTTTTAATTTCTCTAATATTTAACAACACAGAAACTAGACGGTTTTACTCTTTAATAAGTCTTGGTAGTCAACGTCGGCCTAAGATGGTCGATTGAGTTTCTTGATAGAGTTGGGCGGAGGTAAATTCCTCACCAACCAGTAAAAACATATAATCCGACAGGTATTTTCCTCACCAAATTTAAGGGTTCCTATTAATCCGATAGGTATTTTCCTCACCAACTCACTCAGGTAATAAAATAAAAATATAGATGTAATTTAAGAATGATTATTATGAAAGCATCCAAAATCCGAATAAAAGACATTAAATTCCTTACATTATAATAATAGTTTATAATGTAGATAATAAGCAAAATGTATAAATTATTATTTAATATTTACTATTATACTAAGAGACACACTTTACAAAATCCATACAAAATTCATTTGATTAGACTGATATTAATAAATTTTCTACAGTTATTTTTCAATTTCAGTTTAACTCCTTTATCTTTGATAGGTTTAGCAATATGCAAACTTTAAATTTTAACATACGTATATATCTGAAATTCTTTAATTTATTCTAAGAACATATATATGGATGGATGCGTATTATAAAACGATGAACTAAAATGCGACTGAAAAGATTCGCAAGCATTCGTAGTACGAATAACAGAAGAATTTGCCTCTGCTCACAAATATGGTATTTTCGTCGACATAAGTTTCAACTAAATAATCAACATATTATCTAAAATTTTATTTTCTGGTTTGCATGACATTAAATCAGACACAAAACAATCTGATACGTCTTCTGGTTTTATATATAATATGTAAGGCCAAACGTCTGTTTGAGTCACTTACCTACTTCAGAATCATTTTGTATATTCTGATGTTAAATCAAGAGACTGAATTTTTCTATACCAAGCTTGGTGTAGATGAAATCTAGAACCATGTATTTCAGTGTTCGGACACATTTTAATGATTGCATTATGTATAGCCTTTTCAAAATCTACAAAAATTTTACTAGGATTGATTGGGGGAGGGGCGATCAAAAATCTTCAAAAATTGCGTTACGTAATACGTGAACGCCCCATTAAGGTGCATTACATAGGGGGAGGGCGGGGTCAAAAATCTTCAAAAATTGCGTTACGTAATACTTGAACGCCCCCAAACTCAATTTTGAGAGCTTTAAAAATTTCTGATTTTAATAAATAAAAAAATTGTAAGTTTCTGTTTTTTGTTTGGCGGTAAACAGTATATCTAATAAAGATATAATGCCCATATACATAATGCCCATTACTTAACCCAACACTAGTGAATAATTTCAAATAAGATGTGGTACATTAAGAAATGTACCATACATACGAGAGGGGCAAAATTATGAAATAAATTCATTTTCTCTAAAATCGACGATTTTGGAGAAAAATGCCGAAACAGGTCGATTTTTATTTTTAAATTACAATTTTTTGGCCTATATTTCATACTAGTGACGTCATCCATCTGAACGTGATCACGTAGTCGATAATTTTTTTAAATGGGAATAGGGGTCGTGTGGTAGCTCATTTGAAAGGGTGTTTAATTCTCTATTCAGTAATATAAACATTAACATATTTATTTGTACAGGCCAAAAAAATAATTCTTGGATTAAATTAATTGACACAAAAAGAAGAATGTGTTTAATTTATTTGACTCAAAATACATTATATTGTTGCCAGAGAATAGAAAAAAATGTTTATTTGGCAAATGAACATTGCTTTTCGCTTAAATTAAATGTTCGAATTGCCAAGAAGCAGGTGAGAGGTTGTTTTAGATTTAATTTAAGTGAAAAGAAATGTTTATTTGTAAAATAAACATTTTTTTCTACTTGCTACTCTGACAGCAGTACAATGCATTTTGAGTTAAATAAAGTACTTACCTACATTCTTCTTTCTGTGTCAATTAATTCAATTCAAAAATTATTTTTTTGGTCACCCTGTATAAATAATGATGTTAATGTTTATATTATTGAATAGAGAATTATTTTACCTTTCAAATGAGCTATCAAACTTGACTAGGATGAAATATATGCCACAAAATTTTAATTTAAACATAAAAACCAACCTGTTTCGGAATTTTTTTCCAAAATCGTCCATTTTAGAGAAAATGAATTTATTCCATAATTTTTACCCTCTCTGTATAAAATTCAATGTGGCTAAAAGTCTTATATTTGTTTCACAACTAAATACAATTATCTTACTTTTGACACAGTTTATAAAGAGAAAATTTTCCCCCTTGGTTGTTTTTTGAGCACAGCTCTTCACAAATTCTTGAACCTCATCAATATTGGAAGGAGGTTGACCAGGCGTCATTTTTCGTCGATAAATATATAAATATATTTTCTTATGTAACTGACATCAATCGTAGTAATTGTTTCAGTCAAATTACCTGCAAGCTCTTGGCGTATAATTTTTGCTGGTTTTTCAGTTAGATTCTCTTCAGATTTACGTTTACAAGAGTTAGAAACAATTTTTAGATATATCTTCTGACGATGTGGTTCGTGATTATGGTGTAGGCTACTTCGAGATATTGTAAAATTTGCACCAATAGTAAACAATTTCGCACTACAAGTTGTTTTATTACACCTCTAGAACACTTCACTTCTTAAAACTTTCATTTTATAAAAAATAAAATCTTCAAATACCAGTAAAGGTTTACCGCAATTACTTTCTATTAAACATGCTATTTTTGTCAAAATTCCACTAAAAATAAAATACTATAATCAATTAACTAATTATTATTATAGCTACCTACTGTAATTTTATAGTAGATAAATGCCCTGAATGCCTTTTAGTAAAATCTACCTGAAAGAACCATTTCGGTTTTGGTGAGGAAAATACCTGTGGGATTATGACATACCCTTCCAAACGCAGGTAAAAAATTATTTTGGTGAGCAAAATACACCCGTCGATATAGTCCTGTCGCCAGGGGGGGTACAACGGCCTTCTTAATTCAGATGGACTTTGATTGATTTCGGGTTCGAAAATTGCAATTTTTCGATTTTTTGAAAGTTCAACCGCGGTTATCTCGAAAACTATGCATCCTACGAAAAAACTTGTCAGAACATTTTTTGCCTAGAATGACCCAAAAAATACAAAAATATGTTTTGTTTTGCGAGAAATCACTGTTATGTAATTCCTCAAGTTCTTTGTCTGTAACAACCTTATCGACATCCGGATCAACTGTTACCCAAAAAATTCGTATTCTACGGGTCAAAATATATATAAAAAACTTGGGTAAGTCCATGTGAATTAAGGAGGCCGGTGTACCCCCCTTGGCGACAGGACTAATAGAGTTTCACCATATTCCCGGAGGTTATATCTTTTAGCATCGGCGTTTAGCCAATATTACTTTAACCATTGATTAATAACTACATTGATTAATAACTACATAGATACCTCACCTTTAGGTAAAACCTAATTCAGTGTTAAACTCCGCCCACTTACACCTCTTTGCCCCTCAAGTCTAAGTACTAACTGGCTGGACGGTGGCGACATTTATTGAAATTTTTGCCAAGATTGAAAAATAAATTTGAGTCGCTTGGCTGGCGTAATAGACAACGATATAAGGGTAGTATTCAGCATTTTAACAAATAATTTTAACGCGATTGTAATCTCTATTTTGGAATTCCGATTTTACTTCAGATAAAACGCTAAAAATTAATTAATAAAAATAGTGAAGAAATTTCTTAAAAATTATTTAATTATTAATACATTACAAAAAAACAACAAAATAGAAAATACATAATAAAATTAGCAGTGATAATTCACATGTAAATTATTTTTTGCAATTTGTAAAAGAATGATATTTTCAGAACTAATGCGAAATAAACTATTTGAAGTTGATATACAGAATTTCTTTCCAGATCTAACCCATTCACCCCAGGTAAAATATTGCAAAACCTCCGAATTTTAAAGAATCCATTGGATTGGCATGAAATTTGGTATACATATATACTGATAAAATGACAGGGAATTTCCAACATATAAATAGTTGAGGGCCATCTGCCTAGGAACAATAGGTAAAAGCTGATAAACGGACAGGATTAGAAAGTTTAAAACATCACTAATTAGATCATATTTCAAAACAAAGTAAATAAGTATATTTGAATGTTAATTCTTTTCAAACTAAGATAGTAAAATTAAAATTTTAGGAAAAAAAAGATATTTATTATTTCTTGTTCTCAAGAAGTACTTTCATTATTGACAATATCCAAACATTTTATTATTAAAAGTCGAGAACAATTAAAAACCACGTTCATGTTTATATGAAAGTACTTTAAAAATGAAGGTATATTACTTTTGAGAAGAATTAATATTTTTTAACAAACTTGGTATACGACTCATAATATTTGACATCTGATTCTTTCATTTTGAGTTTTAGGACGTGCAAGTTTTTATCAATAATACATTTTTCCCTAAACTGAATAAAAAAGTTTCCATATGATTCCAAGGTTTTAAGACATACTGATACTGTTTTCCTGATATTATAAAATACTTGTTAATACCTGCTAATATCTGTATATATAAACTAAAGCTAATAGTGTAGTTTAACATTCAGTTGAGTCCACGATTATTTACCCGTGCGTCATTAATACCTGACGAGATAAAAGACATACTTTTGATCTAGCATCATTCTCTTCCACGCATGAAACTAAAGACAAACCAGCTACCGCCTGTTATTAAGTAAAAACACATGTTTTTTTATGAACGCACTAGACTAACTCTATTGCGCACAATAGAGAAAAAATTTTCTAGAGGATTGTGGTTCAGAACAGATGTTAAAAGATATGACACATTATATTATTTTTGAAGTTCCTCCCACAAACATAAAACTGAAAAAATGGTCCACTGAAAGCCGTGTAGACAGTGAATATTATTTCTCTCTTTTTGATTTTCAAAAACTTTAATTTTTTAAAAATATTCTAAACCTGCTTTTAAGTTTTCAGTTGACTTGCTTAAAGTTGACATTGGCTTTCTGTTTGGATTATTATCACTACAATATTTGCTGTTAAGACCATCAAAAATATTATTTATAATTTTCAAAAATTCGGCAGTAAGAGAATCCGTTTTGGTGTGTAACTGCCCTACAGACATTGCTGTTGATATTGCTGAGGCAATTGAGTTGAAAAAAATTTGT
The DNA here is from genome assembly GCF_917563875.1 of Diabrotica virgifera virgifera. Taxonomy (NCBI): domain Eukaryota; kingdom Metazoa; phylum Arthropoda; class Insecta; order Coleoptera; family Chrysomelidae; genus Diabrotica; species Diabrotica virgifera. The sequence goes on from NC_065450.1 coordinate 22,775,183, forward strand.
GCTGCTAATTTTACACGCATTTTTTGAAAATTATTAGGGTTTATATGAACGTTTGTCATTTTCACCATGCATCGTGCTCTCACACTGGTTCTATCGATGTTATATGTGTATTCAATATCTTGCCACGATATTTGTTTAGAATCGGCAAAAAACGTCAACTTTTTGTTAAGAAAATTATTTCTTAGACTTTTTAGACTTTCTTTGTTTCTAAATATATCAGGGACATTCAAAAAACAAAATGTTCACAAAACGTAAGATTTCAATACGATTTCGATGCGTACCTATTGTTCTCCCTACAGGTTGTCTCAAACTTAACATAATAAAAATATTTCTTTTCTTCCATCCGTTATACATATATTCAAAAATGAAATTTGAGTAAACCTTTGCCCAACCCTGTAAATGCCAAAGAAAATTCTACAATATTAAAAAAATAGCGAAATTCGTTAGCCATTAGCAGTGGCGGCTCGAGGCCTTAGATACAGGGTCGGCAAGGTTTTTTGTCTCCTCATGTAGGTATACCATCTAATTAAAAGGCTTAAATCATCATAGGAGATTTTTTGTTTTTTTTGTTTGGTTTACTTGACATTCTCTCTTTTTTCATGGTGTTTCGAAAATAGGTTTTGATTCTTTGAGAAGGGAGCGTTCAAGTATTACGTAACGCGATTTTTGAAGATTTTTAACCCCCCCCCCTACGTAACGCACTCTTATTGGAGTTTAACTATTGCGTAACGCAATTTTGAAGATTTTTGATCCCCCCCCACCTGCGTTACGTAATACTTGAACGGTCCCAGAAGAGAAATCCCATTCATTTGAGGCAGAAGTTGGTGTTTAGACATTTTATAAAATGTATTTTGTTATATTTTTTAAGAAGAAACAGTAGCGATCAACAGGTAGCGAAAACGCGTTCAAAGATTGCGGCTGTAATTTTGAATATTTTTTCGAGATATTTGGCACACGTATTCGTAATATAATAAAGAATGGCGGTACAGAGCCCAATTTGAAAAATATATTAATATGTGGAAATTACTCTGTAATTAAATACAATATTAAAAAAACGAGCCTGTACCGCCATTAAGAAGAACAAAAAAATACACTTTCTTCAAATAAACTTTTTTATCCGATGGATGCCTAGATTTTGTGTCATTTTGGAACTACTAAAATTTTTTATTTCATTAATTCAAATATTGATTTTTCTATTGAACCACGTCAATGGAATAAACGCTGTATTCTGTCGGTAATTTGTCAGATATACGATCCATTAGGACTGTTAGGTCCTATTGTAATAAATGCAAAGTTAATTATGCAAGATTTGTGGAAAAGAAAATTTGAATGGGATAAAGAGTTACCGCAAGACCTTATTAAAATTCGGTTAGAATTTTATAGTAATTTAAATTCTTTGAACGAATTAAAAATACCACGTCATGCTAGTATATCAGATTATATTAATATTGAATTACATGGTTTCAGTGATGCATCTACACGGGCTTATGGTTGCTGTATCTATATAAGATGTTTAATGTCGGCAGGAACTTATATAATATGTAATTTGTTTTGTGCAAAATCACGGGTTGCACCATTGAAATTGTTAAGTCTCCCTAGATTGGAACTTTGTGCGACAGATTTACCAGTTAATTTAATAAAAATGGTTTCGGATTTTATATGTATTCAAGTGAATGGTATTTATTGTTGGTCTGACTCCACAATTTGTTTGTGTTGGATTAAGGGTGATCCAAGTAAATGGAAACAATTTGTTGCCAATCGAGTGCAAGAGATACAAAATTTGACTAATATTACTTCTTGGAATCATGTTCGATCAGAACACAATCCAGCAGATTTTTTGTCACGAGGAGTTTCGGTAGATAATTTAATGAATAATAATTTGTGGTGGTCTGAACCAAGACTAGCATATAACAACCAAGATGTAGAGCGCGTAAGAAAGTTTAAGTACCTGGGAACCTGGCTATGTGAAGACTGGATGTCGGATATGGAAATTAAATGTCGGATAGAAAGAGCCAGAAGTGCAGTCATGAAATTCAGAAACGTCTTTACGAACTCTGACTTTGACCTAAACCTAAGATTAAGATTCACAAAATGCTATATATGGTCGGTGCTCCTATATGACATGGAAGGATGGACTTTAAAAATAAACACAATGAATAAGCTAGAGGCATTTGAGATGTGGATCTATCGACGAATCCTTAAAGTTTCCTGGACCGCAAGGATAACAAATGAAGAAATCCTGAGAAGAATTGGTCCAGAACGACAACTGATGTGAACAATTAAACAGAGAAAAACGGCATACCTGAGACACATAATTAGAAATGAAAGGTATCATTTTCTGCAAACCTTAATTGAAGGAAAGATCGAAGGAAGAAGGGGAGTGGGCAGGAAGAAAATGTCATGGCTCCGTAATGTCAAATAATGGACAGGACTAAAAAACATAGGAGACCTAATACATACTGCAAGGGATAGAGAAAAATGGTCAAACGTGATCGCGAACATCCATTAGTGGATTGCATAAGAAGAAGAAGAAGAAGAACCAGAATGGCTTCTTAAAGATATTAAAAAATGGAATATTTTAAATCCTGAACAATATCAGAATGTACCGGAGACAGGTTGTTTCTTGTGTTGCTGTTAATGACTTTAATTTAGTTAACTATTTGTTAGAGCATTTTTCTTCATTGAACAAAATTTTAAGGATTTTAGCATATATTTTACGATTTTGTAATAATTGTAAAGTTAATATTAAATCAAATAGAAAGACTGGTGTACTAACACCAGAAGAGACTGAAGAAGCTCTAGCATTAGCAATAAATTCTGTTCAAAGAGAATGTTTTCCATTAGAATACAAGAGTCTAATGAATAATAAAGAAATACCAAATAAAAGTTAAATCATTTCTTTGAATCCTTTTATTCATGAAAGTTTACTAACGGTTGGTGAACGTTTAAGAAATATTAATATTCCGTTTGACAGCAAACACCAAATTATTTTACCAAATAATCATGTTTTAACAAAAAGAATTTTATTAAATGAACATGAACGTTTGCTTCACTGTGGTGTTCAACAGTTAATTTTTTCATTGAGGTAAAAATATTGGCCCATTTCAGCTCGTAGCTGCTGTAAATATATTATCAAAAAATATATAGCTTGTTTTAAAACTAAGCCAAAACCTCTAAACTATTTAATGGGTGATTTGCCCCAGAATCGGGTAAATAGTTTTTCAGTTTTTTAAAATATAGGTACTGATTATGGTGGTCCTTTCCTTATTAAGAGTCGCAAAACTAGAGGTGCTAAATTAACCAAAGCTTATTTGTGTATTTTTATTTGCATGTGTACTAAGGCTGTACACATTGAGTTAGTGTAAGATCTTACCACTGATGCGTTTTTAGCGAACTTCAAAAGATTTATAAGTAGAAGAGGAAGACCTTGTAATATTTATTCTGATAATGGTTCAAATTACATAGGTGCCAACAAGGAAATAAATACTGTATATGAGTTTTTAGAAAAATCATCTGACTCAATTTCTCTAAGTCTGTTACATGAAAAAATAAAATGGCATTTTATACCTGCAAATTCTCCAACGTTTGGGGGTTTATGGAAAGCGGGAATAAAAAGTATTAAGTCTCATCTAAAACGAGTAATGGGTTGTCGATCTTTAAATTTTGAAGAATTTAGTACATTGTTGCATCAGGTGGAAGGTATATTGAATTCTAGGCCACTTTGTCATATTTCCGACAATCCTGATGATAGCACTGCCTTGACGCCAGCGCATTTTATCATTGGACGTACCTTAACTATGTTGCCAGAGTGTGATATTACTTATGTTCCTGAGAACCGTCTCGACAAATGGCAATCTATACAATTAATGGTTCAACAACTATGGTCAAGATAGCTACTAGAGTACTTGAACGAGCTACAAATGCGTCAGAAGTGGAGATCTAATTGCCACCAAATGTTAAAGCTAGGATCTCTGGTGCTGATCAAAGACGACAGGGCTCCTCCAGTTCAATGGCCTCTTGGACGAGTGACAGAAGTGCATCCAGGTTCAGATGGAGGTACTAGAGTTGTGACTGTTAGAGTGCGTGGTAATGAAACAAAAAGAGCACTCAATCGTGTATGTGTTTTGCCAATAGACTGTTAATTTATTTGTGTTTTGTATGTTAATTTGTTAGTTCTGTACGTTTTTGAAAGAACTGCGTCTTTTCAACGGGGCTGGTATGTTTAGACATTTTATAAAATCTATTTTGTTATATTTTTTAAAGTAAGCTTTGATTTTATGATGGATGTTGCTATGGTTGACGCTAACAACAGAAATTTATATTAGAAAAATAACTCTTATCAAACAGCAATCAAACTCAAGATATATCCCTTTTTGCAAATGAAGTTTTTATATTTAAATGACTAATTCAAGAATATGGTCAATCACCATTGACTAGCCCGAAGTTTATACAGTTGGTGGCAATAAGAGAATTGATGAACAGTTTGTTGTAATGAATTGCAGTACTTATTATAAATTATACATATTTTGTAACTTATCCCAATTTACGAAAATATTTGGATCAGCATTTTTTAAGTAATAACTTGTAATAATAAATATCATGGCACATCACGGCAGCGCCGTCATAAGTTTGCCCCAGTTTGCCCTACCAATTTATTTTTGATATTAAAAATTTTTAATCCGTTATTTAAAACACCAAACACATATATTCTGCCTTATTGCTTTTACTCACTTCTGTAAAACCTAAAAACCTCTCATAAAATATTACCACGTAAAGCGTATCGAACAACAATTGATACTTGTGAATGACATGATAATCAGAAGTTTCATCTACTTCTAACCAAAAGCAAATGGTTTTCTGAATCTCAAATTAAATAATGTTATTCAAATGTAACTAATTGATTATATTAGTTCATTCTGTACTGTTTTAGACACGCCGCTAAATATCTTCGGATCAGAAATTAAAATAGAAAATTCCAAATCGTATTTATTAAACAATTTTATTAGTTCTCTATAATTACTTTGATTTAACGAATGATCCGATTCATCGTGTCCCCTAAATGATAATTCCTGAGAATTTAGAAAAATTACAATATCAAATAAACGACGCACGTTAAACGGCGCGATTATTTTTTACACTTTCTGCCAATGCTTCCAAATGAAACATTGGCAGATTTAAATTTGCCGAAAGTATTATAGACCAGAACATCCCACTCCCTGTAAATATTCTCTTTATTCTGTCACTGAATAAAAAGAAAATTTTTGACTGTTTGGTATCTTTCTTGTCGGATAGTAAAATATTATTGTAATTAGTTATAGGTATTTGTAAAATATGTTTAAGAAAAATTTTAAAAATTAAAAAAAAATATTAAAAAATAAAAAAAAAATAAAAAAAAATAATAAAAAACATGAAACAAAAAAAAAAAATAAAAAAAATTAAAGAAAAATTCACAAGAGGATTTAAACCTCCGCGGGGTTGATCCGGGTTGACATCCTATCGTACCTAGTGACAAAAAAAAAACATAATAAAAACAAAACAAAAAAAAAACTAAAATAAAATGCAAAAAAGAATTAATTTATTTTAATATTAATATTAATATTTTTATTTGTAAAATGTATACACTATGTGTTCTTGATAAAAATTAAGTAGTATAATATATTTATATTTTTTAACATAGTATGTACATTAGCTGTAATTAGTAGGTAAATAAGAATAAAAATTGTAATAATATTATAATAACCAAGTTTCACTAATTGGCAATATCTTTAATACATTTACTTTTGATTGAGACTGGCTGAATGACCATAGTCCAAGCCAAAAAAGAAAAAAAAAATTTGCCGCACCTGCAGATAAATGCCTACGGCCTACGGAGATAAATGTATGTTTAGTTGCCCATCGACTTGTATTTCATTGAGTTTTACGTGTAAATTGTCTAGCTAGGGATGAGCTGGGGTCGGCTAGCTGAAAAAAGTCAGATGAATGGCTCGGTCCGAGCCGCTCGGATCATTCATTTTTTGAAAAGTCTCTTATGCGCAGGGATCACTTAACGGTCGGATTAGTCGAAAACTTTTAAAAACCATGAATAAAATTTAGTCTGTATTATCTGCCAGATTTTTTTTATTTCGCAGATAAAATTGACATCAACTCTGATTAAATTGAATGTTAAAAAAAATCTATAATACATATAAATGTGTGGATCGGCACTGCCGACCCTGCCGACCCTAACCGGCCGCCACTGGCCATTAGCCTGTTCACCAAAAACTCAACTATGAAAATAGGCATAATTTTAGGTGCTGAAAAATTTTTAAACTATGTGTATTACAAACACAAGGGTATGCTATTATTTATTAGAATAAGAACAAACTGTTCAGTTGATTGTACTGCTTGCCAAATCTTTCGCGAACAGAGATATTACGAGACAAATGTTTTTAAGTAGCTCAAATGCATTTAGGAGTAGGAAAGAATTTCAACCATCGAAATACTGATTGTGAACAGAGGTATTTGATTTTCCTCCCGTCCATGATATTGGAAATATCTGCGCGTCGCTTACTGGCAACAAGCCATAAAATGATTGAAGTCAAAGCTGGAAACATTGGCTCAATTTCGGGATTATTCAAACTGCAATGGTCCGGTCAATGTTACATAATGGTGGGTCTTTCACGACGAGATCACACTATCTATATGTATATCGGAAGCTAAACTTGCGTGTATAGAAATCGGCCCACTTTAAACTTTTTACTTGAATTATATGTTTTCCAAAAACTATTACTCGGACTAAAAAAGGGAAATCTTGTTTGAAAGATAAGTTAGAACGCTTCAACACGAGTATAAATTTGTCATATATTGCCTATCATTAGTACGCGTAGCCACCGATAAACATAGAAAAGTGTTTATTTGATGTTTATAACGATATTAAGAATTTGTCAAACCTTGTTATAGACAAAGCGAAAACGGCGGGTTCGTTGGAAAAAATATTCCCATGAAATTTTTTTGCACAATCACAGTCGTGAGACATCCCAGAATAAGGTTCAAGAAGTCGCCCACGCGAAAAGTGGTCCAAATTTTTTTTAACGATTTTTTTAATCAAATTGCATAAATCAATATTTTCGGCCCGAACAATTTTTTTTTAAATATTTCGGGCCATTAGGGACAAAAAAGGTTTCTTGTAATTTTTCTCTAAAGTTGATCGTGTTCGAGTTCTAAGCAATTTAAAATTTGAAAAAAGCGAAAATGGCCATTTTTAAGACTTAATAACTCGGTTAAAAATTATTATGATGAAAGTCAGAAAGTGACTAAATCAAATTTAAAGCCCCCCCTACATGATACTGAAGAAATTTGTGTCATTAATTTATTACTAAGCTGTTATTTTTAATTATTAATAATGAGCATTAACATCGTATTGACGCAGCTGTAAATTTTAGTGCGAGTAAGATGCGCCATTGGACTGCCTGAATGGCATCTCTTATGCACTCATCATGGACGGCTGCCTAATACGTGCACGGCGCTCATTTTATTACTTAAAAATTACAGCTTAGTAATCAAATAATGACAAAAATTTCTTCAGGATCTTGTAAGGGGGCTTTAAACTTTGATTTAGTCACTTTCTAACTTTCATAGTAATAACTTTTAACCGAGTTATTAAGCCTTGAAAATCGCCATTTTTCGTTTTTTTCAATTTTAAAATGCTTTTACCTCGAAAACGACCATCTTTAGAGAAAAATTACAGGAGACTTTTTTTATCCAAAATAGTCCAAAAAACCTAAAAAAATTGTCCAGGCCGAAAATATTGATTTTTTGCAATTTGATAAAAAAATTGTTAAAATATTTAGACCACTTTTCGCGTGGGAGACTTCTTGAACCTTATTCTGGAGTGTCTCACGAATGTGATTATGCAAAAAAATCTCATGGGAATATTTTCTCCAAAGAACCCGCCGTTTTCGCCTTGTCTATTATTATTGCAATTGCAACTGAAATTGCATATAGTTTGTTTTTCATAATTGGATCATCTAATGATTTGAACATGAAATATAAATAGCCGTTGGAGATACCTGCTTAAGTTTGTCTTGAAGTCAGTTGTATTTTTCTGACATATTTGACACGTTATCGTAAGATTGGCCCCGGCAACTTTTAAAATTGTTAGTTTTTTTAAATTAGCTAGTTAATTTGATATTGTTTTTGTAACTTCTAGGACAAAAATATGCTATGCTAGAAATAAAAGCTGTTTTATGTGGCATTCTGAAGTCTTATATACTGGAGCCAGTTGATAGACCAGAAACTATCCAATTTATTCCTGATCTTTTATTAAGACCACACGACAAGATGTTGAGAGTCAAGTTTGTTAATAGACATGTCAACAACTAATTGTGGAATTTTATAAGGAAGAGTGTATGTGCATCGATGATTATTAAACTTTTTATGGATTGTTTTTTTTCTTATTAAAATAGATTTTTATAACACTTAATGTCATCATTTAATTTTCAGCAACATTTATTTTGTTTATATTATAACTTTCCCTAAAGCACTTCTACACAACTTTCACTAAAACTGTCGCGTTGAAATTTTGATCTACAAATTGCCCGTACTTAATTAAAAAACCTTCTGAAATAGTATATACTTATTGTATTGTAAAGTATACAGTAATATCTTAGTGATAATTAGAGAGCGGAATATATGCAAATTGCATATAGATGCATATATTGCATATTTTCAGACAACAAACACAACATTGCATATTTAAGCTAAACACGATTTATTTTGCATATTTTAAAAATAAATTATATAAAAGTTTAAAATTTTCCTCTTTTAGTTGGAATTTTATAACTTCGATATGAACGAGCTCGTTATTTATCTATCTATCGCTCATCTGGACTTTCCCATTACTACCTGAATTTAACAATTATGGGTGTTCCCAGAAAAATAGTATTCTATTAGCGTAGCAAGTCGCAGGTACCTGCCTGCTTTTAAGGGTCTAATAATTATTTTGTCAGTTTCCGGCCAACATTTGTTTAAAGTAAACGTTGTATCGTATTTAGTGTTTTTGAAGTGATTGGTATATATTAAATTTAAATATGTCTACCATTCAAAAAAGTGCTTGGATAAAGTGTTTTCCCGAGTTAAAGCTAAGTGGAGACAAAGTATTTTGCAAGGCCTGTTCCAAAATCGTAAGTTATATTCATTTTCACATTTCATTTTTTAAATGAGGAACTGACAAACAAAAGCATCATGTCCTACAAAAGAAATTTTTCTGGAAAGAGTGTTTTTATTCGACAAATTCGCTTTTACTTCTATAAAGACGGACATAGAGAGAAGCATCAAAATACACAAATCCATCAAATTGGAGACAATTCCGCTTTTGTTCTTCAGCTTAAGTAACGTACTTTGTTCTTTAAGTAACGTACAAATTGCTAAAGAACTTATGTTCATAAAAGTTAATTTTAGTTTTTTACCAGATCTAATAAAGTCATTAGAACAAAGGAATTTACAATTAAGTGATTCGGTTAATCTTGTTAACACTTTTTCTGCTCATTGTCAAAAAATTCCCGGAAATACAGGGATTACAATTAGAAATAAATTAAAAAATGTTTTAGAAAACAAATGAGGGCTTCGATTGTTTGAGGAAAGTTGTACGTATTTTTGAAGGCAACTTTTCTGAAGATCTTACGACTTAATATATTGTTTTATTTTTGAGTATTTTTAATATGCATTTGCATATTTAGACAAATTTAGAAAAAATACCTGCATATTTGTAGCAAAAGTAATGCATATATATGCGCATATTTTGGTAATGTTGTGTTGCATATATTCCGCTCTCTAGTGATAATCTAGTGATAGGAAACGGAAAATTTGTTCGGTATTACTGGCTTGCTAATAAGGTATGATCCAATGACGTATAATATATGAACCCAGCTAATACTGTAAATGTGGAATCAAAAGGCCAATATAAAGATAGAAGAACAAGAGTCCGAGAATATTGATATAAAGAGAGGGGTAAGACAGGGTTGTGTTCTGTCGCCGCTACTGTTTAACATGTAGAGTGAAGCTATATTTCAGGAAGCGATAGCGGAACTAAGTGATGGAATCTCTATAAACGGAAGAATAGTAAATAACATAAGATTCGCTGATGACACCGTTATAATGGCAGACACCCTGAAATCGCTACAAGAATTGTTAAATAGAATTAATGATTGTTGCATTCGATATGGACTCAAAGTAAACAAGAAAAAAACTAAATTTATGATTGACTCAAAAATACAACATGAAAATGAAAGGTTAATACTAGAGCAAACCCAAATAGAAAAAGTAAAGACATACAAGTATCTAGGAACCTGGGTTGATGACAAAAATGACCAAAGCAAAGAAATTAAAGTCAGAATTGAAACTGCAAGGCAAGCATTCATAAAAATGAAGACACTGCTTACAAACAAAGCCCTTCAGTTGCCTCACAGATTGAGGGCTCTAAGATGCTACATATTTTCTATATTATATACGGAATGGTAGCTTGGACATTGAAGAGACAGCACATAAGAAAAATAGAAGCGTTCGAAATGTGGTGTTACAGAAGAATATTGAAAATTCAGTGGGTTCAAAGGATTACCAATGTTGAAGTGATACGACGTTTAAATAAGGAGTTAAAAATTATGAACATTATAAAAACAAGAAAACTGGAATATTTGGGTCACATTACCAGAGGAGAAAAATATGAGTTGCTAAGAGTTATTATGCAAGGAAGGATCCAAGGAAGAAGAAGCATAGGAAGAAGACGCATCTCCTGGCCGAGGAACCTTAGAGAATGGTTTAACTGTAGTTCATTACAACGGTTCAGAGCAGCAGCCAACAAAGTGCTATAGAAACTATGATATCCAACCTCCGATAGGAGATGGAACTTTAAGGAGAAGAATACTCTAAAAATGTCACAAACATGATTCTCTTTGTTGTTGTTTTACAGGACCAGACAAATATAACAACATAAAACCATATCATAGAGAATGTTGAACACTACGTTCAACATGCTGCATATACCTGCGCCATGCCATCAAATTAGAAAAACCAAATCAAGACGCTGATATTAGAAGAAAAGTACAACTGAATTGTCGGTAAACTAGCACATTATTCCTTGAAAAATACCTCCAATGCTATGAACTTAAAGAAAACACGTGCATATTACCAGTTTGTACCTAGAGGTTGGAGACAGTAGCCCTTACCAGAAAATCTGCTAAAAGCTACAAACAACGTAAAGGGGAATGTAACGAAACATGCTTGGAATATTACTGAGAGATAAGATTAAAAACACCGAAAGAAGACGTAGACTGAAGACTATGGATTTTATGGAAGAAATTGCAACCATGAAAGTAGTTGAAAATCATGCTGGTCACAGTGGTCACGTAGCCAAATATGATAATAACAGGTGGACACAGTGAATCCTAGAATCAAGACCATAAAAGAGATAGTTAGGTAACATAGGAGCAGTGGCAGGTAAACAGTGGATTAAATTGGCTCAAGATAGAGAGATCTTAGGAAGTGGACTGGTCTAACGTCAACTGATCTATTTCGAGCTGCCATAAATATAATAAGATGGGTCAATGTGGTCGCCAACATCTCCAGAAGATGGGCACTTTTAGAAGAAGAGAGAGCTAGAGGCAATTGGGAGAGACCTACATTCAGTAGTAGATGGGAACATTGCAAGCAAATTTTGCGCCTACCCACTAAACTTATTTTTTATCCTTAAGTTTTAGTGCAAGTTTTAATGCAGGTTAAAGAATAAAACATTTATCAAACCATAAAATTGTATTATTATTGCCTCCGAGACATCCTCTCTGGGTAAATTTAGTGAAATGTGTTGATATCGGTTAGGGATATTTACAGTTTTGAATGACGTATGCGTAGTAGGCGGAGCTTCTGCTGAGAGCAGGTATGTTTTGTAAAATCGCCACCAGGTACCTTGCAGTCCATCGCCGAGATGAAATTCGTGTTCAGCAACCTCCAAAACCCCCGAGTATAAAAATTGAACTCATTTCCGTCAGTATATCAAGAGTTATAAATTTTTAATTTTCCATCTCTTCGAGATGCACTTTGAATGTATTTTTCTTATGAAAATTTTCATCTACCGGATATCAATTTAGTTCACAAACTTTCGTGACACTCTGCTGAATCGAATGCAAAAAGTTGCATGACGATTCATCTTACTGCACAAAATTCCTAGGATTTGGGCTTTTTAGTGCTTCGTTGCTTCGCCTATAATTTGTGTAGGATTACTAAAGCAAATACTTAATAAACAACGACATATTTCTTTCTTTTATGATTCTAATGAAGTATATATTTTAAAAGGTATTATACTCTCACAGACAAAAACATTGCATATTTTGTTTTTGAAGTATATCTTTTTCCTTTTAAAAAGTTTTGTACTTTTTATTGCAAATAAGTTGAGCTGGACTATCCTACATATATTTATTGTCAAGTAATTTGCATATTGCAGAGTCACAACTAATTTGTAGAGAAATTAATGAAGTAGTCTGATTTTGCCTTTAACATTTAATTAGAAAGAGAAACAATAACGTCCATACAACAATTTTTTACGCTAATATTGTAACAAGTTAGTACCTAGTATTTCCTCCTCTAGCTCTAATGATTGTCTGCATCCTTCTAGGCATGCTCCGCAGAATATCGTGGATGGTTTGTTGCGAAAGTCGATTACATTCTTCCTATGCAGCAACTCTTAATTATGCAATTGAGGTTGGAGCTATATTTCTTGCTCGTATACGTAGTTTTAGGATGTCCCATATATATTCTATGGGATTTGCATCAGAGCTCATTGGTGGCCAGTCCAGAGCCTCAACCCCAACATCCTCAAGATATTGTATGACTGTTCCTGCGGAATGTGCACGGGCATTATCATGCATTAGCACAAAGTTATCATACACAATGAAGCCAGCATAAGGAAAAACATATTCTTCAGGGATGTTCCGTATGTATCAGTCAGCCTCCATTCGAATATTCACCTCACTAAGCTCCGGCCGACTCTCCCAACTAATGCCACCCATAGCATTATGGAACTGCCACCAAAGCTAATATTTTGTACAATATTTCATTCTGCCAAACGTTCCCCAGACCTTCTGTATACTCGATCACGTCCATCTGGCTTTCATAATTGTATCCTCGTCTCATCTGTGAAAATATCTCTTCCCCATTGATGTTCATTCCAGTTAACGTGGGCTCTTGCAAAGTGCAACCGTTAAGTTTTATGCCGTGGTAGAAGAAGTGGAAATCTGGCAGGCCGTTTTGGATTCAAACCAAACTCTTTAAGTGATAGTGACTGAAGCAAATGATACTGACTCTAGTCTCAAAAACACTGTATGTGGAGTACCACAAGGTTCAGTATTGGGTCCCCTTCTGTTCCTTATCTTTATAAATGACATAATTAATTAAAAAATCGATGGGAAAATTTTTCTTTGTGCTGATGATACTAGTATTACTTGGAGCAACTCAACTATTGCATCTCTTCATGAAACTATGACTTCGGATCTACTGACGATAAAGACCTGGTCTGACTCTAATTTACTCTCTTTTAATGTAGATAAAACAGTAGCATTATCGTATAAAGGAGCTCTTCAACCTTTGCCTCTTAATAGCAGCCAGATCCGTACCGTTGATTCTGTAAAATTTCTTGGTATTTTTTTAAAAAACAACCTCAAATGGTCCCTTCATATCGATTCGTTAAGTAAGAAACTCGCCTCAGCTTGCTATGCAATAAGATCTGTCTCAAGGGAACTCAATTTAGCATCTTCTAAAGTAACATATTTTTCGTTGTTCGAGTCTCATCTTCGATATGGTCTTCTTTTTGGGGTTCTAGTACAGCTGCCCAATTTGATGTTATTTTTAAATTGCAAAAAAGAGCAATAAGATACCTGTTTGGCCTTAGAAGATCTACACATTGCAGAAGTTACTTCAGAGATCACGGAATTTTAACACTTCCATCTTTATATATTCTAGAAACGGTTTGTTTAATTCGTAAACACCTTCATGTCTTTCCAGCAAGGTCTGATCATCTTTACTCCACCAGAAATTCAATCTTTGATATTTATTTACCGATCCCATCCATTACTGAGTTAGTAAAGAAATCTATACTATATTCCGCAAAAAAACTTTACAACCATCTCCCTTTACAACTTAAATCTGTAACATCTTTTCCAAAGTTCCGTAAAATGACAAAAGCCCATCTATCTAAAAGACCATACTATTTCATAGAAGAATTTCTTAATGAATAACTAAGAAAATTGGGTTTCATACGCAGTAGCTTAAACTTGTCAGTTCCTAATGTTGTATTTTATTTATTTATTTACTTATTTGTTGTAAGTATGTTCAATTTGCAATTTATATAAATTTTGCAATACATTGTTTTTGTCTTTGCTTTTATATGTTATATACTGTATATTGATGATTTATCTAATTTTAGGAAATTGTAGTTGTTATTTGTTATTGATAACATTTTTCTTTTGACTGTATGTCAGCTTTGTCTATAAAATTGTAAAAATTTTCAGTGACAATAAAGCATATTATTTCTATTCTATTATATTCTAAGTATTCTAGTCACAGTTTTGACACTTACGTTAACTTGTCTTGTGATCAGTGATCATTTTTGAGATGGGAAGCTGTAACTGTACGATTTCGCAGATATTGAAGTCTTAAATATTGGCCATCTCTTGGCGTTGTACATCTTTTTCGTCCTTTACCAGATCGCCGCGCGCCGTTTGTATTCTCTAGTCTCATTGTGTTGCTTTACTATACGAGAAACAGTCGATTAAATAAAACTCTCCAACTGACATATTCTGAGTTTTCAACAAAACAATAGTTGTCAAATCGCCAAAGCACACTTGCCATACTATACAATGTTTGTTAATTTGTGATATTATTGCATATTCGGCTATAAATACTAGGTTTAACCATTTATTTATCTCTAATAAATTAAAACACATCAAATAAATAAATATATAAAATAAATACTTACCATTTCAAACATAAAAAATATACAAAAAAATAACGAATGAAAATAAAATATGCAATATTTTTGTCCGTGAGTATAACCAATAATAATTATATTTTCTTTTTAATAACTATTTTTCGAAAAAGAAAATAGTAATTTTTGTAAAACATCGTATATTCCGCAAAAAATCAAAGGATACTTCCGGTAAGTATAAGAAATTGAGGATGTATAGTGAAATAAGTAAAATGTTCGCATTTACCCTTTCTACCACCATCGAAAACAACTTGAATAAAATCGTAACCTTCGGAAATCCGTCGAGCCGCGGATGACGATGGGCCACGGCTGCCACGGCGGAGGGAGAGAATGCGCGAAAAGACCGAAGCAGGGATCGCGCGCCGGGTGGTGCACTAGCGCAGACTGCGCGCTCTCAACGTATCGAACGCTCTCCAACTCCACCAGATCCAGTAGTCCGATCCCGGCCTCGCAGTGGCAATGACCGAACTCTTGCAGCCGCTATGACCCTCCGCGTTGCGCCTCTATGCTCCGTGGTGATCTTGGCGTTCCTGCTCTCGCTTGCTCACCGACCTGCCCACGCCGATCAGGAGCAAGGAGAACACTTCTACTATCTAGAACATGATCATTACGACGCGGAGAATCTCACCACTGCTCTGGTATATACTGTCTCTCCTGTACCTACTTTGCACCACAATGAGACCACACACGAGGAAAAAGACCCACTCTTTCCTAAAGACCTCTTCACCCAAGAACAACGTCGCAATGGAGCTATTATCCTCCACATAATCGGCGTTGTTTACATGTTTGTCGCTCTAGCCATCGTTTGCGACGAGTTTTTTGTGCCAGCACTTGATGTCATCATCGAGAAGTTAGACATTCAGGACGATGTGGCCGGGGCAACTTTTATGGCAGCGGGGGGTTCAGCCCCAGAACTGTTTACCAGCGTTATTGGTGTTTTTGTCTCGTTCGACGACGTCGGTATTGGTACCATCGTCGGTTCGGCGGTTTTTAACATCCTATTTGTTATTGGAATGTGTGCGATCTTTTCCAAAACCGTTCTATCGCTCACGTGGTGGCCTCTCTTTAGAGACTGTTTTTTTTATTCCGCTAGTCTCATTACGCTCATTATTTTCTTCAGAGATAGCTACATTTATTGGTATGAAGCGTTAGTGTTATTCAGCTTTTATATAGCATACGTCAGCTTCATGAAATGGAATCAACCAATGGAGAGGCTTGTTAAAAAACTTATATATAAGAACAAAGTGACCAGGGTTAGAAGTACTGATCAACTAATGCCTACGGTAAGAGTCCTTGTAGTGTATTTTATATTAACCGCCTCTGCTTTTTCTTTACCTTACTGTATCTCTATTTCGCACTATATTTACACACTACATCTAATCCTACTTATCTGTAAAATATTGTTTTTTATTTAGCATATCGCTACAGTCATATATGTTTAATTTACATAACGCATAAAAATAAAAGAAAAACTACTCTTTAATCGGTTGTGGTTTAGAAAACGAACCTCTTTCTAGCAGAAAATACTATATTTACTTCTACGTAGCTCTTGTTTTTCTTAAGACTGACGTTAAAAAAACGTTGACATTCTGACAGTTCAAGAAATTCAAGATGGCAACAATTTTTTTACTACTAAGCGCTCGTAGTAAATATTTCTTCCTTCGCCAAATTCAACAATATAAGTTTAAATAATATTATGGAGATCATTGTTGTAATACTGTAAAAAAGGTTTAGAAAGTTTGTTAGGCATGTAAACTTCTTCAAGATGTTTGACCCCATTGAGGTATAATCGAAAATTCTAAAAGTAGGTGAAAAGCGAAGGGAAAGCAGGACAAAATGTATTGACCATTCTCTCATGGTCACAGATTTGGGCAAAATTATTTAATTTTAAAAAATAGGCGTTTCTAGGTTACATAATTTATTTCATGTCATAGTGGTTCTATATTTTATTTTAATTAACGGGTTAATAATTTTAATGTGCAAGCGATTATTAAATTAATTTTATTGTCCGCGCGAGGTTAAACAGAGTTTTTAATAACTTATTGATAACCTTTATGAATTCTTTTTAACATCCAATGTTTATTACAATCTGTCTGATTACAAACAATAAGCAATATTATGTAAATAGTCCGTTTACTCACGGTTATTACTCGGCATTTTAAAGAACCGCTTGGATTGACGTGAAATTTGGCATACACATAGCCAACATGTCAAAGAAAATACGTGATATTGTGCCCCGGACCGGATAATATGTATGTTTGCCCCACTAGTGAGTACCACCCTCTCTCGGGGTGAACAAATATACGTTCAAAATAAGTCCGGATGTCGATAAACTGACTAATTTTAAGCAACTTTTGTTCGAGAGAGTTTTTTCACTAAGTCAATAGTTTTAAAGTTATTTGCAGGTGAATATGTTCATCAATTCATCATTCTTGTTTATTATAAATGTTCATTTTTCAACAAAAAAAAAAAAACGCCTTTATACAGTTTTTCACAAATAACTCAAAAAGTAAATATTTATCGAAAAAAATAATTTTTGAAAATATATAATCAAAAGTAAAAAAATGGAGTACGTCTGAAGGCTGTAGTCTGTAGACCCCGTAGAAGCAGAGTTTTAGCTAATGAAAAGTAGGTTTTTATTCGTTAAATTCCAAATCAAATATTTCAACGTGAAATAACCAAAAAATGAAGCACTTTTTATCAGAGCTTTATTTTTTTTTTAATTTCTAGCATCAAAAGTAAGCATGTTACCATGTCCCTTTGTTTTGGTAAAAAAAAATGGTGAAAGTCATCCCCTAATTAGCATCCTAAATCAAATTAATCGTTACCGCTTCAGAAGTCACTTTACTTTGTATTGTTTATATGATCTGTAAGTTTTATCGGTTCAAAGTGCTTATTTTTTAAAGAAGTTGGTTTTTATTTATTTAATTTTTAAAAAAATCCCTTTTTTTGAAAATAACCTAAAAATTATTAGTGCCGACAAAAATCTCAAAGAGTAAAGAAATGTAGATTTTGCTTTTCTAAATATTTTGGATTTTTATTTTCTGTAAGACAAAAATTGTTTAATAAATGACTGTTCAAAATTTGTATACACTCGTGATTGTGACTCGGTCAAGCCCTTTAAAAAATAAGCACTTTGAACCGATGAAACTTACAGATCATATAAATAATATATATTTATTATCTAAAGTAGTAGCCAGGGAGGTAGTGTTAAATTTAACCGGAGCATTCTAGCATGGCTGCTTTCTTTTCATTTAGTTAGGTGTTCCAAAGCTTATTAACAAATGATATGTCAGCTGGCCCAAAACCGGGGATTTTAGACAAGAAAAGGTAAAACATGAAACTTGATGGAAAGACGCTGCAACTTATGTCAAATATTTATCTACCTGACTTACAACTATTAATAGCCTTGCTAACTTCGCTCCTAGCTTTCAATCAGGCAATTCGGGTTCAAATTCTGGCGTTGAAATTTTTTTTTGTTTTTAAAATTGACATTTTATTTTGAAAAATATATATTTTTATAATATGTACCACGTTTTTATTATTTATACGAGACAATATAAAAAAAATCTGTATGTATTTTATTGAATTATGCATAGAACTTATGAAATAGAACTATGTTGATCATAAATATTATGATTGACCTTAATAAGCAAAGTTGTTCCTGAGTTAGTACGACAAATCTAAGTGAAAAAGGGGGTTGCCCTCCCCACCCCCTTCTGACATTTTTTTTTATTTTTTTGGACAAACTGTTTTTTCTTAATGTTATATGATGTAGAACCAAAAGATACATTCAACCCTAATTTTTCACTTTTCTATCACCAACCCCCATTTTTTAAAAGTAATCTAAATATTTCCCTGTTCTCCATAATATATAAAATTGGATATTTGAGGAGCGATCAATCAAAACGCAATAAATCCTGTTTTTTAGAATTTGAGTTAAATTAATACTAAATAGCTTTGTCATGAAATATATCCAGTGGTTACAGCAATTCCTTCCAAACGCAATATATCCAATAGAAAATAGCTATCGAAAGTGTGCAAATCAAGCAAAACACAAAAAATCCAGTATTCCGCTGAATAACGCCCTTATTGAAAAAAAAAGAATGTGTGTGTACTTTTGTACGCACGTAAGAAGTTATACTTCTACTACATATTATGTGATTTTTAAGACAATACCAAAAATTTTAAAAAATTAAAGAATAAAACGCACACAAACACATTGAAAAATGCCACAAAGAAAAAATTATTTCTGAACGATAATAATTGTTGGCAAAAATTTTAAATACGCATTCTCTGAAAAAAAAATTATATAACAAATATACTTACAATCATAAAATGGAAAAAAAATAAAAAAAATAAAAACTTGCATCGGGAATCGAACCCGTGAACTTCATGTCGCTTTGATTCGTAATCGAAGCCTAGACTCATTCGTCCAATCCCACTTATTTCTCATGCGGAAAAATAGGGTAACTGAACGTTTTACTGTTTGACAGTTGTTTTAAATATATATGTAATTAAATTATGTAGTTTAAATCTTGTGGAAGAAAATATTAAATAACAAAACAGTAAGAAAACAATATATTAGTTGAAAATTGGTAGAACTTTTGTTGGTAATCAAATTAAGTATGTAAATCAAAGCATTACATACCTACTAGATAAATATCTAAATCTACGCCAAAATATCAAAATTTAAAAATAAAAATCGGACCTAATTTGGGATTTCTCTCTAAAATCCCCATTCTTGAGAAAATAAATGTATGTATTCCAACCTAATCCAAATGTTTAATTACAATATGATTATAATAAAAATTACTTACCAAATTAGAATGAGTTTTCCTTGTCCAAAATAGTCCAAAAGTCCAAAAATATAGGTATATGAAAACTCTTTAAAAAGGCGTTATAACTAGGTAACTAACTTTGTTTCTTTTCACACAAATTTCAAAACGCAACAACCATAAATAAGCAAACTGCACTAGGTTCGCTTTCAAGATGCAGTAGAAAATAAACAAACCAAGACACGTTAAATGCTACTAGGAGCACTTCCGAATCATAATTTACAATGTATAAACTTTGGAAATCATGATTTGGAATGTACAATGTATATACATTGTAAATTATGATCCGGTTGTGCTCCTAGTGGCATTTAACGTGTCTTGGTTTGTTTATTTCTATTTCTACTGCATCTTGAAAGCGAACCTAGTGTACAGCTGTGCCACAGCCGCCATTTGGAATAATTTTTGACATGTCATTTGAAAATCCAATCAGAACAAAGTTATAATGCGCATGCGCCGGGATGATAGGTTTTAACATATAAAAATTCACCCTCTATCGCCGGTAAAGAAGTATAACTTCAAAAAGAAAAATCTCTAAAACATCTCTTGGAACAGCACTTTGGCGATGACTGGATGAACGATGAGTTTTTAGATTGGTAGAAGAAACCCTTAGCAATAGAAGGCTGGAATAACGAAGAACATCAAAACCAATGTGAGTGCCTGGAAGACGACCATGTTGTAGGTGTAACATATCTAATGTGAAATTATTTTTTGCTTTTGTAACTTTTTTAAAATACCATATTTTATATTGTATCATATAAATAATACAAACGTGGTATTATAAAAATGATTATTTTTCAAAATAAAATGTCAATTTTAAAAACAAAAAAAAAATTCAACGCCAGGATTTGAACCCGGATTGCCTGAGTGAAAGCTAGGAGCGAAGTCAGCAAGGCTATTAATAGTTGTAAGTCAGGTAGATAAATATTTGACATACGTTGTAGCGTTTTTCCATCAAGTTTCATATTTTACCTTTTCTTGTCTAAAATCCCCGGTTTTGGGCCAGCTGACACGTCATTTGTTAATAAGCTTTGGAACACCTAACTAAATAAAAAGTAAGCAGCCGTGCTAAAATGCTCCGGTGAAATTTGACACTACCTTCCTGGCTATAGCTTGTGAAGCGGTAATGTTTAATTGCATTTGGGATGCTAATTAGGGAATGTGTTCACGATTTTTTTTACCAAAAAAACGAAGCAACTTTATTTTGAGCATAAATCTCTACTTTTGGTGCTAGAAACTTTTTTAAAAAACAAAATTAAATCTTTTTAAAACACTTTAAAAAAAGTTGTAATGAGGTTTTCCCGAAAAGTGTTTTGTTAAAAGTATTTTGGTAATTTCACATTGCTATATTCGATTTGAAATTTGACGAATAAGACCATACATTTCATTAGCTATAACTCTGCTTCTACTTAGTATATATACTTCATACATGCACCATTTTTTCTTCACATTTTTATAAGCTTCATGTTTTTGATTAGGATATTTTTTCCATGAAATACTTATTTTTTTAGTTATTTGCGAAAAAATGTCTGAAAACGTGGTTTGCTGTTGAAAAAGTAACATTTTCACCCGCAAGTAACAAGAAGTATTGACTAGTGGAAAAACTCTATAGAACAAACTTTGCTTACAGTTAGTTAGTTCTATTTCCGGACTTATTTTGAACGTATTTTTTTTACCTCCGAGAAGGGGCGGTACTCACCAAGAGGACAAAAGTATACATCGGCACAATATCACTTTTTTTCTTTGATATGTTAGCTTTGTGTATGCCAAATTTCATGTCAATCCAAGCGGTTCTTTTAAATATGGAGTTTTGTAATCTTTTACGGTGAGTGAATGGACTAATAATTTATGTACAATAACATAGTGGGAAGCCGCCCAGTGGCGCGCCACCTTTATAAATAAAAAACACAAAATATGATATATAAGTATTAACGTGCGTCCTAAAAATTTTGGCACAAAATATTTATCGGATTTTTTTAATGAAAAACTTGTTTAAACACTAAATAGTTATCATAAATTACAACTAAATACTTAACAAAATTATACTATCGAATTATGTCGAGTTGCCTATTCTGTTCTACTAAACACACATTTCTTCGAATGTCTCTCATAAGATCCTGAATGGAATTCAGATAAATTTTTCTCAATTTTTCTTAAACTCGCCGTCTTCATTTTTCTTCATCTTTGGCCTCCCAACTTTCATGATACAAACATCCTCCATTGGGCCAGTCTTGCAGCAAGTTTCCAGGATTGTCGTTTTAGACTATAAAAGTTATGTGATGTTATCGAAACCAGTTTTAGATGTGAGTAATGGCATGATGCAAGGTCTGGACAAAACATAATATCGTCAGATTAGTATGATGTTCGTGGAAAAAATGAAACAATTTGGAAACGTAGTTATCAGTATAGCTCTGAAATACTCCCCTGTTAGAAATTGCGCACCAGACAAGGATTTTATCTGCAAGTGTCGCTTTATGTTTGTATCAAACATACTCAGGATATTCCTCTACGTGGTCTCAAGACTTTGGGAAAACAGTATATATAGAATCTTATTCAATTTTAAAGATTATTTTTAACATATTATCAGAGAAAATTTATTACACCTCATTACAGTACTTTATTTTGATGAAGTATGGAAAATTAATAAAGTAAATACACCACTTAGACCCATTTGTAGTACCATGATTTATTGTCCTTGCAGTGAACTATCAAAATATTTATTAAATATTATACTTGTTCTTTACGTGCCATCTCCGCGACGAAGGTTGGCAATGCTCATTGCTATTCTAACTTTTGAGACTACAGCCCGAAAGAGTTCAGTTGAGCTGCATCTAAACCATTCTCTGAGATTTCTCAGCCAGGACATTTTTCTCCTACCTATGCTGCGCCTTCCTTGAATCTTTCCCTGCATAATTAGTTTTAGGAGTTCATCTCTGTCACCACGTGTTATATGACCCAAGTATTAAAGTTTTCTTATTTTAAACTAAAAGGGAAGTTCCCTAGGTTGGCTGTATACCATATAGTTAAAAAACTCTAACAAGAAGTAAAATCACTTCTATGTAAATTGGTATATACCAATATACCAATTTACATAGAAGTGGTTTTACTTCTTGTTAGAGTTTTTTTTTCTTATTTTGATGGAATTCAGTATCTCCCTGCTGTTCGTATTCTTCTTAGTAATTCCTCATTGGTTATTCTGTCTGTCCAGGAGATTCTCAGCATTCTTCGATATGTCCACATTTAAAATGATTCCAATCTATTGAGACATTGTTTTTTAAGTGTCCATGTCTCCACGCCATACAAAAGAACAGAAAATACATAGCATTTTAGAACTCCCTTTCTAAGATTTAGGCTGAGGTCTCTACTACATGATATTTGTTTCATATTAGTTAATGCACTTCTAGCCTTTTCTATTCTAATTCTGATTTCTTTGTTATAATCGTTTGTTTCACTAATGTTTGTCCCTAAATAGTTATAATTCTGAACTCGTTCTATCGTCTTATTATTTATGGTTTGTTCAACAGTAAATGGTTGAGTTCAGTTAGTGCGGTCGTAAATATTATTAAATTTATCTGACCTGGCCCATTGTTAAGACCCACCCGGAGCGATAAGCAACCGAGGTAGACAGAGTTGGTCTTTTGACAATTAACACTGACTAAACGGTACTCTCATAATAAAGCAAAGAAGTTTTACCAGAAAACATATTTAAATTTTACCTGAAACCGGGCCTTTTATACTATTATCGGTTAATCCAGGATGTTTATAGTGGTAACTAATTGAACTCAACCATTTACTGTTAAACATACCATACGTGTAGATTGATGATGTTTCTAATATTTTTATTTGATATAACCATGAATTTTGTTTTCTTTATGTTTAGTGACAAACCAAATTCTTCACTCGTTGCAATATTATACAACCATTTGCAAATAATAATGACACATTTATAAAAACAACATAACATTTTTTAAATAAATTACCGGATATTGAATTTAATTCAAATAATATTTTAGTAAGTTTTGACATAAACAGGCATTTGTAATCTGTTTTTAAAATGACAATGGCTTTATTTGGGTTAAGAAAATTTCTTAGTGTCTATTACATGAAATTACTTTAGGAGGAGATAAAAACCTGTCTAGCATCAACAACTTCATTGAAGTTACAAGAATCATCTCAAGAGTCCGGAAAATCACCATAGGTGATAGGTTTGTTCCAACATAACGAGAAACTGTCCATGTAACGATCGTGCTGTGCAGTAAACAAAATAACCCATGGAACGCACGTTATACAGACACAGAACGCATGGGACGTATTATTTTATAGTAACGTGGTCGTTACATGACGGTTCTTCGTTGTGTTGGAACAAACCTTATATAATGAGAGTTAAGTGACGCCAATCGCTACAATCTTCTATTAGGTTATCCAAAACCCATTTCTCCGGGTTTCTTCAGGTATCGGTAGCAATAAGTGTTCCATAGCATTACTTAACAAATTTCATTTTAAATGTCTGATTATAATTAACTACGTAGCCTTTTATTTGTGCCCTTATAAACTTGAAATCATTTAATTAAGTTTCTGTTGTGAAGGGACAAACAAAGTTCTTGTATTCCACATCACGGCGCCGGCGTCTCTAATTCGGTGTTTCCAAGATTTATGGAGTATACCTTGATTTGGACTATTTTATGGGATCCCATTTTAGATCGTTTTAGGCTGTAGCCCATCGTTCATTCGTCTTATTTGCTCATACCAGGAGATTATATTCTTTCGTTTATCTATATTTCTCATTCTAAACAAAGAGAAAGGCTCAGCTTCGTTCGTAAAAATATTACCATGCGATTTTTTTTGCACAATCACTTTCATGAGACACCCCACAATAAGATTCAAGAGGAATTTATTTTTTTTAAACAAATATAAAAAACAATATTTTTTAAACAAATTATAAAAATTAATACTTTCGGCCAAAAAATTAGATCATTCTGAAAAAAAAGGTCTCTTTTAATTATTCTCTAAAATTTATAGTTTTCAAAATATAAACAATTTAAAACAAAAACAAAAGAACAAGAAATGAAGTTTTTCAAGGTTGAAAAATATAAAAAAATAGTACATTATGTACCTAGTAGGAAAAGCTTAACATTCCCGGACGATGTAAAGATTGCCGTCGAGGCCCAAGCCGAGACAAGGCAATACAGAGTCCGGGAATGTGGCTTTTCCTACAAGATACACATACTATTTTTTCGAAAATCGAAAATTTAAGTCAACGTTTTAAAGTTTTTAACCTAAGAGAAATAATAAAAATATTGAAAAATATTAAAAATATTCCTAAAAGATATTTAATTAAAAACTTATTGGACCATTTTCCTGGTAACACTGCCATGGCTTCTAAAAATTGCAAGCCAGATGGATGCTGAAGCGAAAAAGACAAGGGAGAATTCAAAAACTTACAATTTACGACCCCGTCTGTTCAGCTGGTAAATTCCAACGGAAAATGGACCTAGTTACTCAAAGGAGTAAAACTAATATAAAATGAAATAAAAATGTATACAATTTGTATTCAGTTGCAATGCGAAGGCAAAACTGTCTTATTTTTCACTTAGAACAGAGAGTGCAAACCAGCACTTTAAATCGACGATTTTCGACTCTATTTGGAGTCAACATCAGAGAGGCGTAGGTTTGCTGCTCTCTGCCCCAAGTAACGAAACTCCGAGAGCTTATCCCCGCATTGCAACTGCCGTTTATGGAGCAGGTGTCTAGCGACACCTGTAACTGAAAGTCAAAGTTTTAAAGTTTTCAACCTAATAAAAATATTTAAAATATTGAAAAAATATTAAAATATTCGTAAAAGATATTTAATTGAAAACTTATTGAACCATTTTCGAATGACAAGCGAAGAAGACAAGAGGGAATTTAAAAACTTACAATTCACGAGCCCATCTGTTCAGCTGGTAAATTCCACTCCACAGTGTTCAGCACTGTGGAGTGGAAATGGAGTGGAGTATGATGACTCCAAATAGAGTCGAAAATCGTCGATTTAAAGTGCTGCTTTGCGCTCTCTGTTCTAAGTGAAAAATAAGACGGTTTTGCCTTCGCATTGCAACTGAATAAAAATGGTATACATTTTTATTTCATCGAACATTTAATTGCTATTTTTTATTCTCATACTATAATATAATATCAATAATAATGTCACTACCTGTATCATAATGAACTTCATTATGATACAGATTTTCATTATGATACAGATTTTTAACCAATATAATCGCGATATGGCATTCGCGATAAAGGTGGTACACGCGCAGTGACCAATGGCGAGTCAAATACATACGCTTTGACAGTTCTCAACATGTAAACAAACCGTCAAACTGACAAACTACTGAATTTATTTGTGTTACAAAAATAATAAGTTTGAATATATGTATTTTTTGTTGGGAATGTTCATAGAAAAAATAGTGTATACAACTTGCATTTAATTACCATTATGAAGCTCGTACTCGATACGAAACTCGCCGCATACGGCTCGTTTCGTAACCCTTATACTCGCTTCCTAATAACCAACATTATATGCTCGTTGCATAATATACAATTATGATATAAGCAGTGTTGCCAATCGCATTTCTCTAGATTATCCGATGATCGCTCGAAAAATATCCGATTTGTCACGAAAAGGTACGCTAGGTCCAAAATTATTCTGTTATTAAAATCAATGTTGCCAATGTTATTCTTTTATTCCCCTTAACAACCATCAAATAACAAAATCCGTTGTTCGTACGCCAATCAGTTGATTGTAATCAATTATCATTATGATAATTAACATAACTAATTGATTAATTAATTATTAATTATCAATTAACGTAACAATTATTAACATAATTGATTAATTAATCAATTAATCTCATAATTGTAATCAATTATGTTTTCAGCAACCCAATCAAAGTTGACATTGACAGTAATTAAATATTTGATAATGATATGTTGATTCCATTTCTGATTAGCGTTCGAACAACCGGCCCTTTAATCTGCTGGATTCTCTGTTTCACAGTTTAAAAAATTTCGTTTATAGATGAAAATCTCGTATCCTAACTGATTACCTAATTCATGTATGTAAATACTTACTTAATGTAATAATACTTACTATTATTATATTATTCGTATTTTGTATTATCGTAAGTGTTAAATTCTAAATAAATAAATAAATCTAAATATTTCATAATTTGGATCGTTATATTTGTTATAATTATTTAAGAGGAAACAGTAGCGGTCAACAGGTAGCGAAAACGCGTTCCAAGATTGCGGCTGTAACTTTGAATATTTTTTCGAGATATTTGGCACACGTATTCGTAATATAATAAAGAATGGCGGTAGAGAGCCCAATTTGAAAAATATATTAATATGTGAAAATTACTCTGTAATTAAATACAATATTAAAAAAACGAGCCTGTACCGCCATTAAGAAGAACAAAAAAATACACTTTTTTCAAATAAACTTTTTTATCCGATATCTAGATTTTGTGTCATTTTGGAACTACTAAAATTTTTTATTTCATTAGTAGTTCCAAAATGACACAAAATCTAGGCATCGGATAAAAAAGTTTATTTGAAGAAAGTGTATTTTTTTGTTTTTCTTAATGGAGGTACAGGCTCGTTTTTTTAATATTGTATTTATTTACAGAGTAATTTCCACATATTAATATATTTTTCAAATTGGCTCTGTACCGCCATTCTTTATTATATTACTAATACGTGTGCCAAATATCTCGAAAAAATATTCAAAATTACAGCCGCAATCTTGGAACGCGTTTTGGCTACCTGTTGATCGCTACTGTATCCCTTAAGTAAAAAAAAACACTTTTAAATATTATTTTATTAAAACGTAATAACTACCTAAAACTAGGTACTACAAAAATAAATAATAAATAAATCAATACAAAAAAACTACAGCTACATTAATAGCATAGGCGCAAAATTTCTGGTCAATGCTTTTAAAGTGCATTATTTTTTTCGAGTTCTGAGAAAGCTAATACGTAGTATTTAAAAATTTAAATGCAGAATGAAATATTACATTATTACCGAGGGCTGAAAATCCCTGAAGATAATTTGTATTATAATAAGTTACAGGGGTGAAAGAAAAAGAGAATATTGAGTGTGATTTTTAATTTCAAATACCTCATTTAAAAGAAACATTTTGTTTATTCTAAGGGATTTTCGGCTCTCGGTAATAATGTAATCTTTCATTCTGCGTTCAAATTTTTCAAAAATATTTATTAGTTTTCTCAGGATTAAAAAAAAATAAATACGTTTAAAGATTATTTCAAAGAGACGTTTACTTAAGCACTGCACTACATAAAATGAAAATAAAACTAAATTGTGCGTGAATTAGCTTTCATACGTTTAAAGACTAAAAACTAAAAACTCATAAATAACATCGGAGGGCAGACGGTTTCTGAAATTTGGATTGGATTAGTATGCCTTAAGTGGAGGCACTTGTGCATTTAAATTCTAAACAACAGAATTGGCACATGTCCCTTTTGTCAAAAGATGAAAAGTATCGGATGTCGGATGTCACTAACATTCATCCAGTATTAAAATTTGGGTGGAACCAAAGAAAATTAATGTGTTGTTGGTGTTGGCAATTTATGGATGAGAAAGATTTGGTAGATGGTAGACACACTGAAAAATATACGCAAATATCCGATTTATTTAAAGGTACGAAGAAAATACGACAACTCTCAAAAAGGTACGTAAATCGGATAATTATCCGCCGATTGGCAACGCTGGATATAAGTGTTAAAAGTACAATTTTAAAGGACGCATGTAAAGGTTTGCAGAATGAGCGAAGCGAATTCAGCGATCCAAATCAGTGCCTTAAAAATGTACTTTTAACACGTATATCATACAATATTTTTTTTACAAACTTTATGTTACATATAATATTTTTCAAATTGCGCAAATTGTACTATTAATATTATTGTTAATAAATGAAATATAAATATTTTAAAATTTGATATTTCGCTTTTAACTGCCTTAAAAATTTTAAAGCATCCAGTGCTTTAAAGCGACATTTTTAAGGCTCCTATGGAGTTTAACACGTAAAATTTTCAAATAGAGATATTATTATAGGTCTGGATCCCGCGTATGAAAAAAAAGTTGATTAATAGCAAGCTGAAAATTTGTTAATAGCTTAAGGGTGTCTAGTCGGATAAACTTTGATATATGGGAACACTGGAACAGGGGAAGTTTTAATTGTGGAACAGGTTAAAAATTTGGAACGGTCAGACCACGAAAACGGCACATGTATTTTGTCTGACAGAACAGACTTCAACTCTTCGAACAGAGATTAAACTCTCATGCAAAAATCAGACTGCTATTTGTCACCAAATGGACGTTTTAATGAGTGGAACATGTAGAATATGTCAAATGACAGGAGTTATGACAGGTGATAAATAGCAGTCTGATTTTTGCATGAGAGTTTAATCTCTGTTCGGACAGTTTAAGTCTGTTCTGTCGGACAAAATAAATGTGCCGTTTTCGCGGTGTTACCGTTCCAAATTTTTAATCTGTTGCAAATTTAAAACTGCCCCTGTTCCACATTTAAAACTGCCCCTGTTCCAGTTTTCCCATATATCAAAGTTTATCCGACTAGACACCCTTAAGCTATTAACAAATTTTCAGCTTGCTATTAATCAACTTTTTTTCATACGCGGGATCCAGACCTATTATTTTGACTTAAATATTAGTGATGCCACCAAATAGAGGGTTTGTAACTATAGAAACAAAAATATTGAATTGTCCAATTTGACGCATTTGCTTATGTTTGGCAGTATTTTCTCGTGTTTTCTGTGATTGTAGTCATTTTAAAAAGTAAAATTACCTAATTTAATCTTGCGTGAAGATGAGTGTTCGATTCCTGGTAACCCTCCAGAACTGATGGAAGTAGTGAATAATGCTTCATTAGATTTATTGCCAAAAAATCCAAAGATAAATACAACTATTCATACAACCGTTTCATGGACAATCGTAAGAATAAGAATGCAAGTTCTTTCTCAGAAAATGTTGTAATGGCATACTTCTTTGAGCTTGGTTTCAAGATAAAATCTTCAACTTTGTGGGCCTACTATCCAATGTTGAAGGGAACGCTTGCAATTGGACATGATGTGGATATATTTAAATATGCAAAACTTCGTGCATTACTGAAAAGGCAGGCAAATGGTTATAAGCGTGACCCGTCAAAATGGCCAGGTCAAAACAGCCCCGTCAAAAAAGCCCCGTCAAAATAGCCCGGATACAAAATAGCATCGACAAAATAGCCCGTAAACAAAATAGCCCCGACAAAATAGATCGCACACAAAATAGTATCGTTCAAGAGAGCCCCGGCTAAAAGGGCCCTGGCTAAAACAGTCCCGGCGAAAACACCCCCAATAAAAAGTTTTACCTTTTAACGGAGTACGATGTATTTTAAATGACTATTCTAATTGGGAAATAAGCCACACTTTAACTTAAAAAAATATTTTATTAACGTTTCGACTTCCACTGCGGATGTCGTTGTCAAAATTAAAAATATTAATAAATTAAACTTTTGCATGTACTTACTTAACTTACCTTATCTTAATCTGACAATTTCGAGTTTTTCTAAGGATAGAATTCTTTTTCGGACCCCCCTTAACGAACTACCCTGTATTAAGGTCCAATATATGGTAGGGGTACATTTACAGGGTACAAGGGTTCTCCCATATGATAATCTGACGCGCTCGAGTAACTGCAAAATCCCTTCTTGGGCTCTCCTACCAATATCATTGGTGTCTGTGTTCAGTTTGCTACAGTTCATATGCAGTTATTGTTAGAGAAATTCTTTTACGTGAGCTATTTAAGCTTTTTTGTGTCTATTGTAGGAATTCTTTGAAAGTAGGAGTTCGGTTTTAAGTGTGAGTGTAATTCCGGCAATAAGTGGCATAAGTTATAAGTAGATAATTTAAATTCATCTAATTGAAGCCACCAGTAAATTGTTGCACCTTCTAGTGATTGAAAGCAAGACAATTAGCGGTAAATACAACAATGTTATAAGTCACCAAGAAAAAAAAAAATAAGAACAAAAAATAAAAATAAATCACAAGATAGCCAAAGAAGGGAACTCAGTTTACGTTAGTACTACTTTCATTATGTTTAACCTTTATGAAATCTGTAACGTTGTCGTTCTATTTGATGCTCCGGGTAAGTAAATACAGTCGAAGACAAAGGTTCGATGTTTAAGACATTTTTATTTAGAATCAAAACATACAAAAGATAAGATAATTAGTCTTACTTATTCGCTAATTTCGTTAATAAAATATATTTATAAATCTATGTATCGAACTTTCGGTTCGGGTCGATGTGACGATATTTGGTACATGAATGAATAATATTGGGTCAAATAACAAGGGTCTGCGCCAGGGCTGCTGTATTTCACCAACTGTGTTCAAGATATGTGTTGCAAAAGCACTAAACCAGTGGAAACGTAAATGGCACGGTATGGGTATAGACCTCGGAGAGGTTTGTTTATATACCTTACAATTTGCTGATGACCAAGTCATCATAGCTAATGATAAAGACGACCTACAGTATATGGCTAGAAAAGTAAAGGAGGAATATAAACACTGGGGCTTGGAAATTAATGTGGAAAAAACTAAATACCTACCCATAGGAGCTGGGTTATCCAATATCGAACTAGAGGATAATGAATAAATCACATCCTGTAGTGAATACACGTACCTGGGAGTAATCTTCGATGTAGTAACACAAGCTGGAAGAACAATTGGCTGCCTAAATGGAATACTTTGGAGCTCCGAAATAGGAATACAGCGAAAATACAATATCTATGAAACACTTATTAAAAGCACGATACCTTACGGAGCAGCTACTTGTAGAATAACCGAGAACAACAGAAAAAAATTGAAAGCTGTAGAAATGGATATGTTTAAAAGATCGTTAGGTATATCCCGTAAGGAAAGAGTTCAAAATGAGGAAGTAATACGACGAATTGGAATAGATGCTACTTAACAACAAATATTGAGAGGAAACAGTTGATTTGGTATGGTCATGTTCAAAGAATAGAAGACACAAGATTGCCCAAAAAGATCATGCAGTGGGTACCACCAAACCGCAAAAAATGAGGGAGACCCACAAAGACATGGAAAGAAGGGATAACCAAAGCAATAAGTACAAGGGATCTTAGAGATGACCAATGAGATGATAGAAGGACGTGGAAGTTAGGCATCGGACAACGTCGAAAGACGTTCTAAAACCGATATATACATACATGAATATTATTGACGATCGCGAGGATTAGGAATTACCTTTATTAAAATAACAGGGGCGTATAAGGAGAGGACATCTCGTTCAACTCGCCAGGGGGAAAGACATGTAAGGAATTACGATCACCGCTCGTATAAGGATAGGTAAAAGGAAAACCGTCGAAATTCGTTCAGCGCACCAAAACATTGGGGTTGCAGGATTGCGGGAAAATGGTCGGGATATACTTAAACTCACCTCTTATACCTCGTTGTTGTTTATTATTCTTCGATCAACGCTCCAAGAATAATCCTCAATTAGGCTTTTCGTTCCATCTTTTATATCGTCCGAGACGGTATAAAAACACGTTTTGCTTAATTCATTGGCGTACTCTAGACGATAAAATTATATTATCATTACAAATTCATTTTTGTAACGTCTCTCAAATAATCGAAGTCTGCGTCCTCGATTACAAAATAAGTGTAACTAGTGTGTTTTCACTGGATCTACTAGAATTTACATTTATAATGACCGTAGTTTGCTTTCAATCAATAAGCAACAGATTTAGTCCATTCATGTCGTGTCGGTTAAAAAATTATAGACCAGGTATGATATGGAAATAACAAGTCGATACGGCCAACCTGTTTTAAATACAAGAACTAGTTGATCATTGGCATCACTCCAAGAAAAAAGGTTGTGGTGTTGTGGTAAATTAATTAATATGATAACGACGAGTTGCCTTCAGTGTATTTAGATTTTTAGAGTAGTACTGTGAACTTGTTCAATTTTTAGAAGAGGCAATATTCAAATATGATCTCATAAACGTATAATTTTAACACAAAAAAGTCGGAGGGGCCAATTTGGCCCCTGTTGCGAATTGAAGTTATTGTAGTTTTTTATTTAAGGCCATAATAATTTCATATTTTAAATCTTTTCATATTTTGGTACAAAGCCTTCTTTAACAAAAAAAAAAAATATTGTTTACTAAAATTAAATGGTTTTTCTAATATATCTATCATAGAAGTCTGAAGGGGCCAAATTGTGCCTGTGTAAGATATTATCGTTTTCTCGGAAATTCGACGAGACTTCCTTTCAAATTCCTGTCGGATAAAATTGTATTTAGTTATGTTTGTTGTTTGTTTATTGTAAATATTTACCCTTATACTGGTACTGATCATCTACCCAATAAAGATACAATTGTTGGTAAACACGTTGCAAATTGCAACAGAAAGAAAGATTTGCTAAGCATAAAGTGTGAAACTAGAGAATTGTGTGTTGCCCTTATATTCCAGAACGACGAAAAAATAACACTAACTTAATACCAAGCAAAGAATGACAAAATCGTGATGTTGTTGAGTTCGTTACATCAATCAGTGGATGTTGCTGCCTATGGAAAAAACTTCCTGAAACAGTAAATTTTTATAAACAAACCAAATATGGGGTTGGGGTATAGGACTAAATGGCGCTTCTTTATACTACAAAAGTTGCTTCAAGACGATGGCATATTCACGTGTTTTATAATACTCTTGACTTAGGAGCAATACATGAATGGATTATTTGTAAAGAAGTAGCTGAATGTAGACTCAGTCTTCGAAGTTTATTCGTCGGCTATGTGAAGAATTTATGGGCTCATACCTTGCTTCACGAAATCAGCACTGTTACTATCCAAAAACGAAAAAGTATCAGTTGAAAATATTTTGCAAAGGAAAATAATACTTCCAGGCCGTAACAAGGCAATGTGTGGTAAATGTCAAAAACTGCAAATTGTATGGTGGTCCCAATGTTTTTGTTAGGCAGCGAATGTGTTAAACAATGAAGCTAAAAAATAAAATCAGATTCCGTCGTCTAGAGTTGATATGATTTCTTAAAACTGAGTTTTTGTGGATTTAAGAACTTGGGGCTAAAATTATCCCTTCGAGTTTTCTAGGTAGGCATGCTAAACTTGACTTTCTAGTGTTAAATCAAAATTATCAATTATTGATAACATTTGATGCTCATTTTGTAGTAATTTTCACAATTTATAAGCTCCATTTTATTTACTATTACTATACCTATACTATACAATACTACTACAACATATATTATACTTAAACTACTAATAAAAGCTGAAATTCAAAACTATCTTAGGAACTTAACAGCTTCAGAAGCTACTGACAACGATTTATAGAAAGCTGTAAAAAAATTAGAAAGGTATAAATTTAGAAACCCTCCACCACCATATTGGCCACCATATAGCCCATATACAATTAAATCAGATTTAGTATTTATATTACACTTTAAAACATCGCATTTGGAAAAGAAATCCCATTCCTATGACACTGGAAAAGCTAATTGCAGTACAAAAAATTTCACTTCACATGATAATTTCAAAATATTCGATATTTTTGTCAATGAGTATACAATAAGTAAAACAAAAGCAAGGTTTTATTGACTATAACATTTATAAAGCCATAATTCTCAGTATTGGATTATAGTAACTTTTATGTTAGTAGTTTTTATTCCTCCGTTTTTAGGTCTGGATCCCGCGTATGAAAAAAAGGTTGATTAATAGCAAGCTGAGAATTTGTTAATAGCTTAAGGGTGTCTAGTAGGACAAACTTTGATATATAGGAACACTGGAATACTGGAAGTTTTAATTGTGGAACAGGTTAAACATTTGGAACGGTCAGACCACGAAAACGGCACATGTATTTTGTCCGACAGAACAGACTTAAACTCTCCGAACAGAGATTAAACTCTCATACAAAAATCAGACTGCTGTTTATCACCAAATGGCCATTTTAATAAGTGGAACATGTAGAATATGTCAAATGACAGGAATTATGACAGGTGATAAATAGCAGTCTGATTTTTGCATGAGAGTTTAATCTCTGTTCGGAGAGTTTAAGTCTATTCTGTCGGACAAAATATATGTGCCGTTTTCGTGATCTGACCGTTCCAAATTTTTAACCTGTTCCACAATTAAAACTGCCCCTGTTCCAGTGTTTCCATATATCTAAGTTTATCCGACTAGACACCCTTAAGCTATTAACAAATTTTCAGCTTGCTACTTATTAATCAACTTTTTTTTCATACGCGGGATCCAGATCTATTATACTGGAATAGGTTTTAAAGAAGATCATCAAGTTAAGTTTGTGGTTGAATATTAATAAGGGATATTTCATTTTGTAATATTCGTAGTTAAAAATATGAATTTACTAACATAAGTGTATCTAATGAAGCTGGCAATCGTATAAGCATTTAGACCCACATTTTGAAGGCTTCGATCTTAATTTTTGCGATTTTTTTGAGAGTTCATGTTTCAGCTGCGTATATAGCAATGGGAAGAATAAAGGTATTGACTAACCTGAGTTTAGTGTTCCTTGTTATTATTCGGTGTTTCCATATTTTTATTCCTTGTAAATGCTGCTGTGCGCGCCATTGATAGTATATGCTGGATTTCCGAGCAGCTATCGCCATTGTTGCTTATCAGGGAGTACAATTATGCCCTGTCTATTACTAGTCTGGGCTGATTATCGGAGAATAGGCCATTTTTGGGAAAAGTTATTTACCAGCAATTTTATTGCTGGAATCGAAGCTTATGATTATATATATTAATAAAATAGGTATGCAAAGCCCGCAGATAGTGTGCTACTTTTTTTATAAACAAAATGGCGCCCGAAAATCGTGTTTGTTCAATTATTGCTCTATAACTCCGAAAATTTTAACTCTACAACAAAAACACTCAAATAAAAATTCACCGCAATTAAATTCTGCATAGAGATATGTTTTTTTCGATCTGCTCCGACGAAAATTTTCCTCGGAAAATCCGGGTTTTCCCAACAAAATCTTTAATTTTCAAATAAAATTTTAGATAAGTAATTATCTACCAATAAATAAATAATTTGGTGACTTAAAAGCCTTCTTCGTTTGGATTATAGTTCCAGAAGCTGGTAAAAATTTAACGAATATTTTAGCAACAATTCAATTGTAAATTAATAATTTACGGTCGCAATAATAACCAAAATAATTATGATACACTTATCAAACTTTGAAATCTTATAAAGATGAGATGCCTATTTAACATTTTGTTGACAAAATATAAATTTTTTATTTTTTTGCATAATCTCTAAATGTTTAAAAAAATAGTTATAAACAAATTAACGTTTATCAGAAAATTTTTATTATATTCTAATTTTAAAAAACAGTTAAAATGCGTATTTCAAATATCTTGAAAATGAATGTTTCAAAACTTTTTTGCAACCATTTGCAAAAAAGTTATGAAACAGGAAAGTAAACATACGATTACTGCGTTGTTTATTATTTTTTTTTTAATTCTTTCAAAGCGTAAAAGTGAGTTTAACCTTCCGATGACCAACCTTTTCTTGTTACACGGATGACCAAGGGGGGGAAAAATGACCCCAGGTCAAAAATGTCCAAAATGACAATTAACAAAAAATGAAGTTTTTTTTTTTAATTTTTTCTTATGGCATGGACTTTAGGTCATTCTGCCAGTCACAACATGAGTATTAGTGTCATGTGTAGTGTGTATGTTGAGTAAGTGTCTTGTTACTTTGCAAAGTCGACGTCATTAGCGTAAACCTACTTGGAATTGCACATAATAGACGGTATTTTACTAAACATCAACTACAGAATATATTTTTTATTCGTAAAATATAGGGAATTTTTTTATTTCAAAACATGAGGATATCTAGAATGATATTAAAGTCAAATAAAAAAATAATGAGTTAAAAATTGAAAATACTTTTGAATTTATTAAAGAAAAACATACGCTGGGGTCACAATTTCCCCCGCTTGGTCATCCGAAGGTTAAAGTACAGGCTAATTATTTACAAAAAATATTGATTATCAGTTTAATGGTTATATTTTAATTATAGATTATAAATATTTTTTTTTGTAATTTACACGCGCGAAAGTAGACTAATACAGTACCGTAGCTATGTTTTATGTATTATACCCGTCCACATACACAACTCGCGCGAGTTTAAACCGTGTCAGTCGCTTCGAGTGAACATCTCCGCCTCTGTATCAAGCCTACTTTCGCGCTAAAAATTACAAAAAAAAGTATTTTTAATCTTTGATTAAAATAGAACCGTTGAACTAATATTTGATATTCTTTGTGAGTAATTATATTGTACTACAGACTCACTTTTAAGCTTTGAAACAATTAAAACAAATTATAAACAACGGAGCAATCGTATATTTATTTTGCTGTTTCATAACTTTTTAGCAAATGGTTGGAAAATTTTTTTAAAGCATTCATTTTCAAGACCTTTGAAATTCGCATTTTAAGTATTTTTTAAAATTAGAATATAATAAACAATTTCTGAGAAAAGTTAATTTGTTAATAACTATTTTTTTTAACATTTAAAGATTATGCAAAAAAATAAAAAATTTATATTTTGTCGACAAAATATTAAATAGGCATCACATCTTTATAATCTTTCTAAGTTTGATTAATGTCTCATGATTATTTTGGTTTTTATTGCGACTTTAAATTGTTAATTAACAATTGAATTATTGCTAAAATATTCGTTTAATTTTCACCGGCTTCTGCAGTTATAATCTATACCAAGAAAGCTTTTATTTCATCAAGTTATTTAATTATTATTATTGATAAATAATTACTTGCCCAAAAAATTTATTTGAAAATTCGAGATTTTGTTGGTAAAACCCACATTTTCCGAGGAAAATTTTCGTCGGAGCAAATCGGGAAGAACATGCCTATATGTAGAATAAAATTGGGGTGAAATTTTATTTGAGTGTTTTTGGTGTAAAGTTAAAATCTTCGGAGTTATAGACCAATAATTGAAAAAAAAAACCGATTTGGGGGCGCCATTTTGTTAATAAAAAAATTAGCACACTATCTGCGGACTTTGCATACCTATATTATTAATATATAGGACCATAATATTCGATTCCAGCAATAAAATTGCTGGTAAATAACCTTTCTTTGTACTTTACTAATTAGACCAGCGTATTATAACTATTTTTTTTCAAAATTTAATAACTATGCAAAAAAACGAAAAATTTATATTTTGTCGATAAAATATTAAATAAGCGTCTCATCTTTATAATCTTTATAAGTTTGATCAATGTATCAGGATTATTTTGGTTATTATTGCGATCGTAAATTGTTAATTAACAATTGAATTGTTGCTAAAATATTCGTTTAATTTTCACGGGCTTCTGGAATTACAATCTATACCAAGAAAGATTTGATGTCACTAAGTTATTTAATTATTGATTAATAATTACTTACCTAAAACTTTATTTGAAAATTAGAGTTTTTGTTGGGAAAACCCGCATTTTCTGAGGAAAATTTTCGTTGGAGCAAATCGGGAAAAACCGATCTCTATGCAGAATTTAATTGCGGAGAATTTTGATTTGGGTGTTTTTGTTGTAATGTTAAACTCTTTGGAGTTATAGAGCAATAATTGAAAAAAATACGATTTGTCGGCGCCATTTTGTTTATAAAAAAGTAGCACACTATCTGCGGACTTTGCATACCTATATTATTAATATATAGAATCTTATAATTCGATTCCAGCAATAAAATTGCTGGTAAATAACTTTTCCATGAATTTTGCTGCATGTTCTAAAGATCTTTTATCTAAAGCATTTATCTAAAGATCTTTTTAAAAACGGTTTCAACAAAAAAATTTAACAATTGATTTTTGGCGGATGCGCTAGGAAAATTCACTGTCTTTAAAACTACCTAAACTAAATAAATTGTGGTAGGGGAGCCCAAGCGGGGATTTTTGCAGTTACTCGAGCGCATCAGATTATCATATGGGGAGAAACCTGGTCCCTGCAGATGTACCTCTACCATATATTGGCTCTTAACACAACGAAGTTCGTTAAGGAGGGCCCGAAAAAAAAATTTATCCTTAAAAATACTCGAAATTGTCAGATTAAAATAAGGTAAGTTAAGTACATGCAAAAGAGTGTATGTTTAAAAAATCTGACGATTTGAGCGGCGCGTAAGGAAATGGGTGAGTCAAAAACTTTCACAAAAAAAAGCGAATATTTCGCGATACCAACATCAGATCGAAAAACTAAAAAATACGTCTTCAATAATGTTTCAAAAATTTATCGAATGGTACTAAACAAGACACCCCACCGCGGAGAGGGGGGAGGTAAATTTAAAATTTTAAATACAAACCCCGCGATATTTCGCAAAATGAACATCAGATAGAAAAACTGCAAAATACACTTTTAAAAATGTTTTTGAAAAACCTATCGAATGGTACCAAACACGACCCCCCACGGAGGTGGGGTGGAGGGTTGCTTTTAAATCTTAAATGGGACTCCCAAATTTTTATCAGATTTGGATTATTTACGTAAGAATAAGCAACTTTTATTCAAGATATTTTTTCGAATTATGGAAAAATAGCGCTATAATCGGAAAAAACGATTGTTGGATTTTTTTTTGACATCCATTTTGTTGCAATCTATTTTATAAAAAATAATAAACAATACATATGAGTTTTAAGAGTGTGACACAGTCAGTATTCACCCAGTGGCGAATACCTAAAAGAGTACAATAATGATTGAATTAGTACAGTGATTAATAAATTAATTGAATTAATTTGAATAGTAATACAATAGTAATAAGTGGGAATGACTAGTTAGTGTTGAGGTCAAGGGTGCCTATACTTTTTAGTCTTCTGTTCTGTAGGGGTGACGGGTAGGAAATTGGTGACCAATATGTTTGGCTGAATCTGTAGTCTATTGTGGTACAGAGAAACAATTTCTTCTTTGACGGTTTGGACTTGGAGATCCCTATGTATATTATCGTTGGAAATGTACCAACGAGCTTGGCACAGTTACCATAGAACTTTTGATTGAAAGCGCTGTATCTTGAGTAAATTTCTTTCACTGGCAGTTCCCAAGATTTGGATGCCATACGTCCAGATGCGTTTCAGTACACTTTTGTAGATCAGAAGTTTATTGTCTAGACTTATATTAGGCGTGATTTTTGATTAATGAACCAGTACATCTTTCTATAAACGAGTTCCAGTTGCAGTCGTTTGTTCCAAATATGCTTTTGCCATGTTAGGCGGCTGTCTAGGTAAATCCCCAAGTATTTGACGTCACTTCTTATTGGCAGTACTGTGTTGTTAAAGGTTACAGCTGGATTGATCTCCTTCCTTAGTGTAAACGTAATGTGTGTTGAATTGGAGCTATTAACTTTGACTCTCCACAGTTTAAACCATATTTCAAGCCTATTTAAATGATCGTAGTATTTGTGAAATTGTTGGAAATGGAAAATTAAATTAAAAAAAGGAAAGTCCCCACTAAAATGAAAAATGGAAAAATGTTACTTGAATTACTTGAATCATACATGCTAACCACCAAAGTAAAAATATTAGGGTAAAAACCCTTTCAAATTAATCCGTCATAGGAACATATAAAATTGATGTGACTTTACATATGGATGTACAAAATATCCAATGTTTCACGCCCTAGGTACCATTGAGCTAAATATGACTTGTCCACATCATGGCTGTGTGGAAGCAAGTGACTTTGATAGCGGAAATCCCGAATGGTGACATGACAGAAATGACAGTTCCACAGGAAGTTAAACTTTTTTCCGCTATCAAAGTCACTTGCTTCTACACAGCCATGATGTGAACAAGTCATATTTAGCTCAATGGTACCTAGGGCGTGAAACATTGGATATTTTGTACATCCATATGTAAAGTCACATCAATTTTATATGTTCCTCTGACGGATTAATTTTTAAGGGTTTTTACCCTAATATTTTTACTTTGGTGGTTAGCATGTATGATTCAAGTGAGTATAACCTAAAACTTTTTAAAATCATAGTCAAAATTTTAAATACTTCGCATCATTTTATCAGGTTATACACTTTTTAGAAAACACTGATGATGATCGGTCAACCGATTGAGAACTAGTTCTGTTTGTTTTATGATGTAGCCCTGTATAGGGATTTTAACAAATATACCTTTTATAAAGGATTTCATGGCTTTTTGTAATAAATGGTATACAGCCAACTACAGGAAATTTTTTCCTAGTGGATTTTTAAACTTTTTTTGGTTTTAGGACCTAATAATCACAACCCAATAGGTCCACATAACGCTCGAGTGACGGCAAATTTAGCATACTTTGCTCCCCTACCATTGTATTTATATCGGACTAAACAACCTCAATAATTGTGATTCCACAACCAAAATCAACTATTGATACTAATGATAATTACATTTTACATTGGTTTAGGTTTAGACGTTTAGTAAAACATTTCTTATATTACCAGCGAATGAAGTCGAAATGATTAATATCACCGAGCGGCTAAGCCGGATAAGCAAAGATTTCCGAATTCAGATCAACACTGGAAGACAGACAGGGCAAATATTATAAATGCTATATTTATATGGGAGACGGTGTCGCTACACCCCCAACTATTTACTTCAGCTCTTGAATATGCATATAAAGAACTGGATTGGGCTAAAACGGGAATAAATATTAAGGGTGAATATCTGAGCCACTTGCGCGTTGCAGATGACATTGTCATTATAGCCGAGAGTTTAAATGAAGCTCACAAAATTATGGAAGAACTAAAATAGGCAATAGAACTAGTAGACCTGAATATAAACTTTCAAAAAACAAAAATAAATATCCATTTTCAATTTCGTTGCCAAACGAAAACACAGCCGAACCATATTCTAGTCCAATCAGAGAGTGCTGCAAGCACCCCTACCGGTTTCGAAACTTATTAATCTCTCATCAGGAGGCACATATGCTGCCCTCCCTGATCCAACCAAAACAAACCCCAGCGTGCAGTCCCGGATTGCAACGAACGAAATGGCATAGATGCCCTAGCGGCAAATGCTAGCAAAATGACTAAGTTTCCACTCTAATGGCATATAAAACAACATAATGCTATTCTACATCCCACCAGAATGAAAACAATGGGAACCTTCTCTGGTTACACCTCCGAGGCTTCTACAATTTGCAAGCCATACGGATGCTGAGACTAAGGAAGATGAGGGAATTCTACAATTTACAATTCACGTCCCATCTGCTCAGCGCGGTAAAGTTCCAACGAGAATGGTTCCCTTCATACTCCACACAGAGTAAATGTAAATCAAAAATGAATAACCATTTTCAATTTCGTTGCAAAACGAAAACTGTAGAATTCCCTCAGAATTGTAAATTGTAGAAATCCCTCATCTTCCTTAGTCTCAGCATCCGTATGGCTTGCAAATTGTAGAAGCCTCGGAGGTGTAACCAGAGAAGGTTCCCATTGTTTTCATTCTGGTGGGATGTAGAATAGCATTATGTTGTTTTATCTGCCATTAGAGTGAAAACTTAGTCTTTCTGCTAGCAGTTGCCGCTAGGGCATCTATGCCATTTCGTTCGTTGCAATCCTGGACTGCACGCTGGGGTTTGTTTTGGTTGGATAAGGGAGGGCAGCATATGTGCCTCC
This sequence comes from Diabrotica virgifera virgifera, assembly GCF_917563875.1. Classification (NCBI taxonomy): domain Eukaryota; kingdom Metazoa; phylum Arthropoda; class Insecta; order Coleoptera; family Chrysomelidae; genus Diabrotica; species Diabrotica virgifera. The sequence continues at coordinate 22,817,739 of NC_065450.1, forward strand.
TGACGAGAGACTAATAAGTTTCGAAACCGGTAGGGGTGCTTGCAGCACTCTCTGATTGGACTAGAATATGGTTCGGCTGTGTTTTCGTTTTGCAAGGAAATTGAAAATGGTTATTCATTTTTGATTTACGTTTACTCTGTGTGGAGTATGAAGGGAACCATTCTCGTTGGAACTTTACCGCGCTGAGCAGATGGGACGTGAATTGTAAATTGTAGAATTCCCTCATCTTCCTTAGTCTCAGCATCCGTATGGCTTGCAAATTGTAGAAGCCTCGGAGGTGTAACCAGAGAAGGTTCCCATTGTTTTCATTCTGGTGGGATGTAGAATAGCATTATGTTGTTTTATATGCCATTAGAGTAAAAACTTAGTCTTTTTCAAAAAACAAATTACATGACCAATTTATGTAGTTCCAAGTGATGTCATGCGAGTAGGTGGTAACGAAGTACATCAGGTGTTTAGCTATATACAGTGATGAGCATCCTAATAACCGGCAAAATAGCGTAGAAAATAGAAAACGTATTAAATTGTGAGATAAAAAGAAATTAAACTACTCGAGCCAGGACATTTAGCGATATTAACATATACATAAATTCACATTATACTGATTGTTTCCCACCTTTACACATATCAGAGGAGTATGTCAACTAAAACTGTCACTGTGACAATGCCAGTTGCTAATCTCGTCCGATACGTCCAAAGGTGGGAAACAATCAATATAATGTAAATTTTTAGGTTAATATCGCTAGATTTCCCAGCTTGACTAGTTTCATTTCTTTTTATCTCACAACTTAATACGTTTTCCATCTTTTGTGCTACTTTGCCGGTCATTAGCGCGCTCATCACTGTATACATATTAAGGGCATGCCATTAGAAAGAAAAAAGTCATCAAAGTTGTGAGATCCAGCGTCATATATGGGGATGGGCAATATTTGACAAGATGCGACATATTCTAAAAGGAACGTTTCCGATTTGCTTGAGGAAAAAAGTTTACACCCAATGCATAATAGTCCTGTCGCCAGGGGGGGTACAACGGCCTCTTTAATTCAGATGGACTTACCCAAGTTTTTTTTATATATTTTGACCCGTAGAATACGAATTTTTTGGGTAACAGTTGATCCGGATGTCGATAAGATTGTTATAGACAAAGAACTTGAGGAATTACATAACAGCGATTTCTCGCAAAACAAAACATCTTTTTGTATTTTTTGGGTCATTTTAAGCAAAAAATATTCCTACAAGTTTTTTCGTAGAATGCATAGTTTTCGAGATAACCGCGGTTGAACTTTAAAAAAATCGAAAAATTGCAATTTTTGAACCCGAATAACTTTTGATTAAAAAATAAAGTAGCAATTCTGCTTACCGCATTTGAAAGTTTAAGTCAAATTATATCGGTTTTGATTATTTGAATTGCTAAGAATTAATTTTTTTATTGTTAAACAAATCTATAAATACATAGTGTTTCCCGTACCTAATACATGCGTTTTAACGCATGCTACGTAGAAATTGCCTCGCTTGCACTTATAGCTACTCTACCTACTCGTTCGATTTTAAATGAGAAATCATTGAAAACATCACTCACATACTAGGTGTTTATAACTTTGTTTAACAATAAAATAATAAATTTGTAGCAATGCAAATAATCAAAACCGATATAATTTGACTTAAACTTTCAAATGCGGTAAGCAGAATTGCTACTTTATTTTTTAATCAAAAGTTATTCGGGTTCAAAAATTACAATTTTTCGATTTTTTGAAAGTTCAACCGCGGTTATCTCGAAAACTATGCATTCTACGAAAAAAATTGTAGGAATATTTTTTGCTTAAAATGACCCAAAAAATACAAAAAGATATTTCGTTTTGCGAGAAATCGCTGTTATGTAATTCCTCAAGTTCTTTGTCTATAACAATCTTATCGACATCCGGATCAACTGTTACCCAAAAAATTCGTATTCTGCGGGTCAAAATATATAAAAAAAACTTGGGTAAGTCCATCTGAATTAAGGAGGCCGTTGTACCCCCCCTGGCGACAGGACTATAATGCCGGTAATAACATATGGTTCCGAAACCATAAATTTGATTAAACATTCTGCAAATAAATTGAGAATAATCCAAATAAAAATGGAAAAACAATGTTTAGCAAAATACTCATCGAATGGAGACCTAGAGAAAATAAAAGACACCGAGGTACACTACCAAAAATATGGATCGATGACTTGAGAACAACAGTGGGAAATTGGATCTAGAAGGCACAAGATAAAGAAAAATGGGATTAACCACAGTCAGATTGTAATCACAATTACATATTTTACCCAAAAATACATAATGATTCTATTTCAACTCCGAAAGTTGTTTTCAATCAACAGAAAATTATAGTTCAGAGAAATAAGGAAAAACAAATATGCTGTTGGTGACACAACCCCCTCCAGGGCGAAACCAAATTTTTTGAGTAGTATAAATATCTATAATAATAACCTATATGTTTCCTGCAGCCGATTTTGATGATATACATAGTAAATAGAGGCGTTAGACAGGGTGACACAATATCACCGAAACTTTTCAATCAGGTTCTGGAAGATATCTTTAAAAGATTAGAATGGGAAGAAAAAGGTATAAAAATTTGTGGACAACGCTTGAACCATCTAAGGTACGCCGATGACATCGTATTGATAACCGATAAAAAAGAAGAATTGTTTGAAATGATGAAAGAACTGGACATAGAAGCCGGAAAGATAGGCCTTAATATGAATTACAGCAAGACCAAAATCATAACAAATACAGATGAGGACATCACAATGATGATCGGACAAGATGAAATAGAACAAGTTCATGATTATATATATCTGGGTCAAATTATAAAACTTAACAAGGAAAACCAAACAGCAGAGATCAAAAGACGAGTTAGACTGGCATGGGCGGCATTTGGAAAACTAAGCTACATCCTTAAAAACAAAAGATATCCACAACATCTTAAGACCAAGGTATACAATCAATGCGTACTCCCTGTTCTCACTTACGGTTCCCAAACGTGGACGTTTACAAAAGCAAACATGGACAAGATCATAAAGACGCAAAGAGCAATGGAAAGGCAAATGTTGCACATAAAACTATTGGATAAAAAGAGAAACGAGTGGATAAGAGAGAAAACCAAAGTTAGGGATGTTAGACAAGAAGTTGCAAAGTTGAAATGGAGATTTGCCGGACACACTATAAGACAAAAAGAAGACCGATGGAACAAAATTCTCATAAATTGGAGACCGTGGCAATATAAACGAAGCAGAGGAAGACCACAAATGAGATGGGCAGATGATGTCAAGAAGCACGTGGGCTCTAGGTGGATAACTGTAGCGACAGACAGAGAAGAATGGAAAAGGATTGGGGAGGCCTATGTCCAAAGATGGACCGAAGAATGCTAATTAGATAGATAGATAGACATAGTTATAAACAAATGAAGATCAAAAATCGGTAAATTTTCGCTTTTTTCTTCTATAACCAAAAAGTTAAGCATTTTAAACAAATTTTATAGTAAGAGACTCATAAATCGTATAAAAACTTCAATATGGCGTTCGCTGAATATGTCTATCCTTATTGGTTGCTTGGAAAATTGCAAAATAAAGCATAAATTTTGAGTTTTTATGAATATTCGTAACTTATGTAAAAATTAACTTGGAACTTTTCAAAGCAATTGGTCAAATAGTTTAAAATGATTTAATTTTTTTATCCCAAATTAATTTTTTTTGCAACACTATAAGTCAGAAAATGATGAAGTTACAGTACAACTTTGGATAGTTTATGAAAGAAGAAGATTTACACTATTAATTTAATTAAAAAAAAATGACAAAAAATAATTCTAAATATTGCAAAATATTTTGCAAGAACATGTGAATTCAAAAAAAGGGGGGTAACTTCGTCCCTAATTGTCCTAGGACAATTTTTTCTCTTTCAAAATGTGTATAAAAATTCAGACCATCTAAATATGAAAAAATATTTTTTCTACGGATACCGGTTAAAAAGTTACTCTAATTGTTTATAAGTAAGCCAAAAATCGACATGTTTTTGCAAAATAATTTTACACTGTTTTAAATTACTTTTTGGCATTTTTTTTAATTAAGTTAATAGTATAAATGTTCTTTCATAAACTGTCCGAAGTATTACTGTAACCTCATAATTTTCTGACTTATAGTGTTGCAAAACAAATTAATTTGGGATAAACAAATTCAATAACTTTTAAACTATTTGACCAATTGCTTTGAAATTTAAAATATAATTTAAGCACAAGAAATCTCAGCATTCCGTGCAATAAGAAGGTTAAGTTAATTTTTGCATAAGTTATGAATATTTACAAAACCCTAAAATTTATTATTTATTTTGTAATTTCCTAAGCAACCAATAAGGATAGACGTATTCAGTGAACGGCATATTGAAGATTTTTATACGATTTATGAGTTTCTTACTCTCAAATTTGTTTAAAATGCTTAACTTTTTGGTAATAGACAAAAAAAGGAAAATTTACTGTTTTTTGTTCTTCATTTGTTTATAACTATGTATATTATCAAAATCGGCTGCAGGAAATATAGGTTACTACTCAAAAAATTTGGTTTCGGCCTGGAGGGGGATGTGTCACGAGAAAAATCTTATTTCTCTGGATTATTAAGAGAAATTTATTTAAAAATGTGTGTACTGCAAATTGTTGTTATTATTTTTATGTCATATCCCAGTCAACAAACATTGTACTTTGCCTAAGATGGTTGTAGACAACAGTCAGCTTTGGCTGGAAAGATATTAGAGTGGGCGTGCTTATGCTCTGCGATACACCAAGTTCTGATTATTTTGTGTATTTGTGCAATAATTATGTGTTTTGTGTGATTCTATGATTATATGACTATTCAAATTTAAACTAATCGATTTATTTTGCCAGCAAATTATTTCTAGCCGTGTGACATATTACATAATATATTTCATTTGTAGGAATTTGAGATAAATCGCGATATACAATTTTAATAAATAATTTATTTAGGTACCCTTCTTCAATCAAGGCCTTCTTAACTCAAAAAGCTTTATAGCACGAATAATAATACCCAAAAAATTTTCACCCTCACTGTTTTGGAGCGTGCATGTATGTATGTATATACAAATCCAAGTATGTCAATATAAATAATAATATACAACTAAAATAGCTTTATCAATACTGAAAAAATGATTTTTCATTTATTTCCTTCGATTTTCCCAAACTTTTTGTCCGGCATATAACTTTTTGTGTTACAAAATATAATTTGTACATAAAAAAATCAAAATTAGCTTGCTATTTATCATCAGCATTTTTGTCTATATCTTATATGTTTAGAACGTCGGACTACGAAAACTTTCCATTAATTTTGTCGGACAGAACTTCCAATTGATTTTTAACCTTTCATAAAGCTCTCATGCAAAACTCAAATTGCTATTTATTACCAACATAATTCCTGCCATGTGACATGTTCTACGTGTCCGACTCGTTAAAATGACCAACATTTTTGTCAGACAAACATTTTTTTATAATATGTTATATACTTACGTGCATAGAAATCGGCCTACTTAAAAATTTGGTCATTTTTAATGTCTCATATTTCCTAAACCTGTTAGCCGATTTAAGTGATTTTTTGAACATATTATAGCCTGATTCTTTAACAACACCACTGTAATAATATTGCTGCTAAACAGGTAAATTTTCATTGTATACCGGGTGTACAAATCAAACTGTGTTTTTTTCTCAACTTTTCAAAATTTTTCTAGCATTTATAAAATACTGAAATTAAAACCCAACAGGTTTTCTTAACATTCTGCTTTTTGATTCATTTGTTTATGTTGGATAATAAAAAAAAGTTAGATACTTTAACAACTAGACATGTTCTTCATTAATGCTGGGTGTTTTTAAATAAGTGCGACAAACTTTAAGGGGTAATTCTTCATGAAAAAATAATGACAGTTGGCTTTATAAACGTATGTCCGCAAATGTTTCGTTTCCGAGATACGGGACGTTGAATTTTTTCTTACAAACTGACGATTTATTTATTGCTTTATAACCAGTTGAGATATGCAAATGAAATTTGGTAGGTTCTAAGACCTAGTTATTGCGGATTTTTTGACATAAAATTAAGAATTTTATATTCACCATTAGCGTGCATATGGGTAATATGATCGCTCATATTACACGTGTGAGCGCTAATGGTGAATATTAAATTCTTAATTGTATGTCAAAGAATGTGCAACAACTACGTCTTAAAACCCACCAAATTTCATTGGCATATTTTAAGCGGTTTTAAAGCAATAAAATAAATCGTCAGTTTGTAAGAAAAATTCAACCTCCCGTATCTCGGAAACGAAACATTTGCGGACATACGTTTATAAAGCCAACTGTCAATATTTTTTCATGCAGAATTATCCCTTAAAGTTTGTCGCTCTTATTTAGAAACACCGTGTATTGATGAAGAACATGTCAAGTTGTTAAAGTACCTAACTTTTTAATTATCCAACATAAACGAATGATTCAAAAAACAGAATATTGAGAAAACCTGAGGCTATAGTTGGGTTCTAGTTTCAGTATTTTATAAATTCTAGAATATTCTACAGTGTGATGCAAACTTTGAGAAAAAAACACAGTTTGATTGGTACACTCGGTGTACAATGAAAATTTAACTGTTTAGCAACAGTATTATTACGGAAATGATCAGGCTATAACCTGTTCAAAAAATCACTTAAATCGGCCAACAGGTTTAGGAAATATAAGACATCAAAAATGACCAAATTTTTAAGTGGGCCGATTTTTATGCACGTAAGTTTATAATGCTGGCTATTGAACAAACTTAAAAACAATATGCTATTTTTCACAATCATAAACACGTCAGGGCGACACATTTATCATGTTCCACAATTAAAACTTCCCCTGTTCCAGTGTTCCCATAAATCATAGTTTGTCCGACTTGACACCGTTAAGCTACGAACAGATTTCTAGTTTGCTATTAATAAACTTTTCTTTGGTACGCGGGATCCAAGAATAAAATCTTTACTTATCCGGCTTAGCCGTTCGGTGATGTTACGGTGACGTTCGGTTTTACGAAACGTCTTAACAAATGTACAATATAATTATCATTACAATCAATGATTGATTGGGACCACAATTATTTTGGTTGCTTAGTAGTATATAAATTTAGTACGTTATTTAACGGTAAAATATTGCAAAAACCTCTAAATTTTAAAGAACCGCTTGGATTGACATGAAATTTGGCAAACACATGGCTAATAAGTCAAAGAAAAAAAAGTGATATTGTGCCGATATGTGCTTCCACCCCAGGGGTGGTTTTCACCCCCTTTAAAATATTCGTCCAAAGTAAGTCCGGAAATAGATAAACTGACTAATTCTAAGTAACTTTTGTTCTATAGAGTTTTTTCACCAAGTCAATACTTTTCGAGTTATTTGCCAGTGAATATGTTCATTTTTTCAACAAAATAACCACTCGTTTAGACGGGTTTTCGCAAATAACTTAAAAAATAAGTATTTTGTCGAAAAATTATTCTTAACAAAAATATAGCCTGTAAAAGTTTTTAAAAAATGCCGTATATATCACGTCTGTATACCTAGCAGAAACAGAGTTATAGATAATTAAAAATAGGTTCATATTCGTCAAATTCCAAATGAAATACTTTAACGTAAAATAACCAAAAATAAAGCACATTTTGGGGAAAATTCATTACAACTTATTTAAAGTGTTTAAAAAAATCTTTATTTTTGTTTGATAAAAAAAATTTCTAGTATCAAAAATAAACAAGTTAGGCTCAAAATAAAGTTAGTCCCTTTTTTTTGGTAAAAAACTCGGGAAAATCACCCCCTAATTAGTATCTCAAATGAACTTAGTCGTTACGACTTTACAAGTTTCTTGATTCATGTATGTATTGTTTATATGATCTGTAAGTTTCATCAGTTCAAAGTCCTTATTTTTGAAAGGGCTGTAGTTAAAAGGGGTTGAACGAGTCACTGATCACGAATGTATGCAAATTTAGAAACACCAAATCTTAATCAATTTTTGTCTAACAGAAAAACAGAAAAATACATGATATTCAGAAAAGCAAGCTTTTTTTGTTTTTCGAGATTTTTGGTATCTCTAACAATTTTTAAATTATTTCGAAAAAAAGCATATTTTTCAAAATTACATTTTTTAAAAATTTTACTTTAAAACCAAATTTCTTCAAAAATAAGCACTTTGAATCGATGAAACTTACAGATCATATGAACACAACACAAGTAAAATAATTTGTGGAGCGGTAACGATTAATTTCATTTAAGTTGCTAATTAGGGGGTGGTCTTCCCGATTTTTTTTTTGCCAAAACAAAAGGGACCAACTTTATTTTGAGCGTAACTTGCTTAAATTTAATGCTAGAAACTTCTTATAAAAACAGAAATAAAGTTTATTTAATCACTCTTTAAAATGGTTATAATGGGTTTTCCCCAAAAAGTGCTTAATTTTTTGGATATTTCACTTTGAAATATTCTATTTGAAATTTGGTGCATATGAATCTATTTTTCATTGGCTATAACTCTGGTTCTACGAGGTTCAGAGACCTAACGCGTACACCGTTTTTTTTACTTTTTTACAGACTATATTTTTGATGAGAACGTTTTTTTCGACAAAATACTTACTTTTTGAGTTATTTGCGAAGAACCGTCTAAAAATGTAGATATTTTGTTGAAAAATGAACATATTCACTCGCAATTAACTCGAAAAGCGTTGACTCGGTGAAAAATCTCTATAGAACAAAAGTTACTTAAAATTAGTCAGTTTATCCATTTCCGGACTTATTTTGGACATATATTTTTTCGCCCCCAAGAGGGGGTGCAAGTCACCCCCAGGGCAAAAGCACATATCGGCACAATATCACTTTTTTTCTTTGACATGTAAGCTATGTGTATGCCAAATTTCATGTCAATCCAAGCGGTTCTTTAAAATTTAGGGCAAAAACCGTGAAAGAATGTACTATAAAGGTAGTTTTAAACAGAATAAATTTTTCCTGGCGCATCCGGCAAAAAGATATATGAAAATTTTTTGTTGAAATAATTTTTAAAAAGGTCTTTAGATAATAATATTTGTTAAATAACTCGAAAATATTGTAAATTTGTTTATCTTTAATATATAAATATGCTAAATCCTCAACCAATATTACAGAAAACTCCGTTATAAATGTGAATCAATCTATACCTTTAAATGCCAACTTACAAATAACTTTTACAACCTTATCGACACCGTTTTGATCTCTATATTTTCCTTAAGTTTATCCTTATGTCATTCTTCCGTCTGACAATAGTTATTTATGTACCAAGTCAGTAAAGTGACTCTTTATCGAACGAGTCTGATATTATGAGCAGAGCAAGTGTAGCGAGCGAGGCGAATTACAGACGAGTCCGATAAAGAGTCTTTACTGACGTGGTGCATACAAAATTTTATCGCAAACATAATTTGATATTGGTTTTAACACTTATTTGCAATTTACAATTAAAGAAATTTTTAAATTTTAGACGTCATAATAATTTCATGACAGTGATGACAGATAACTTTTGCAAGATGGCCGCTTTCGATTTTTAATCGATAGTTATCAATATTGAATAAGTACTAAATCGGTAAAGTTTTGATTTATTGTATATGAATATAATTACAAAATACCACAGAATTTCACATTTTGACATAAATTTAATTAGCAATTTCATAAATTTTGTAAAATATTTTTAATAATTAAAACAAATAAATTGTAAGTTAACTCAAATAAATAATCGATTACTGCCATGGACCACTTACATTTAATTTCGATTAATCGCGCCAAGTAAAGTAAAATTCTTCTTTCAGTACACCGAACCAAAAAAGTACGTAAATATAATGAAAAAAACATTGATTCAAAAACGGGGAGCATTAATTTTCGTCCAAAGATCAATATCATTGTTTCAATGTAAGTAGATACATTAACTAATGCTCAAAAACATTAATTTTTATGAATTAGTAAGTTAATTCAATGTACTTTTTAGTTAAGAATCAATGTATCGGTACATTGAATCAATGTAGCGGTACATTGAATCAATGGATCGGTACATTGAATCAATGTATCGGTACATTAATTCTTAACTAGAAAGTACATTCAATGAACGTACTAATTCATAGAAGTTAATGTTTTTGAGCATTAGTTAATGCATCTACTTACATTAGACCAACGATACTGATCTTTGGACGAAAATTAATGCTCCCCGTTTTTGAATCAATGTTTTTTTCATTATATTTACGTACTTTTTTGGTTCAGCGAATGTCATCTTCATGTATATTTGTATAACATACAAATTGTTAATAAGTAAACAAAATGACGACTTAATGTCTACATAAATATTACAAATATAGGTTGAAGCACCGATTTTTTGCCGATTCTCAAACTAATGTTAGGTATCTATAAGTTTAAAGAAAGAAAAAACATATATTTTAATTAAGACAAACAACTTTTTATAATGTAATTTGGAAAAACCAAATAACTAAATATAACAGAAATTGATTCTTCTTATAAAATATATTAACCTAATATCGTGAATACCTAATATCGTGAAAAATATATGTATACCTAATATTGTGAAAATAAATACATCTACAATAACATCTCCATAAATACAACATCTCTCTGGGATTAATTATCACCACCCATACAAAAAACAAATGCTTGAATGGCATTTTTCTTTGATTTCAAAAATCTAATATGATTTTCGACTTCTTGCTGGGTCTTCCCGATGTAAGAATGATTACTGGAAATCTCTGATGGTATATTTTATTATAAATTTGGTTGTCCATTAAGATCTTTTTTTAACCATTTTATCAGTTCGGTAAAAAATATCGATGTAGAACCCAAAGAAGAACTGAATGTTAGCCATCTAAAATTTATATTAATAATTATTATAAAAAAATAAATCCAAATAGTGAACATAGTTGTATTTTTGGGTATCACTTTTTTTTATAGAAATATTTTAACTTATCCTGAAAAAAATTGCTAGCTGTTGAGATGTTTATTTTTACTTTGATAGATACTACCGACTGCAAGAGTTGATAATATTTTTCAATTATTTACGGTTTAATCAACTAAAGATTTAATTTACTAATCTTTTATAAGATTATACCATTTAGAAATATTTTCAAATGGTTCCTATTTTCTTTTACCTATGTGTCGACTTAGATTTTGAAAAAATTTACAGAGAACAAAAATTAATTAATACTAGATATGCAGGGTTCAATAATGAAATAGGTACTTACCTTCCCTAATGTCTTCATGGGCAGTCTTTTCAAATAAAAATTTATTTGTTTTATCCTTGATATGACTTTCACACCGAAGAAAGATAGATAATTCTTTCGAAATTGCTGTCTCATCCATCAATAAGTCCATTTCCATTTCCAAATGCCACTCCAAAAATCCATATCAATCTGCAAATGTGGAAATAGAAGTACAACTTTTTTTTATAGAAATCCAACAAAATAATTTATAAATAGTTAAAAATATATGTAAATACATAGGCTTAGAAAAATCAACCAAATCACTAGTGCCAAACACCGCTCATCAGAGTCTGCAGGGTGACTGTCTGCTAGGAGGCTGCAACTGTTGTCACGTGATTTTTTTACACCAATAAAAACACTTATAGAGTTTTAAGAGATGTATCGGTTTATGTACAAGATTATTGCTACAATGTATTGATCATTGATTAAGGTATATTACATTAATACAATAATTGCTTTACATCAAAACAATGTATCGAGATATTAATTAAAGTCGAAAACATTGATTTAATGTTACGAAAACATTGATTTAATAAACGAGTTCGTAATTTAAAGAACACTGTACATTAGTGCAACATTTTATATTCATTAATTTAACCGCATAATCCTGATGTATAGTTTCATATATACAATGAACAAATTATTAGTATTATGAAAAAAGTCATTGGATAGACAAAACGATTCATTGGATTAATGATTCTATTCATTATTTTTTAATGAGTAGAATTACATTGTAATAATGAATATGGTCATTACTTAATAACTACGTGTTTATAGTATTAACGAAATTTTCATTGAATCAATGTAAAAAAGTCAATGATTGGCGTTCATTGGTATTATGTACAATATTTTTTCAGTGTACAATAAAGTGTTACTTTACTGCCGCAAATGAGGGCAAATGAGTAAAATAATGAATGACTTTAGTGACGGTCGGCGATAAATAAATAAACTTAAAAATGGGTTTCTCACAAACCGCCACTAACATATGTTCTAGACTTTGTTAGAGAAAAAGAGTGGAAAGTATATAAAAACCAAAAAAAGGGTTACTATAGACCATTCATCTGGTAAAAAACTCTAATTTTGAGAATTAACACTAATTTTAATGAAAATTTGGGTTTAAGCTGTGTTGACACTCTTCTTCAAAACCCACTCTACGCCGAACTGCGCTTTTGCCCTGGGGTGAAAACAACCCCATCTAGGGGATGAAAATTTTTTAATCAAAAGAACTATCGAAATCGATATAGTGACCAATTCTGAGTAAATTTTGTTCTATAAAATTTTTTTGTAAAACTGACACTTTCAAAGTTATTTGCGATTGAAGCTATGCATTTTTCGTTGAAAAAACTCACGTTTTACAACTGTTCTTCATGAATAACTTAATAAACTTATAAAAAAATTTAATTTTATAGCAAAAATCATTAAGAACAAAATTGTGGCTAATCAAAAAAACTAAGAAATTCGCGTCGGAAAGAAATAGATCAGCGGTTCTCAATATTTTTGTGTCATGTACCACCAAATACTTTTTATTATTTTTGGTACCACCTAACTGAAATACCTAACTAGGTGAATCACCTATTAATCTAATTAACTATAATAGTGGTGCTGATTTTGACTGTTTTTGCGTTATGTGTACCACCTCAAAAAATGAAATGTACCACCAGTGGTACATGTACCAAAGATTGAGAACCGCTGACATAGATAAACCCAATAACGACTGAGTTATTGGTCTTTAAATGATGGTTATTTTCGAAGAACCTCGAAATGGAGAAACTTTAATCTTAAATAACTCGAATGTTATTTTTGAAGAGGCTAAATTGATTTTCTTCGAAACAGATCTTGTTGCATAGGAAGCTGAGAATAGTTTTTTGCTTAACACATCGATATGAAGTGACCATTTAAGGTTGCTATCTAAATAATACCAAGAAATTTTACAGAATCAACGATACTGATCTGGCTGTTATTAAGAGGTAAGGGTTGAGAGCTCCTTTATAGGATAATTCTATTGTTTTATCTGCATTAAAAGAGAGTAAATTAGAATTGGTCCAGGTTTTTATTGTGAGGAGATCAGAAGTTATAGTAGCATAAAGAGTTGCGATATTTGAGTTGCTCCAAGTGATACTGGTATCATCAGCAAAAAGAAAAAATGTTTCATCAATTTTTATACTAGTGACGTCATGAATATAGATAAGGAGAAGTAGAGGACCCAATACTGAACCTTGTGATACCCACATACAATATTTTTGGGACTACAGTCTGTATGATTTGCTCTAACCAGTTGTTGTTTCCTATTATCCAAGTAAGATTCAAACCAATTCATAGAAATACCTTGAATTCCGTAGAAATTTAGTCATTTTATCAAAATTTCGTGATATACAAAATCTAAAGCTTTGGAATAATCAGAAAAAACAGTGGCAGTGTGCAGATTATTGTTTAGTTCTTGATAAACCTCATGTAGTACAGCAAACATGGCATTAGTGGTACATTTATTATTTAAAAAGCCGAACTGATTTTGTGATAAAATGCTGTTTTCAACGAGAAAGGACATAAGTCGGGCTTTTGTGAGTCTCCCAATAATTTTGGGGATTACCGGTGGTAATGCAATAGTAAGTGCAGGCATTAGATTTTTCACCACCCTTATGAAGAGGAATAATGATGGCTGTCTTTAGGCACTCTGGAAATTTACATTTCTCAAAAGAATCATTCATTAGTGAAATGAGGACTTTCTGGGATATTTGAGAAAATTTTTATGGATAGTCCATCAGTACTACAGAAAGATTTGCTTTTGATACTATTGATTGATACTATTGGTAGGGAAGCCCAAGCGGGGATTTTTGCAGTTACTCGAGCGCGTCAGATTATTATATGGGGAGAAACCTGGTGCCTTGCAGATGTACCTCTACCATATATTGGCTCTTAACACAGGGGAATTCGTTAAAGGGGACCCGAAAAAAAAAATCTATGCTTAAAAATACTCGAAATTGTCAGATTAAGATAAGGTAAGTTAAATACATGCAAAAGAGTGTATATTTTAAAAATCTGACGATTTGAGCGAAGGAAATGAATGAGCCAAAAAGTTTTACAAAAAAAAGAGAATATTTCGCGAAATGAACGTCAAATCGAAAAACTAAATACTAAGTTTTCAATATTTTTCAAAAATCCATCGAAAAATACCAGACACGACCCCAACGGAGCGGGGTGGGGGTAAATTTAAAATTTTAATTACAAATGCCGCGATATTTCGCAAAATAAACATCAGATTGAAAAACTGCAAAATGCACTTATTCTATATTTTTGAAAAATCTATCTAATGGTACCAAACACGACGACCCCCCCACGGACGTGGGGTGGGGGTTACTTTAAAATCTTAAATAGGAAGCCCAAATTTTTATTACAGATTTGGATTCTTTACGTAAAAATAAGCAACTTTTATTCGAAACATTTTTTCGAATTATGAATAGATGGCGCTATAATCGGAAAAAACGATTGTTGGAAATGGAAAATTAAATTAAAAAATGGCAAATTTTGGCAAATAGCAAAGTCCCCACAAAAATGGAAAATTTTACTTAACTTTTTTTGGTTTTAGGACCAAATAATCACAACCCAATAGGTCCCTACTGCACATTTAGCTCCCCTACCATATCAATTGTTGTTATTTTTAATCCCATATAAATAATCCCACATATACATATAATAAATGTAGTTTAAAGGTAGTTTTAAACACCTGATGCATCCGCCAAAATTTGTGTTCAAATTATTTTTAAAAAGATCTTTGGATACATCGATCGTTCAATATCTCGAAAATGTTATAAATTTGTTTTCATTTTTATTTAACATACATATAAATCTTCTTAGTCATCAACCGAGATGTCTGTAACAACCACGTTATAAATGTGAATCAATATATACCTTTAAAGGCCAAATTACAAAAATAACTTTTATAAACTTTTCGACACCGCTTTGAACTCTATATTTTTCTTAAGTTTATCCTTATCTCATTCTTCCGCCCGACACATAAATAAACTTAAATGGCTTTCTCACGGACCGTCACTAACATATGTTCTGGACTTTGTTAGAGAAAAGAGTGGAAAGTCTATAAAAACCAAAAAAAGGGTTAGAAGGAAAACATTTTAAAGGGAAGCACAAACAACAGCCGCCGATGACCAACCACTCGATTGTGGCTTCTGATATAAAGGCCAGTGTTTTGCAAACAATTTCCACGTTTCCGTAGAATATTGTCGATTGGGTTTTTCTTTAAAATCTCTGAAGTTACAGTCTGGTACGAAAATTCGATATCCTGAAAGGTTCCTTTCTAAAAAGCATTTAAAAACCAAATAAGATAATAAAAAGAATAAGAATCTTTTAAAACAAATCAATAATGGTAAAAGCTTAAAGCATTGTTAGTCTGGGCAGATTATCGGCGAACAAGCTATTTTTGGGAAACGTTATTTACCAACAATTTTATTGCTAAAATCGAATTTTATGATTGTATACAGGGTGTAACGAAAATACAGGTCATAAATTTAATCACATATTCTGGGACCAAAAATAGTTTGATTGAACCTAACTTACCTTAGTACAAATGTGTATATAAAAAAGTTACAACCCTTTGAAGTTACAAAATGAAAATCGATTTTTTCCAATATATCGAAAACTATTAAAGATTTTTTATTGAAAATGGACATATGGCATTCTTATGACAGTAGCATCTTAAGAAAAAATTATAGTGAAATTTGGACACCCTATAAAAATTTTATGGGGGTTTAATTCCTTCAAGCCCCCCCAAACTTTTGTGTACGTTCCAATTAAATTATTATTGTAGTGCCATTACTTGAACAAAATATTTTTAAAACTTTTTTGGCTCTTAGTACTTTTTCGAAAAGTCAGTTTTTATCGAGATATTTTGAATATTTGTCAAATCCACCACATATTTGTATATGGTTAAGTACGATTATGGAGACGTTAGTAATAATATGAAAATTTATGTATGATTTACATTTTTAGGTATATTTTGAACCGTGTTAAAAAAGAAGTCATATCTCGATAAAAGTTGCCTTCTCGAAAAAATACAAAGAGGCAAAAAACTTTTAAAAACACTTTGTTTAACTAATGGTATCGCAGTAATAGTTTAATTGGAGCGTACACAAACATTTGGGGGGTTTAAAGGAACAAAACCCCCATAAAATTTTTATGTAAACATATTAAAAAAGAAGCCGCAACTCGATAAAAACTGCCTTATCGAAAAAATACTAAGAGCCAAAAAAGTTTTAAAAATATTGAATTTAACTAATGGTATCACAATAATAATTTAATTGGAACGTACAGAAAAGTTTGGGGGGTTTAAGGGAACAAAACCCCCCATAAAATTTTTATGGGGAGCACAAATTTCACTATAATTTTTCTTTAAGATGCACCTGTCATAAGAATGCCACATATCTATTTTCAATAAAAAATCTCCAATAGTTTTCGATATATTCGAAAAAATCGATTTTCATTTTGTAACTTCAAAGGGCTATAACTTTTTTTCTGTGCATATTTGTACTAAGGTAAGTTAGGTTCATTCGAACTATTTTTGGTCCCAGAATATGTGATTTAATTTATGACCTGTATTTTTGTTACACCCTGTATAAATAATGCAGGTATGTGAAGTCCGCAGATAGTGTGTTATTTTTTTATAAACAAAATAATGGCGCCCCGAAATCACGTTTTTATCAATATATGCTCTATAACTCCAAAGATTTTAACTTTACACCAAAAATACCTAAATAAAAATTCACCGTAATTAAACTCTGCATAGAGACAAGTTTTTCCCGATTTGCTTTGACGAAAATTTTTCTCGGAAAATGCGGGTTTTCCCAACAACATATTTTAAATTTCATCTAAAATTTTAGGTAAGCAATTATTTATCAATAATTAAATAATTTGGAGGAATAGAAGCTTTTTGATATAGATTATATTTCCAGAAGCCGGTGGAAATTTAACGAATAGTTTAGCAAAAATTAAATAGTCAATTAGAGAACAATTTACGGTCGAAATGATAACCATAATAATTATGACACACTAGACTAGCTACAAATTTCCTATAAAAAGGCACTATACCTAGCTAACGTACTTCGCAAAATTGAAATTGGACTATTTAAGCGGGCCTCAGCCGTGGGAGCATGCCAAATAGAATTCTATTTTAGTGACGTCACGTTGCCTAGCAACCGTCG
The DNA here is from genome assembly GCF_917563875.1 of Diabrotica virgifera virgifera. Taxonomy (NCBI): domain Eukaryota; kingdom Metazoa; phylum Arthropoda; class Insecta; order Coleoptera; family Chrysomelidae; genus Diabrotica; species Diabrotica virgifera. Next base: position 22,835,269 of record NC_065450.1, read on the forward strand.
ATTCTCCCATTGTGAAATTCTTTTTTGTGACGTCAGCAAAATAGAATTCTATTTGGCGTGCTCTGTCTGCAGGAATGTTTTAAAGTTATATTTTGGCTTACAAACAAAATAGGACATCTCGGCAAGTATTAAATTAAATTTAATTCAGAAAACGGTATTGGAAAGGACGCGACAGGACGTTTCTGAAAGGCTTAAGAAAGTAACGAAGAATCAAGAAAACATGCTGAAATGATTATTACGACAGTAGCGTAGATTGTGAGGGGGAAAAGGGGCGAAAATATAGTATATATCCATACAGCACGCCTCTGGTAATAGCGGAAAACTATCTTTTTGCACGATTAACCATTTTTAACTGTTTACCGTGACAGATTTTACGTCAGTAGGTGTCATTTACTAGCAACTCGACGGTAAGTAATCCAACTCTACCGTAAGTACTCCAACTCGACGGTAAGTAATTCACTTACCGTCGAGTTAAAAAATCTCTTAATTTTAATTTATTTTTTGAAAGAATAAAGAAAACTAACGAATTATTTATTAATATTGAAACTTATGGTAGAATTTGTTAAATTATTTAATGAAATCCCACTTGTTTGGGCTTCACGACTGTAAAAGTACGCTGGATGTTCGTTTTTGTATTGGGTACTTTTACAATCATTAAACCATCGGTTTGTTGGATGTCATTCATAGTAATATTATATAATTCTTCTCTTCTACAGGCACCAGATATTCCCAATATCATTGCGACCTAAAAATTATGAAAAAATCTTCATTAGAGTATTTCTTTTACCTAAACTAGCTTATATTACCTTGTGAACTAGAAATTCTTCATCCGGTGCTTCCATCAGAAATTTTTCAAATTGCTCCCGTGTAAAAATGCTCGCTTTCTTAGGCCTATAGCCAACATTTTTTCTCTTCAAATACGCGATCAAGGTTGAAAACTTGGAAATGTCAATGCCATCATAAAGAAAAACGGTGGATTTAATCATTGAATATTCTGCCCAGAGGCTTCCAGGAGCTTTCAACTTCATATGTCTTTGAACGAAATATGCCAATAGAGTCTTTTCTTCGATTCTTAAATTTTTGCCTTCGCACCATTTTTTAAAACTTTGGTAGGTATTTTGATAACGGATTTTGGATTTTTCGGGAATAATTGCGGAACACCCTTCTTCCCAAGCCCGTTCAATTTCTTCAAATTCACACTCGCTCATATTTTAATTTATAATAATCAAAATTTTACTTAAAATTATTGACAACTAAATAAAAACTCAATTCTCCATTGTTGTTATGCACCCTAGTTACTACCTAACAACCAAAGTATCTATCTTGATAAAATGAATGAAACTAGTCAATATGACGAAAATGTTTAATTTTATAATTTATAATGGTATCAATCGTGCAAAAAACGTTATAAGCATGTCGAACGTTATAGTGGAGTCACTGAAGGTGGATATGAGCTATTACCTCCGATTTCGTTGAACCTCCATCAATTTTCATGAAAATCGGTGAGTAGTTAGAGAATACCTCAAGGAACAAGGGTGACATGATGCCAACTTGCGCTTTTACCCTGGGGGTGGATGGCACCCCTTCTCGTGGGTGAAAATTATTTTATTAAAAATAATACCATAAATCGATAGAGGGACAAATTCTAAGTAAAATTTGTTATATAAAGTTATTAAAATAAATCAAAACTTTTTGAGTTATTAAACATCAAAAATTTTAATTTTTCGTGAGAAAAATCCATGTTTTTAACCGATTTTTCATAAATAACTCAAAAACTGTAAGTTTTTGGAAAAAAGTTATTATTACTAAAATTAAAGCTAATAAGAAACTGAATAAATTCTTTACTAAAAGAACATTCTAATATTAATTTAAAGTGAGTTATAGGTAATTGAATACATATTTTTTTCGGCGAGTACCCAAATCCAAATATTAAATCTTAAATAACGGGAAAATTATGCATTTTGTAACATAAAGTATTAAACATTTGTCAAAGTACTTAAAAATATCTATCAAATGAGTCTCCGAAAAAGTTCATTGCGTTAAAAGTTTATGCACCAAAAATTTTTCAAAATTTTTCTTTTAAAAATTTTTCTAAAAAATGATGTTGTTTTTTTTAATAACTCCATCAATTTTTAGGATATCAGGTTCACCTAAAAACCATTTGAAAGCTAATTTCAAATGATAATAAAACAAGTTAAATTTATCCTTTTAAACCTCTTACTTTTTTAAAAATAAAAGGTTAAATTAGTCCCGGTTATATGGTTGTCGCAGCAAAATTTAAGTTTAAAACGTTTCTATCGCGGTTATTTTTTACCCTAGGGAAATTGTAAAAACGGTAGAAAATTTGGTACAGAAAAAACTAAAATTTGGTTATATATTATTTTTTACGTATATTAAGTATTTTTGGAGTTATTATCAAAAGAAAATGAAAATCACAATAATTTTAAAAATTCTGATTTTCTTAAATTATACCTTTTTTTCAAAAATATGCATTCTAAACCGGTCAAAATTATTTAAAGCATTACTTATACTAATATAAAAAAATTCTAGTAAGGATTACTAGAAATTTTAATTTTTGTGGAAATGGCGTATGTTTTATTTTTCACTTTTTCCTAAAAAATTCGAAAGGGCTCTCTTATTTTCATCATAACTTGCTTAATTTTGATGCTATTAACTTTTACAGGAGCTCATTTGATAGGTATTCCGAAGTACTTCGATAAGTATATGGCACATATATTTTATGAAAGGCATCGTTTTCCCGTTATTTAAGATTGAATACTTAGATTTGAGTACTCGTCTAAAAAAATATACATTCAATTACCCCTAACTTACTTTCAGTTAACATTAGTTTTGTTTTTTAAGCAAGTAGTTTATTTAGTTTTTTATTAGCTTCAATCTTGGTAATTAGAACTTTTTTGTAAAAACTTATAGTTTTTGAGATATTTATGAAAAATCGGTTAAAAACATGGATATTCCTCGCAAAAAATTAAAATCTTTGATGTTTAATAATTCAAAAAGTTTTGATTTATTTTAATAACTTTATATAACAAATTTTGCTTATAATTTGACCCTCTATCGATTTATGGTATTATTTTTAATAAAATAATTTTCACCACCGAGAAGGGGTGGAATCGACCCCCAGGATAAAAGCGCAAGTTGGCACTATGTCACCTTTGTTCCTTGAGGTATTCTCTAACTACTCACCAATTTTCATGAAAATCAATGGAGGTTCAACGAAATCGGAGGCGAAAACCTTCAGTGACTGCACTATTAAGGGCAACCGATCTCAGACAATTGTCTTCGATCGGTATAAAACCCTTACCGTTCTCCTCCGCTCCTCCTCCAAACAATTGTCTTCGATCGGTATAAAACCCTTACCGTTCTCCATACTTAATATACTATTTAACACTAGCTACAGTATCTGAATATGTGTAAACTGTGTGTCAAATTTGAACAAATAATGTTAAAAGGTGCTTAAATAATGAGCTAAATTCATCATTTTAGAACATTTGTAATAAAACTCTTTGTATCTCCGTAAGGAAGAATATTCTATCAAGTGTTTTGGGTTAAATCTTCGTATTTTGTGCTAAGGTTTTTCCAGTTACGATATGGAAAATTCTTAATGAAACACCCTGTATAGAATCATAAGATGCGCTTCCAGCAATAAAATTGCTGATAAATAACTTTTCCTTGTATTTTGCTAATTTGCCCAGAGTATATATCCTTTACATAGAAAGCTCGTAGAGTCATATTCGGTGTCTTTGTTAAATACGACGTTGAGGATTAAAATAATGAAAATAATGAGCGTTTTTCTTCGATTAACTTTCGAATCATGTAATCCATGTCTTCTCCATAGTTTGCTATAATCACTTTACGTCTGGAAAAAATAGCTATTTGTATAACAAGGGAGGAAAGTGCTACTTTTCCTCCCGAGAATAAAGTTTACTGCCCGACGCGTATCGGAGGGCAGTAATCATTTGAGGGAGGAAAAGGCACTTTACTCCCATGTTATACATATTATTTTTCCACGTTCCTCAAATAACAACTCTATTTTTCAATTTTAAATAATTTATTTATGTAACTAATTGACAAAATTTATTAGATCACTAAAACTAACAAGTAGGTGTAATGTAACTGTCAACTGTTAAATCCCTGATTGTAGGGAGCAAAGTCGTACTTTTCCTCCCTAGGGAGGAAAACTAAAAGTGACGTCATGGTATGTCATTGATGAAATAGCTATTTGTATAACAAGGGAGGAGAGTACTACTTTTTTTTCCCGAGAATGAAGTTTACTGCCTGACGCGTAGGGGAGGGCAGTAATCATTCAAAGGAGGAAAACGCACTTTACTCCCAAGCTATACATATGATTTTTCCACCTTCCTCAAATAACAAGTCAGTTTTTCATTTTTACTTTATTTATGTAACTAACCAACAAAATTTATTAGATAACTAAAACTAAGGTAGGTACAATATAACTGTCAGCTGCCAAATATAACTCAAATTATTAATGTAAACATTGTTAAATCAAAATAACAATTTACCGTTTTTACCATTCTGCAAAATACAGGGTGCTCTATAAATAAACGTTAAAATGTATAGATACTTACGTAATAGATAATAGAATATTGTATAGGGCGTCAATAAGTTATTTCCACCTACCTCTACCGAAAGTATACTTTTCCGAACCTGATTGTAGGAAGCAAAGTTGTACTTTTCCTCCCTAGGGAGGAAAAGTAAAAGTGACGTCATGGTATTTCATTTATTACATATAATTTATTGACGCCCTGTACAATATCGATTTTCTGTTACGTAAGTATCTATACATTTTAACGTTTATTTATAAAACACCATGGATTTTGCAGAATGCTAAAAACAGTAAATTGTTATTTTGATTTAACAATGTTTACATTAATAATTTGAGTTATATTTGACAGCTGACAGTTATATTGTACCTACCTACTTGTTAGTTTTAGTCATCTAATAAATTTTGTTGGTTAGTTACATAAATAAATAAAGTAAAAATGAAAAACTGACTTGTTATTTGAGCAAGGTGGAAAAACCATATGTATAACTTGGGAGTAAAGTGCCTTTTCCTCATTTGAATGATTACTGTCCTCCGCTACGCGTCGGGCAGTAAACTTCACTCTCGGGAAAAAAAGTAGCACTTTCCTCCCTTGTTATACAAATAGCTATTTCATCAATGACATACCATGACGTCACTTTTAGTTTTCCTCCCTAGGGAGGAAAAGTACTTTCCCTCCCTAGGGAGGAAAGTACGACTTTGCTCCCTAAAATCAGGTCAGGAAAAGTATACTTTCGCTAGAGGTAGATGAAAAAAGATGTTTTATGTTTTTGTGTTCTAAACCCAATAACGAGCAAGACAACTGATATTATACCAAAACCGAATTACAACAAATAAATCGATATGGATGCCGATCTGCTAAAAATAGTTCAAAATTTTATTTCCGGAGAAATAAAACCTCTAATGGGACCAAGTTTCTGAAGTAGCCATATATACCCCTCTGAAGATCTCTAATGAGAGTGAAACATACGTAAGAGCGTTTATGGTGCTCCCTGAACAAACTGAAATATAAGATGTTTCTTAATTTCGTTTTACAGCGAATATTTTATATTAGTTTAACTCCTATCTGAGTATCGGAGTAACTTTACCATAGTAATTTTAAAACACACGCGTTTTTAAAAGTTGAATTTAAACAAGCAAAATGGGGTACCATTAAAAAATTTTTTTTTGGAAATATCTAAATGCCAAACGAAACTAAAGAAATTTCTTTCAAAGTTTCTATAAAACTACAAAATTATTCATAAAAATTATTTCAAATACGACGATTTTGAAGTGAATACTTCTTATCGTTCGGTATGGAGTTAAATTCGTATTGGGCGTCATTCAAAATCGTGATGCGAGAGCATCATTCAAACTCGTGACGCAAGAGGTTAGCTTGCGTTATAATATCAAAATCTAGGTACTTATCCATATACTTTTTTTAATTGAATAAAGGAAGTATATTATTTATTTATTATTTGGATTTAAACACATTTTGTTATATTTAAAGAATAATAAATTGTAACGTTTGTAAGTATCAAAAAAGCATATTATGCGTTGTTTACGTTTGAGTTTGACAGATCGGTCAGAGGCAAATTCAATTTTAAATTATTAATAAATATGATTTTTATAGTGAATTTAATTATTATAAAAAATAAATAAGATGTTTAAAAGTACAATTTGAGTTTGAATATAGTTTGAAAGGAATTTACTAACTTACGTTAAAATAGTTATTTATGATATAAGTGTTAAAAGTACAATTTTAAGGCACGCATGTGAAAGTTTACATGAGTGCCTTAAAAATGTACTTTTTAACACGTATATCATACAATATTTTTTCTACAAACATCTTATATATCAACACTTATAATTTATTCATTGTCAATGGACTGTGATAGTCGTGACGTCAAATCAATGTTGGCTACTCTGAAATTTATCCAAACAAAACAGAAATCTGTCAACAATTCACACGTGGTGTTTATTTTCGTTTTTATAATTGGAATATATTGCTTGTAGGATGTTTAATTTTTACAAAATGGTAACTTGTTGGGTAACCGTGATTGTAATCAATGCTCATAGTATATTTTCCACCATATTTCCAAATAGGACTGGTTAAAAACCTGAAGAAACGCAGTAAGTACGTACTATTGTAGTGTGTTAAATCCTGTGTAGGGACATTTATAAAATTAAAAGCAATATGATTGATATGACTAACAAGGATTGTGTCTTTAAAAAAAATGTGCAGATGCTTGTCAAAACAAAATAAAATTAAAAATGATTACGCAAATCACGTGTATAATCCATTGACAGACGTCAAACATTTATTGATTTTTGATTTGTTTGGAAAAATATTTGACATTTTGACGTCACACTATCATCGTCCATTACAGGACAACATCTACAAAAACTTTTACTTAAACTTAACTGACATTCCATTTTTATATTTTTCTTCACATTACATCAAAACTGCCTATACTGTCAATACGTAAATCATAACAACTATAGAATAACATCTTACTTTTATTGTTGTATAGTCTAACAAATTTTAATAGTATTTTTCTATAAACGTGTTAAAAATGCAATAATAGAGTATAAATTAAATTTTAAAAAACCTTTTAAACCACCTTTTTCAAATTGCGCAAGTTGTACTATTAATATTAATGTTAATGAGTGAAACATAAATATTTTGACGTTCCAAAATTTGACAATTCACTTTTAACTGCAGTGCCTTAAAATTTTTAAAGCACTAGTGCTTTTAAAGTAGCATTTTTAACGCTCCTATGGAGTGCCAAAAATTGCATTTTTAACAAGGTTGTAGAAAAAGGTTATTTATGTTTACATTAATAACGGTTTTCCCTTTTAACGGGAGTACCTACCTAACTAAGAATACACTCGTTTATCATCTATTTTATGAACCTAATTACGTGTCGTTTTCATAGATATAATAAATCATTAAAACTAAACAACAATGTTTTAAAATGAAATAAGCCCAAATTATTTATCGGGAACTAATAAAATAAGGTTTGAACTTGAATTTAGATGCCTCGTAATTTCAAAACTAATATTTTTTACTTGGATTTTAAAAAAATTATATTTATAACTAGAAAATGATCAACTTTAGAGAAAAATTAACAAAAACCTTATTTGTCCTCAATGATCCAAAGAATCTAAAATAGTATATGCTCGGGCCGACAAAATTTATTTTTCGGCCTTCAAAACGCAAAATACATTAATAATAGAAATCCCTTATTTAAAACACTATAAATGTAATAATAGAAAAAATAAGTAACCCAAAAAAAGAACGAAATAAGGTAAAAAACAACATTGTTGCCCACAATTTCCTGTTCTTTAGATTTACTATTGGGTATTGCGTGCACCTACATTGCAATAAGTTGCTGAATCTTTTCTTGTGGTATAAACATCTTCCAATTGTTTAACTAATGCTATTCTCAGCTCTTAAATTGTTTCTGGCAATGATTGATTTTTTTAAATCTTTTTCCCTAAAATGTCCAAATGTTCTAATTCATCGGTCGGCAACCTTTCTCGAACGGAGGGCCATTTTCAAAATAAATTTTTTTATGCGGGTTGTACATTCAATTGTAAATTTTCATGCGCCCAACTCGTTCTATATTTTGATTTTATGAAATTCATTTTTGAAAATGTTTGTTCGTATAAATAGGTGCGGGAAAAATTTCAAATCATTGATTTTGCAAAATTTCTGAAATTGGTAAATTTGTTTTCTGGTAGAACTAATCCAGGAACCAAAGGTTTTCCCTCGCAATTTTTACAGAATGGACGGATTTCCTTGAAGATTTGAGATTAAGTAGTGGATAGTCCAAGGATGAAAATCTATGTCATGCTGAAATACGCTTTTATCATGGGGGTGGATAGGGTTGCTACCCTATCTCGGGGGCGGAAATTTTTTATTATATTTTGACCGTAAAAATTGGTAAAGAGATTAATTCGAAGCAAAAAATTACACTGTTTCAGTATAAACTTTTTTGTAGAGTTCGGAATGAGGGGTAGCTTTCACCCTTAAAAAGTAAATTTTTAAGGGTTGAAATATCCAGAAATTATATGAAGAATACCAAACCATTATTACCTAAAGCATCCGATCCAAATTTTATCCTACTTAAGATTTTTTGAGCAATTTTGAAAAATTAGCAGTAGTTTTCACCCTTAAATAAAATTTTAAAGGGTTTATATAGTTAATAATTAAAGTGAGAGTATTAGATAATAATGTGATAATAATATTAAATGCATCTGAACAAATTCACTTCTTATTTTATGCTTTTATATAGATTTTGGCAATAAGGGGTAGTTTTCACCCTTAACAAATTAAAATCGCCCTTTGGCACAATATCGATTTTGAAGTGCAGGGTAAGATGAACTTAATTCCAAATCTTCATGCAAATCGGTACATTCTGTAAAAATTGCGAGCTTTTGTCCTGTTTTAAGCTTCAATTCTTGGACTAAATTGAATAAAATATAATTAAATTATTTTTCGCCAACCGTCACTAAAGTCATTCATTATTGTACTCATTTGCCCTCATTTGCGACAGTAAAGTAACACTTTATTGTACTGAAAGAAGAATTTTACTTTACCTGCCGCGCTTAATCTGAATTGAATGTAGGTGGTCGATGGCAGTAATCGATTATTTATTTGAGTTAACTTACAATTTATTTACTTCAATTATTAAAAGTATTGTACAAATTTTACGACATTGTTAATTAAACTGATGTCGAAAAGTGAAGTTCTGTAGTATATATATATATATATATATATATATATATATATATATATATATATATATACATATATAACTCACGCTAACCTCTCCTTATATATATATATATATATATATATATATATATATATATATATATATATATATATATATATATATATATATATATATATATATATATATATTGTTGTTCTGAAGCTATTTCCTTGTGGCATTTTTATGATTAATTATTTATATGGGAAATAAGCCACAATTAAAATGAAAAAAATAATTTTATTAACGTTTCGACGCCCAAATCGGGTGCCGTTGTCAAAATACTAAATATTAATAAAATTATTTTTTTCATTTTAATTGTGGCTTATTTCCCATATAAATAATTAATATATATATTATATCGGTTTTATAGCGTTCTACGCCTTTCCGTTCCTAATCGCCACTCCTTTCTATTGTGGCAGTCTTCCTCTCTTAGACTTCTTTCAGACATCGTCTTGGAGATGCCCTTTATCCATGTAGTTGCTGGTCTTCCTCTTTTTTGTTTTTCTGTGGGGGTCCATTCTAACACTTTTTTGGGGATTCTCCTTTCGTCCATTCGTCTTACGTGTCCGTACCAAACTAGCTGTTGTCTTTCTATGTCATCTATGATTTGTTCTTTCTATTTCCATTTGTTGTCTAATGTCGTCGTTTCTTATGTGTTCTAGTCTAGATCTTCTTGCTGACCTTCTCCAAAAATCCATCTCAGTGGCTAGTAATTTATCTTTGTACTTGTTGGTTAATTGCCAGACTTCAGATCCATATTTTAACACTGGTTTTAATATTTTGTTGTAAATTCGTTTTTTATTTTCTGTTCTTATATTTTTTTGCCACAGTACCGAATTCAGGGCTCCTATCACCTGTTTTCCCTTTACTATCCTTTCCATAATATTTTCTTCGTTTCGTCCTGTACTAGTTTTATTTCCAGATATATGTGTTCTGTCTACAAATTCTGTAGTATTTTGAAATTATATTCATATAAAATAAATCAAGACTTTACCGATTTAGAATTATTCAATATTGATAACTATCGATTAAAAATCGAAAGCGGCCATCATGCAGAAGTCACCTGTCATCACTGTCATGAAATTTTTATTACGTCTAAAATTTTAAAACAATTCTTAAATTGTAAATTGTAAGTAAGTATTAAAACCAATATCAAATTGCTAGCGATAAAATTTTGTATGCACCACGTCAGTAAAGACTCTTTATCGAACTCGTCTGTTATTCGCCCCGCTCGCTAGGCTCGCTCGGCTCATAATATCAGACTCGTTCTATAAAGAGTAACTTTACTGACTTGGTACATAAATAACTATTTCCTCAATAGACAAGGCGAAAACGGCGGGTTCGAAGGGAAAAATATTCCCATGAGATTTTTTTGCATAATCACATTCACGAGACATCCCAGAATAAGGTTCAAGAAGTCGCCCAAGTGAAAAGTGGGCCAATTTTTTTTTAATCAAATTGCAAGAATCAATATTTTTGGCCCGAACAATTTTTTCTTTAATTTTTTGGACCATTCTGGACAAAAAAGGTCTCTTATAATTTTTCTCTAAAGTTGATCGTTTTCGACTTATAAGCAATTTAAAATTGAAAAAAACGAAAAATGGCGATTTTCAAGGCTTAATAACTCGGTTAAAAGTTATTATTATGAAAGTCAATATATGACTAAATCAAAGATTGAAGCCCCCCCTACAAGATCCTGAAGAAATTTTTGTCATTATTTTATTACTAAGTTGTTATTTTTAAGTAAAAATAATAAGCGCCATGCACGTGTGCGGGGCTGTAAATGCTGAGTGCGAGAGAGAAGCTATTCCAGCAGTCCAATTGTGCATCTTACTCGCACTCACATTTACAGCAGCGTCAATACGATACAACCACTCATTGTTATTAATTAAAAATAACAGCTTAGTAGTAAATTAATGACACAGATTTCTTCAGGATCAAGTAACGGCGACTTTAAACTTTGATTTAGTCACTTTCTGACTTTCAAAATAATAATTTTTGACCGAGTTATTAAGCCTTAAAAATGGCCCTTTTCGCGTTTTTCAAATTTTAACTTGCTTATAACTCGAAAAACATCAACTTTAGAGAAAAATTATAAGAGACCTTTTTTGTCCATAATGGTCCAAAAAACCTAAAAAAAAATAAGTCCGGGCCATGATATTGATTTTTGCAATTTGATTAAAAAAAAATGTTAAAAAAAAATTGGCCCACTTTTCTCGTGGGCGACTTCTTGAACCTTATTCTGGGATGTCTCACGAATGTGATTATGCAGAAATATCTCATGGGAATATTTTTCCCAACGAACCCGCCGTTTCCGCCTTGTCTACAATATTATTTTTATATAGGTACATTGGTTAAAAACAATCGATGTATATCAATTGCAGAGTAAGAAAATGACAATAATTATTAATTTCAAGTTGAAAAATAAGCAATTTTATATTAAGATGGAAGCATTGTATTTTTGTAAACAGCTTGTTGATTAATTTTCCTTCGTCTTTTAGTGTTGTTATATTTCATTTATTGAGGTAATTATAATGTCCACAAGAGAATCTAAGCCTAAGGTTACATTGGATGCGTAAACGTGCGATTTTTTACACGTGCGCTCACGTAAGCCTGTCGTCAGATAATATATATATAGGGGAGTGCATTTAGATTTTCACTTCGGAAAAAATCAAACAAGATAAAACTTTTTGTAATTTCATTAAGAAATGTTTAATAAACAACATATCAAAAAGTTCTACTCGAGAAGTGGGTGCTTCATTTTTTATTAAACAAATGAACAGCGAAGTTAGATGTTTTTTTAAATAACTACGACAATATAATTTTTAGAAAAAAACTGACTTGACCATTGAAAAATTCAGAAAATTTTACAAAAAAAACATTATATAAAGATTTTTCTAAAATTAAATCTCTAGCTTCTGTAATTTTTTATTTATAACGCTAAAGTCACCCTTCTCACACACATTGGCGCACTGTAAACTAGCGTTGGAACAAGTGCACGGTTGAGTTTTTTAAATGTAATTCTTTAACTAATGGATCAAAAGAAATTTTACAAATTGGACATGAAAGAAGATGAAATAAGCTATCTTATGGTTGTAATAAAAAGAAATAAAATATATGGACATAAGTACGGTGTGGGCGGAAAATGAGCCTTACATGAATTTTGTTTAAAAATGATTTAAAAATGTGTAACTAATACAATTTTAACTATAAAACTCTCAAATTTGCACCACCTACCTCTCAATCATCTTATTAAACGATGTTTCATTTAAAAAAAATCTCAAAAATTTAATTCAAATAATACGCTGTCTCAAAAAATGTAATTTTTGAAAACTTCGTAGTTTTACAGAATTCCCATCACTTCAAGACGGTATTACTTAAGTTTGAATAAATCTAATACAATTTTTTTCATATTTTTTTAAAGGTTAGGATGTAATATTCAAAAAACAATGAATTATTTTAGTTTAAAAATGAAATAAACAATTTCTTTTTGAGAATACTAAGAAAGATAACAAAAATGTAATACAAAAACCGAAAAGTACCAGTTGAAAAAATGTATATACAGAGTGATCAAAACTTTTTTCTGTAAAACTTACCTAAAATATATTTAATAATAAGCTTCAACAATAACAAATGTTCAACAAAAAAATTTTTTTTTAGCTCTTATACAGTATGTCTGCGTAACTTGGAACCTATTGATAACTTTTTTAATATCAGTTTTACGAAAAAAAGTTATTCTTTATAAAATACTCTGCATCGTATATAACATAAGATGCAACCATCAAATATCAAATTTTGTTAATTTTGTACGAGGTATGTCAAAAAATATAAATTTCACTCAAGAGTAAAGTACCTTTATATTTCACAATATCGAAAATTTTTATAAAGAAAAGTTGTTTGGAATTAGAAACTATGTTCCAATATGTAATTATATCCTTCTAATCGAGAATTTTGTGTTTTTTTTTAATATTATTTCAAATTAATTAAACCCAACATCATTAAATTTTCACTTATTATTTATGATAACTGATGTATTATTAATTTTATCAAGAAAGTTATTCATCATAAATAGCTGTGCATGGTCTAACACTTAATATCCAAATATAAAATACTATATTTTATCAATATTATACGAGGTATGTTAAAAAATTATATTTCGCGCAATAAATATGTAGCTATATAGTTCACAATATTTCGATTAGAAGAGTGTTATTGCATATTGACACATCGTTTTTAATTCTGAACAACTTCCCATAATAAGAATTTTCAGTATTATGAAAAATATAGGTATTTTACTCCTAACTGAAATTTTTATTCATTGACATATCTTGTACAAAATTGATAAAAATTGATATTTTTTGATTGCATTTAAAGTTTTAGAATATGCAGATCATTTTACTAAGAATAACTTTTTTATTTATGATCCCATTTCAACAATTTTTTGAATATTGAAGAAATAGATTTTGAATAATTTGTTCTCTCTTTCTAATACATTTTAATTTTTAATATTATTGTGAAAATTATTTGTTTATCTTTTTTTTAAGAATAAAATTCCATATTTGTTTGATTGGATTCTACTTGTTTTTCATTTAAATATCCGCCATTTTGGATCCGCCATTTTGAAATTTTAATTTTTAATCTTTAATTTAGATTCAACAACCTGTTAAAATAAAGACAATAAATGTTTTAGAAAAATGTTCTTTTTTATGTTCTTTTTAGAAAATCCGCATTTTGGATCCGCTATTTTATAGTTTATAATGTTAACATTTAAGTTACGTTTATCAAAGCTCTCAAAAATAAATATATGTAGAAATAAATACATTTTATAAAGAAATTATGATTTTACAACTATTTTTTAAGTTATCCGCCATTTTGGATCTGCCATTTTATAATTTAAATCATCAAAATGTGATTCAGATTCAGCAACCTCTCAAAAATATCCACATATATGTAAACAAACACGTTTTATAACAAAAATTCGGATTTTACAACTGCTTTTTAAGGATTTTTAGAGTAAAATCCGCCATTTTGAATCCGCCATTTTGAATTTGCAAATTGTAATGTCAGATTCGGGTTCAGCATAATCAAAACTAAAACAAAAACATTTTTTATCAAAATAAAATGTTGAATTCACCCATATTCTTAACATTATTTATACAAAACAATTGTTACTGTTTAAACAATTAATAAACAATTAGCGGCGAAATTTGTGAGTAGAACTTTTTACTTTAACATATTTATAAACTAACAAAAAAAGTTTTAGCAAAATATAACCTTGTTTGATTTTTTCCGAAACATTGTATCTTTTCGTTCTAATTGCACTCCCCTAATATGTTTACATTGCGAACGTCTTGTGCGGTGGTCTGATCCAAAATGGACGAAGAAGCGGATGCTTTTTTTAATGGAAAATACTTGAAGCGTTTATTTGAAAAACAACAAATATGTCCATTTTTCGCAAATTCGACTTTGCGCGGTGTTCTCATAGAATAGCAGTTTCTTTCTCCATCTCTTGTGCCCTAAAACTTACCCTAAACGTTCTAATAGTCGAGGAAATGAAGCATTTTGGCTCTCAATTTTTTCGTCCAGCATGGATGTACTTGAAATTTTCACAGAAGGTAGGGAATAGTCCAAGGATCATTTTCTATATCATGCCGCTGTACGCTAAAACCTTTGGGGTGGTTGCAACCCCATCTCGGGGGCGGAAATTTTTTATTATATTTTAACTATGTTAATTGGTGTAAAATGTAATTCTAAGAAAAAAATGTTTTTCACATTTTCTTCGTAAAACTAATATTTTTCGAGTTATTCGCGCTTGAAAGTAACAGTTTTTCGACGAAAACATCGATTTTTTAGAGGTTTTTTGAGAATACCTTGAAAAATATGCATTTAATCAAAAAAGCTGTAGATATCAGAATTGTACCTTTTAGTAACACAAACCAAACTCTTTTTCTGTAATATTTTTAAGACTAATACAAACCGAGATGCGGCATGTTAAAAGTTAGCTTTTTTCAACAAATGCATAATTTGAAATATTCAAAGCCAAGTAAAGGAAAAACTTTGCATTTCTCGAGGAAAATTTAAATAATCTCTTATCAAGTATAGAGTTATACCTTTCAAAAAATAACAATTAAGTCTCCAGCCTAAAAATTAAGCGACTTATGATAAAAAAAATCGGTACCTGCTTTTCTATATGAAAAAATCAGTGAAAACAACCCCCTAACTACCCTCCTAATTAAAAATTGGTATTCACCTTTCTGCAATTCCTTTTACATTTGTATTATCAATACACTAAAGAAGTTTGACCTATTTAAAATTCCTAATTTTAGAAAAATTGGAGTTTAAACAAAAATAAATTTTTTGCAATTTCCCATTTTTCACCTTTTACTTCAAAATATCTCCGAAAATACTGGAGATACGAAAAAAATGATGGATTACTAAATTGTAGCTTTTTTAATAGCTAAAATAACCTTGTACATAGATTTTCATTACAGTGATCAGTTAGCGAGATATATCTGTTTGAAACCTCTATTTACGAGCAAACACCCCCTTATTCGAGCCCTTTAAACCCACCCTAATTAAAAACTAAGGAATCATACGAAATTTAGTTTACACAGTCTTATAACTCTTAAAAGATCCTACAAAGTCATTTTTGAAAAAACTTTTTATCGCCAAAAATGAAGGAGCTATGTTTATAAAACCAATTTTTTTTCGAAAAATTCGAATATTCCGCTTATGGATAATTTTCAATGTATGTATAATACCACAGAACCGGTTCGTATACTGGAAGATGACTAAAAACTATTTGTATTTGTATTTGTATTTGTATATACTTAGTTGTAAATTTGTATTTTTGAGTAAATAAATGTTTTGGTAATTCTTTAATTCTAGTTTTTTTCTGTATAGATCTATTAAAATATCTACTTATCAAAACTGTAATGTTATTAAGGGTGATTTTAACGGTTGAAATATTATGATATTATATCCTTAAGTATAAAACAATCATTATTTAACCAATCAAACCCAAATTTTACCCATATTAAAGTTTACAATGTTTTTATAAAATTTTTGACAATAAGGGGTAGTTACACCCCTAAAAATAATCAACGCCCTTAAGCATGATATAGAATATGAAGTACAGGGTGAGATGATCCTAATCCCAAATTTTTATGTAAATTGATGCAAGCCGAATTTATTCTTTTAGGACAAGTAAATTTTTTATATATAACTCCAACAAGGGTGGTTTTAAGGGTTGAAGTATTATGATAGTATACCTTAAATTATAAAACAATCATTATGTAAGTAATAAGAACCAAATGTTGACAATATTACAGTTTAAAATGGTATTTTATATTTTTTTACAATTTGGGGTAGTTTTCACCCTTAAAAAACCAAAAGCGTAAAACGGCCCAATATAGAAAATGAACTAGAGGGTGTATTGAGCCTAATCCCAAATTGTTGTACAAATCGATGCTGGACGAAAAAATTGCGAGGTTTTGCCATTTTTTCAGCTTCATTTCCTCGACTATAATGGATTCATGTCAGGACTGCCAACAGGTCAGTCCAAAACTGGAATTGCGACAGTATTTAGGTAGTCCATGACGATTCGCGCAGTTGTGGGTGCGCATTATTCTGCATAATAAGATATTATCCCCAACGAAAGAGGCAGAGAGGACAACATTGTTCACGAGAAAACTCTCGTATGAATCTGTCTGCTGTAAGACTGCGTTCCATATTTGATAAAAATAATTCGGTATGTCCGTTGAAAGAAAAAATAATAGGTCATACTATAACACCTTTACCACCAAACGGCCTTCTGGGTGAAATACAGGAAAGTTCAAATCGTTTTCCTGGTCACCTTCATACACGTTCGCGTCCGTCTGGAGATCTTCAGCAAAAACTCAGGAAATATTACAACACTCCATTGCTGAAAATTCAGTATCTGTGATCATTCGTTCTCATTTTGTTAGCTCAATGAGTCTGTGTTAATTTAGAGCATGCTACTGGTTTATGAGAACGTAAATCACTTTCCTGTAGGACCCTTCTTATAGTTGGTACAGAAATACGAGTTCCTCAGCTTCTAACAAACGACTACGAAGAACATTTGACGTTAAAGAGAGGTTACGTAATGCGAAAATCCTTTAAAAAATCTTATCACGCTGATGTCTGCACCTATTTTATACGCCCTAAACTTCGCTGGTATCGCCACCTACTTTCGTTGGAAATTTTGCTGGAAAGAGAAATGTGTTGCCTATCCTCTGTGAGTTTCGCTGGTACGGCTGGTATCGCCATCTAGCGGATGACTTATTGTTTCGGCCGGAAATCTCAAGAGGAAAGGAGAAAAGCTAATAATAATTGTTTCAAACTTATTATTTAATTCTTATCGTGTAATATTTACAACTTAAAGAAGTAAGTACAGAATTTATTATTCATTATGATTATTTTTAAGATTTGTCTTATCGTTTTGAAGTTTTTGTTGACAGATAATATTAGAAACAATTTATTCGAGGGTAAAAAGTCCCTGAAAATTTCTGTTTATTTGTATCAGTTAAAAGAGTGAAAAAAGAGGAAGTATAGTGTGCTTTTAAATTTAAAAACTCGTTCAAAAGAAAAATAATCTAAGGAACTTTCGACCTGTTAAATGAGATATTTAGTAAAAATTATATGCAACTCTTAATGCAGAACGTCAAATTTACAGTTAAAGTTCACTGACTTGTCCCTACTGGCGCTCGCGAATTTTTAATTATCCCCTCTACCTACGAGCTGACAGCGGATACCTGATCCTGATCTTTTAGCGTATTCTTCAGTCGGACGATAAATCGTAAGAGGGACAGTACTTTTGGAAATATTCAAGAGATTTCAATATACCGTATACTACGACCATCTTCATGTAATGCTACAACTTTTGCATTATTTTCGGGCGTAACACTAACATGATTTGAAAACACTAATGAACAGTGATCTGAATTTGTCAGAACAAATAAATGTGAAGCTTATCGCAAATGCAATAAAAAAATGCAAAAACTGTTGCTAGTAAACAAGAAAAGTACCATTTTTTGCCAAATGTCGAAATTTTGTTTCTATGGCGAAGCGATTATTTAAAAACTTTGATAGAAACATTTTTATTGATATCAATGCTCGTTTTTTGTTATTAATGTTTATTTCTTCCCTCCTAAAACCACTATAGACTGTCAGAATTAAAAAAACACTGTCCGGATTTTTTTGACCAGGAGTGTATATTACAAGTTCCTG
Organism: Diabrotica virgifera virgifera; assembly: GCF_917563875.1. Classification (NCBI taxonomy): domain Eukaryota; kingdom Metazoa; phylum Arthropoda; class Insecta; order Coleoptera; family Chrysomelidae; genus Diabrotica; species Diabrotica virgifera. Next base: position 22,853,863 of record NC_065450.1, read on the forward strand.
TATAATTTTTGTCAAATATCATAATGTGCTATTTTATTCTTAGCCGTTTTATATTGTTGTTTGGCTCAGATTACACTTCACAATAAATTTCTAAACTTTTTAAATTGTTAGTTCCTAAAAAATTAGCATCAGAACTCTAAAGTGATCGGTATCTATAATAGCACGGCAGATCCGGCGTGTTTTAAAGCTGGTACTAGATAAAGTTGGCACATGAATTCCTCACTGCCTTTATCTCTCTCTCTCTCTCTCTCTCTCTCTGTCCTATGGCACGACAGCCCAAGTCGGGCCTTGGCCTTCCCCAGCATCCGCTTCCAAATAGATCTGTCCCTGGTTGCTCACCCGCAGTTATCCACCCTCAATATATCTCTTTGGCATCGGATCTTGCTTCGTCTATACACCTCTTCTTTGGTCTTCCTACTGGCCGACGTTCCACCATAAATCCGCTAAGCGTTCAACTAGGTCTTCTGACATTATCCATTCTTATAAGGTGACCTGCCCAGCGCAATCTTTTCTATCTATTTATCGATAAGCGAGATTCCTACAGCCTCTGTCCTCTCTCGCATTTCGACCGCCATCGTTTGCTGTCTATTTCTTCTTCTTTGATGGCTCTATCTCTCATTGTGTGCGGTAGGGATGGCGGTTTTTGACAAAACACCGGTTTTCGGTTATACCGTTTTTTTTTTGCTTACGGTTTAACCTAGCAGTTATAACCGGCCAAAAAAAACCGGTTTTTGGAAAAACCGGTTTTTGGTTTTTTTAATGCAGTAGGTTATAAAGTTACATTTACAACACTTTAGTTTGCGATACTCCATTCGACTCGATATCAATATGATCAAAATTAGTACATACTATCGAAAGAACATGCATTACTTTTAACACGTTTGTATATTTGTAGAATAGGTACATTTTAACTCATTTAATACTTCCTGTATGAGTGTATCGTTTTGAAAACGTAGCGAAATTGTTGGAGATTCGTATTCGTAATCAGTAATTCGATATTCATAGTCAGAGCATTATTTTTGGTAATCAGAAAAAGTCATTCACCCACTTTCAATGTCAAGAGTTAAGTGTGAAAAATAGATGATGTTTGCGTCTAATTCAACCAGATCACTTCTTACGTAAATATTATGATTACAAATACCTTTTCAAGGAAATATTATAATAAAACTTAATAATTGTTTCTGGCTGATGTGAGATTGCACTTTCAGTTTGCTTCTGTATTTTATAAAATAAAATAAAACTTGAATTATGCTTTTGTTTGGAATAATTACTTGAGAATAATAATTATGATTGGGATTCAAAATAATACCTAACCTAATCCTAATCACCGTAAAAACCTAATAACCGGTTTTTACTTTAAAAAGAAAAAACCGGTTATAACCGGGACAAAAAAACAACCGGTAAAACCGTTTATTGCTAAGTAAAAAACCGGTTTTAGGTTTAAACCGGTAGGTTTTTCCCATCCCTAGTGTGCGGGACATTTTTTTCCTAGGCAACTGAAGGCCTTCCCCTTCTTTTTCTTTTTTGTGGTATGTAATATAAAGCTTTCTTTGGCCATATATCTTCAGTCATTCGTTTCACCTGACCATACCACACTAATTGTCTCCTTTCAATTCCAGCTACACTGAAATATACAGTATTTATCCCCTTCTAATATCTTCTTCCTAATGTGATCTTTTTGGATATACCAGACGCTCTCCTTAGATAATCCATTTCTACCACTTCTATTCTTTTTCAATCTTATTTGTAATCTGCCAAACTTTTGCTCCACAAAATCATAATAGGCTCTAACAAGGTTCAATACATTGTCAATTTCGTTGTGTGTGTAATAATATCTTTTGACCATAGTAGAGAGCTTAGAATATTTACCGCTTTTTTCCCTGCTGCGATATGTTTTCGATATCTCTATTGGTAGTGCCTTCTTTGGATATTATAAATCCGAGATATTTATATTCTTTACATGTTTTTGTGGTACTAATTTCTAAATCTGGATCTTCTTCACCATCCCCTATTTCAAGATACTCTGTCTTTAACATATTCATATTAAGGCCCCATTTTTCATATTTTTTCTTTAGTTTTCTTCAAACATGTAATCCACGTCTTCCGATTCATTCGCTATGACTACCAAATTATCTGCGAAAAACTAAGTTGTTTGACATTTACCACCACCTATATCTATTCCCATTCTGGATACTTGTTTTCTTCACTGCTCTAGCGATGATTGAATATATACTTTAAATAAGGTCAGAGATAGACAACATCCTTGTTTAAGCCACTTTGTTATTGGAAATGATTCAGATATAAAGTTTCCTTCTTTAACGACAATTCTTGCATTTTTGTATATATTTGCGATAATATCCACATACTCTCTACTGAGACCTTCCTTTCGTCAATGTTTGAAACAGTTTATTTAAAGGTACCGTATCGTATGCCTTTTCTCAATCTACAAACAATGTGTGGGTAGATAGATTCCTTGCCTTTTGTTTTTAGATTACCTGCTGCAGAACAAATACATTATCTGCACGCAATTCATCTTGTTCTTTCATGTCTTCGTATTCTAATTCTATTCTTCCTTTTATTATTCGATCGTACAACCTTCCCACTGAGCTGGTAACAGTTATTCCCCTACAATTAGAACATATGCGTTTATCTTTATATTTTTGCATAATTTGCTATAGAGGGTTCTTTGTAGTACTGATATAACTTGTGGTTGAATATAGATATCATTGTCGCAAATGGGTCCCAACATCCTCCTAAATATCTTTTTTCCAAAAGTATTGATGAGGTTTATTGTTTTTTCTGTCATGATCCATGTTTCCACGTCATATGTTGCTGTTGGTAGAATGATGGTTTTATATATTTTAAACTTTACTTCTTTGGATCCAAATACCTGCTACAAAGAGAAGTATGATTTGTTAGTAAGCATGAACTGTTTCCTCATTTCTTCCTCTTCGCTGCCGTCCTAAGTTTTCAAACCATAGATGAAGAAAATATAAATATAGATATTTTGCATTTGAATTTCCCTTTATTACCTTGTCAATTATTTTAAAAACTTTTAATAATATATAACTTACTGTATCTGTATAGTTTCTTTAAAATATCATAATGTGCTATTTTATTCTTAGCCATTTGATATTATTTGGCTCAGATTACACTTTGCAATAAATTTCGAAACTTTTCAAAGTATTAGTTCCTGAAAAAGTAGCCTCAGAACTCTAAAGTGATCGCTATCTATAATAGCACGGCAGATCTGGCGTGTTTTAAACCTTGTGCTAGATAAAGTTTAGTTGGCACATCAATTCCTCACTGCCTTTATCTAGTGTCTCATATTTTTAAACAAAAGCGAAACCTACTAGTTTTAGCTTTATTGCTTCATTATCATTACAAATGAAATTTATATTTATTGTGCAAACTGGATAATATTATATTTTGTTATGAATACCATATTATAATTTTACTTAACATATACAAATAAAAATGAATGTTTGTCTGTATGTCCTTTATAGAATCACAAAATCGTAAACTATGCATTTGATCATGTGATGATCTTAAGCAAAGTTGTTGTGTATGAACCCGCGAAGGTTGCTTCGTTTTCGAAATAAGTTTCGGGAGGATCGGAAGTTGCAACCGGTGTGAAATTAATGAATTACGGAGAAAGGCGCAAAATGTCCCATATTAAATTTTCAATGTCTTTTAAATGTATTCATTTTTTTCGAATCCTTAGAAAGCTAATAAGTATTTTTGAAAAATTTGAAAGCAAAATGAAAGATTACGTTATTACTGAGGGCTGAAAGTCCCTTAGAATAAATAAAGAGTTTCTTTTGAATGAAATATTTGCAGTTAAAGATTACACTAAATTTTCTCTTTTAATTTCACCACTGTAACTTATTAAAATATAAATATTATAGACATTTTCATGGAATTTCAGCCCTCAGTAATAACGTAATCTTTCATTCTGCGTTTAAATTTTTCTAAAGTATTTATTAGTTTTCTTGGGATTCGAAAAAAATAAATACATTTAAAATCATCATTAATTAACACTAGAAAGTCGGAGGGGCCAATTTGGCCCCTGTTGCGATTTGAAGTTATTGTAATTTTTTTATTTAAGGCAATAATAATTTCATATTTTACGACTTTTAATATTTTGATGCAAAGACTTATTTAACACAAAAAAATATTGTTTACTAAATTTATTAAATGGTTTTTCTAACAAATCTACCATAGAAGACTACAGGGGCCAAATTGGCCCTGTGTAAGTTATTATCATTTTCTGGGAAATTCGACGAGCCTTTCTTTAAAATTCCTGTCGGATGGGTAAAACTATATTTATGTATGTTTATTGTAAATGGTTACACTTATACTGGTACTGATCATCTACGCAATAAAGATAAAATTGTTGGTGAACACAAGTGAACACAAAGATACAATTTTGGGTGTAGAGGACCAAATGACGCGTCTTTATACTACAAAAGTAACTTCAAGACGATGGCCTATGTACGTGTTTTATAATACTCTTGACTTGGAAAGAATAAATGCATGGATTATTTATAAAGAAATAACTGGAAGTAGACTCAGTTTTTGTAAGTTTATTCTTCGGCTGTGTGAAGAATTATGGGCCCCATACCTTGCCTCCCGAAATCTGGAACTACGCCTAGCAACACCAGGTCTACCAACAACTATCACTGTTACTATCCAAAAACGACAAAAATATCAGTTAAATATTTTGTAAAGGAAATCATGCTTCCAATCATTGCCGCGGCTGTAACACGGCAATGCGTGGCAAATATCAAAAACTGTAAACTGTATGGTGTTCCGAATGTTTTTTATAGGCAGCGAATGTCTTAAACAATGAAAGTAAAAAAATAAAATCAGATTCTATCGTCTAGAGTAGATTTAATTTTTTTTAAACTGAGTTTTAATTGATTAAAGAACGTGGGGCCAAAATGATCCCTTCCAGCTTTCTAGGTAGGTAAGCTAAGCCCGACATTCTAGTGTTAAAATACATCTAAAATCCTGATCCGATTCTAATTTACTCTCTGTTATCGTAGATAAAACAGTAACATTATCCTATAAAGGAGCTCTTCAGCCCTTACCTCTTCAGAAAAGCCAGATCAATATCGTTGATTCTGTAGTTTCTTGGTATTTTTTTTAGATAGCAACCTTAAATGGTCCCTTCATATCGATGTGTCAAGCAAGACACTATCCTCAGCTTGCTATGCAATAAGATCTGTTTCGAAGGAAATTAATTTAGCCTCTTCCAAAAAAACATATTTTCCTTTGTTTGAGTCGCATCTTCGATATGGGCTTCCTTTTTGGGTTTCTGGTACAGCTGCCCAATCCGATGTTATTTTTAAATTACAAAAAAGAGCAATAAGATATCTGTTTGGCCTCAAAAGAACAACACATTGCAGAAGCTACTTCAAAGATCACAAGATTCTAACACTATCTTCTTAATATATTTTAGAAACTGTTTGCTTAATTCGTGAACATCTAAATATCTTTCCATCAAGACCTAATCATAACTCTTTCATCAGAAATTCTAACTTTGACATCTATTTACCGATCCCGTCCAGTGAGTTAGTAAAGAAACCTATATTACTTATATTCTGCAAAAAAAATTACTATACAACCATCTCCCTCTAGGTACAACTTAAATCTGCAACAGCTGCTTTCCTCAAGTTCAAATAAGGGTCAACAATTGCAGTTTTTTCGTTTAAATCGCTACAGGTAAAAATAGGGTAATTAAATATCTTATTTCACAATAAATCACTGACTTTTGTTTTCTATACTTCTACAAAATTTATTATTTACAACTATGTGACTACAGCTGTTTCGGCAGAGTGCCTTTCTCAAGTGATATAATTTAGAAAGTGATTTAATTTAGAAGGGCACTCTGCCGAAACAGCTGTAGTCACTTAGTTGTAAATAATAAATTTTGTGGAAGTATAGAAAACAAAAGTTTTCAGTGTTTTATTGTGAGATAAAATGAACTTCCATCAAGTAACGGTCGGATCCATCAAATATCTTATTTATAGTATTCATCTTTTAGTAGATGAGCAAAGGTTTAAAATGGCAGTTTTTGAATTTTGGTCCGATAATTTGTTGCTTCGGAAATTGAAAAATAAGACTAGAATTTCGAAAATAAAAAAATTTGCTATAACTTTTGCCAAAATAAACTTAAGACTTTGATTTTGCATGAAAAGTTGACTCAACTAGCACGTAAAATCGTTGTATAATACAAAAGAAATTTCAAGACGATTCGTCACTTAGTTTAAATGATATTCAATTTGTTAATCCCAAAGAGATTTTTTTTGCAATGTTATTGTTCAGAAATTAATAATGATAAAGCAATTCTGTGGAAACCACATGAAAGAAGAATAGTTATATTTTCAGAGTATTTAAAAAAATCAATAAAATGTCATTTCTATCATTCCGAAAACATTTGACTAAAGTAGATTCATTTTTGGCTTATAAACAATACGAATAGCTTTGTTAATATTGACTGCAGAGTAAATCTACTTTTGGAATTCAAGAGCTGGCATTTTTACACGAATTTTCAAAACTTTTTGCTAAGTTAATTATGATCAAAGGTAGCCACCTTTATTATTTAATTCACAGTTACTTCTATAAACCTAACATTCTCCTGTAACAGTGTTAGTTACCATACTACTGCGAAACGGCTTGATCGATTTTTATGAAATTTTACACGTAGGTATATTCTGTCGGACTGAGAATAGGTTGTTCTCTATTTTTCATAGCCATAAGTTATAAGAGGGGTTGCCACCTGGCATTTTTTTTTATTTTTTGGACAAAATTGTCTACCTTTATTTTTTTATGATGCAGAATTAAAAAATACGAACAACCCTTAATTTTCACTCTTCTATCACCAACCCCTATTTTTAATAGCCATCTATATATTATTAACATCTATAAAATTTGCCTGTCACAGTGTTAGTTGCCATACTCCTCCGACACCGCTTGACCGATTTGTATGAAATTATAAACGTATATTCGGTAGGTCTCATAATCGGTCATAATCTGTTTTTCATAATTATGAGTGATAAGGGGGGTTCCCCCTAACATTTTGTAGTGTAGGTGGGGATATGTGTACATAACGTACTCTACAAGACTACGAGCAGGTACATACAAATTTAAAAAACTATGATCAAAATCCATCAACAAGCTTCGGAGATATTAATCGCAGCATATTTTTGCAGAATCAATTTCATTTTTTGAGTGCACGGATTTTAATAATTCCCCTCCACCGACCACGAATCGATTTCGTTAGGACGTCATTTTTAAAGCTTATTAACCACTTTGTTGAAGCTCAAAGTTTACTCAAACTTTTACACATAAACTATATATCTTGAACTTCAAAATGGCGTTAGTTTGAATTGTTATAAACAAAGTAGCTGTGAATTAAATAAAAAAAAAGAAACCTATACCAAAAAATCAACCACTTATTTGTGATAAATCACCGCAGGGTTTCTTCTTGATTTCCATTATAGTTAGGGAAAAATATTTTTTTTTTAAAACTTCTTTTTTAAAAACTTGTCAACTTTGGGGCGCCACCCCCGCTAAAGGGTGGGTGATAGACATACGCTGTCAGGAAATAAATAATAGGAAATATAGTCCTCTTCATTTTACTACTAAGTAAATTTTGTGCAAAACGGACAGAAAGGGCTACGTTTCGCAAAAACCACAAATTACCCCCTTAAAGGGATGAACAGAGGGATTCTGGCGCTTAATTTTTTAAGAAGAAGATAGTCTCATAATAAGCACCCCTTAATATACCAGAAAAAAAATAAAACCGGACTTGTGTCCTCCATTTTCGAGGTTCAACCTCTGTTTTCTACAGTGGTTGAACCTCTGTTTCCCCCCCTCCAAAGTGCTATTTACTTAAGTTTCTTATAGGAAACTTTTCTGCATAACGTCTAAAAGCTGCAGTAGAGTTTCTTAAACACTCGCCTAAGATTAATAACATGTCGGTGTATTCAACAATGGAGTAATAAATAAATGTCAATTTTATAATGCTAATTTAGAGAAAATTAGAACTTTATGCTCACTTTATACAAGCATCGGTTATTACTTCATAATTTTTAAATCAAAATATTCCGAAACTGGTACACAGTATCGAGCTGTGCCAAGACTACATTTTTGATGTAAAATTTTATGATGTTGTAGTTCACTTGTAATTTTGATTAATAATTCTACCCTTAAAAAGTTATGTTAAATAATGCTGGGTACCAACCTTGGAACTAGCGTCATCTACGAGAATCAGATATAAAAACAAATTAATCGAATGCTTGAGCTTTCAAAACATATTCGTATAAAATTTAATTACAATGTTGCCAGTAGTTTCGACAAAATCATAAAAAAGGTGTAATTTTTTTTCAACGCCGTTTATCTTGAAAACTGATAGCGTTACAAAAATTTTTTATTAAGCACACCCCAATAATTTTTTAATTTTTTACCTAACTTAGGGCCGGTTTTTCAGTGCTGGGTTAACCTATTTATTTTTTGGTCACCGAAATATTCATGGTTAATCAGTTTTTCAGTACTAGGTTAGAGCTTAAACTCGTTTAAGTTAACCACGATTTTAACCGATCCTCGTTAGATGGTTTAACTCCGAATTTTGCGGTTACGCTTGCGCATTGGTGCAGTGAATGAATCATGTTTATTTTTTTGAGTACCTGCCAGACATAAGGGATTAGTTGGGTTATGTTATTTTCTTTCATCGCGGGAAGTATTCTAATACATCCTTGTTATTATAAGGAAATTATTATTATTGAAATTATAAATTATTATCGTTATTATATAGGAAGGAATTATAAGGAAATATATTTAAATATAACTGTAATAGGTACCTATGTTTACACTTATTGTAACAGTATTTAACACTAGAAAGTCGGGCTTAGCTTACCTACCTAGAAAGCCGGAAGGCATAATTTTGGCCCCACGTTCTTTAATCAATTAAAACTCAGTTTAAAGAAATTAAATCTACTCTAGACGGTAGAATCTAATTTTATTTTTTACTTTTATTGTTTAACACATTCGCTGCCCATCAAAAACATTCGGAACACCATACAATTTGCAGTTTTTGATATTTGCCACACATTGCCTTGTTACAACCGTGGCAATGATTGGAAGTATGATTTCCTTTACAAAATATTTTCAACTGATATTTTTTTCGTTTTTGGATAGTAACAGTGATAGTTGTTGGTAGACCTGGTGTTGCTAGACGTAGTTCCAGATTTCGGGAAACAAGATATGGGGCCCATAATTTTGCACACAGCCGAAGAATAAACTTACGAAAACTGAGTCTAGTTCCAGTAATTTCTTTATAAATAATCCATGCATTTATTGCTTCCAAGTTCCTTATTTTAAAACACGTACACAGGCCGTCGTCTTGAAGTTACTTTTATAGTATAAAGACGCGTGATTTGGTCCTCTACACCAACAAAATTGCATCTTTGTGTTTACTTGTGTTCGCCAACAATTTTATCTTTATTACGTAGATGATCAGTACCAGTATAAGGGTAACCATTTACAATAAACATACATACATATAATTTTACCCATTCGACAGGAATTTGAAAGAAAGGATCGGCGAATTTCCCAGAAAACCATAGTAACTTACACGGGGCCTATTTGGCCCCTTTAGACTTCTATGGTAGATTTGTTAAAAAAACCATTAAATAAATTTAGTAAACAATATTTTTTTGGTTTAAATAAGGCTTTGTATCAAAATATTAAGAGTCATATAATATGAAAATATTGCCTCAAATAAAAAAACTACAATAACTTTAAATCGCAACAGGGGGCAAATTGGCCCCTCCGACTTTCTAGTGTTAATGCATGATTCCTAGTAATATTTTAAAAAGATTATTTTATATTTGTCTACACAGCAAAATACTTAATTATTTACCAAAGAGTCTGACTTCTTATTTCTTGGTCAATCTGTTCAAATAGTGATAAGACCGTTGTCTTTGACAAACAAAATCGGAAGAAAAGTCTAAATGGTCTCAGTAATTCTAATTCTGAGGCCGATCCTGACTGTATGTCGGAACGGTGTGTTTATTTTGGCTCTACAAAATAGTTCAAATTAAGTGAGAATAAGTTTTCAAAATTTAACCAAACTTGGTGAAATTATTAGTGATCAATTGAATCTCAACTTTCCAAATTTGTAAGTACAGTTTTATTGTAATTTCCACAGAAAATATCTAATTAGTATTTAACATTATTGTAAATTTTTATATCGAAATCTGCTTGACGTCAAACAAAAACATTTAATTACCATCGACCTGTGTGTCCACTCGGCTTTTTTCCCAGCCGGGGACAGGTCCGTACTTAGAAATGTTTAAAAATCGATCAAGATGTCACAAAGCGGTGAAATAAATTTACCAGGAAATTCTCAAATGGATAATTCTACACCAAGAAGTTACTCTACCGCCCTTATTCAACAAAAACATCCCTCTAAGCGCCAGGCAATCATTTTTAATTCCATTGAAGATGCGAAAATACAAGATTACCTCCTCCCGCTGGGAAAAATCATTCATCCAAAAAATATACTATTCTGCTCTAGATTATCAAACAATAGAATATGTTTGTATTTATCATCTGAAAATATCGTAGAAAAATTCATGACTGAAAATAACGGCAACATTGTGGTTAATAATCAGATTATACAAGCTCGAAGGTATATAACTCCTTCCGAAAGAATTATTCTCTCTAATGTTTGTCCATCAATTCCTCATGATGTATTAATTAAAGAACTCGAGTCCATGGGACTTGTTATTCAATCTACAATGTCCTTTTTAAAAATTGGTGCACCGTTACCTGAATTTAGTCATATAATGAGCTTCAGAAGGCAAATCTTTATCAGCCCAACAGACCTCACAATTCCAGAATCGTTTTTAATCAACTACGATAATACTTCATACAGAATATTCTTATCGAGTGGCAACTTGACATGTTACAACTGTAAACAAAATGGTCATACGGCAACTAACTGCAAAAACCCTATCAATCCAAACTCAAATCCTATCGCTTCGACCTCGGTAGAAAACATCCCAACATTCACTCCTCCAGAAATATCAACCAGCATACCAGAACCTATCAATCCAAAACCAAATCCTATTGCTCCAACCACAGCAGAAAAAAACCCAATATTAAATCCTCCAGAAATATCAACCATCACACCAGCATCTGTTTCAATTCAATCAGCAACCCCAACTACAAACAATCAACTGCACCCCAAAGAAACTGAGAGCGAATCAACTACCTTACATATGAATATTGAGTCTTCACAAAATAGTTCAAAAAGAACGATTGACGATACCTTAAGTCCTCCCCCGCCCCCTAATGATACCACTGATAAACCGATGTTTACCAATCCAGCAGAAATAGCACTTAATCCCAAGAAAAAGAAAAAACAAAATAAAGGAAAATCTCTAGAAGCATTCATAAACCAGCAGTCGCCACCATTTGTTCTAAGCTATGTTCAGATAACAGACCTATTCGAAAACATAAAGAGTTCACCCGATCCACTTATTACCGTTGAAAATTATACAGATAACTTTACAGCTCTCATCGATATGTTAAACAAAATATATCCCTATACTCAAGACAGATCTACAAAGACCCGAAATACCAAATTAAGGAAAATTCTTCTAAAACACTTACAGATGCAAATCCCACAGGACCTAGTATCCGATACAGAAAGTGACTCCTCACAAACAAATCAATAAATAAATTTAATAAATTAAAATGGAATTTAATAAATTAATACAGTGGAATATAAATTGCTATTTCAATAATTTAGCCATGCTACAGATCATTCTTTCAGAACAAAATCCAGATTTTGTATGTTTACAAGAGACCAATTTTAAACCAAATCAAAATATAATCTTAAGAAACTATGTTTGTCATAATCAAATAAGACTTAACCAAAACATTGCTAGTGGCGGTGTATCAATTTTAATTAATAATTCATATGACTCGATAAGAATACCTCTAAATACTAACTTAGAGGCCATTGCTGTCACCGTTATTGGGAAAACTAATATAAACATTTGCAACATATATCTACCTCCTGGAGCAGTAATTTCCAGAAACGAACTAGAGGATCTTTTTAAACAAATTCCTACTCCTCGAATCATTTTGGGTGACCTAAACGCATATAATCACATCTGGGGATCCGCATATAAAGATCAACGGGGTACCGCCATTGAAGAAATTATAGATCATCTTAATTTGTCTCTCTTAAATGACGGAAGCCCGACTAGATTTAATATAAGAACTGGAGAAGCTACACCACTTGATCTAACAATATGTGACAGTGATCTTTACCCACATTTGTCTTGGTATCCAATGCAGTACACATACAACAGTGACCATTATCCATTAATTATAGAAAACAATCAACATAAACGCACAACCCATTTCTCTCCCAAATGGAAAATAGATAAAGCCGATTGGAAGCATTTCGCCCAACAGATAGAATCATATATAAACAAGTGCTCGACAACAATAATTAATGTCGAAGAATGTCTAGACAATTTGACCCAAATAATTATTAAGGTAGCTGAAAACTCAATCGGTAAAACAGCTCCAACGAAACATTCAACACCAGTTCCATGGTGGAACGAGTCTTGTAAAAAGGTCATTAGAGAAAGTAAAACTGCCTTTAATAAATATAAGAGAAATAAATCACTTGAAAACCAACTAGAATATAAGAGAACTCGAGCCATAACTAGATTGACAATAAAGACAGCTAAACGTCAATCCTGGATTGATTATGTTTCTAAAATAAACAGCTCTACTCCTATGAGTGACATATGGAAGAAGATAAAACGAATATCGGGAAAAAGTTTAAATTTAAAAATCAACTCACTAAATATTCAAGATAAGGTTATTACCTCCGACAACGAAATCGCAGAAGAAATGGCTAACACTTATAAACACAGATCTAGTAATACCCAGTATAACCAGAGCTTTATTACACTTAAGCAACATGAAGAACGTAATCTAATTAACTTCGATGAGATAGATAAAAGTCCTATAAACTCTCCTTTTTTAATGGAAGAATACAACGAAGCCCTTAACTCATTTAAAGATTCGGCAGCGGGACCTGATGATATTCCGGTAAAATTTATAAAAAATTTACCTTCGAACGCTCACCAGTACTTACTAAGGTTATTTAATTTAATCTGGACTCAACATAAATTTCCACCAAAATGGTCAGAATCTATTATTATACCAATTTTAAAACCAAACAATCCAAAAAGTTATCCAAATGCATATAGACCAATATCTTTGACATGTGCTATGGGTAAATTAATGGAAAAAATTGTAAATAAAAGGCTTTTATGGACTCTTGAGAATCGAAACCTAGTCATTCCAAATCAAAGTGGTTTTCGTAGAAATCGATCAACAATAGACAATATTTTAGCATTAGAAAATGACATACTTGAAGCTTTTGCTGTCAATCAAAAATGCGTCGCTATATTTTTTGACATCAGGGGAGCCTATGATGTCACTTGGAAACACCTAATAGTCAAGAAACTACATAATTTAAATATCAGGGGACACTGCCTAGCGTTCATTAACAATTTCCTTAACAATAGATCATTCTAACTTAAAACTAATGGTATGCTATCACCAAAAACAAAACTAGAGAATGGTATTCCACAAGGATCAGTGTTAAGCCCTACACTTTTTTTAGTAGCAATAAATGATGTCCTAACCAATATGAACTTACCACTGAAAGGTCTCTTATACGCAGACGACCTTGTTATCTATGCGAGAAGTCAAAATATGGAAAACATCACGAATATGCTACAAACGTTCTTACATCAACTAGAGAAATGGTCGCAAAGTTGTGGGTTTCAATTTTCTACAGAAAAAACACAATTTATATTATTCTCAAAGAAAAGCTGCCCTAATCACCCTTCACTCTCACTATATAACAATTCGTTAGTTCGGAAAAATACTGTAAAATTTTTAGGAATGACATTCGACCAACATCTAAATTGGAAAGAACATATTAAGAAACTGGCATTCGAATGCCAAGGAAGACTTAATATCATTAAATCATTGTCAAAAAAAGACTGGGGAGCAGATAGACAAACTATGCTCTCTCTCTACAGAACTCTAATCAGATCTAAATTAGACTATGGCGCGATAGCATATTCATCGGCTACTGAGTCTTCTCTTAAAATTTTAGATTCAATCCACAATACTGCACTCCGCATTGTCTTGGGAGCTTTCAGAACCACACCAATAGAAAGCCTGTATTGTGAAGCAGCTGAACCATCACTGTATTACAGAAGAATGTACTTAAAGTTAACCTATGCAATTAAATCAAATGCAAATCCTAATAACCACATCTTCAAATATGATCACCTTAACCGATTATCAACATTTTTCTCCAATAAACCACGTCTACACAAACCTTTCTACCACCGAATCAAAATGGATCTCTCATCTCTTAACACCACCTTACCTCCTTGCTATCCTGTTAGTTTTGAACCTGCTACGCCATGGAATTTGGGAGTACCAAAAATAATTACCACCTTAACTTCATTGGACAAACATACTACTAACCATAGTATAATACATCAAAATCTGCAAAACTTATTATCAAAGTATACAAACTTCTCTCAAATTTATACAGATGCTTCAAAATCAACAGATGGCGTGGGAGCAGCAGTTATATCCTCGAATATGTGCCAAAAATATAAGTTGCCAATACACTGCAGTACTTTTAATGCAGAATTATATGCCATATACGGGGCACTGACATATATTATATCCTCACCAAATCAGAAATACATCATTTTGACTGATTCACTAAGCTCACTACAATCCATAGGAAAAATATACCCAGAGAATTACATTCTGGGAAAAATAAAACAAAATCTGATCGAGATACAAAATCGTAATAAGGAGGTAATCTTCATCTGGATCCCGTCACATATTGGTATAAGAGGCAATGAAGAAGCAGATAAGTGTGCGCGTGAAGCCGTCAACTCAGCTGACTCTACTATCGTGCAATATGTGACAACTAGTGATGTTTTAAGTGTTATCAAATCGCGTATCCTAAGTGAGTGGCAAAACCGGTGGCAATTTTCAGTGTCCAATCTTTGGAATATTAAACCAAACATTAAACCATGGACATGTTTCCCCACCAAAAGAAGGGATCAAGTGACAATAACCCGCCTTAGGTTAGGTCATACCAGTGCCACACACAAGTTCTTAATAACAAAAGAACCTGAACCGAAATGTGATCAGTGTAACGTTAAACTCTCGGTAAAACATATAATTGTAGACTGTCCAGTTTTCTCCACAGCAAGAAGAATTTACGGTATTCCAACAAACTTAGAGAAAGCACTTGGTGCAAATTGTTCGTTCACAAATATGTTAAACTATTTAAAAGCTATTAATTTTGTAAATATATAATATTTAATATTGTAAATCTGCTCCTCGCTAATAACCTTCGGGTTGATGCGAATTTCTCAATAAAAAAAAAAAAAATTCTAATTCTCTTCTGTTATGAAACCGAGGTAGACGTTATGAACTAAACAAAGATTCCGAAATTGATATTGCATTGCATTAATCAATTTTTTTAATTTGGTTATGAAATTGTCTTTTATTTATTTTTCTGTCAAATTGATCATTATTTCTCGAATTGCACATGCGCACGTACAGTTACTGCTGCCAACAGAAGAAAAAAAGTGGTTAGCTAACCGAGATTTTCTTAACTTGATTAAAAGCACTGAAAAACGCTATGAGGGTTAAAATACTGGTTAAAATTTAAACTAGGTTAGCTAACCAAAATTTTAACCGCTCACTGAAAAACCGGGCCTTAGAGGCGGTATTAGCTATTTTGAAACACCCTGTATAATAATCCTAAAATATAAAGTAGCAACTATTTGGATCCGGATGTCAGTTTTAAAACATTTACTTTTTCCTGCTTATCTCTTCTGCGTGTTCCAACACTCTCTGTCCACCGATCTAGATCAAGAACTAAGAAATTATAAATTGCTAAACAGTTAGCCAAAATAAATATCACTAATAATGATTCGTGTCACAGCCATACAGGCTTATGCGCATAAGAATGAAATAGTAAATTTCTTGATCCAAGCATTTCGATAGCAATCTAGTATACTGCACGCAACTTCTCAATTCATATCACGCTAGAGCTTGTGCTTATTCGTAGGTAAACTAGAGTTTAGAGTGGTTTACATATGCCGCAATAATAGCTCTTAACGATTTTTTACAGTTCTTCTCCGAACAGTGAATGCAGTTTTTCCTATAGCTATTAAAACAATAGTAAAGCGTGATTTTTAGGAGGTGTAGAAATTTGAAATGGAATAAAACAAACACAATTTTTTTAAATTGACAAGAAATATTTTATTTAAAACATAACTATGTAGTCCAAGTAACTAATGAAAGGACAAAACCTCGCAATTTTTACAGAATGGATCGATTTGCTTGAAAATTTGAGAATAAGTAGTGGATAGTACAAGGATCAAAATCTATATGATGATAAAAGGCGCTTTTACCATGGGGGTGGTTGCCAGCCCCTTCTCGGGGGTGGAAATTTTTTATTATATTTTGACCGCAAAAGTTGGTAAAAGCATTCATTCTAAGCAAAAAACGTTCTATGCATTTTTTTATAAAATTAATACTTTTCGATTTATTCGCTATCGAAAGTGTTAGTTTCATATCGAAAAAAATCAATAAGTTTTCTGCTAATAACTCCAAAAGTTCGATAGCAGCCTAAATTGTGACCTAGAAATAAGATCTAGAATAAAATAGACCAGAAAATCTTTCGACAAAACCAAAAGACTTTTCAGCTTTGTGATTCTCAAATAATACTCGTAATTCCTCTTCGTTTATCAAAATGCAGGTCTGGTCGACTCTTATCTATGCAGTTATGACTTGTACCCTTAAAACATAAACCGTAACCAAATTGGAGGTCTTTAAAATGTAGATCAACCGGAGAATCCTCAAAATTCCATAGACATCGCATACCTCAAACGAAGAAGTGCTGCATAAAATAGGCAATAACCGAGAACTTTTCAACACAGTAATAGTTCGAAAAACATAATATCTAGGCCACATACTGAGAAATATTAAGTACCAAAATGCTCAACTAATAGTGAAAGGAAAGATCGAAAAAAAGAGAGAACTGCTAATAAGAACAGCTGAAGGTAAAGAAGAGTTTACAATAATTATGGAAGCCAATCTCCACTAAGGATAGGGCATTTATAAGAAGAACGAAGTCTTTCACTTCCTCAACTACTCAAGCTTTCGATTATATTGATAGAGTAAAAACAGTAATTAAACAGATTACCATCACATTGTTATGTATTTTGACATTTTTGTGGTATACTTATAATGTAACGCTAATCAATTTTTCATTTTAATGGAATTTTCCTTCTTTATTGCATGAAAAAATGCGTTATTTTGTGAAATTCAGCGAAGGAGTCTCACAGAGAGTGAGAGAGGGTAGCAAGGATAACCGGCACGACCGAGGCCGAAAAATCGATACAAAATAAAGAAAATCCCCTCTCAAAGTGGAACGAGACTTTTAGAGATCTAAAAACAAGATACTTATGTCGTTTGTGTAAGAACTTATTCGTTTACAACATTTCTTACAATTCTATCTTCAATCATCTGAGAATATGTAATGATGAAAAGCCAATACAAAGCGTTTATTGTTTTGCTTTTAATACGATGTTATTTAATATACCGAGAACATAAAAGCTTGCATAAATCAATAGGTTTCAATGCAGATATTTTATAATGACATATTCATACTACTCATTTTTTTTTAATTTTCAATAAAACAAGCAATAGGACTTCGTAAGTCCTAGGTTTTCACCGAACATGACTGGAAGTCGATATTTGAACTCTTCGTGAACATTGCGACCATTGATATACGACTTAACTAATTTTGAGTAATTTATGCCAAACTTCCGGTGACAACTTTTTAACCGGAAATTACATCAAAACCGAAACTAAATATTAGAGCTCTCGTCTTATACAATGTCGATTGATATCTAACGTTCTATTTTTGCGACAATAATGTGACACTTCTGGTTATAACCGGAAGAGATATACAATCCGGAAGTATATATTTGTTCTTGTCTTACTATGGGGCGTCAAATAATATATAGCTTTTACTGTTTGTTAATACACTTTAAAATCAGTGTAAAACCGGAAGTACGAGGTCAAATTTCTCACCTTTAATACCATCCTTGGGTTATAAGCTTTCATTCGATACTTCATTTGTCCTTGTATCTGGTCTAGTGACAGAAGAGTTGGGCTTACAGACGGACAGACAGACATGTATAATTCAACGTTTTCACATAAACAAAATTTTAGACTGTCTTTTTTTTGTTCGGGACAATATTTTAACGACTTACTATTTCATTTTTCTGAGTTTGTAGATTTGGACTTAAGTTTAGGAGAATGGACTATTAAGAGTTGTAAGACTTTTAAGTATTTAGTTATGAATTTTTAAAAATTAAAGTGCAGATTCGTGAATTGCAAAATTAAATCGCAAAAATTAAGTGAAAAATTTTTAAATTTTATGTTAAACTATAGAGTCCAAAGAGAGAAGTGTTATGGAGAGT
Source organism: Diabrotica virgifera virgifera (assembly GCF_917563875.1). Lineage (NCBI taxonomy): Eukaryota > Metazoa > Arthropoda > Insecta > Coleoptera > Chrysomelidae > Diabrotica > Diabrotica virgifera. The sequence goes on from NC_065450.1 coordinate 22,872,510, forward strand.
TTTAAACCTAGACGTGTTAAAAAAAATGGTGAAACTTTTAATTTTAAGAAAAATGTTGTTTAATTTTTTATTTTTATGTTAAAATTGCGATTTTGACAAATTTGATTTTTTAATAAAAAATTAAGTAATCGTGTGGGGAAAAATAAATATGCCATTTTATTTGCCTATTTGTCTAATTTGTAAAATTAATATAGAGTTTTCAAAAAGCGTATACGGGGTGAATTTTTTTTTTAAAACCCAAGCGAACTAATTTTTTAAAGCCGGACCTGATTTTTTTCCAGTTTGCATAAATCAGTTGATTGGGTGGTAATATAAATTAAATATTTGTTTAAAAAAAAATAATTTAATAATAATAAAACAAGTTAATTTTTTTAAATCTATGTTTCACTTTACCAAACTTTTAATTCATAGTCAAATTTGATTTTTTTTATAAAAAATTAAGTAATTTTGTGGGGAAAAAATAAATACGCCATTTTACTTGCCTATTTGTCTAATTTGTAAAATTTATATTAGAATATTTTAAAAGCGTATACAGGGTGAAATTTTTTCTAAGACCCAAACGAATTAATTTTTAAAGCCGGACCTGATTTTTTTCTAGTTTGAATAAATCAGTTGATTGGGTGGTAACATAAATTAAATATTTGTTTAAAAAAATAATTTTTTTAATACAAGTTAATTTTTTTAAATCTATGGTTCACTTTACCACACTTTTAATTCATAGTCAAATTTGATTTTTTTATAAAAAATTAAGTAATTGTGTGGGGAAAAAATAAATACGCCATTTTAATTGCCTATTTGTCTAATTTGTAAAAGTCATATTAGAATATTTAAAAAGCGTATACCGGGTGAAATTTTTTCTAAGACTCAAACGAACTAATTTTTAAAGCCGGACCTGATTTTTTTCTAGTTTGAATAAATCAGTTGATTAGGTGGTAATAGTGTAACGATTGACCAAAATAAGAGACACATCGATCAGACCGTTCAAAAATTATGACGAATACAATTTTCTGTCAAAATGCGAAACTCGCCCTGTATATTATTAAACAATGGGAGCAGACACTTTTTAATGGTCATTTGTTATTCTTCCATCACGTCATCACGCCCAAATGAGTAACGTCACTAGTATGTTAAATATGTCAAAAAAATCATAATTAAATTACAACAATCGATCTGTCTCGGAATTTGTCACCAAAATCGCCCATTCTTGAAAAAAGGGATTTTCTTCAGTATATACTTTAAACTCGCGAATTTTTCTCTATAAATAGTATACCAAAAAGTATTGATCGAAGTATATAGAAATTGAAGCTTATTGCCTATATTCCCTGACAAGTCTATTTTTGAATCCAAATAATTTGAAACATATTTGGCATATTAAAAATCGAATTGCGAGGTATATGGGAAAATTTCCAATATGAAGCCATTTAATATTGAAACACGCAAGAAGATAAGACGAAATAATTATACGAAGCATGCATTTAGTGACATTCAACCTTTATTGGCCTATATATTATATCTATGTATATTATATTATGTACAGTCGGAAAAATGAAAGAATACCCATGCGTCATCGATGATATGCATAGGAATTTTCTAGTCAAAACAAAGTCTTTAAGAAATAAACGGATGTGACTACTACCCCACCGTACGATTTTTCGCTACGTAAGAATGTGTCAAAAAATTTTTGTGATGTTATTCTTTTTCTGATAATATATATTTTATTGGTGATAAATGTTACTATTATTACCGTAATTAATTATTTGATATAGATTAATAATACAAAAATAATGAGTAAGCAAATATAGTATTATGAATTTCTCCATGTTAAAGTTGCCAGTGGACGTAAATAGTAACAGGAATTTAAAAAATGTCGTTTATGTCAGCTGCATTAAGTGATTAAAATGAAAGTAACTTATGAATTTAGATCATTACGTATCCAGATCATTTTCCAGACATTATCTGCAAATAAATGTACATTCGTAAAAACATACTAATCTGTAATTTCATACACTATATGATTGAAAAGTCAGAGTAATATGTACACGTTTGGCGAACTCATAGAAAGAAGTTAACCATATTGACAGATGATTACTTATAAATTTTATTGACGTATTTTAATTAATATGAATACTTACCAAACCAAAAATACAATATAATATAAAATAGCTCTTAAAAGAACTGAATGTATTCAAGTAAATAGGACTGATTATTAAAATTTATAAACTCTACCGAACCTAACCCAGTTTCACTGTCAAAGTGACAGAAATTGAATCAGTCAGATTATAGTTGACCAGCACGATTACTCGAATAGTAGTTTATACAATCATTATCTCTACTCATGTTGAATGTTTTTCAAAGAATGACATTAGAAGTACAGAAATAGTCAAGTGTGAGTTTAAATTTTCTACCAATAAATATAAATTAATGTAACTACGTTGAACAATTGTATCGCCGTCTCACTCTGTCAATTATAAATATGTAACTGCGTATGTCTTGGATAACGTTTTTGCTTTGTAGACAACACTTAATAATATGTTTATAATTGTTTGTTATTTATAGAAAAAGGCAGCAAATCCAAAATATGTGCTTGATATGATCGTTCATGGGTATTCTTTCATTTTTCCGACTGTATGTATATATGTAAGAAAGTGGACAGTGGAAAGGAGTGGAATCACCTTTACACTGTGAGACTTAAAGATATCAGTCAGGTATAGAGGAGAAAGAAAAACAAAGTTGTTCACTAAACCATATAGTCGAGGAAATGAAGCATTTTGGCTCGCAATTTTTTCTTCCAGCATGGATTTACTTGAAATTTTCACAGAAGGTAGGGAATAGCCAAGGATCATTTTCTATATCATGCCGCTGTACGCTAAAATCTTGGGGGTGGTTGCCACCCCAACTCGGGGGCGGGAATTTTTTATTACATTTTAACCATGTAAATCGATGTAAAATGCAATTCTAAGAAAAAATTGTTTTTTACATTTTCTTCGTAAAACTAATATTTTTCGAGTTATTCGCGCTTGAAAAGTAACAGATTTCGATGAAAAAATCGACTTATTTAGAGAGTTTTTTGAGAATACCTCGAAAAATATGCATTTAATAAAAAAAAACTGTAGATACCAAAATTGTATCTTTTAGTAACACAAACCAAATTCTTTTTCTGTAATATCTTTAAGACCAATACAAACCGAGATACGGCATATTAAAAGTTAGATTTTTTCGTCAAATGCATAATTTGAAACATTCAAAGTAAAATAACGGAAAAACTTTGCATTTTTGGAGCCAAATTTAAACAATCTTTTTTCAAGTATACAGTTGGCCTTTCAAAAAACAATAATAAAAAGTTTTCAGCCTGAAAATTAAGCGGGTTATGATCAAAAAAAGGTCGGTACCTGCTTTTCTCTATGAAAAAATCAGTGAACACAACCCCCTAACTACCCTCCTAATTAAAAATTGGTCTTCACCTTTCTGTAATTCCTTTTATATTTGTTATTATAAATACACCCAAGAAGTTTAAACTATTTAAAAGGCCTAATTTTAGAAAAATTGGAGTTTAAAAAAATTAATTTTTTGGAATTTCCCATTTTTCAGTTTTTACTTCAAAATATCTCCAAAAATAGTAGAGATATGAAAAAAATGGTAAACTAATAAATTGTAGTTTTTTTAATAGCTAAAATTTCCTTGTACATATATTTTTATTACAGTGAATAGTTAGCGAGATATAGCTGTTTAAAACCTCTATTTACGAGCAAACACCCCCTTACTTGAGCCCTTTAAACCTACCCTAATTAAAAACTAAGGGATATTACGGCATTTAGTTTACACAATCATATAACTCTTCAAAAATCCTACAAAGCTATTTTTGAAAAAAAAATTTTTATTCCCAAAAATGAAGGAGCTCTGCTTATAAAACAAATTCTTTTTCGAAAAATTCGAATAGTCCGCTTATGGATAATTTTCAATGTATGTATAATACCACAGAATTGGTTCGTATACTGGAAGATGATTAAAAAACTATTTGTATTTGTAGTTGTACATATTTGTAAATTCGTATTTTTGTGTAAATAAATGTTTTTGTAATTCTTTAATTCTACTTTTTTTCTGTATAGATCTATTAAACTATCTACTTATAAAAACTGTAATGTTATTAGGGGTGGTTTTTAAGGGTTAGAATGTTATGATATTATATCCTAAAGTATAAAACAATCACTATTTAACCAATCAAAACCAAATTTTACCCAAATTAAAGTTTACAATGTTTTTATAAAATTTTTCACAATAGGGAGTAGTTTACACCCCTAAAAATAATCAATGCCCTTAAGCATGATATAGAATATGAAGTACAGGGTGAGATGATCCTAATCCCAAATTTTTATATAAATCGATGCAAGCCGAAATTATTCTTTTAGGATAAGTAAATTTTTTATATATAGCTCCAACAAGGGTGGTTTTAAGGGTTGAAATATTATGATAGTATATCTTAAAGTATAAAACCATTATTATGTAACTAATAAGAACCAAATGTTGACAATATTAAAGTTTAAAATGTTATTTTATAATTTTTTACAAGTAAGGGTAGTTTTCACCCTTAAAAAACCAAAAGCGTACAACGGCTCAATATAGAAAATGAACTAGAGGGTGTAATGAGCCTAATCCCAAATGTTTGTACAAATCGATGCTGGACGAAAAAACTGCGAGGTTTGCCGTTTTTTCAGCTTCATTTCCTCGACTAATATACCTATTACTAGAAACGTTTCATTCTGTGTTTACAAAGCATCATCAGTCCAAATCTGCAAAGAAGTTGCCTTTTAGAAGATGTTATAAGAGTTATGTTATAAGAGAACGGGCCGGCGTAGCTCAGGCGGTAGTATTCTTGACTCGCGTGCTGGTAGGCCGGGGTTCAAATCCCAGCGCCGGCAAGAACAACTAGACATTTTTAAAATGTCTATAGGCCCCAGGTCGACTCAGTCTGAATAAAAATGAACACCTTGAGTAAAACCAGGGGTAATACTAGGCGCTTGAAGTGCAGCACTGGCCCTGTAATCTTCCTTGTATACCGTAGGCCCTAGATATAGCAGACTACCCTGCTATAATCCCAAAGCCGCGTCAATGATATAAAACGGGAGATTATTACTCCTATTATGTTATACTATTATGTTGTATTATGTTATATTATTATGTTATACTGAAAAAAATTCGTTCTGTGTTTACAAAACATCATCAGTCCATATCTGCAAAGAAGATGCCTTTTAGAAGGAGATGTTATAAGAGTTATGTTATAGGAGAATGGGCCGGCGTAGCTCAGGCGGTAGTATTCTTGACTCGCGTGCTGGTAGGCCAAGGTTCAAATCCTAGCGCCGGCAAGAACAACTAGACATTTTTAAAATGTCTATAGGCCCCAGGTCGACTCAGCCTGAATAAAAATGAGCACCTTGAGTAAAACCAGGGGTAATACTAGGCGGTTGAAGTGCAGCACTGGCCCTGTTATCTTCCTTGTATACCGTAGGCCCTAGATATAGCAGACTACCCTGCTATAATCCCAAAGCCGCGTCAACGATATAAAACGGAAGATTATTACTACTTTGGTTGGTCTGTGTCCATTGAACTGGCAAGAACCACAAGTTCTTAACGAGCAGGGAACCATGTTGCCCTTTGAGCACTCCTAGCACATTTTATCTTGTAACATCGATTTGGAGTCGCTACAAATATCACTTAATTATTATGTAAACCATTAATATCGATGTAACCTTTTTCAAAAAGTTGCTAGTTTCTTTTACGAAGCAGAACGCACTGAGGATGATCTGATTCAGATTGAAAACGTTTTGCAAATCCTTTTGGAGGACTTTTATGTTTTTTAATAAAACTTTTTATACCAATATACAAAAGAAGTTTTTACTTCTGTATGGATTATTACTACTATTATGTTATACTATTATGTTGTATTATGTTATATGATTATGTTATATGATTATGTTATACTGGAAAAAATTCGTTCTGTGTTTACAAAACATCATCAGTCCATATCTGCAAAGAAGTTGCCTTTTAGAAGGAGATGTTATAAGAGTTATGTTATAGGAGAATGGGCCGGCGTAGCTCAGGCGGTAGTATTCTTGACTCGCGTGCTGGTAGGCAAAGGTTCAAATCCTAGCGCCGGAAAGAACAACTAGACATTTTTAAAATGTCTGTAGGCCCCAGGTCGACTCAGCCTGAATAAAAATGGGTACCTTGAGTAAAACCAGAGGTAATACTAGGCGCTTGAATTGCAGCACTGGCCCTGTAATCTTCCTTGTATATCGTAGGCCCTAGATATAGCAGACTACCCTGCTATAATCCCAAAGCCGCGTCAATGATATAAAACGGGAGATTATTACTACTATTATGTTGTATTATGTTATATTATTATGTTATACTGAAAAAAATTCGTTCTGTGTTTACAAAACATCATCAGTCCATATCTGCAAAGAAGTTGCCTTTTAGAAGGAGATGTTATAAGAGTTATGTTATAGGAGAATGGGCCGGCGTAGCTGAGGCGGTAGTATTCTTGACTCGCGTGCTGGTAGGCCAAGGTTCAAATCCTAGCGCCGGAAAGAACAAGTAGACATTTTTAAAATGTCTATAGGCCCCAGGTCGACTCAGCCTGAATAAAAATGAGCACCTTGAGTAAAACCAGGGGTAATACTAGGCGGTTGAAGTGCAGCACTGGCCCTGTTATCTTCCTTGTATACCGTAGGCCCTAGATATAGCAGACTACCCTGCTATAATCCCAAAGCCGCGTCAACGATATAAAACGGGAGATTATTACTACTATTATGTTATACTATTATGTTGTATTATGTTATATGATTATGTTATACTGGAAAAAATTCGTTCTGTGTTTACAAAACATCATCAGTCCATATCTGCAAAGAAGTTGCCTTTTAGAAGGAGATGTTATAAGAGTTATGTTATAGGAGAATGGGCCGGCGTAGCTGAGGCGGTAGTATTCTTGACTCGCGTGCTGGTAGGCCAAGGTTCAAATCCTAGCGCCGGAAAGAACAAGTAGACATTTTTAAAATGTCTGTAGGCCCCAGGTCTACTCAACCTGAATAAAAATGGGTACCTTGAGTAAAAGCAGAGGTAATAATAGGCGGTTGAAGCGTAGCACTGGCCCTGTTACCTTCCTTGTATACCGTAGGTCCTAGATATAGCAGACTACCCTGCTATAATCCCAAAGCCGCGTCAACGATATAAAACGGGAGATTATTACTACTATTATGTTATACTATGATGTTGTATTATGTTATATGATTATGTTATACTGGAAAAAATTCGTTCTGTGTTTACAAAACATCATCAGTCCATATCTGCAAAGAAATTGCCTTTTAGAAGGAGATGTTCTAAGAGTTATGTTATAGGAGAATGGGCCGGCGTAGCTGAGGCGGTAGTATTCTTGACTCGCGTGCTGGTAGGCCAAGGTTTAAATCCTAGCGCCGGAAAGAACAACTAGACATTTTTAAAATGTCTGTAGGCCCCAGGTCGACTCAGCCTGAATAAAAATGGGTGCTTTGAGTAAAACCAGAGGTAATAATAGGCGGTTGAAGCGTAGCACTGGCCCTGTTACCTTCCTTGTATACCGTAGGCCCTAGATATAGCAGACTATCCTGCTATAATCACAAGGTCGGGTCAGCGATATAAAACGGGAGACTATTACTATTTTTATGTTATAAGAGTAGAGTAAAAAATGCAAGTTGGCAACTCTAAAGGCTGTATGACACTATGCATTTTCTTGTATCATTTCTAATATCGTTTCTGATATCGTTTCTTGTATACATTTTCTTGTATCATTTCTTGTACGTACATTTGTGCCCTGTATGACACTATGCAAGTTCTTGTATCGAAAATTGTATGAAATTCGGCACGTGATTGGTCGAAATTTTGTTTGTCACCCTGTGTCACGTTATGGTAGTACTGCATCTACAGACACAGCTGATTTTAAATATTTTATAAAATTTATAAACTTTTATATAATTAACATTTTAATGTTAACCAGAATTTTAGGTTGACTGAGGTTGATTATTTGTGTTTTTATTTTGTTTTGATATTTGTGCTAAAATATTTGCATTAGAATTATCTTCAGTTTGATCCAAATTAGGAACTATTGTATTTTCGTCTATTAAAAAATTATGCACCATGAAACCTAAATTTATAGTTTGAACTTTACTAGGAGCTAAATATATGGTTATTAGTAGAACAGTAGTCCATACCAAACGGTATATTAAGTATCAATAAAAGATTTATAAATAATACCTACAAAAACACAAATAAATTCATTAATACATTATCCCATTTTCATTTCAGCCGCCATTATGAGTAAGTAATTATGACATTTTAGATGTTTTACCAGCAGGTTTTACGTTTTTGCTCTTTGCGCAGAAATTGGCGCAGTTCTTGTACAATAATCTGTGCCTGACACAAATTCTTCTATCGTTTCTGATATCGTTTCTTGTATCTGTGTATGACACTATGCATTTTTTTGACATATCAGAAACGATATTAGAAATGATACAAGAAAATGTATAGTGTCATACAGCCTTAAGAAAAATGAATTGGTGTAACGTTAGAGAGAAAATAAAAGTTTATTAAACTTAAATGTGAACTGGTTATAAAATATATTATAAGCAACATATATGGATAAGGGGATGGCCTTCCAATTAGTCAAATTCACATAATAAAGTGAGAAGTTCAAAGCTTATAAAATTACGAATTTAATCTTTAATAATGATGTGAGGAATGAAATTTCCGAAGTGGGTGTCACATCACATTCACTAACTAAACATCAATTCACTGTGAAATATTACGTTTGCGTTGATAGGTCTGGATCCCGCGTGTGAAAAAAAAGTTAATTAATAGCAAGCTGAAAATTTGTTAATAGCTTAAGGGTGTCTAGTCGGACAAACTTTGATGTATGGGAACACTGGAACAGGGGCAGTTTTAATTGTGGAACAGGTTAAAAATTTGGAACGGTCAGACCACGAAAACGGCACATATGTATTTTGTCCGACAGAACAGACTTAAACTCTCCGAACAGAGATTAAATTCTCATGCAAAAATCATACTGCTATTTATCACCAAATTGGCGTTTTAATGAGTGGAACATGTAGAGTATGGCAAATGACAGGAATTATGACAGGTGATAAATAGCAGTCTGATTTTTGCATGAGAGTTTAATCTCTGTTCGGAGAGTTTAAGTCTATTCTGTCGGACAAAATAAATGTGCCGTTTTCGTGGTCTGACCGTTCCAAATTTTTAACCTGTTCCACAATTAAAACTGCCCCTGTTCCAGTGTTCCCATATATCAAAGTTTATCCGACTAGACACCCTTAAGCTATTAACAAATTTTCAGCTTGCTATTAATCAACTTCTTTTTCATACGCGGGATCCAGACCTATGACTGCCTGTTTTTCTACAACTGGCAATTTTTATATTTTCTTGATCACATGAATCTGCACCTCATCCAGTAAGTTGCATCTCCTGTTTTCTCAATATATCATGCCCCTCCATAAGTGGTCAGTTTGTGTGTGTGTGTGTGTGTGTGTGTGTGTGTGTGTGTGTGTGTGTGTGTGTGTGTGTGTGTGTGTTTTTTTTCCAATTTTTGTCATCATTTCACTTCACAGAGTGAAATGATGACAACAACCCCTACACCACAGTTGGGTCATATTATCCGTAGGCATGCCAATGGTGAATATAAAATTCTTAATTGTATGTCAAAAATGCGCAATAACTACCTCTTAACTCACCAAATTTCATTTGCATATCTCAACCGGTTTTAGAGCAATAAATGAATCGTCACTTGGTAAGAAAATCTTCAGCACCCCCTATCTCCGAAACAAATCATTTACGGACATACGTTTATCAAGCAAACTATCATTTATTTTTAATGCAGACCCCTTAAAGTTTGTCGCACACCCTGTATTGATGGAAAACGTGGCTCGTTGTTAAAGTACCTAACTTTTTTATTATTCGATATAAGCGATTGAATAAAAAAACAGAATGTTAAGAAAACATGAGGCTATAGTTGGGTTTTAATTTCAGTATTTAATATAATGCTAGAATATTCCACTGGATCACGCGAACTTTGAGAAAAAATCACAGTTTTAATGGTACATCCGGTATAAAATGACAATTTAACTGTCTAGCAACAATATTATTATAGCGACATTTTTAGAAAATAAGGCTATATCATTTTAAAAAATTACTTATATCGGAAAACAGGTTTAGGAAATTCGAGACATCAAAAATGACTTAAAATCCAAAAGAAAAAGCACTTAAACAGTGATATATACAGACTTACATATGGTGACTGCCCAAAAACTTACATCGGTCAAACTGGTAGAATGTTTATCAACCCTATAGCAGAACATAAAAGGGTTTTGAATAAGTAAAGGAAAAACAGATTCTAAGATCATATTCATTCGTTTAAAAACCAATTTTAAATTCTCCATATTCAAAATAACGAACTTATCTTTGATCTTTGTTAGAATCGATGAAAATTAATAAATTAAAAGTACAGGATGTAATTCTGAATGACCAACTTGAGAAAACAGTTCTCCCTCCTCATCTTATTCAGTTAAAGACCATAAAACTGCCGATGCGTAGTAAAAATAAATATCACTTGAGAAAGGCACTCTGCCGAAACAGCTGCAGTGAAAACAAATTGTAATACATTTTTTAGCCGTGTAGACAACAAAAGTTTCCAGTGTTTCAATTTTAAAGATGCATATTCATATTATATCTACAGTATGTCCCTGTAAGTTGTATCCATATGGAAAACTTTTCTATTATTAATTTTACGAAAAAAAGTTATTCTTCATAAAAAGCTCTGCATGGTCCAAAACCTAAGATTTAACCATCGAATATCAAATTGTTTGAATATTATACGAGGTATGTCAAAAAGTTTGAATTTCACTCAAGAGCAAAGTAGCTTTATTTTTCACAATATTGAAAATTGCAATTATGAAAAGTTGTTTGGAATTAAAAACTATATTCTAGTATGCAATTATATCCTTCTAATTGAACAAAATTTTTTTTGATAGGATAACTAACATTATTTTCAGTTGCTTCAATTTAGATAACTCTTTTATTATTAATTTTACGAAAAAAAGTGATTCCTAATAAAAAGTACTGCATGGTCTAAAACCTAAAATGCAACCATCTTAAGTCAAATTTTATCAATTTTATACGAGGTATGTCAAAAAATATGAATTTCGCGTAAGAGCAAAATACGTTTATTTTTCACAATATCGAAAATTGTTATTATGAAAAGTTATTTAGAATTAAAAACTATGTTTCAGTATGTAATTACATCGTTCTAATTGAAATATTCTGAACTATAAAGGTACTTTACTTTTAATCTAAATTTATCTTTTTTGACATACCTCGTATAAAATTGATAAAATCTGATATAAGATAGTTGTATTTTAGGTTTTTGGACCATCCAGAACCTTTTATTAAGAATCACTTTTTTCCATAAAATTAATAATAAAAGAGTTATCAGAATTGAAATAACTGAAAATAATATTAGTTGTCCATAATTTTTCAAAAAAAAAACTTTTTTCAATTAGAAGGATGTAGTTGCCTATTAGAATATATTTTTTAATTCTAAACAACTTTTAATAACAGCAATTTTCAATAATGTGAAAAATAAAGCTACTTTACTCTTGAGTGAAATTCAAACTTTTTGACATACCTCGCATAACCTTCATAAAATTTGATATCTGATGGTTAAATCTTAGGTTTTGAAACATGCAGAGCTTTTTATGAAGAATCATTTTTTTTTTCGTAAAATTAATAATAAAAAAGTTTTCCATATGGATACAACTTACAGGGACATACTGTATATTGTAGATTTGTATCTACAATTTTAAGGAATTAATAGACCCATTAGTAGTAGTTATATTAATTTTCCAATTTGTCAAATTGCCCTGGTAATTGGAGCTAAATCTGAAAAATGTTATTTTTTGTGTGTAGGTATTTTGTATAACGATATATCAATCAAAAGAAACTTACTTTCAGTAACATCGTTCTAGTTTTTTCTTTCGAATCAATAAAACTTTTTCGTATGCTTACTAGAGGTAGTATGTAAAGCATTAAATGCCGCTATCACGTTGATTATTATAGTCGTTCATTTCTGACCTTCGTATTTTTTACAGTCAATATTCATGATTGTATCACTAATAAAACTCTACTACTTCGTGACTTGGTTTCGGCATTGACTTTCGAAATGCAAAGACACGTCTATATATAAACTTATCTGTGCTTTTCGATCAATAATTCCATTTTATTTTATATAAATTTTAGTCGACTGTAAAAAAGTATACTGCCCAAAATATCGGAAAAGCGTTCTTGATACCTTCAAATCCTTTAGCTGAAAACGGCAAGAGTTAGGACCGTGGATATTTTTGTGTGCATCATCATTGGTTTTTGTTTATTACTATAGTTTTACAAAACCAAATATTGCAACTTATGGGGGGACACTAATTCTGTCTACGAGTAATGATTTTTCTTTGGTAACAAAATATGACTTTCTGTTAAGTGAAGCCTCCTTTGAGTTTTCCTTAGTTTACAATAAGAATCTTAATCTTTATATTATTTGCATTTATAGATCACCTGCCTCTTCCGTGGAACTATTTTTTCAGAACCTGCTAAATTTGTTAGATGACCTGCCCTATAAAAGTAGAAAAATTTTATGCGGGGACTTTAACATTGATTATGCTGCTGCTTGTGCTACACAAATATCCTTGGTCAACATATTTAAATCGTATGGTCTAACAATGCACGTTGATTCTCCTACAAGGATTACAAAAGCTTCATCTACCATAATTGATTATACAGTCTCAGATTTCTCACCCTTTGATGTCCACTCTACAATTTTTAATGCTGGACTATCTGATCATGAAGCAGTTTATACGAAGTTTAATATCTCCAGCAAACCCTCCTCGAAAACCCGACGTTTAGGCAGGATTTTTTCCACCCGGAACTTTCGTAAATTCCAAAATTTATGCTTAACCTCTGTGTGGCGCTTTCCTGCCATGGACGTGGATAATAATTTCAGTGAATTCTTAGATAAGCTTATCTGTATCTTCAATAAAGCATTTCCTTTAATTGCAATTAAGCCAAAACATCACAAACCCTGGACTATTAAAGGTATCCGAATATCTTCCAAGAATATGCGTTCTCTTCTCTATATCAAGAAATTTACTACCAACGTCTCTATCACTGAATATATCACCAAGTACAGGGCAACCAAGCTTTAAAAAGAAAAAAGAGTGTGTGTACTTTGTACGCACGTAAGAAGTTATACTTCTATTATATGATTTAAACGAAATTAATATACTTTTTATTTATATTTTGTTTAAATATTAAACTAATTTATACTTACTACTTCTCAAACATTTTTATTAGAACAGTGCCAAAAATTAAAATAATAAAAGAATAAAACACACACAAACACATTAAACAAGCCACAAAAATGATGTCTGAACATTAATTGTCGAAAATTTTTTTAACTAAATACGTATTTTCTGAAAATACAATTATATAATAAATATACTTATAATCATAAAATGTATTAAAAAAAAACAAAAAAGAAAGTTTCTATTGGGACTCGAACCAGCGCTGATAGGAGCGGTTGGTATTGGAATTCATTCGCCTTCTCCGCTTAGCCACGGACACTATGTGTCATTATTTACGAAGATCGACTAACTAAACGGATTAAACTTGTGATATTTTGATATTTTGAAAATTGATCAAATTATTTTAATTTTGAGTTGAAATGATTTAGAATTGAAAAAATACAACAAAACATAGAGTAAAAAAACAATATATTAGGTGAATATTGATAGAAATTTTTATGGTAATCAAATTATATAAATAAAAGTATTACATACTATGTATTTTGGCAGATCAAATAGGTAGGTTTATACCCATGATACATTAACAATTATTACGTACCTGTTGCTTTTAAAAACTATTTAAAAGTCACTACAATATTATAAACTTTTTTGTTTCTGTCCTCACAATAATAAAACTAATATATTATACATTTGTTTACCTTTACCTTTACCTCCAAACCACAGCTGCCATATCGGATAATTTTTGACATGTCATTTGAACATCCAATCAGAACAAAGTTATAATGCGCATGCGCCGGGCTGATAGGTTTTAACATATAAAAAAATCACCCTCTATCGCCGGTAAAAAAGTATAACTTCAAAAACACAGAAGATGGACCTGGGAAAGTCCAGATGGAAAAACAAGGAACGAAATCGACTATTTCTTAACAAATAAAAAAGAATTATTTAAAGACGTAAATGTGTTAAACCAGTTCAGCACAAGCAGTGATCACAGGTTAGTAAGAGCTAAAATAACGATATCGATCGAAAAGGAAAGACTCAAAATGATAAATAAGAAACACCCAAAGAAATGGGTAAAACCAATTAATATTCAGGAGTTCGAAAAATATATTAATGATACATTGAAAGATACAACAACAACAGACATTAATATACTGAACAAGCAAATAATCACCACAATACAACAGGCTCAAACTAAATACTGTCCAACAAACCAAAAAGATGAAAAACTAAGTCCTAAACTTAGTACTAAAACCCTTATAGAACTAAGACGACAGATGAAAGGAGATACAAGTTCCAGCAAAGAAGCGCTAAATCAAATAAATAAGACTATCACAAACTCAATAAGAAAAGACATAAGAAACTACAATGTAGAAAAAACAAAACAAGCAATAGAGCAAAATAAGAACATGAAAGTTTTGAAGAACGTAAGCGTACAAAAAGGAAAAATAGAAATCAACAAACTAAGAAACAGAACTGGAAAAGAAACTACAAACAGAGATGAAATATTAACAATAGTCGAAGAGTTCTACACAGAGTTATACAAATCAAGAAAAAAAGATGACAATGCGCAACCTCCAATTACAGTAAAAACTGGGGTATTAAATCAAGGATCGGATTTAATGCCCGATATAACAAAATCAGAAATCAAAGAGGCTCTGAAGAAAATGAAAATAATCGAACCCCAGGTGAAGATGGAATAGTATCAGTAGCACTAAAAATTGGAGGAAATATACTACTTGAAAAAATTAAACAACTTTTCAATATCTGCCTTCACAACGCCAATATTCCAACAGACTGGAACAACGCTACTATGATTCTATTACACAAAGCAGAAGACAAAGCCAATTTAGAGAATTACAGACCGATTAGCCTCCTCAGCCATTTATATAAGTTATTTACGCGAATAATAGTTAAGAGAATGGATAGAAAGTTAGAGACTTATCAACCAAGAGAACAGGCAGGGTTCCGAAAAAATTACGGAACAAATTACCATCTACAAAGTATAAAAACCCTGATAGAGAAAGTAGTGGAATACAATAAACCCCTAGTTCTACTTTTTATCGATTTTCATAAAGCCTTTGACACAGTTGAACTTAGCAAAATATTACAGGCGCTTAAAGAATGCAGGCCAGATTATAGGTATACAAAATTATTACACAAAATATACTTACAGGCAACAACCATTGTCAAATTACATACTAACACTAATCGCATAAAAATAGAACGGGGGGTTAGACAAGGAGACCCAATGTCACCTAAACTTTTTAATACGGTCTTAGAACATGCTTTTAAGAGTTTGGATTGGATGACAAAGGGAATAAAAATAGATGGAGAATACCTAAACAACTTACGTTTCGCCGATGATATAGTCGTAGTAGCTGAGGATCTAGGTATGGCAAAAGAGATGGTACAAGAACTCGTTGTAGCTACAGAAAATGTAGGTTTATATATAAACATCTCAAAAACAAAAATAATGACAAATTTGGTACCCAACCAGAACATCAGAATTGGTGGGAAGGAAATAGAACTTAGATAGATATAAATACCTGGGACATGAAATTACGATTGGCAGGGATAACCAGACTCATGAGCTGAAGAGAAGAATCGGTCTTGGGTGGGCAGCATTTGGAAAACTGAGAGAAACTTTTAAAAGTGAGTTACCCACATGTCTAAAGAGAAAGGTATTCGATCAGTACGTCCTCCCAGTCTTGACGTACGGATCAGAAACACTTACCTTAACTAAAGCCTCGGCTACCAAACTAAGAGTCACGCAGAGAAGAATGGAGCGGTCAATGTTAGGAATAACTCTGCGAGACAAAATCAGAGACGAAGAAATCAGGAGAAGGACAAAGGTGACTGACGTCATCGAGAGGATAGCCAGGTTGAAGTGGAGATGGGCAGGACACGTAGCCAGAATGACAGATGGGCGATGGACGAAGAGGTTATTGGAATGGAGGCCAAGAGAAGACAAGAGAAGCGTCGGTCGACCGCCTACAAGATGGACTGACGACTTAAGAAAGGTAAATAAAAACTGGATGAGGGCGGCGCAGGATAGATGGGGTTGGAAACGAGGGGAGGAGGCCTATGTTCAGCAGTGGACTTTTGAGGCTAGATGATGATGACAGGGCAACCTATCTTAAACTTATAAAATCAGCTAAATAAGTCTACTACCAGAACCGTCTGGGAAGCTCCAAAAGTGTTGCAAAAGAAATTTGGTCCATAATAAACGATCTTCGAAATAAAACCCACACTGCTCAAACATTTTTCCCTTCCAGACCCTAAAAATCTAAATGAATACTTTGTTAATGTGAGTAAAAATATTACATCAACTATTTTGACACAACAAGATCCCATTTCCTATCTCCCTAATTCAAGAAAGGTCTCGAATTCATTCTTTATAAAACCAGCCGATAAATCTAAACTGATCCAAACAATCAATAGTATCAAAAGCAAATCTTCCTGCAGTACTGATGGTCTATCGATAAAAATTTTTTCTAATCTTCCAGAAAATTTGTTAGAAGTCCTCATCTCACTAATTAATGATTCTTTTGAGAAAGGTAAATTTTCAGAGTGCCTGAAGACAGCCATCATTATTCCTCTTCATAAGGGTGGTAAAATATCTAATACCTGCAATTATAGACCTATTGCACTACTACCGGTACTCTCCAAAATCATTGAGAGACTCATAAAAGCCCGACTTATGTCCTTTCTAGCTGAAAACAACATTTTATCACAAAATCAGTTCGGCTTTTTAAATAATAAATGCACCACTGATGCCATGCTTTCTGTACTACATGAGGTTTATCAAGCACTGAACAATAATCTTCACACTGCCACCGTTTTTTGTGACTAAGCCAAAGCTTTTGATTGTGTAAATCACAACATTTTGATAAAAAACTAAATTTCTACGGAATTCGAGGCATTTCTTTAGATTGGTTCCAATCTTACTTGGATGATAGGAAACAACTGGTTAGAGCAAATGATACAGACTCTAGTCTCAAAAACATTGTATGTGGGGTACCTCAAGGTTCAGTATTGGGTCCTCTACTTTTCCTTATCTTTATTAATGACATCACTAATTTAAAAATCGATGGAAAAATCTTTCTTTTTGCTGATGATACCAGTATCACTTGGAGCAACTCAAATATTGCAACTCTTCATGCTACTATAACTTCTGATATACTTACAATAAAAACCTGGTCTGACTCAAATTTACTCTCGTTTAACGTAGATAAAACAGTAGCATTGTCTTATAAAGGAGCTCTTCAACCCTTACCTCTTAATAACAGCCAGATCAGTACCGTTGATTCTATAAAATTTTTTGGTATTATTTTAGACAGCAACCTTAAATGGTCCCTCCATATCGATTTTTTACGGAAGAAACTCTCTTCATCTTGCTATGCTATAAGATCTGTTTCGAATGAACTCAATTTAGCATCTTCCAAAATAACATATTTTTCTTTATTCGAGTCACATCTTCGTTATGGTCTTCCTTTTTGGGGTTCTGGTACAGCTACCCAATTCGATGTTATTTTCAACTTACAAAAAAGAGCAATAAGATATCTGTTTGGACTCAGAAGAACAACACATTGCAGAAGTTATTTCAAAGATCACGGAATTTTAACCCTTCCATCTTTGTATATTTTAGAAACTGTTTGCTTAATTCGTAAACATCTACATGTCTTTCCACCAAGACCTAATCATGACTACTTCACGAGAAATTCTACGTTTGACGTATATTTGCCGACCCCGTCCTCGGAGTTAGTAAAGAAATCGATATTGTATTCCACAAAAAAAATGTACAACCATCTCCCCCTACAACTAAAATCGGCACCACCTTTCCACAAATTCCGTAAACTGACAAAAGCCTACCTGTCTGAAAGACCATATTATTCAGTAGAAGATTTTTTTAGTCAATATCCAAGAAATTACAGTACCCTTTGCACATGTAGTATTTTTATTATTTTTTTATCTATATTTGGGTGTCATATGCAGCAGCAGCTTAACTTTTTAACTTTTAAACCTTTTTTATTAATTATTAGGTACACTTTATTTAAATTTCTACAATTGATTATTTCTGTTTTTACTTCATTATTATTATTATTTAAATATATTGACGATTTATGTAATTTTAGTAAATTGGATTGTTACTGTTTTGTTTTTTTGACTACTTATAAGCTTTGTCGATAAAATTGTTAAATTTTTCATGGCAATAAAGCATATTTCTATTCTATTCTATTCTATTCTAACTTTTTAATAAGCACATAAGCCAACAAATTATCAAAAGTGAGATATTTATGTACTTGACAATAAAATCTAATTCCCCTGCTTCTGGATAAACAAATAAATCCAATATCAACTCAAGTTGGTATGTAGTACTATGTAGTCCGCAGTCCGCTCCAATACAGATAAAGACACAGGGGCTAGTATATTATGTGGAACAAGACAAAGACACTATATATGTGTTACGGCACTAACAGATCCGCAAGTGGGCTCGATCGTGATCTACTCCGATAGTGAAGCAGTTCTAAATGCACTCAGTTCTACTGAGATTAATTGAATGTACCTATATGTGGAACTGTTTGGATGCCCATCCACAGATTGAAATCAGAATAAATTGACTATAACCTAGGTCCAGAATATCAAGGTTACCGGAGCAATAAGAAGGCTCATAAATTGGTTCGAGAAGGCGTTGAGGCTTCACATTGTTTCTTTGAGCAGTATTCGTTTTTCCGATTGGTAGGTTGCTCACCTTGCCAATCAACCCTCCACATTTTATCCGGGCTTGGGACCGGCTGTGGTAACCGCAGAGCTACTCGATCCACCCTGCAATTACCCCAGACAGCGACAAATCGGACCCGGAGAATTACAGAGAAATTAACTTATTAAACGTAAAATTAAAATTAACAACCAAAGTGATAACAAACTGAATGAAATTATAACATTAGCAGAAGAACAACAAGGTGTTAGGTCGGGAAGATCATGCACTGACGCTATATTTATAATAAGGCAAGTTCAAGGGAAATCGTTCAAATAAAACAAACCGGCATATTTATGTTTCGTGGACCTTAAGAAAGCATTTGACAGGGTAACATTAACGGATAAATTAATTATACTCAAGAAAGGTACCTCTAGGAATAATTTAAACGATCTAAAACATCTACATAATAAAAAAATTAAGAACAAAAAAAGGATATTAAATGGGAGAAAAACAACTTAAAATAATCTGCTATGAAGACGACGCAATACTAATCTCTCAAAGTGAAGATGATTTACAACGTATGCTGCACGAATTTAATATAACCGCTAGAAAATTTAACATGTTAATTTCCCCAAAAAAGACTAAATGCATGGTTATAACAGCAGATCTAATAAGGTGTAAATTAGAGCTGGAGGGTCAAATAATAGAACAAGTCATGGAGTTTAAATATCTAGGCATCACCCTATGCAGCTACGGAAAGCTCGAAACAGAAGTGGAAGATCAGGTGAATAAAGCAAACAGAGCCGCAGGTTGCCTGAATGAAACAATATAGAGAAATAAAAACATCGAAAAAGAAGTGAAAGCCAGAATTTACAAAACAGTCATCAGCCCAGTAATGACATACGCGGCAGAAACACGACCTGATACAGAAAGGACAAAAAGAATGCTAGAAACAGCAGAGATAAAAACATTGCGAGAAATCGATGGTAAATCGATGAAATAATTAAAAAGTAAGAACTTAAAAAGGACACCAAATGATAGAAAAGCAACTTAAAATAATCTGATATGCAGTAGATGCAATACTAATCTCTCAAAGTGAAGATGATTTACAACGTATGCTGCACCAATTTAACATACCTGCCAGAAAATTTAACTTGTTAATTTCCTCAAAAAGACAATATGCATGGTTATAACAGAAAATCCAATAAGATGTAAATTGGAGCTGGAGGTTCAGATAGTAGAACAAGTGATGGAGTTTAAATAACTAGGCATCACACTATCTAGCTACGAAAGGATTGAAACCGAAATGGAAGATAAAGTGAATAGAGCAATCAGACCCGCAGGTTGCCTGAATGACACACTATGGAGAAATAAAAATATCCGAAAAGAAATGAAACGCAGAATTTACAAAAGAGTCATCAGACCAATAATGACATACGCGGCAGAAACACGACCGGAGACAAAGAGGACAAAAAAATTGCTCGAAACAGCCGAGATAAAAACCCTTCGAAAAATCGATGGTAAGACTCTATGGGACAGAGCTAGAAGTGCAGATATACGACGGAGATGCAAGGTGGACAACATTAATAACTGGGTAAGAAACGGAGGAATATAATCGAATGACCACATAAGCCGAATGACAAGAAATAGAGTAGTAAGGACAGTGAGAGACGGTTCCCCAATATGAAGATGATCAGTGGGAAGAACACTAAAACGATAGAACGACAACTTACTAGAGGCATATTGAAAAAAAAAGAGAGTCATGTCTATACAAAAATAAGAAGAAGAAGAGGAGAAGCCGCTGGTAGGCCACTTAACAATTTTTTTCGAAATAAATGCCCAGAGGCTCCTTCGGAGTTGCGAATACATATACAGGGTGTTTCATTGGGAAACGGAAATACTTTAACTGTGAATAGAGGTGACCGAGGTGGTTCTAGATATACTACATTTTTTGCCCTACCGACTTTTATAACCGACTTACAGGGTGTTTTATCGATTTTGCCAATTTCTTTCCTAAGCCATAACTTTAGAACCACCGTGTATATTTTTTTGATATTTGGTACACATGTGTCTCATCCAAAACCCAAACGACCGACATATAAATCACAAGAAAAATCCAGGTCCGGGTTAACAAAAAATTATAAAGTAGTTGTGACCTTAAAACAACACCCTGTATATTAAAATTCTGAAAATCTGTTTGCATATTTAAAAAGAGCACGAAAAACTAAGTCTAACCGTTTACTTTAATTTTTCGGCCAGACAATTTTATGACTTTAATTTTGAAATTATATTGAATTTTTTAAGAACTCTGACATTAAAAAGCAAGTATTATTAACTTTTAATTATAAATTATTAAAGCTATTGAATAAATACTTATTTTAAAATTAGTCAGTACTTATTAACACATTGGAACGACCCAATTATTAATCACAAGAAAAATCCAGGTCCGGATTAACAAAAAAACATAAAGTAATTGTGACCTTGAAAGAACACCCTGTATATTGACATTTTCAAAATTTGTTAGCACATTTGAAAGCACCACAAAAATCTGAGTTTATCGGTTTGCTTTAATTTTAATTTAATTACTTTAATTTTAAAATTAAATATATTGATACTTTTAAGAACACTGAAATTAAAAAGCGGATTTTTAAAGCACTTGTAACAATAAATTATTAAAGTTATTAAATAAATACCCATTTTAAAAATAATCAATACTTATTTACGACATTTGAATGACCCACTTACAAATCACAACAAAAATCCAGGCCTGGATTAACAAAACAATATCAAGTAATTGTAACCTTGAAACAACACCCTGTATATTGAAATTTTCAAAATCCGTTTGCACATAGGTATGAAAAGAGCACAGAAAACTAAGTTTAATCGTTCGCTTAAATATTTTGGCCAGATAATTTAATGAATTTAATTTTGAAATTATATCGGAATTTTTAAGAACTCTGGGAACTCATAATAAAAATTTCGACATAGTTTCAAAGGTAATGTCATTAAATTGTCTGCACAAAAAATTAAAGCAGGACCTTAAACTTAGTTTTTCGTGCTCTCTTCAGGTGTGCAAACGTTTTGTAAAAATTTCAATATACAGGGTGTTTTTCAAGGTCACAATTACTTTGTACTTTGTTGTTAATACGGACCTGGATTTTTCTTGTGATTAGTAAGTGCTTCTAACGCAGTAAATAATAACTGATTATTTTTAAAATTAGTATTTATTTATTAACTTGAATGATTTATTATTAAAAGTGCTTTAAAAACCTGCTTATTAATTTCAGGGTTTTTAAAAATTTGAATATATTTAATTACAAAATTAAAGGTAATAAATACATTTTTGCACAAAAATCAAAGTAAACCGATAAACTCGGAATTTTGTAGTCTTTTAACATGTGGAAACAAACTTTAAAAATGTCAATATACAGGGTGTTATCTCAAGATCAAAATTACTCTAATGTTTTTTTGTTAATCCGGACCTGGATTTTTCTTGTTTTTAATAATTGGGTCTTTCCAATGTGGTAAATAAGTCTTGATTCGTTTTAAAATGAGTATTTATTCAATAACTTTAATAATCTATAATTAAAAGTTAATAATACCTGATTTTTAATGTTGAGTTCTTAAAAAATTCAATATAATTTCAAAATTAAAATAAAAAAATTGTCTGTCCGAAAAATTGAAGCACACCATTAGACTTGGTTTTTTGTGCTCTTTTCAAATATGCAAACAGATTTTCAAAATTTCAATATACAGGGTGTTGTTTTAAGGTCACAATTACTTTATAATTTTTTGTTAATCTGGACCTGGATTTCTCTTGTGATTAGTATGTCGGTCGTTTGAATTTTGAATGAGACATATGTGTACCAAATATTAAAAAAAATATACAGTGAGGTTCTAAAGTTATGGCTTAGGAAAGAAATGAGCAAAATCGATAAAACACCCTGTAACTCGGATATAAAAGTCGGTAGAGCAAAAAATTTAGTATACCTAGAACGGCCTCGGTGACCTCTATTCACCATTAAAGTATTTCCATTTCCCAATGAAACACCGTGTATAACCATTGATAAACGGGTGCAACATTAGTCTCTGGAATGGTGGAGAAATACACCAGAAGAAAAACAAGATACATGGTTCATTAAGGGAAATTCAGCCAAATTCACAGCCGACTTATTGACCCACAATCTAAAGATTGTCAGGGTGACGTGAGACTGCTGACTGGACACTGTAGGCTCAATAAGCATTTGAGTCGTATGGGCCTGAATGAAGAGGTTACTTGTGGGTTCTGTATAGAAGAAGAGGAAACCGTGCTGCACGCCCTTTTTCAGTGTGAATGTCTCACAAGTCTGCGGTATCTAGTACTTGGAGAGGAAAACCTAAAGCACCAGTCTAGAATTGTAAAGGTCGCAGTGTGTCAGGCCGAAAGTAGTCCTAGCTTCTAAA